>NC_090929.1:503177654-503802654 GCF_040938575.1 Ambystoma mexicanum | reverse complement strand
TAGTGTTCCTGTTGGTCTAGAAATTGATACATATTCGCCATTTGGAAAAAAGACCAGGTTTTTTGCGCCTACAGGGTGAAGGGTGCCCCTGGGGGCTTGCCATCTATGCTGGACTCTGGCCACACACCCTTCACTCCTCTACAACTGCTGCTGTTGCCGCCCGCAGGGTGAAGCCTGTGAATAAGGGAGCGGGTGCTTGGCACCTGCAGGGTGTTCGGCACCGAAAGGCAGAGGACCACAGGATGCAAGAAGGCACGCACAGTGCTAGATCAGGTGAGATCTCAGGCTGGAGGGGAGTAATGTTTGCAGCTGTGGAGGCCACTAGCCCTCATGGGAGTCCCCCCAGCATGCTCACCATTTCCCCAACCACATTGGACTCTGAGATGTTAAAGTCAAAGCGCTAAATGCTAACTGTCAAACAGAAAATTCCAGCTGGAGCCTCTTTGTTGGGGGTGAAAAAACCTTGTCCTATAGCCCCATAAGAACTACGGGAGAGGCGTACTCCTTCATAAATGAAATTAAGCAATTTCTCGGTACAATGAGTGACAGTACTTTGGTGTACCCCCATAGCAACAAAGACACAGAGGCCAAGGCCAGGGTTCTGCAATGCACATCCAGCACCATTTGTAATATTGTTGAAATTCACAGCCCTGTCTGTCAGATTGCAGGTACTATAGACAATCACATTGACACCAATATAGTGGGTCCAATTATACCAAAGGGCCCAATCAGGGGTCTGACCACTGATACTACCAGATGGATTTCATTAATCTGCGATAGCAAGGGGGGTTGAGGTGCTAACAACACCACCTCACATCTTGATGCAGTGATTTCCAGTGAGTACTCTGTGATTTCTCCTGTCATCTCTACAACCCCAATTAGTGTGGGTAAAGATGTTCCAGTAGCCGCAATGTTCAACACAGGTCAGACTCTTTTGAACTCTGTGTCATTATGTGGTCTATTTGGGGAGCTGCCGGCAACGAAAAGCCTAAAGAAAGGCAATGCTACTGAAGTGAACTTAATCACGCAGGGTCTGGAAATAGAACCTGAATTAGAACACACATAGACGGCCCCAAAACCGATCCCAAATAGATTTGTTTTATCAATGGAAAATGGGAAAGAAACTGGAGACAAAGCTATCGTCTGCACTGATACGAATGTTGGCACCCTTTCACTGGGCCCAATTCAAAAGAAACAGGGTTCAACAAATTGCCATATGAGTGGCCCTGTGCTGTGCTCAAGTCCTGACCATTCACAGATTACCCCCGGTCCAACTGCAACTGCAATGTGCACCCCTGTCCCATTCGCTAAAGGGGCCCCTGAGGCCGATCGAATGCAAACACTCAGCTACGGGGGCTGGTAGTGAACCTGTCTAAAGTTAAACTGTCAGAAATTGAAGAACCTCTTTTAAATAAATAAATAAAGAACTGAATTTTCTTATAACAAAATATCATAATCCGTTTAGAGTAGAATTGTTTTGATTGAGTTGGAGGTATTAAAGAGTTTATTTCTGGTCTTTCTTGAGGCTTATGGAAGGCGGGGATGGATTGGGGAGCCAACAAACAGTATGGATGGCATTGCGGGGGCCTCAAAGCTCGATCTCTATACATCCACAATTAGCATTACTAGGGCAGGGCCGGGGTCTATCTTCATGCATAGAGATAGCAATGAGGTAAGAAGTGCACTGTTGAACAAAGGGCCTCATGGTTCATTTGATCTAGGTACCCCTGCTCTCAATCTGTGTCTGTTGGATTGTGTGGCAATGCTTCCCCCGCCACTGCCATGGAATTTCAGTGGGCCGGGCAGGTCACTCACCAAGCTTACATTTCTTGGTGGGTATGTCGGTCAGTAAGGCTGATTATGTGACATCTAATGCCACTACCTATGATGACTCCGTAAGGGCTGGTAGTTTGCCACGTGGGCAGGGTATGAGAAATGGCAAGACGAGAAGGAACTGCTTGATGGGGTTGTATTTTTGCACACGGTCCCCAGTCTGGCCCCTAATCGGCCAGAAACTAGATAAGTGCTCATAAATAAATGACGATTTTAAACTTAAATTGAGCTATATAGCAAACAAATGTGGGCATGATTGGTTGGTACTTATAATTGAACAGCTCAGGAGGCCCCCAAGAAGATTGAGATTGATTTGAATCGTTTTCATGAAGAAATGAAAAAGAAGTTTGATATAGAAGTTTTCAAAACGAAATTGGAAGCACATATGAAAGAAATGCAGGGATTTAAAGTCGATACAGTTACAGAAAGGTTTAAAAGGATGAAAAAAGATTTGTCAACCTTCACCCATGAGAAAATCTTTCCTTACACTACTAAAGATTTTAAGTGGGGGACTCCTCAAGGAGGACATAAACAAAATCAACGGTGCATTTCAGGAATACCTCCTATAGCTCTAGTCAAGAAGGAGGCTCGGGGGACAATGAAGAATCTGTAGCACCCAGACAGAGTGGGACCAGTAATGATAATGGACGCACGTAATGGCAACAACAGCCTTTTCAGGGCAGAGGGAACAATCGTCGTTGATGGGAATCTGATCGAATGCAGACAGGCAGCTACAGGGCTGGTAGTGAACTTGTCTAAAGTCCAATTATCATAAATTGAAGAACCTCCTTTAAATAAATAAATAAACAAATAACTGAATTTTGTTATAACAAAATATAATCCATTTAGAGTAGAATTTCAGGGTTTTATGCGGAACCAACATTTTAGAGAATACTTTAAGGATCAGAATTCTGGCGAATTGCAGAATTGCAGTGGCTTACATAACCCCTCAGTGTTCTATCCACCTACACACACACATTCCGGTGAATCCATGGTGTTTGAAAAAAAGGTACTGGATGAAATTACATTGCTGGAGTCCAAGGGTGTCCTCAACCATTCAAATTTGAGTAAAAGTGAACAGGAAACCCTTAGAAATGTGGGTGCAAATAAAGAACTAGTTATTCGGCAGGCTGACAAAGGGGGAGCCATAGTAGTTATGCCTGCCTGCCTCTATTCTCCGTCCTCTACAACTCATCCAGAAGTGGGCTGCAAAACTTGTCCTTGCCCTCAAGCCCAGGGATCGTATCTCTCCAGTCTTGAAATCTCTCCATTGGCTTCCGATGGCAGCAAGGATCAAGTTCAAGACCCTCTGCATTGTCCACAAGGCCTCCTTCTGGTGCCTGGGACTGCAATACCTCCAACTCTCTCTTCGGAACTATCTTGCAACTTTGAGCTCTTTGCTCCTCCACCTCCAACTCTTTGAGGGTCAGTCGCTGCTCCAAGCAACGAGTTGGGGGAAAATCTCTTTCTTTTGCTGGCGCCTCCCTCTGGAAGAGCCTCCCTGCCTCTCTGAAACTTGAGCAGAACCATCTCTGGTTCCGGAAGCACCGCAAGACTTTTGTCTTTGCTTCTGCGTTCTTTCTTCCTCTCCCCTGCTGATCTCTTGTCTGATACTGCACTTGTCACCTGGCAACCCTTTGAACTCGGGCCCAGGGCCCTGCCCACCCAAATGCATTCTTGCCCTGCCTTCTGGCATCCGTGAACCTGTGGTCTGTATCTGCAACCCTACAGTCCATTTACCTGCAATTATTGACACCTATTGTCTGCACTTTTAACACTCGCACTTGCCACATGTTGGCTGCAACCCTTGTTTGTGATCCCTTGTCTAGCACTTGCCCATCTTGCCACCCCCTGGCACTTCTCCCGTCCCCTATCCCCTGCACTTGCGCGATTTCAATGTCACTAGGCCTAGTAAGATTGTTGTTTTTGTCCTCCCTCTGTTTCCCCTCCCTTGCCTTGTTGCGCCTTGAAACACTTGTGTATAGGCGCATTATAAATGCCATATCATATTAAATCATACTGACACTGTATTCATCTAGGAACTACTCATTCTTCCCTACTTAACAAAGTCTTAACTCTCACAGAGACTGCATTGAACCTTCCACCTTGAGTGATTGCAAACTCGGCCAAGGCTGGAGTGAGTGTGTCAATGTGGTCCTTGATGGTTTTGGATAAACAGGGCAGAACCTGTTTTGATGAGACTTTCATAGATCAGACTTGTCTAGAACCTCGGCTGGGGTGAACAGATGAAAGGCAGAGAAGGGAGGAGGAAAGGTGGCCACAGGGAGGCCAGAGGTAGAGGAGAAAGTAGAGGGAGAAGGAGGAGAGGACGAGAGGATGTGCAGGATGTCCTGGGTTTTAGAGATGAAATGTGAGGCCAAGGCTGTTCAGAGGGCATGGGAGGGGACAGGAGAGGTAGAGACTGCAGCAGGATTGGCCAGCTCCTTGCAGATTTTAAAAAGTTTGGCCGAGTTGTTAGATGCTGCAGAGACGCGAGCTTGGATGTGAGCTCCCTTCTTAGTGAGGACAGGGAGAGAGGGAGAGAGGGATAGAGGGATAGAGGGAGAGAGGGAGGGAAAGAGAGAGAGAGAGACAGAGAGAGAGAGAGAGGGAGAGAGAGAGAGACTACATACCAGGCATTCAAAGGAGGAGTAGACCTGCATGGGAATGATAAAGGGCTGGAATCCACTCTGGGAAGATCAAGGCTACACCCCCACTGCAACGGTCGTATCTGGGCGCGGAGAGAATCTTGTAGCCATCAGGGAGGAGAGTGTCAAAACTCGTGACAGGGCTGGCCATGAACCATGTCTCAGTGAGACCGAGAACATCAAGTTCTTCCAGGAGGCGCAGATGTTAGAGGAATGTTTGACAGCTGAGCGAGAGTTGAAAGTGGCAATGTAGAAAAGGTTGCCACACTTGAAAGACTTCCAGTGAGTGGTACAAGTCAGAGGTACTACCTGTGGAAGTGTCAAAGGAGCCCAATGGACGGCAGAAGAGGAAGAAGGAGAGGGAAAGGTAGCCAAGGAGGAGGAAGAGGGTGCCAGAGAGGTAGTAGAGGAAGGAGGCAAGGGAGCGGCGAAGGGAGAGAAGGGGCAGCAGGAGAGGAAAGGAAGTTGATAAGGCACGGAACGCGTCTATCAAAGAGGAGGAGGTTGGCCTGGGGGCCTTGGACAAAAACAGTGCCATTTAGTTAAACATTTAAGATAATCTTGGAGGAATGAAAGGGGGCCAGGAGGGCCTCTGACCGGGTGCCATCATTAATGGGAGAGGAAGAAAAAGGAGAGAGCACAGAGACCATATGTGGAGTCCATAGGTCTGACGAAGGAACGACAAAGAGGATGTTGGTGAAGGTCTATCTGGAGGAAGCGCTGGTATAGGTATCAGTGATTGGGAGGCCTGGGTTGGAGACCAGAATATCCTTTTTGAACTTCCTACCAGACTTAGTGAGAAGGATAGGATAGTCACTAGAGAAGCAGTTAGAGAAGAAAGGAGAAACAGAGAGCACCATAGAGGATGCAGAGGTGGGGGAGGAGGAGGGAGACGGAGGAGGAGGTGACAAGGTAAGGGGGTGGGAGAGACACTAGGGTAGGGCACAAGAGGAAGGGTGCAAGCAGACAAGACCGAACAAGACAAGAACACGTAAGTAAATAAAGCTAACTAGACGATGGGCTCAAGGGACAAGAGGGGCAGTAAAGTAGAAGTGAAAACAAACCAGTAACAGAGTATTAACGCGGGAAACTGAAAGAAAAAGGACACAGCAAGGGAACAACCAGGCAGAGCAGGGGCTAGAACAGAACGATCAATCAAGGGAACCTAAGGAGAGCGTGAACAAAAACATAGAGAAGTAGGCAGTACAAGTATACAGCAAAAAGAGGGAACCTGAAAGAGAAGGACACAGCAGGGAACAACCAGCAGTGAGGTCTAGATAAATGAACAGTGATCAAACGGATGATGAACAGTGATCAAAGGGAACATGCGAGAAGATTGAACAACAAATGGAGGTAGGCAGTACAAATAACAGTAAACAAAGAAAACAAATACAGGAACAGTGAAACAAGCAAAAAGGGGACCAAAAGAGGAAACGCAGAGCAACAAAGCGTAGCAACAGGGTCTGGGAGGGGAAAAGGGGCAGTGGGGGACCTGCAGGGGAGCAAGGAAGCGCAGGAGCGTGTGGGTGCTAGCGAGCCAAAGATGAAAAGGGACGAAGCACACGTGATCAAGTGTTGCTAGGTATTCTGCACGGTCGAAGGCTGCGAAGGCGCAAGCACAGCCGAGGGTGGAAGGCGCATGGAGCACAAGCGATCAAGGATTGTGAGGAACCGCGCAGACTGAAGACACGCAGGTGCGGAAGGTGCGGGGAAACACACGCGATCAAGGATTGCGAGGGACCACGCGGGCTGAGGATGCGCAGGTGCGAGCGTAGCAAGGAAGGAAGGGGCACAGAAGCTCATGCGATCAAGGATTGCGAGGGACCACGCGGGCTGAGGATGCGCAGGTGCGAGCGTAGCAAGGATGGAAGGGGCACAGAAGCTCATGCGATCAAGGATTGCGAGGGACCACACGGGCCGAGGACGAACAACATGAACAGGCAAAGATTGAAACGGAGTGCCCTAAATCAGGGATTGCGAGGGATCACGCGGGCTGAGGGTGTGCAGGCGCGAGTGTAGCCAAGGTTGGAAAGTGTGCAGAAGCACACACGATCAAGGATTGAGAAGGGACCATGCGGGTCGGGGACGCGCAGCGCAAACTGGAAAGGATGGAAGCGGCGCAGAAAGCACACGATCTGGGAATGCGGGGGAACGACGCAGGGAGAGAACGCAGGGGGGGGACAAGGATGGAAGGGGCGAGAGGTGAACTCAAGGACGGGTGTGAGTGGGCAACCCAGGTAGGAATCAACAGGTAAGGGGGCACACCCGGCCAAGGGGCAAGGGTCGAGGGACAGGTTGCAGGGGTAGGGGGTGCGCAGTCAGGGTAGAGGCACAGTTGGGAGATCTAAGAAGCGCAGAGCAAGCTAACTCCCCACAACTTCTTACCTGGCGGCCGCAGACAGGAGAGTGAGTTGTCCGCCCTCACTGTCTGCACTGGAGACCCCGCAAAAACAAAGAGGTGATGGCTGGAAGGTTTAGACTGAATCTTAACCACTGGCATTGCTTGGGGCAACCCTCCAGACCATCGTTCTTTACCTGCCAAGCCATTACAGAAGGGGAAAGACCATATGCAAATCAGGCTTGGCCCCACCCCAAAAGGGGAAGTCCAGGCCGAACTGCTAGGTCACATCCCTTCTGCACGAGATCACAAGCATCCCCAAATATGTTTCACCCTTGTTGGGGCTCATCAGTGAGGTAGCTTGGGTCTCTAGGCCCAGCAGGCACGGGACCCACGTCTGGGCATACCCGCGCCACTAGGGGTGACAAAGCAAAAACAAAGAGGTGATGGCTGGAAGGTTTAGACTGAATCTTAACCACTGGCATTGCTCGGGGCAACCCTCCAGACCATCGTTCTTCTCCTGCCAAGCCATTACAGAAGGGGAAAGACCATATGCAAATCAGGCTTGGCCCCACCCCAAAAGGGGAAGTCCAGGCCGAACTGCTAGGTGAAATCCCTTCTGCACGAGACCACAAGCATCCCCAAACATGTTTCGCCCTTGTTGGGGCTCATCAGTGAGGAGTAGCTTGGGTCTCTAGGACCAGCAGGCACGGGACCCACGTCTGGGCATACCCGTCCCACTCGGGGTGACAAAGCAAAAACAAAGAGGTGATGGCTGGAAGGTTTAGACTGAATCTTAACTACTGGCATTGCTCGGGGCAACCCTCCAGACCATCGTTCTTCGCCTGCCAAGCCATTACAGAAGGGGAAAGACCATATGTAAATCAGGCTTGGCCCCACCCCAAAAGGGGAAGGCCAGGCCGAACTGCTAGGTCACATCCCTTCTGCACGAGACCACAAGCATCCCCAAACATGTTTCACCCTTGTTGGGGCTCATCAGTGAGGAGTAGCTTGGGTCTCTAGGCCCAGCAGGCACGGGATCCATGTCTGGGCATACCCGTCCCACTCGGGGTGACAAAGCAAAAACAAAGAGGTGATGGCTGGAAGGTTTAGACTGAATCTTAACCACTGGCATTGCTCAGGGCAACCCTCCAGAACATCGTTCTTCGCCTGCCAAGCCATTACAGAAGGGGAAAGACCATATGCACATCAGGCTTGGCCCCACCCCAAAAGGGGAAGTCCAGGACGAACTGCTAGGTCACATCCCTTCTGCACGAGACCACAAGCATCCCCAAACATGTTTCACCCTTGTTGGGGCTCATCAATGAGGAGTAGCTTGGGTCTCTAGGCCCAGCAGGCACGGGACCCACGTCTGGGCATACCCGTCCCACTCGGGGTGACAAAGCAAAAACAAAGAGGTGATGGCTGGAAGGTTTAGACTGAATCTTAACCACTGGCATTGCTCGGGACAACCCTCCAGACCATCGTTCTTCGCCTGCCAAGCCATTACAGAAGGGGAAAGGCCATATGCAAATCAGGCTTGGCCCCACCTCAAAAGGGGAAGTCCAGGCCGAACTGCTAGGTCACATCCCTTCTGCACGAGACCACAAGCATCCCCAAACATGTTTCACCCTTGTTGGGACTCATCAGTGAGGAGTAGCTTGGGTCTCTAGGCCCAGCAGGCACGGGACCAACGTCTGGGCATACCAGTCCCACTCGGGGTGACAAAGCAAAAACAAAGAGGCGATGGCTGGAAGGTTTAGACTGAATCTTTACCACTGGCATTGCTCGGGGCAACCCTCCAGACCATCGTTCTTCGCCTGCCAAGCCATTACAGAAGGGGAAAGACCATATGCAAATCAGGCTTGGCCCCACCCCAAAAGGGGAAGTCCAGGCCGAACTGCTAGGTCACATCCCTTCTGCACGAGACCACAAGCATCCGCAAACATGTTTCACCCTTGTTGGGGCTCATCAGTGAGGAGTAGCTTGGGTCTCTAGGCCCAGCAGGCACGGGACCCACGTCTGGACATACCCATCCCACTCGGGGTGACAAAGCAAAAACAAAGAGGTGATGGCTGGAAGGTTTAGACTAAATTCTAACCACTGGCATTGCTCGGGGCAACCCTCCAGACCATCGTTCTTCGCCTGCCAAGCCATTACAGAAGGGGAAAGACCATAAGCAAATCAGGCTTGGCCCCACTCCAAAAGGGGGAAGTCCAGGCTGAACTGCTAGGTCACATCCCTTCTGCACGAGATCACAAGCATCCCCAAACATGTTTCACCCTCGTTGGGGCTCATCAGTGAGGTTGCTTGGGTCTCTAGGCGCAGCAGGCACGGGACCTATGTCTGGGCATACCCGCCCCACTAGGGGTGACAAAGCAAAAACAAAGAGGTGATGGCTGGAAGGTTTAGACTGAATCTTAACCACTGGCATTGCTCGGGGCAACCCTCCAGACCATCGTTCTTCTCCTGCCAAGCCATTACAGAAGGGGAAATCCCATATGCAAATCAGGCTTGGCCCCACCCCAAAAGGGGAAGTCCAGGCCGAACTGCTAGGTCACATCCCTTCTGCACGAGACCACAAGCATCTCCAAACATGTTTCTCCCTTGTTGGGGCTCATCAGTGAGGAGTAGTTTGGGTCTCTAGGCCCAGCAGGCACGGGACCCACGTCTGGGCATACCCGTCCCACTCGGGGTGACAAAGCAAAAACAAAGATGTGATGGCTGGAAGGTTTAGACTGAATCTTAACCACTGGCATTGCTCGGGGCAACCCTCCAGACCATCGTTCTTCGTCTGCCAAGCCATTACAGAAGGGGAAAGACCATATGCAAATCAGGCTTGGCCCCACCCCAAAAGGGGAAGTCCAGGCCGAACTGCTAGGTCATATCCCTTCTGCACGAGACCACAAGCATCCCCAAACATGTTTCACTCTTGTTGGGGCTCATCAGTGAGGAGTAGCTTGGGTCTCTAGGCCCAGCAGGCACGGGACTCACGTCTGGGCATACCCGTCCCACTCGGGGTGACAAAGCAAAAACAAAGAGGTGATGCCTGGAAGGTTTAGACTGAATCTTAACCACTGGCATTGCTCGGGGCAACCCTCCAGACCATCGTTCTTCGCCTGCCAAGCCATTACAGAAGGGGAAAGACCATATGCAAATCAGGCTTGGCCCCACCCCAAAAGAGGAAGTCCAGGCCGAACTGCTAGGTCACATCCCTTCTGCACGAGACCACAAGCATCCCCAAACATGTTTCACCCTTGTTGGGGCTCATCAGTGAGGAGTAGCTTGGGTCTCTAGGCCCAGCAGGCACGGGACTCACGTCTGGGCATACCGGTCCCACTCGGGGTGACAAAGCAAAAACAAAGAGGTGATGGCTGGAAGGTTTAGACTGAATCTTAACCACTGGCATTGCTCGGGTCAACCCTCCAGACCATCGTTCTTCGCCTGCCAAGCCATTACAGAAGGGGAAAGACCATATGCAAATCAGGCTTGGCCCCACCCCAAAAGGGGAAGTCCAGGCCGAACTGCTAGGTCACATCCCTTCTGCACGAGACCACAAGCATCCCCAAACATGTTTCACCCTTGTTGGGGCTCATCAGTGAGGAGTAGCTTGGGTCTCTAGGCCCAGCAGGCACGGGACCCACGTCTGGGCATACCTGTCCCACTCGGGGTGACAAAGCAAAAACAAAGAGGTGATGGCTGGAAGGTTTAGACTGAATCTTAACCACTGGCATTGCTCGGGGCAACCCTCCAGAACATCGTTCTTCGCCTGCCAAGCCATTACGGAAGGGGAAAGACCATATGCAAATCAGGCTTGGCCCCACCCCAAAAGGGGAAGTCCAGGCCGAACTGCTAGGTCACATCCCTTCTGCACGAGACCACAAGCATCCCCAAACATGTTTCACCCTTGTTGGGGCTCATCAGTGAGGAGTAGCTTGGGTCTCTAGGCCCAGCAGGCACGGGACCCACGTCTGGGCATACCCGTCCCACTCGGGGTGACAAAGCAAAAACTAAGAGGTGATGGCTGGAAGGTTTAGACTGAATCTTAACCACTGGCATTGCTCGGGGCAACCCTCCAGAACATCGTTCTTCGCCTGCCAAGCCATTACGGAAGGGGAAAGACCATATGCAAATCAGGCTTGGCCCCACCCCAAAAGGGGAAGTCCAGGCCGATCTGCTAGGTCACATCCCTTCTGCACGAGATCACAAGCATCCCCAAACATGTTTCATCCTTGTTGGGGCTCATCAGTGAGGAGTAGCTTGGGTCTCTAGGACCAGCAGGCACGGGACCCACGTCTGGGCATACCCGCCCCACTAGGGTTGACAAAGCAAAAACAAAGAGGTGATGGCTGGAAGGTTTAGACTGAATCTTAACCACTGGCATTGCTCGGGGCAACCCTCCAGACCATCGTTCTTCTCCTGCCAAGCCATTACAGAAGGGGAAAGACCATATGCAAATCAGGCTTGGCCCCACCCCAAAAGGGGAAGTCCAGGCCGAACTGCTAGGTCACATCCCTTCTGCACGATACCACAAGCATCCCCAAACATGTTTCACCCTTGTTGGGGCTCATCAGTGAGGAGTAGCTTGGGTCTCTAGGCCCAGCAGGCACGGGACCCACGTCTGGGCATACCCGTCCCACTCGGGGTGACAAAGCAAAAACAAAGAGGTGATGGCTGGAAGGTTTAGACTGAATCTTAACCACTGGCATTGCTCGGGGCAACCCTCCAGACCATCGTTCTTCGCCTGCCAAGCCATTACAGAAGGGGAAAGACTATATGCAAATCAGGCTTGGCCCCACCCCAAAAGGGGAAGTCCAGGCCGAACTGCTAGGTCACATCCCTTCTGCACGAGACCACAAGCATCCCCAAACATGTTTCACCCTTGTTGGGGCTCATCAGTGAGGAGTAGCTTGGGTCTCTAGGCCCAGCAGGCACGGGACCCACGTCTGGGCATACCCGTCCCACTCGGGGTGACAAAGCAAAAACTAAGAGGTGATGGCTGGAAGGTTTAGACTGAATCTTAACCACTGGCATTGCTCGGGGCAACCCTCCAGAACATCGTTCTTCGCCTGCCAAGCCATTACGGAAGGGGAAAGACCATATGCAAATCAGGCTTGGCCCCACCCCAAAAGGGGAAGTCCAGGCCGATCTGCTAGGTCACATCCCTTCTGCACGAGATCACAAGCATCCCCAAACATGTTTCATCCTTGTTGCGGCTCATCAGTGAGGAGTAGCTTGGGTCTCTAGGCCCAGCAGGCACGGGACCCACGTCTGGGCATACCCGCCCCACTAGGGTTGACAAAGCAAAAACAAAGAGGTGATGGCTGGAAGGTTTAGACTGAATCTTAACCACTGGCATTGCTCGGGGCAACCCTCCAGACCATCGTTCTTCTCCTGCCAAGCCATTACAGAAGGGGAAAGACCATATGCAAATCAGGCTTGGCCCCACCCCAAAAGGGGAAGTCCAGGCCGAACTGCTAGGTCACATCCCTTCTGCACATACCACAAGCATCCCCAAACATGTTTCACCCTTGTTGGGGCTCATCAGTGAGGAGTAGCTTGGGTCTCTAGGCCCAGCAGGCACGGGACCCACGTCTGGGCATACCCGTCCCACTCGGGGTGACAAAGCAAAAACAAAGAGGTGATGGCTGGAAGGTTTAGACTGAATCTTAACCACTGGCATTGCTCGGGGCAACCCTCCAGACCATCGTTCTTCGCCTGCCAAGCCATTACAGAAGGGGAAAGACTATATGCAAATCAGGCTTGGCCCCACCCCAAAAGGGGAAGTCCAGGCCGAACTGCTAGGTCACATCCCTTCTGCACGAGACCACAAGCATCCCCAAACATGTTTCACCCTTGTTGGGGCTCATCAGTGAGGAGTAGCTTGGGTCTCTAGGCCCAGCAGGCACGGGACCCACGTCTGGGCATACCCGTCCCACTCGGGGTGACAAAGCAAAATCAAAGAGGTGATGACTGGAAGGTTTAGACTGAATCTTAACCACTGGCATTGCTCGGGGCAACCCTCCAGACCATCGTTCTTCGCCTGCCAAGCCATTACAGAAGGGGAAAGACCATATGCAAATCAGGCTTGGCCCCACCCCAAAAGGGGAAGTCCAGGCCGAACTGCTAGGTCACATCCCTTCTGCACGAGACTACAAGCATCCCCAAACATGTTTCACCCTTGTTGGGGCTCATCAGTGAGGAGTAGCTTGGGTCTCTAGGCTCAGCAGGCACGGGACCCACGTCTGGGCATACCCGTCCCACTCGGGGTGACAAAGCAAAAACAAAGAGGTGATGGCTGGAAGGTTTAGACTGAATCTTAAACACTGGCATTGCTCGGGGCAACCCTCCAGACCATCGTTCTTCGCCTGCCAAGCTATTACAGAAGGGGAAAGACCATATGCAAATCAGGCTTGGCCCCACCCCAAAAGGAGAAGTCCAGGCCGAACTGCTAGGTCACATCCCTTCTGCACGAGACCACAAGCATCCCCAAACATGTTTCACCCTTGTTGGGGCTCATCAGTGAGGAGTAGCGTGGGTCTCTAGGCCAAGCACGCACGGGACCCACGTCTGGGCATACCTGTCCCACTCGGGGTGACAAAGCAAAAACAAAGAGGCGATGGCTGGAAGGTTTAGACTGAATCTTAACCACTGGCATTGCTCGGGGCAACCCTCCAGACCATCGTTCTTCACCTGCCAAGCCATTACAGAAGGGGAAAGACCATATGCAAATCAGGCTTGGCCCCACCCCAAAAGGGGAAGTCCAGGCCGAACTGCTAGATCACATCCCTTCTGCACGAGACCACCAGCATCCACAAACATGTTTCACCCTTGTTGGGGCTCATCAGTGAGGAGTAGCTTGGGTCTCTAGGCCCAGCAGGCACGGGACCCACGTCTGGGCATACCCGTCCCACTCGGGGTGACAAAGCAAAAACAAAGAGGTGATGGCTGGAAGGTTTAGACTGAATCTTAAACACTGGCATTGCTCGGGGCAACCCTCCAGACCATCGTTCTTCGCCTGCCAAGCTATTACAGAAGGGGAAAGACCATATGCAAATCAGGCTTGGCCCCACCCCAAAAGGAGAAGTCCAGGCCGAACTGCTAGGTCACATCCCTTCTGCACGAGACCACAAGCATCCCCAAACATGTTTCACCCTTGTTGGGGCTCATCAGTGAGGAGTAGCTTGGGTCTCTAGGCCCAGCAGGCACGGGACCCACGTCTGGGCATACCCGTCCCACTCGGGGTGACAAAGCAAAAACAAAGAGGTGATGGCTGGAAGGTTTAGACTGAATCTTAACCACTGGCATTGCTCGGGGCAACCCTCCAGACCATCGTTCTTCGCCTGCCAAGCCATTACAGAAGGGGAAAGACCATATGCAAATCAGGCTTGGCCCCACCCCAAAAGGGGAAGTCCAGGCCGAACTGCTAGGTCATATCCCTTCTGCACGAGACCACAAGCATCCCCAAACATGTTTCACCCTTGTTGGGGCTCATCAGTGAGGAGTAGCTTGGGTCTCTAGGCCCAGCAGGCACGGGACCCACGTCTGGACATACCCATCCCACTCGGGGTGACAAAGCAAAAACAAAGAGGTGATGGCTGGAAGGTTTAGACTGAATCTTAACCACTGGCATTGCTCGGGGCAACCCTCCAGACCATCGTTCTTCGCCTGCCAAGCCATTACAGAAGGGGAAAGACCATATGCAAATCAGGCTTGGCCCCACCCCAAAAGGGGAAGTCCAGGCCGAACTGCTAGGTCACATCCCTTCTGCACGAGACCACAAGCATCCCCAAACATGTTTCACCCTTGTTGGGGCTCATCAGTGAGGAGTAGCTTGGGTCTCTAGGCCCAGCAGGCACGGGACCCACGTCTGGGCATACCCGTCCCACTCGGGGTGACAAAGCAAAAACAAAGAGGTGATGGCTGGAAGGTTTAGACTGAATCTTAACCACTGGCATTGCTCGGGGCAACCCTCCAGACCATCGGTCTTCGCCTGCTAAGCCATTACAGAAGGGGAAAGACCATATGCAAATCAGGCTTGGCCCCACCCCAAAAGGGGAAGTCCAGGCCGAACTGCTAGGTCACATCCCTTCTGCACGAGACCACAAGCATCCCCAAACATGTTTCACCCTTGTTGGGGCTCATCAGTGAGGAGTAGCTTGGGTCACTAGGCCCAGCAGGCACGGGACCCACGTCTGGGCATACCCGTCCCACTCGGGATGACAAAGCAAAAACAAAGAGGTGATGGCTGGAAGGTTTAGACTGAATCTTAACCACTGGCATTGCTCGGGGCAACCCTCCAGACCATCGGTCTTCGCCTGCCAAGCCATTACAGAAGGGGAAAGACCATATGCAAATCAGGCTTGGCCCCACCCCAAAAGGGGAAGTCCAGGCCGAACTGCTAGGTCATATCCCTTCTGCACGAGACCACAAGCATCCCCAAACATGTTTCACCCTTGTTGGGGCTCATCAGTGAGGAGTAGCTTGGGTCTCTAGGCCCAGCAGGCACGGGACCCACGTCTGACATACCCATCCCACTCGGGGTGACAAAGCAAAAACAAAGAGGTGATGGCTGGAAGGTTTAGACTGAATCTTAACCACTGGCATTGCTCGGGGCAACCCTCCAGACCATCGTTCTTCGCCTGCCAAGCCATTACAGAAGGGGAAAGACCATATGCAAATCAGGCTTGGCCCCACCCCAAAAGGGGAAGTCCAGGCCGAACTGCTAGGTCACATCCCTTCTGCACGAGACCACAAGCATCCCCAAACATGTTTCACCCTTGTTGGGGCTCATCAGTGAGGAGTAGCTTGGGTCTCTAGGCCCAGCAGGCACGGGACCCACGTCTGGGCATACCCGTCCCACTCGGGGTGACAAAGCAAAAACAAAGAGGTGATGGCTGGAAGGTTTAGACTGAATCTTAACCACTGGCATTGCTCGGGGCAACCCTCCAGACCATCGGTCTTCGCCTGCTAAGCCATTACAGAAGGGGAAAGACCATATGCAAATCAGGCTTGGCCCCACCCCAAAAGGGGAAGTCCAGGCCGAACTGCTAGGTCACATCCCTTCTGCACGAGACCACAAGCATCCCCAAACATGTTTCACCCTTGTTGGGGCTCATCAGTGAGGAGTAGCTTGGGTCTCTAGGCCCAGCAGGCACGGGACCCACGTCTGGGCATACCCGTCCCACTCGGGATGACAAAGCAAAAACAAAGAGGTGATGGCTGGAAGGTTTAGACTGAATCTTAACCACTGGCATTGCTCGGGGCAACCCTCCAGACCATCGGTCTTCGCCTGCCAAGCCATTACAGAAGGGGAAAGACCATATGCAAATCAGGCTTGGCCCCACCCCAAAAGGGGAAGTCCAGGCCGAACTGCTAGGTCATATCCCTTCTGCACGAGACCACAAGCATCCCCAAACATGTTTCACCCTTGTTGGGGCTCATCAGTGAGGAGTAGCTTGGGTCTCTAGGCCCAGCAGGCACGGGACCCACGTCTGACATACCCATCCCACTCGGGGTGACAAAGCAAAAACAAAGAGGTGATGGCTGAAAGGTTTAGACTGAATCTTAACCACTGGCATTGCTCGGGGCAACCCTCCAGACCATCGTTCTTCGCCTGCCAAGCCATTACAGAAGGGGAAAGACCATATGCAAATCAGGCTTGGCCCCACCCCAAAAGGGCAAGTCCAGGCCGAACTGCTAGGTCACATCCCTTCTGCACGAGACCACAAGCATCCCCAAACATGTTTCACCCTTGTTGGGGCTCATCAGTGAGGAGTAGCTTGGGTCTCTAGGCCCAGCAGGCACGGGACCCACGTCTGGGCATACCCGTCCCACTCGGGGTGACAAAGCAAAAACAAAGAGGTGATGGCTGGAAGGTTTAGACTGAATCTTAACCACTGGCATTGCTCGGGGCAACCCTCCAGACCATCGTTCTTCGCCTGCCAAGCCATTACAGAAGGGGAAAGACCATATGCAAATCAGGCTTGGCCCCACCCCAAAAGGGGAAGTCCAGGCCGAACTGCTAGGTCACATCCCTTCTGCACGAGACCACAAGCATCCCCAAACATGTTTCACCCTTGTTGGGGCTCATCCGTGAGGAGTAGCTTGGGTCTCTAGGCCCAGCAGGCACGGGACCCACGTCTGGGCATACCCGTCCCACTCGGGGTGACAAAGCAAAAACAAAGAGGTGATGGCTGGAAGGTTTAGACTGAATCTTAACCACTGGCATTGCTCGGGGCAACCCTCCAGACCATCGTTCTTCTCCTGCCAAGCCATTACAGAAGGGGAAAGACCATATGCAAATCAGGCTTGGCCCCACCCCAAAAGGGGAAGTCCAGGCCGAACTGCTAGGTCACATCCCTTCTGCACGAGACCACAAGCATACCCAAACATGTTTCACCCTTGTTGGGGTTCATCAGTGAGGAGTAGCTTGGGTCTCTAGGCCCAGCAGGCACGGGACCCACGTCTGGGCATACCCGTCCCACTCGGGGTGACAAAGCAAAAACAAAGAGGTGATGGCTGGAAGGTTTAGACTGAATCTTAACCACTGGCATTGCTCGGGGCAACCCTCCAGACCATCGTTCTTCGCCTGCCAAGCCATTACAGAAGGGGAAAGACCATATGCAAATCAGGCTTGGCCCCACCCCAAAAGGGGAAGTCCAGGCCGAACTGCTAGGTCACATCCCTTCTGCACGAGACCACAAGCATCCCCAAACATGTTTCACCCTTGTTGGGGCTCATCAGTGAGGAGTAGCTTGGGTCTCTAGGCCCAGCAGGCACGGGACCCACGTCTGGGCATACCGGTCCCACTCGGGGTGACAAAGCAAAAACAAAGAGGTGATGACTGTAAGGTTTAGACTGAATCTTAACCACTGGCATTGCTCGGGCCAACCCTCCAGACCATCGTTCTTCGCCTGCCAAGCCATTACAGAAGGGGAAAGACCATATGCAAATCAGGCTTGGCCCCACCCCAAAAGGGGAAGTCCAGGCCGAACTGCTAGGTCATATCCCTTCTGCACGAGACCACAAGCATCCCCAAACATGTTTCACCCTTGTTGGGGCTCATCAGTGAGGAGTAGCTTGGGTCTCTAGGCCCAGCAGGCACGGGACCCACGTCTGGACATACCCATCCCACTCGGGGTGACAAAGCAAAAACAAAGAGGTGATGGCTGGAAGGTTTAGACTGAATCTTAACCACTGGCATTGCTCGGGGCAACCCTCCAGACCATCGTTCTTCGCCTGCCAAGCCATTACAGAAGGGGAAAGACCATATGCAAATCAGGCTTGGCCCCACCCCAAAAGGGGAAGCCCAGGCCGAACTGCTAGGTCACATCCCTTCTGCACGAGACCACAAGCATCCCCAAACATGTTTCACCCTTGTTGGGGCTCATCAGTGAGGAGTAGCTTGGGTCTCTAGGCCCAGCAGGCACGGGACCCACGTCTGGGCATACCCGTCCCACTCGGGGTGACAAAGCAAAAACAAAGAGGTGATGGCTGGAAGGTTTAGACTGAATCTTAACCACTGGCATTGCTCGGGTCAACCCTCCAGACCATCGTTCTTCGCCTGCCAAGCCATTACAGAAGGGGAAAGACCATATGCAAATCAGGCTTGGCCCCACCCCAAAAGGGGAAGTCCAGGCCGAACTGCTAGGTCACATCCCTTCTGCACAAGACCACAAGCATCCCCAAACATGTTTCACCCTTGTTGGGGCTCATCAGTGAGGAGTAGCTTGGGTCTCTAGGCCCAGCAGGCACGGGACCCACGTCTGGGCATACCCGTCCCACTCGGGGTGACAAAGCAAAAACAAAGAGGTGATGATGGAAGGTTTAGACTGAATCTTAACCACTGGCATTGCTCGGGGCAACCCTCCAGACCATCGGTCTTCGCCTGCTAAGCCATTACAGAAGGGGAAAGACCATGTTTCACCCTTGTTGGGGCTCATCAGTGAGGAGTAGCTTGGGTCTCTAGGCCCAGCAGGCACGGGACCCACGTCTGGGCATACCCGTCCCACTCGGGCGGACAAAGCAAAAACAAAGAGGTGATGGCTGGAAGGTTTAGACTGAATCTTAACCACTGGCATTGCTCGGGTCAACCCTCCAGACCATCGGTCTTCGCCTGCCAAGCCATTACAGAAGGGGAAAGACCATATGCAAATCAGGCTTGGCCCCACCCCAAAAGGGGAAGTCCAGGCCGAACTGCTAGGTCATATCCCTTCTGCACGAGACCACAAGCATCCCCAAACATGTTTCACCCTTGTTGGGGCTCATCAGTGAGGAGTAGCTTGGGTCTCTAGGCCCAGCAGGCACGGGACCCACGTCTGGGCATACCCGTCCCACTCGGGGTGACAAAGCAAAAACAAAGAGGTGATGGCTGGAAGGTTTAGACTGAATCTTAACCACTGGCATTGCTCGGGTCAACCCTCCAGAACATCGTTCTTCGCCTGCCAAGCCATTACGGAAGGGGAAAGACCATATGCAAATCAGGCTTGGCCCCACCCCAAAAGGGGAAGTCCAGGCCGAACTGCTAGGTCACATCCCTTCTGCACGAGATCACAAGCATCCCCAAACATGTTTCATCCTTGTTGGGGCTCATCAGTGAGGAGTAGCTTGGGTCTCTAGGCCCAGCAGGCACGGGACCCACGTCTGGGCATACCCGCCCCACTAGGGGTGACAAAGCAAAAACAAAGAGGTGATGGCTGGAAGGTTTAGACTGAATCTTAACCACTGGCATTGCTCGGGGCAACCCTCCAGACCATCGTTCTTCTCCTGCCAAGCCATTACAGAAGGGGAAAGACCATATGCAAATCAGGCTTGGCCCCACCCCAAAAGGGGAAGTCCAGGCCGAACTGCTAGGTCACATCCCTTCTGCACGAGACCACAAGCATCCCCAAACATGTTTCACCCTTGTTGGGGCTCATCAGTGAGGATTAGCTTGGGTCTCTAGGCCCAGCAGGCACGGGACCCACGTCTGGGCATACCCGTCCCACTCGGGGTGACAAAGCAAAAACAAAGAGGTGATGGCTGGAAGGTTTAGACTGAATCTTAACCACTGGCATTGCTCGGGGCAACCCTCCAGACCATCGTTCTTCGCCTGCCAAGCCATTACAGAAGGGGAAAGACCATATGCAAATCAGGCTTGGCCCCACCCCAAAAGGGGAAGTCCAGGCCGAACTGCTAGGTCACATCCCTTCTGCACGAGACCACAAGCATCCCCAAACATGTTTCACCCTTGTTGGGGCTCATCAGTGAGGAGTAGCTTGGGTCTCTAGGCCCAGCAGGCACGGGACCCACGTCTGGGCATACCCGTCCCACTCGGGGTGACAAAGCAAAAACAAAGAGGTGATGACTGGAAGGTTTAGACTGAATCTTAACCACTGGCATTGCTCGGGGCAACCCTCCAGACCATCGTTCTTCGCGTGCCAAGCCATTACAGAAGGGGAAAGACCATATGCAAATCAGGCTTGGCCCCACCACAAAAGGGGAAGTCCAGGCCGAACTGCTAGGTCACATCCCTTCTGCACGAGACCACAAGCATCCCCAAACATGTTTCACCCTTGTTGGGGCTCATCAGTGAGGAGTAGCTTGGGTCTCTAGGCCCAGCAGGCACGGGACCCACGTCTGGGCATACCCGTCCCACTCGGGGTGACAAAGCAAAAACAAAGAGGTGAGGCCTGGAAGGTTTAGACTGAATCTTAACCACTGGCATTGCTCGGGGCAACCCTCCAGACCATCGTTCTTCGCCTGCCAAGCCATTACAGAAGGGGAAAGACCATATGCAAATCAGGCTTG
Source organism: Ambystoma mexicanum (assembly GCF_040938575.1). Taxonomy (NCBI): domain Eukaryota; kingdom Metazoa; phylum Chordata; class Amphibia; order Caudata; family Ambystomatidae; genus Ambystoma; species Ambystoma mexicanum. Next base: position 503,782,044 of record NC_090929.1, on the reverse strand, counting down.
GCCCCACCCCAAAAGGGGAAGTCCAGGCCGAACTGCTAGGTCACATCCCTTCTGCACGAGACCACAAGCATCCCCAAACATGTTTCACCCTTGTTGGGGCTCATCAGTGAGGAGTAGCTTGGGTCTCTAGGCCCAGCAGGCACGGGACCCACGTCTGGGCATACCCGTCCCACTCGGGGTGACAAAGCAAAAACAAAGAGGTGATGGCTGGAAGGTTTAGACTGAATCTTAACCACTGGCATTGCTCGGGGCAACCCTCCAGAACATCGTTCTTCGCCTGCCAAGCCATTACGGAAGGGGAAAGACCATATGCAAATCAGGCTTGGCCCCACCCCAAAAGGGGAAGTCCAGGCCGAACTGCTAGGTCACATCCCTTCTGCACGAGATCACAAGCATCCCCAAACATGTTTCATCCTTGTTGGGGCTCATCAGTGAGGAGTAGCTTGGGTCTCTAGGCCCAGCAGGCAGGGGACCCACGTCTGGGCATACCCGCCCCACTAGGGGTGACAAAGCAAAAACAAAGAGGTGATGGCTGGAAGGTTTAGACTGAATCTTAACCACTGGCATTGCTCGGGGCAACCCTCCAGACCATCGTTCTTCTCCTGCCAAGCCATTACAGAAGGGGAAAGACCATATGCAAATCAGGCTTGGCCCCACCCCAAAAGGGGAAGTCCAGGCCGAACTGCTAGGTCACATCCCTTCTGCACGAGACCACAAGTATCCCCAAACATGTTTCACCCTTGTTGGGGCTCATCAGTGAGGAGTAGCTTGGGTCTCTAGGCCCAGCAGGCACGGGACCCACGTCTGGGCATACCCGTCCCACTCGGGGTGACAAAGCAAAAACAAAGAGGTGATGGCTGGAAGGTTTAGACTGAATCTTAACCACTGGCAATGCTCGGGGCAACCCTCCAGAACATCGTTCTTCGCCTACCAAGCCATTACAGAAGGGGAAAGACTATATGCAAATCAGGCTTGGCCCCACCCCAAAAGGGGAAGTCCAGGCCGAACTGCTAGGTCACATCCCTTCTGCACGAGACCACAAGCATCCCCAAACATGTTTCACCCTTGTTGGGGCTCATCAGTGAGGAGTAGCTTGGGTCTCTAGGCCCAGCAGGCACGGGACCCACGTCTGGGCATACCCGTCCCACTCGGGGTGACAAAGCAAAAACAAAGAGGTGATGGCTGGAAGGTTTAGACTGAATCTTAAACACTGGCATTGCTCGGGGCAACCCTCCAGACCATCATTCTTCGCCTGCCAAGCCATTACAGAAGGGGAAAGACCATATGCAAATCAGGCTTTGCCCCACCCCAAAAGGGGAAGTCCAGGCCGAACTGCTAGGTCACATCCCTTCTGCACGAGACCACAAGCATCCCCAAACATGTTTCACCCTTGTTGGGGCTCATCAGTGAGGAGTAGCTTGGGTCTCTAGGCCCAGCAGGCACGGGACCCACGTCTGGGCATACCCGTCCCACTCGGGGTGACAAAGCAAAAACAAAGAGGTGATGGCTGGAAGGTTTAGACTGAATCGTAACCACTGGCATTGCTCGGGGCAACCCTCCAGACCATCGGTCTTCACCTGCCAAGCCATTACAGAAGGGGAAAGACCATATGCAAATCAGGCTTGGCCCCACCCCAAAAGGGGAAGTCCAGGCCGAACTGCTAGGTCACATCCCTTCTGCACGAGACCACAAGCATCCCCAAACATGTTTCACCCTTGTTGGGGCTCATCAGTGAGGAGTAGCGTGGGTCTCTAGGCCAAGCAGGCACGGGACCCACGTCTGGGCATACCTGTCCCACTCGGGGTGACAAAGCAAAAACAAAGAGGCGATGGCTGGAAGGTTTAGACTGAATCTTAACCACTGGCATTGCTCGGGGCAACCCTCCAGACCATCGTTCTTCGCCTGCCAAGCCATTACAGAAGGGGAAAGACCATATGCAAATCAGGCTTGGCCCCACCCCAAAAGGGGAAGTCCAGGCCGAACTGCTAGGTCACATCCCTTCTGCACGAGACCACAAGCATCCGCAAACATGTTTCACCCTTGTTGGGGTTCATCAGTGAAGAGTAACTTGGGTCTCTAGGCCCAGCAGGCACGGGACCCATGTCTGGACGTACCCATCCCACTCGGGGTGACAAAGCAAAAACAAAGAGGCGATGGCTGGAAGGTTTAGACTGAATCTTAACCACTGGCATTGCTCGGGGCAACCCTCCAGACCATCGTTCTTCGCCTGCCAAGCCATTACAGAAGGGGAAAGACCATATGCAAATCAGGCTTGGCCCCACCCCAAAAGGGGAAGTCCAGGCCGAACTGCTAGGTCACATCCCTTCTGCACGAGACCACAAGCATCCCGAAACATGTTTCACCCTTGTTGGGGCTCATCAGTGAGGAGTAGCTTGGGTCTCTAGGCCCAGCAGGCACGGGACCCACGTCTGGGCATACCCGTCCCACTCGGGGTGACAAAGCAAAAACAAAGAGGTGATGGCTGGAAGGTTTAGACTGAATCTTAACCACTGGCATTGCTCGGGGCAACCCTCCAGACCATCGTTCTTCTCCTGCCAAGCCATTACAGAAGGGGAAAGACCATATGCAAATCAGGCTTGGCCCCACCCCAAAAGGGGAAGTCCAGGCCGAACTGCTAGGTCACATCCCTTCTGCACGAGACCACAAGCATCCCCAAACATGTTTCACCCTTGTTGGGGCTCATCAGTGAGGAGTAGCTTGGGTCTCTAGGCCCAGCAGGCACGGGACCCACGTCTGGGCATACCCGTCCCACTCGGGGTGACAAAGCAAAAACAAAGAGGTGATGGCTGGAAGGTTTAGACTGAATCTTAACCACTGGCATTGCTCGGGGCAACCCTCCAGACCATCGTTCTTCGCCTGCCAAGCCATTACAGAAGGGGAAAGACCATATGCAAATCAGGCTTGGCCCCACCCCAAAAGGGGAAGTCCAGGCCGAACTGCTAGGTCACATCCCTTCTGCACGAGACCACAAGCATCCCCAAACATGTTTCACCCTTGTTGGGGCTCATCAGTGAGGAGTAGCTTGGGTCTCTAGGCCCAGCAGGCACGGGACCCACGTCTGGGCATACCCGTCCCACTCGGGGTGACAAAGCAAAAACAAAGAGGTGATGACTGGAAGGTTTAGACTGAATCTTAACCACTGGCATTGCTCGGGGCAACCCTCCAGACCATCGTTCTTCGCCTGCCAAGCCATTACAGAAGGGGGAAGACCATATGCAAATCAGGCTTGGCCCCACCCCAAAAGGGGAAGTCCAGGCCGAACTGCTAGGTCACATCCCTTCTGCACGAGACCACAAGCATCCCCAAACATGTTTCACCCTTGTTGGGGCTCATCAGTGAGGAGTAGCTTGGGTCTCTAGGCCCAGCAGGCACGGGACCCACGTCTGGGCATACCCGTCCCACTCGGGGTGACAAAGCAAAAACAAAGAGGTGATGGCTGGAAGGTTTAGACTGAATCTTAACCACTGGCATTGCTCGGGGCAACCCTCCAGACCATCGGTCTTCGCCTGCTAAGCCATTACAGAAGGGGAAAGACCATATGCAAATCAGGCTTGGCCCCACCCCAAAAGGGGAAGTCCAGGCCGAACTGCTAGGTCACATCCCTTCTGCACGAGACCACAAGCATCCCCAAACATGTTTCACCCTTGTTGGGGCTCATCAGTGAGGAGTAGCTTGGGTCTCTAGGCCCAGCAGGCACGGGACCCACGTCTGGGCATACCCGTCCCACTCGGGATGACAAAGCAAAAACAAAGAGGTGATGGCTGGAAGGTTTAGACTGAATCTTAACCACTGGCATTGCTCGGGGCAACCCTCCAGACCATCGGTCTTCGCCTGCCAAGCCATTACAGAAGGGGAAAGACCATATGCAAATCAGGCTTGGCCCCACCCCAAAAGGGGAAGTCCAGGCCGAACTGCTAGGTCATATCCCTTCTGCACGAGACCACAAGCATCCCCAAACATGTTTCACCCTTGTTGGGGCTCATCAGTGAGGAGTAGCTTGGGTCTCTAGGCCCAGCAGGCACGGGACCCACGTCTGACATACCCATCCCACTCGGGGTGACAAAGCAAAAACAAAGAGGTGATGGCTGAAAGGTTTAGACTGAATCTTAACCACTGGCATTGCTCGGGGCAACCCTCCAGACCATCGTTCTTCGCCTGCCAAGCCATTACAGAAGGGGAAAGACCATATGCAAATCAGGCTTGGCCCCACCCCAAAAGGGCAAGTCCAGGCCGAACTGCTAGGTCACATCCCTTCTGCACGAGACCACAAGCATCCCCAAACATGTTTCACCCTTGTTGGGGCTCATCAGTGAGGAGTAGCTTGGGTCTCTAGGCCCAGCAGGCACGGGACCCACGTCTGGGCATACCCGTCCCACTCGGGGTGACAAAGCAAAAACAAAGAGGTGATGGCTGGAAGGTTTAGACTGAATCTTAACCACTGGCATTGCTCGGGGCAACCCTCCAGACCATCGTTCTTCGCCTGCCAAGCCATTACAGAAGGGGAAAGACCATATGCAAATCAGGCTTGGCCCCACCCCAAAAGGGGAAGTCCAGGCCGAACTGCTAGGTCACATCCCTTCTGCACGAGACCACAAGCATCCCCAAACATGTTTCACCCTTGTTGGGGCTCATCCGTGAGGAGTAGCTTGGGTCTCTAGGCCCAGCAGGCACGGGACCCACGTCTGGGCATACCCGTCCCACTCGGGGTGACAAAGCAAAAACTAAGAGGTGATGGCTGGAAGGTTTAGACTGAATCTTAACCACTGGCATTGCTCGGGGCAACCCTCCAGAACATCGTTCTTCGCCTGCCAAGCCATTACGGAAGGGGAAAGACCATATGCAAATCAGGCTTGGCCCCACCCCAAAAGGGGAAGTCCAGGCCGAACTGCTAGGTCACATCCCTTCTGCACGAGATCACAAGCATCCCCAAACATGTTTCATCCTTGTTGGGGCTCATCAGTGAGGAGTAGCTTGGGTCTCTAGGCCCAGCAGGCACGGGACTCACGTCTGGGCATACCCGCCCCACTAGGGGTGACAAAGCAAAAACAAAGAGGTGATGGCTGGAAGGTTTAGACTGAATCTTAACCACTGGCATTGCTCGGGGCAACCCTCCAGACCATCGTTCTTCTCCTGCCAAGCCATTACAGAAGGGGAAAGACCATCTGCAAATCAGGCTTGGCCCCACCCCAAAAGGGGAAGTCCAGGCCGAACTGCTAGGTCACATCCCTTCTGCACGAGACCACAAGCATACCCAAACATGTTTCACCCTTGTTGGGGTTCATCAGTGAGGAGTAGCTTGGGTCTCTAGGCCCAGCAGGCACGGGACCCACGTCTGGGCATACCCGTCCCACTCGGGGTGACAAAGCAAAAACAAAGAGGTGATGGCTGGAAGGTTTAGACTGAATCTTAACCACTGGCATTGCTCGGGGCAACCCTCCAGACCATCGTTCTTCGCCTGCCAAGCCATTACAGAAGGGGAAAGACCATATGCAAATCAGGCTTGGCCCCACCCCAAAAGGGGAAGTCCAGGCCGAACTGCTAGGTCACATCCCTTCTGCACGAGACCACAAGCATCCCCAAACATGTTTCACCCTTGTTGGGGCTCATCAGTGAGGAGTAGCTTGGGTCTCTAGGCCCAGCAGGCACGGGACCCACGTCTGGGCATACCGGTCCCACTCGGGGTGACAAAGCAAAAACAAAGAGGTGATGACTGTAAGGTTTAGACTGAATCTTAACCACTGGCATTGCTCGGGCCAACCCTCCAGACCATCGTTCTTCGCCTGCCAAGCCATTACAGAAGGGGAAAGACCATATGCAAATCAGGCTTGGCCCCACCCCAAAAGGGGAAGTCCAGGCCGAACTGCTAGGTCATATCCCTTCTGCACGAGACCACAAGCATCCCCAAACATGTTTCACCCTTGTTGGGGCTCATCAGTGAGGAGTAGCTTGGGTCTCTAGGCCCAGCAGGCACGGGACCCACGTCTGGACATACCCATCCCACTCGGGGTGACAAAGCAAAAACAAAGAGGTGATGGCTGGAAGGTTTAGACTGAATCTTAACCACTGGCATTGCTCGGGGCAACCCTCCAGACCATCGTTCTTCGCCTGCCAAGCCATTACAGAAGGGGAAAGACCATATGCAAATCAGGCTTGGCCCCACCCCAAAAGGGGAAGCCCAGGCCGAACTGCTAGGTCACATCCCTTCTGCACGAGACCACAAGCATCCCCAAACATGTTTCACCCTTGTTGGGGCTCATCAGTGAGGAGTAGCTTGGGTCTCTAGGCCCAGCAGGCACGGGACCCACGTCTGGGCATACCCGTCCCACTCGGGGTGACAAAGCAAAAACAAAGAGGTGATGGCTGGAAGGTTTAGACTGAATCTTAACCACTGGCATTGCTCGGGTCAACCCTCCAGACCATCGTTCTTCGCCTGCCAAGCCATTACAGAAGGGGAAAGACCATATGCAAATCAGGCTTGGCCCCACCCCAAAAGGGGAAGTCCAGGCCGAACTGCTAGGTCACATCCCTTCTGCACAAGACCACAAGCATCCCCAAACATGTTTCACCCTTGTTGGGGCTCATCAGTGAGGAGTAGCTTGGGTCTCTAGGCCCAGCAGGCACGGGACCCACGTCTGGGCATACCCGTCCCACTCGGGGTGACAAAGCAAAAACAAAGAGGTGATGATGGAAGGTTTAGACTGAATCTTAACCACTGGCATTGCTCGGGGCAACCCTCCAGACCATCGGTCTTCGCCTGCTAAGCCATTACAGAAGGGGAAAGACCATGTTTCACCCTTGTTGGGGCTCATCAGTGAGGAGTAGCTTGGGTCTCTAGGCCCAGCAGGCACGGGACCCACGTCTGGGCATACCCGTCCCACTCGGGCGGACAAAGCAAAAACAAAGAGGTGATGGCTGGAAGGTTTAGACTGAATCTTAACCACTGGCATTGCTCGGGTCAACCCTCCAGACCATCGGTCTTCGCCTGCCAAGCCATTACAGAAGGGGAAAGACCATATGCAAATCAGGCTTGGCCCCACCCCAAAAGGGGAAGTCCAGGCCGAACTGCTAGGTCATATCCCTTCTGCACGAGACCACAAGCATCCCCAAACATGTTTCACCCTTGTTGGGGCTCATCAGTGAGGAGTAGCTTGGGTCTCTAGGCCCAGCAGGCACGGGACCCACGTCTGGGCATACCCGTCCCACTCGGGGTGACAAAGCAAAAACAAAGAGGTGATGGCTGGAAGGTTTAGACTGAATCTTAACCACTGGCATTGCTCGGGTCAACCCTCCAGAACATCGTTCTTCGCCTGCCAAGCCATTACGGAAGGGGAAAGACCATATGCAAATCAGGCTTGGCCCCACCCCAAAAGGGGAAGTCCAGGCCGAACTGCTAGGTCACATCCCTTCTGCACGAGATCACAAGCATCCCCAAACATGTTTCATCCTTGTTGGGGCTCATCAGTGAGGAGTAGCTTGGGTCTCTAGGCCCAGCAGGCACGGGACCCACGTCTGGGCATACCCGCCCCACTAGGGGTGACAAAGCAAAAACAAAGAGGTGATGGCTGGAAGGTTTAGACTGAATCTTAACCACTGGCATTGCTCGGGGCAACCCTCCAGACCATCGTTCTTCTCCTGCCAAGCCATTACAGAAGGGGAAAGACCATATGCAAATCAGGCTTGGCCCCACCCCAAAAGGGGAAGTCCAGGCCGAACTGCTAGGTCACATCCCTTCTGCACGAGACCACAAGCATCCCCAAACATGTTTCACCCTTGTTGGGGCTCATCAGTGAGGATTAGCTTGGGTCTCTAGGCCCAGCAGGCACGGGACCCACGTCTGGGCATACCCGTCCCACTCGGGGTGACAAAGCAAAAACAAAGAGGTGATGGCTGGAAGGTTTAGACTGAATCTTAACCACTGGCATTTCTCGGGGCAACCCTCCAGACCATCGTTCTTCGCCTGCCAAGCCATTACAGAAGGGGAAAGACCATATGCAAATCAGGCTTGGCCCCACCCCAAAAGGGGAAGTCCAGGCCGAACTGCTAGGTCACATCCCTTCTGCACGAGACCACAAGCATCCCCAAACATGTTTCACCCTTGTTGGGGCTCATCAGTGAGGAGTAGCTTGGGTCTCTAGGCCCAGCAGGCACGGGACCCACGTCTGGGCATACCCGTCCCACTCGGGGTGACAAAGCAAAAACAAAGAGGTGATGACTGGAAGGTTTAGACTGAATCTTAACCACTGGCATTGCTCGGGGCAACCCTCCAGACCATCGTTCTTCGCCTGCCAAGCCATTACAGAAGGGGAAAGACCATATGCAAATCAGGCTTGGCCCCACCCCAAAAGGGGAAGTCCAGGCCGAACTGCTAGGTCACATCCCTTCTGCACGAGACCACAAGCATCCCCAAACATGTTTCACCCTTGTTGGGGCTCATCAGTGAGGAGTAGCTTGGGTCTCTAGGCCCAGCAGGCACGGGACCCACGTCTGGGCATACCCGTCCCACTCGGGGTGACAAAGCAAAAACAAAGAGGTGAGGCCTGGAAGGTTTAGACTGAATCTTAACCACTGGCATTGCTCGGGGCAACCCTCCAGACCATCGTTCTTCGCCTGCCAAGCCATTACAGAAGGGGAAAGACCATATGCAAATCAGGCTTGGCCCCACCCCAAAAGGGGAAGTCCAGGCCGAACTGCTAGGTCACATCCCTTCTGCACGAGACCACAAGCATCCCCAAACATGTTTCACCCTTGTTGGGGCTCATCAGTGAGGAGTAGCTTGGGTCTCTAGGCCCAGCAGGCACGGGACCCACGTCTGGGCATACCCGTCCCACTCGGGGTGACAAAGCAAAAACAAAGAGGTGATGGCTGGAAGGTTTAGACTGAATCTTAACCACTGGCATTGCTCGGGGCAACCCTCCAGAACATCGTTCTTCGCCTGCCAAGCCATTACGGAAGGGGAAAGACCATATGCAAATCAGGCTTGGCCCCACCCCAAAAGGGGAAGTCCAGGCCGAACTGCTAGGTCACATCCCTTCTGCACGAGATCACAAGCATCCCCAAACATGTTTCATCCTTGTTGGGGCTCATCAGTGAGGAGTAGCTTGGGTCTCTAGGCCCAGCAGGCAGGGGACCCACGTCTGGGCATACCCGCCCCACTAGGGGTGACAAAGCAAAAACAAAGAGGTGATGGCTGGAAGGTTTAGACTGAATCTTAACCACTGGCATTGCTCGGGGCAACCCTCCAGACCATCGTTCTTCTCCTGCCAAGCCATTACAGAAGGGGAAAGACCATATGCAAATCAGGCTTGGCCCCACCCCAAAAGGGGAAGTCCAGGCCGAACTGCTAGGTCACATCCCTTCTGCACGAGACCACAAGTATCCCCAAACATGTTTCACCCTTGTTGGGGCTCATCAGTGAGGAGTAGCTTGGGTCTCTAGGCCCAGCAGGCACGGGACCCACGTCTGGGCATACCCGTCCCACTCGGGGTGACAAAGCAAAAACAAAGAGGTGATGGCTGGAAGGTTTAGACTGAATCTTAACCACTGGCAATGCTCGGGGCAACCCTCCAGAACATCGTTCTTCGCCTACCAAGCCATTACAGAAGGGGAAAGACTATATGCAAATCAGGCTTGGCCCCACCCCAAAAGGGGAAGTCCAGGCCGAACTGCTAGGTCACATCCCTTCTGCACGAGACCACAAGCATCCCCAAACATGTTTCACCCTTGTTGGGGCTCATCAGTGAGGAGTAGCTTGGGTCTCTAGGCCCAGCAGGCACGGGACCCACGTCTGGGCATACCCGTCCCACTCGGGGTGACAAAGCAAAAACAAAGAGGTGATGGCTGGAAGGTTTAGACTGAATCTTAAACACTGGCATTGCTCGGGGCAACCCTCCAGACCATCATTCTTCGCCTGCCAAGCCATTACAGAAGGGGAAAGACCATATGCAAATCAGGCTTTGCCCCACCCCAAAAGGGGAAGTCCAGGCCGAACTGCTAGGTCACATCCCTTCTGCACGAGACCACAAGCATCCCCAAACATGTTTCACCCTTGTTGGGGCTCATCAGTGAGGAGTAGCTTGGGTCTCTAGGCCCAGCAGGCACGGGACCCACGTCTGGGCATACCCGTCCCACTCGGGGTGACAAAGCAAAAACAAAGAGGTGATGGCTGGAAGGTTTAGACTGAATCGTAACCACTGGCATTGCTCGGGGCAACCCTCCAGACCATCGGTCTTCACCTGCCAAGCCATTACAGAAGGGGAAAGACCATATGCAAATCAGGCTTGGCCCCACCCCAAAAGGGGAAGTCCAGGCCGAACTGCTAGGTCACATCCCTTCTGCACGAGACCACAAGCATCCCCAAACATGTTTCACCCTTGTTGGGGCTCATCAGTGAGGAGTAGCGTGGGTCTCTAGGCCAAGCAGGCACGGGACCCACGTCTGGGCATACCTGTCCCACTCGGGGTGACAAAGCAAAAACAAAGAGGCGATGGCTGGAAGGTTTAGACTGAATCTTAACCACTGGCATTGCTCGGGGCAACCCTCCAGACCATCGTTCTTCGCCTGCCAAGCCATTACAGAAGGGGAAAGACCATATGCAAATCAGGCTTGGCCCCACCCCAAAAGGGGAAGTCCAGGCCGAACTGCTAGGTCACATCCCTTCTGCACGAGACCACAAGCATCCGCAAACATGTTTCACCCTTGTTGGGGTTCATCAGTGAAGAGTAACTTGGGTCTCTAGGCCCAGCAGGCACGGGACCCATGTCTGGACATACCCATCCCACTCGGGATGACAAAGCAAAAACAAAGAGGCGATGGCTGGAAGGTTTAGACTGAATCTTAACCACTGGCATTGCTCGGGGCAACCCTCCAGACCATCGTTCTTCGCCTGCCAAGCCATTACAGAAGGGGAAAGACCATATGCAAATCAGGCTTGGCCCCACCCCAAAAGGGGAAGTCCAGGCCGAACTGCTAGGTCACATCCCTTCTGCACGAGACCACAAGCATCCCGAAACATGTTTCACCCTTGTTGGGGCTCATCAGTGAGGAGTAGCTTGGGTCTCTAGGCCCAGCAGGCACGGGACCCACGTCTGGGCATACCCGTCCCACTCGGGGTGACAAAGCAAAAACAAAGAGGTGATGGCTGGAAGGTTTAGACTGAATCTTAACCACTGGCATTGCTCGGGGCAACCCTCCAGACCATCGTTCTTCTCCTGCCAAGCCATTACAGAAGGGGAAAGACCATATGCAAATCAGGCTTGGCCCCACCCCAAAAGGGGAAGTCCAGGCCGAACTGCTAGGTCACATCCCTTCTGCACGAGACCACAAGCATCCCCAAACATGTTTCACCCTTGTTGGGGCTCATCAGTGAGGAGTAGCTTGGGTCTCTAGGCCCAGCAGGCACGGGACCCACGTCTGGGCATACCCGTCCCACTCGGGGTGACAAAGCAAAAACAAAGAGGTGATGGCTGGAAGGTTTAGACTGAATCTTAACCACTGGCATTGCTCGGGGCAACCCTCCAGACCATCGTTCTTCGCCTGCCAAGCCATTACAGAAGGGGAAAGACCATATGCAAATCAGGCTTGGCCCCACCCCAAAAGGGGAAGTCCAGGCCGAACTGCTAGGTCACATCCCTTCTGCACGAGACCACAAGCATCCCCAAACATGTTTCACCCTTGTTGGGGCTCATCAGTGAGGAGTAGCTTGGGTCTCTAGGCCCAGCAGGCACGGGACCCACGTCTGGGCATACCCGTCCCACTCGGGGTGACAAAGCAAAAACAAAGAGGTGATGACTGGAAGGTTTAGACTGAATCTTAACCACTGGCATTGCTCGGGGCAACCCTCCAGACCATCGTTCTTCGCCTGCCAAGCCATTACAGAAGGGGGAAGACCATATGCAAATCAGGCTTGGCCCCACCCCAAAAGGGGAAGTCCAGGCCGAACTGCTAGGTCACATCCCTTCTGCACGAGACCACAAGCATCCCCAAACATGTTTCACCCTTGTTGGGGCTCATCAGTGCGGAGTAGCTTGGGTCTCTAGGCCCAGCAGGCACGGGACCCACGTCTGGGCATACCCGTCCCACTCGGGGTGACAAAGCAAAAACAAAGAGGTGAGGCCTGGAAGGTTTAGACTGAATCTTAACCACTGGCATTGCTCGGGGCAACCCTCCAGACCATCGTTCTTCGCCTGCCAAGCCATTACAGAAGGGGAAAGACCATATGCAAATCAGGCTTGGCCCCACCCCAAAAGGGGAAGTCCAGGCCGAACTGCTAGGTCACATCCCTTCTGCACGAGACCACAAGCATCCCCAAACATGTTTCACCCTTGTTGGGGCTCATCAGTGAGGAGTAGCTTGGGTCTCTAGGCCCAGCAGGCACGGGACCCACGTCTGGGCATACCCGTCCCACTCGGGGTGACAAAGCAAAAACAAAGAGGTGATGGCTGGAAGGTTTAGACTGAATCTTAACCACTGGCATTGCTCGGGGCAACCCTCCAGAACATCGTTCTTCGCCTACCAAGCCATTACAGAAGGGGAAAGACTATATGCAAATCAGGCTTGGCCCCACCCCAAAAAAGGGAAGTCCAGGCCAAACTGCTAGGTCACATCCCTTCTGCACGAGACCACAAGCATCCCCAAACATGTTTCACCCTTGTTGGGGCTCATCAGTGAGGAGTAGCTTGGGTCTCTAGGCCCAGCAGGCACGGGACCCACGTCTGGGCATACCCGTCCCACTCGGGGTGACAAAGCAAAAACAAAGAGGTGATGGCTGGAAGGTTTAGACTGAATCTTAAACACTGGCATTGCTCGGGGCAACCCTCCAGACCATCATTCTTCGCCTGCCAAGCCATTACAGAAGGGGAAAGACCATATGCAAATCAGGCTTTGCCCCACCCCAAAAGGGGAAGTCCAGGCCGAACTGCTAGGTCACATCCCTTCTGCACGAGACCACAAGCATCCCCAAACATGTTTCACCCTTGTTGGGGCTCATCAGTGAGGAGTAGCTTGGGTCTCTAGGCCCAGCAGGCACGGGACCCACGTCTGGGCATACCCGTCCCACTCGGGGTGACAAAGCAAAAACAAAGAGGTGATGGCTGGAAGGTTTAGACTGAATCTTAACCACTGGCATTGCTCGGGGCAACCCTCCAGACCATCGGTCTTCACCTGCCAAGCCATTACAGAAGGGGAAAGACCATATGCAAATCAGGCTTGGCCCCACCCCAAAAGGGGAAGTCCAGGCCGAACTGCTAGGTCACATCCCTTCTGCACGAGACCACAAGCATCCCCAAACATGTTTCACCCTTGTTGGGGCTCATCAGTGAGGAGTAGCGTGGGTCTCTAGGCCAAGCAGGCACGGGACCCACGTCTGGGCATACCTGTCCCACTCGGGGTGACAAAGCAAAAACAAAGAGGCGATGGCTGGAAGGTTTAGACTGAATCTTAACCACTGGCATTGCTCGGGGCAACCCTCCAGACCATCGTTCTTCGCCTGCCAAGCCATTACAGAAGGGGAAAGACCATATGCAAATCAGGCTTGGCCCCACTCCAAAAGGGGAAGTCCAGGCCGAACTGCTAGGTCACATCCCTTCTGCACGAGACCACAAGCATCCCGAAACATGTTTCACCCTTGTTGGGGCTCATCAGTGAGGAGTAGCTTGGGTCTCTAGGCCCAGCAGGCACAGGACCCATGTCTGGGCATACCCGTCCCACTCGGGGTGACAAAGCAAAAACAAAGAGGTGATGGCTGGAAGGTTTAGACTGAATCTTAACCACTGGCATTGCTCGGGGCAACCATCCAGACCATCGTTCTTCGCCTGCCAAGCCATTACAGAAGGGGAAAGACCATATGCAAATCAGGCTTGGCCCCACCCCAAAAGGGGAAGTCCAGGCCGAACTGCTAGGTCACATCCCTTCTGCACGAGACCACAAGCATCCCCAAACATGTTTCACCCTTTTTGGGGCTCATCAGTGAGGAGTACCTTGGGTCTCTAGGCCCAGCAGGCACGGGACCCACGTCTGGGCATACCCGTCCCACTCGGGGTGACAAAGCAAAAACAAAGAGGTGATGGCTGGAAGGCTTAGACTGAATCTTAACCACTGGCATTGCTCGGGGCAACCCTCCAGACCATCGTTCTTCGCCTGCCAAGCCATTACATAAGGGGAAAGACCATATGCAAATCGGGCTTGGCCCCACCCCAAAAGGGGAAGTCCAGGCCGAACTGCTAGGTCACATCCCTTCTGCACGAGACCACAAGCATCCCCAAACATGTTTCACCCTTTTTGGGGCTCATCAGTGAGGAGTAGCTTGGGTCTCTAGGCCCAGCAGGCACGGGACCCACGTCTGGGCATACCCGTCCCACTCGGGGTGACAAAGCAAAAACAAAGAGGTGATGGCTGGAAGGCTTAGACTGAATCTTAACCACTGGCATTGCTCGGGGCAACCCTCCAGACCATCGTTCTTCGCCTGCCAAGCCATTACAGAAGGGGAAAGATCATATGCAAATCAGGCTTGGCCCCACCCCAAAAGGGGAAGTCCAGGCAGAACTGCTAGGTCACATCCCTTCTGCACGAGACCACAAGCATCCGCAAACATGTTTCACCCTTGTTGGGGCTCATCAGTGAGGAGTAGCTTGGGTCTCTAGGCCCAGCAGGCACGGGACCCACGTCTGGACATACCCGTCTCACTCGGGGTGACAAAGCCAAAACAAAGAGGTGATGGCTGGAAGGTTTAGACTGAATCTTAACCACTGGCATTGCTCGGGGCAACCCTCCAGACCATCGTTCTTCGCCTGCCAAGCCATTACAGAAGGGGAAAGACCATATGCAAATCAGGCTTGGCCCCACCCCAAAAGGGGAAGTCCAGGCCGAACTGCTAGGTCACATCCCTTCTGCACGAGACCACAAGCATCCCCAAACATGTTTCACCCTTGTTGGGGCTCATCAGTGAGGAGTAGCTTGGGTCTCTAGGCCCAGCAGGCACGGGACCCACGTCTGGGCATACCCGTCCCACTCGGGGTGACAAAGCAAAAACAAAGAGGTGATGGCTGGAAGGTTTAGACTGAATCTTAACCACTGGCATTGCTCGGGGCAACCCTCCAGACCATCGTTCTTCGCCTGCCAAGCCATTACAGAAGGAGAAAGACCATATGCAAATCAGGCTTGGCCCCACCCCAAAAGGGGAAGTCCAGGCCGAACTGCTAGGTCACATCCCTTCTGCATGAGACCACAAGCATCCCCAAACATGTTTTCACCCTTGTTGGGGCTCATCAGTGAGGAGTAGCTTGGGTCTCTAGGCCCAGCAGGCACGGGACCCACGTCTGGGCATACCCGTCCCACTCGGGGTGACAAAGCAAAAACAAAGAGGTGATGGCTGGAAGGTTTAGACTGAATCTTAACCACTGGCATTGCTCGGGGCAACCCTCCAGACCATCGTTCTTCGCCTGCCAAGCCATTACAGAAGGGGAAAGACCATATGCAAATCAGGCTTGGCCCCACCCCAAAAGGGGAAGTCCAGGCCGAACTGCTAGGTCACATCCCTTCTGAACGAGACCACAAGCATCCCCAAACATGTTTCACCCTTGTTGGGGCTCATCAGTGAGGAGTAGCTTGGGTCTCTAGGCCCAGCAGGCACGGGACCCACGTCTGGGCATACCCGTCCCACTCGGGGTGACAAATAAAAACAAAGAGGTTATGGCTGGAATGTTTAGACTGAATCTTAACCACTGGCATTGCTCGGGGCAACCCTCCAGACCATCGTTCTTCGCCTGCCAAGCCATTACAGAAGGGGAAAGACCATATGCAAATCAGGCTTGGCCCCACCCCAAAAGGGGAAGTCCAGGCCGAACTGCTAGGTCACATCCCTTCTGCACGAGACCACAAGCATCCCCAAACATGTTTCACCCTTGTTGGGGCTCATCAGTGAGGAGTAGCTTGGGTCTCTAGGCCCTGCAGACCCCTTCATTGCCTAACACCTGTGTCGTTCAACACAGCGGTCTAGTCCTGCAAGGAATTTGCCGCATATGGTACGAACCTCAGATTTTATATGCTTGGAAGCGTGGACCTAGCAAACCTACTACGTGTCGTCGGGAACCGTCTCCTGCGAACCTGCATCGTTCAACACTGCAGCCTTGTCCACCGAAGGCTTTGCTGCAGAGGGTCCGAACCTCAGATTTTATAGGCTTTGAAATGTGGACATAGCAAACGTGCTACATGTCGTCGGGCAGCATCTCCTGCGAACCTGCGTCGTTCAACACCACATCCTTGTCCTGTGAGGGCTTTGCCGCAGAGGGTCCGAACCTCAGATTTTATAGGCTCGGAAGCGTGGATGTAGCAAACGTGCTACATCTCATCAGGCAACGTCTCCTGCGATCCTGTGTCGTTCAACACTGCGGCCTTGTCCTACGAGGACTTTGCTGCAGAGGGTCCGAACCTCAGATTTTATAGGCTTTGAAGCGTAGACATAGCAAACGTGCTACGTGTCATCGGCCAGCATCTCCTGCGAACCTGTGTCATTCAACAGCCTTGTCCTGTGAAGGATTTGCAGCAGAGGGTCCGAACCTCAGATTTTATAGGCTCGGAAGCGTGGATGTAGCAAACAAGCTACATGTTGTCAGGCAACGTCTCCTGCGATCCTGCGTCGTTCAACACTGCGGCCTTGCCCTGCGAGTGCTTTGCCGCAGAGGGTCTGAACCTTGGATTTGATAGGCTTGGAAGCGTGGACATAGCAAACGTGCTACGTGTCATCGGCCAGCATCTCCTGCAAACCTGTGTCATTCAACAGCCTTGTCCTGTGAAGGATTTGCAGCAGAGGGTCCGAACCTCAGATTTTATAGGCTCGGAAGCGTGGATGTAGCAGACAAGCTACATGTTGTCAGGCAACGTCTCCTGCGATCCTGCGTCGTTCAACACTGCGGCCTTGTCCTGCTCAGTAAGGTTGTTTTTTCAGGGAAGCAAGAGGAGGATAGTCTTTTACCTCCCTACTAAAGGAGGGCAATGAAGTACAACATACATGCTTGTTCATGGGTCCTAAGAAGGATATTTAGGCTAACCACTTTGGTATACTATAGATAAGTATATCTGGGTACCCTTGGGGATAGGGTCAATTTTTGAGGTCTAATGATGAGACCCAGTGAAGTGAAGTTTTTAAATTAAAGATATGTGTGTCTTTTATCCTAGTAAAGAGCCTCATCAAAGACCAGGGAGAGAGAAAACGCCCCAAGATATACATAATGATTTTCAGAATGCCCCTGAGGAATGTCTGGCAGATTTGAGCCGACAGGATAGAAACGTGGACAAGTTGGGCTATCATTTTTAGCATATTACTAATGTTGGGTTAACAAGAAGTAGAGCAACATAAGCTTTTGTGACATTGAATTGAAGTGATACTAGAATTGATGTTTTTTTTATGTATTTCTATATATGTGAACACATTACCATATTGTGTTGCAAGTTTTATGAACGTATTTTAGTATATTTTGTATGATCATGAATGTGAATAAATTGCAATAATAATGTTTTGGAATAAATTTGACAATAAATAGGTGGTGATATGAGGGGTCTGTTATTTGTTTAAGACTCCCCAGATTTCCTTTCTTTAAAGAGTGATAATCTGACACACAGTGGTATACCTTCCTTTGATTGTGTAGTACATAATTTTGCCACTAAGTAGGAAGCTTGTTTTATCACAGTGGGTTTAACCGCTGTGAGACAAATGTGACATCTAATGCCACTACCTATGGTGACTCCGTAAGGGCTGGTAGTTTGCTACGTGGGTAGGGTATGAGAAATGACAAGGCGAGAGGGAACTGCTTGTGGGGGTTGTATTTTTGCACAGGGTCCCCAGGCTGGGCCCTAATGGCCCTGATAAACTAGGTTAGTGCTCATAAATAAATGTACCCACTGTTTCTGCGCAGAACGCGGCTGTCTATCTGTAATCAGAGAGGATATTTTAAATTGCCCTAGGCTGCAACACCTGGTGGGGAGTGCCTTCGATTCATTACGGATCGTATTAAGGGAGCAGAGAGTGGCCAATGGCATACTGGGCATGGAGCCCCGTTAAAACATGCCACTGACTATCCCCTAGAAATGAACTCACAACTTATTAAAGAGGCTAACATTCCGGTAATGTCCCAAGTTAAAACACTCGGGATGATGATCGAAGCATCAGTAGGATCAGAAGTACAGATTAACTACCTACACAAAAATAACGCCTACTACCTGCACCTACTGAGAGCCATTAGACCATTCATCAACGAGGAAAATACAGCTACTATTGCTAGAGCAATCATATTGTCACTATTAGACTATGGCAACGCCTTATTGCTTGGAGCCACCAAGAGAGAAATAGAGAGGTGCCAAGTAATGGAAAACGATGCAGTTTGTATAGTAAAGGGAATTAAAAACAGAGAGCACATAACAGGGAGAACATCCTTACATTGGCTCGGAGTTGAAGACAGAGTCATATTTAAATCCATGACAATAGTCCACAGGTGCTTATTTGGCGATGCACCAAGTTATTTTAAAAAACTATTCTCAATCTATACTCCTCGGAGACTTTTAAGATCAGCCGTCTCAGGCCTGCTCAACGTACCACGTGCTAATCTCACCTCAGGTCGAGGTAGATCCTTCCCTGTGAGTGCAGCACAACACTGAACAAGCTGCCCGCCGCTCTCCCGCAAGAGGAAAATTATCACTTTCAGGAAATTACTGAAAACTCATCTGTTTCAATAAATTACCCTATCAGAGATAAGTCACTACCTCCATTCTTTATTTGTTAGCTGGGATTATGATGTTTTGACCTTTTCTGATATCTCCACGCCCTAATGCTTGCGGGCTATCAGCGTGTTACAAGCACACACATAAACATAAACATAAACGCCAAGTCGTCTCGGTTGCCAATGCAGTGCCATTGGGGATGAGGAATTCTGTGCAACCGCATCTACTGAGAAAACTGATTTCATGATTTAATTTGAAATGAATCTATTGGGACGGGAGCCTGTGGAATAACAGCTGGGTTGCAGGGCAAACTAATTATTCGGCCCAATTGTAATGTGGCATTAAGACCCGAAGCAGCAGGCCAATACCGCCACAGGTAATGCCCCCGGGGGCATTACCGGGGCAGTATTGCCCGCTGCCGAGGGTCTTATAGCCATTAGTACCCGTTAGACCGGGGTACTAATGGCATTTTTTCTGTTTTGAAACGCTGCTGCGGTTCGAAATAGAAAAGAAAAAAAAAGATGCAAAAATAAGGGCCGCCGGGAAAGGGAAAACCTTTCCATGGCGGCCATCAGGAGCAGACGCGCTGGGAACAGAAGTGTTTCCGGCGCGTTCGCTCCAAGAAAAGAAGAAAAAAGAAGGTAAGTGGGGTTGGGAGGGGATAGTTTGCAGGGACAGGGGGTGGAGGAAAAAAAAACGTACCTGAGTCCCCGGCGGGGGACAAAGGCAGCCTCCAGCCATGGAGAGGCTCGGAGCGGGGATTGCGCTGTTTCGATCCTCCTGATTGGCTAACGCCCCTCGCCGGGAACAGAGTACCTGGCACGCACGGTGTACACAGAAATGCCATGTGGTATGGATCAGAAAAAAAAAACAATCCACATGCTGTATTCCCGGCGCAGCGCGTGCCGGGTACTAATGTGGAGTGATGTATATATATATTGTTTTTTAATCTATTGTTATGTGTGTTGATGTACTTTTATTTGCTTATGTCCAAAATAATGTTGTTGACCGACTGACTGATACATATAAGCTTGCATGCACGCAGAAAGATAAAATGTTAAACCCAACAAATGTAAAAACATACATGAACAATAATACAAATACATGCGGAATTCATGAATCTCACAAAGGAATCAAAACATGTTAGTTGGGGCCCTTTTGCAAAATGCACTTTGAATTTTAAACTGGCTTTGCCAGGTTTTCAGAAGGCATGTGAATGAGTACCTTCACAACCTTTGCAGTTAGCAGCCGCGTGATGAATTTTAGGTAGCAGGAACATTCTGGTTTTCTAGGCCTGGGGGTTGATTGAAGATAGAATGAGCCATCTAGTAAGAAGGTCAGTTTGTGAACAGTACAAAGGTTTATGATTTAACAGTTCCGCAAGGGAACAGATGTAATCTTGCTCATTGCATTGAAGTCGCATAGAGGGGGTTGACCATTTGCTTAGGCCGGTAATAAAGATGAGACCCAAGGCCAGGGTGTCCGCCGGTCAGAGGAGCCACGAGTCTGGGACAGATGAGATCACAATCAGTAGTTCAAAGAAAAACCTGTTTATTAACGCCTTACTCATATTGCTAAAATATTCAAGCAGACCATGTGCAAACACACTTAAGAATAAAGTACCTAGGACAGTTATTGCTAGTAATGAATTATGTTTCAATACCAATGTTTAACCATGTGCTGACGTCATGACCTACTACAGATGGAGCCTAAGAAGAGGTGTGTTATGAAGATGATCTGACGATGACTATCAAGATAAAACTGGCCAATGAAAATGTAGGAATTGGGAAAAGATAGGATTTCTTTGAAGAGCTTTTTGTCCAATCATGTTTGGGGTGTGGATTGTAATATAATATTGGGGAGTGTTTTAACTGTTGCAAAATTTATAAAAGATGTCAATTGATGTGGTTTGTTTAGACTTGGGTTAGTTTGGTCCTGCAACACCATTAAACTGCTTCCCGGATAATTGTACAATGAACTTGCTTTATGTACAAAGTGTGCACTATTCTTCAAGTGGTGGGCCCTCTTGGGTTGAGGTGATTAAGAACACCCTCCCTACAATACACAGGAAACGTAACCTGGTGGTAAAATCTAAAGACCGTCCCCCTATATAGAGCCATTCTCTACTAAAAGCACATGGCAACACCTCTGACAGTAGTAAGTAAATCAGGTGGTGAGAGCAGGATTAAGGTATAGAAAGAGAACCTACAAGTAGGCAGCAAAAGCAAGACCAAAATGTGGGAGGAGGAATAAGAGGGGAGTCAGGTAGATTATTGTAAAATCAACAAGTTGGTAGAAGGGAAACCAGGGAGAATCCCAGGCCAAGGCAGATCCGAGAGATCCCTCTCTAGTTCTTTCTCTTGGCTACATCCACTGACCCATTTGGTCACAGACTTTACAACAGACTGATTCAAAGTTGAAACCAAGAAGAAGGGTTCAGGTCACCCAAAAACCTACAATGCCTGGAGGGGTGAGGTAACAACTTTGTGGAAATGTATGACCTGGGCATTTACGACAGAGACTGTCAAGACCCAGGAAGTGAATGGCTTCAGATGCAAACGGGACCCCATCACAATTAAGGAGAACCATCCTCACCTTTATTTTATTTTGAATTTCAGCCTTTTGATACACGACCAAAAGGAAATTGTGAATTATAACATATGGTCTTGCCTACCTTCTTGATAGTAGACAAAATCTTATTGGACTGACAGCTGCATGCTCCCTGAGTATTTTAAAAGCCTGCACCACTTATCCTTACAGTTCCTGAGGCAGGTCATATTTGCTTTCACCCCTTCATTCGGCTAACCATATCCCTTTCTCCCATGTCTTGTGGGTCCTCATAGAACTTTGTATCCACCCGCTGAGCCTCCTCCTTGTTCCCCTCCTTGACTGACATACAGTAGCTTGGATCCATGGGTTCTGGTGGTAGGTTGCTGGAACAAATCATTCTGGTGTGTCCCTTTTTCCTGGTGGAATTGAGAGCTGTAAATACATATCTCACCACTAGAAAACATCTCCTCTGTAACCGTGGAGTTTCATATTTCATGTTATTGGTACTCAAGCAGCAGATGGTAATCACTATATCATGCACAACTATGCTTCATACATTCACTGTTTTATGATTCCATGCAATAATACCCATAGAATATGCAGGCACGCACATTATCTTTCACATGTTATTTGTTTGGTAATGCACAGGTACACTGTTTGCTTGTGGCTTTCTCCATAGTGGGCGTGTCTTCCTTGACTCTTGCTTTTTCAGTTGAGTTTCTCAATCCTGAATACCAACGGCCCATTTCAGTTGCTGAACCCCCCCGGCCCTGTGGACCCAGGAAGCAGCTACGTTTTGCTCATTGCGTTTTCCCCCGATGACAATAAAAAAGTAAGTATTCAAATTAATTGTCTTCAGAGTGGTCCAGCCAGCTCCCGTAGGAGCAATGCTTGAATATAATTATTGGGAAGGCAATGTAAAAAAAATTCCAAAGTTTCATACTTAGCCCTGACGATACCATGGTTCCTCCTTTTGACTGTTGCCATATAAGGGACTGCCAACCAGGTACTTTTTCTGTAGCTACAGTCTCAGAAAGGTACAATTAATTATAAATGATGTTGTTGTTATGGAGAAAGTCTGTATTTGTTTTCTCTCTTTTGTGTTTCATGGGATTGTTGATTATGATGATATGCACCTACATTCCCATGCATAATGGGACTTGGTAATGTATACAATGTTTCAATGTGTTATATAATGTTTTATGTTACCCTGTAACTTATGCACATGATCCCATATGTTTGGATATTGGTACCTGACTGTTTAAATTGTCAAATAATTGCATCATGTGTGTACATGATTACATTTGTTTATATTATTATACATTTGCATTACTAAGAGCTTTGCTTTGAAAAAGACCTGTTGGAGGTCGAAACACGTGTTGGCAAATGTCTTTGGCATCTGAACGAAAATAAAATATTCATTTAAGTGTCACTTGAGAAGCACTCTTCTATATGGACATTAGCATTTGAGGCATTAGGAATTGCTCATTTAACATGCCTGTTCTTACGTTTGTGAACTATCAGCGCATCAAATTGGTGGAACATTTACCGTTCTTGATGGAGAAAGTAATGTTTAATTATGATTTCTTAATAAGAAGGCAAACCTGTATCCAGTATTGCCTGATTTCCACACGATTGTTAGACTTTTTACAATCAGGAAATGTGAACTGTACACGTGGGACTTTGACCTGGGATTTAGCACTACAAATAGTTTTGAAAACTCACACCTGGCTTCACTGGTCTTGGGGCACCTAAAGTAATTTTGCAATGCCTGGTTATTTGTTTCAATTTATGTATTATTTTGTTTGTTTTTAATTGCAAATTTATCAAACACTAGCAAAAAGTACCCGTTTTCTGAACGGGTACTGTGGACAGACATGACAACACTCTTCAATTGTTGAAAATCAATGATCCTGTAGGTCGCTGTTCCGATTTGCTTATTGCTTGATGTGCTTTGCACTCTGAAGTAAACTGCACTGAGAATGGGCGTGTGTGGTTGGCTGACATACCCTGGAGCAGATGTTGGGAGGAGGCGAGAGTTGGTGTGCTGCTGCATACTGGGGACCTACTGTACTCTCTCCCCACCTGTTGCCTCACCCTGTGCTGCTGCATACTGGGGACCTACTGTGCTCTCTCCCCACCTGTTGCCTCACCCTTTTGTGATGCAGTTTGTTGCAGTGCAAATGTCCCAGAAAACATGCCTCTAGGGTTGTGGACCAGTACTTCTACGACCACATTGATGTTTCGCTGATTTCAGGCAAGCGTCTCATGCATGAAGGTGCTGAAATCCAGGGAAAGGGATGGTAAGTCCAAATGTTATGTAGCCAGTAATGTCTGCAGGGTCCTAGCAGTTAACTTTGCGAAATTTGGTGCATATTGGTGAAACAGTGTGGAATTGTATGAGGACCAGTGCTTCGCCAAGCCACAAACACATTTTGACTTGTGCTGAAATGCCGGGAAAGGGGTACGGTGTCCACATGTCATTTATCCAGTAATGGCCGCTGGGTCCTAACCGGTAACTATGCAAACTTTGGTGAAGATTGATGAAATGGTGTTGCATTGTATAAGGAACAGCGCTTCGCCAAGCCTCAAACCGAGCCACAAACCCACACATTTTCTTTTTTATAAATATAGATAGGCAAGAAATCATAACTGACTTCCCGACACCCAAGGGAAATGTCCAAGTCCCCCCACCTGTGTCCTTGGCTGATTTGCTGCGCTTTTTGGTTTGCAGGCATGCCTCGTTCTGCAATTGACAGATTACACACCATTGTAACTCATGCAGTGTGAAGTGGGGTCTATGATGCACATTTCGTTTTCTTTAGGAGGGTCCTCTGGCTTAGTACAAGCGCATCCGGGCAGACCTTTGATAGTAGACGGTGGGTTCCCCATTTGACCAAATTACTTGGCTGACAACTACCGGAGACCGTGCTTTTCTAGGAGCCAGTACCTACTTGGCAGGGCATTTGCCCGCGGTGCGTGCACGTGTCCCTTTTTGGGCCACATTGTAAGAGCGTGCGCCAGGAAGGGGAGATAGTTTGCGGCTGTACCTGTGCTCCAGAGGCCGTGACGTGCAGCCACTCGGGATCAGCAGTGTCTGCAGTGGGCCTGGTTAAGTGGGCGGATACGTTCTCCGAGGTAACAGTGTGTAATAAAAACAAACTTGTTG
This sequence comes from Ambystoma mexicanum, assembly GCF_040938575.1. Lineage (NCBI taxonomy): Eukaryota > Metazoa > Chordata > Amphibia > Caudata > Ambystomatidae > Ambystoma > Ambystoma mexicanum. The sequence goes on along the minus strand of NC_090929.1, from coordinate 503,757,596 downwards.
CTAACACAACTGTCTGCAGGGGCGGAGTCCGGTGCAGAGTCCAGTCTGCCCCGGTATCTGTTGTTTGGTAACTGCGAGAGGAGCTGCACTACGAGTCCCTGCCCTGTTTCTATTTTCATTGACTATGCCCTCAAAAATCTTTCTGGAGCACGGCGCGGAGTCCGGTGCAGAGTCCAGTCTGCCCCAGTATCTGTTGTTTGGTCACTGCGAGAGGAGCTGCACTACGAGTCCCTGCCCTGTTTCTATTTTCATTGACTCCGCCTTCAAAAACCTTTTTGGCGCGCAGAGTCCGGTGCAGAGTCCAGTCTGCCCCCCTCCGAGTCCGCCCGCCCGAGCCTCGCGCTGATGACGCTGACAGCAGAAGACCCCCAGACGCGTAAAAAAAAACTCCAACATCGGCGAATGCTCAATCCATGGACTGCGATGAAAGCCTCAGCTGGAAAAAAGGTAAGCAAAACTGCAAGTCGAACTCTGCTTGCATCGCTTAGCTTACCTGCAGCGCTAGCCCCACTTGATCAGCCTTCAGCTTTTCAAACACTCTACCCACGTCCTGAAGCTCTGAGCTGCGAACGCACAAGCAAAGATGAACCACTTTCCCGATCCCGCTCTCACGACTGCCAGCCGAACGTAAACACAGACTCGGCAGTAAATCTTCTTGTGAATAAAATCCACCAAGGTAAATTCAGGAAATCAACACCATCGCTGACACAAGAGAAATTAGGCGTCACAGAAGGGGAAGTTCTCGAAGAACCAGCTTCTGTGGTATCTCATCACGTCTCTTCTGTGAACTCACTGCTAAACCAGCAGACCAGCAACTCAAATAAAGAGTCGGCTGTTCAGTTTGTCAGCTCCCTGCCTACTGTTATTGTACTCCATGCGATGAGCAGTGCTGCAACTGAAACGCAACTGAATCCTGAAGAACATATTGAACCCCCAAATCACTTGGAGCCCGAGGCAATGGTTGTAAATTCCATTCAACCTCTGCCTTCCACCAATAATGTCTCTTTTCCCTTTGTGGTGAGTGACGATGAACTCCTAAGTCTGCCAAATGACGAGGCTGCTCACCTCATTCCAAACTGTGCAAACTCAGCGGACCTAATACTGCTACTTGTACAGCCGAACTTATCTGTAGCTGTATTTCCAAAAAGTACGAGCCAAGGCTTGCTTTTTCGAAGGCGAGCGTGCAATCTTCCAACCTGCCCGCCATCGTGCTTTTCGTCATTAATGGCCGTAGAGCCTCTAACAGGCCGCGATCAGTCTTGTCTCCAATAGGAACAATTTTTTGAAAAAACTTACGAGACTCTTCCGCTACCAGTTGGGCTGACTGCAAAGATAAGGGGGGGCATATTTATGTCGAATCACACGCCCAATCCCTCTGTCCAAGGAAACTGCAGTAGCTACGCTTGTCAGGCTCCTGAGCAACCAGGAACACCCCCCAGAGCCTCACACAGATGTCCCTCTGACTTGCTTATGCCATTAGTAGTACAAAAACCATCTGACATGGAATCAAGCTCCATTGCAAGGGCGCGACGCCTACAACGAATTGCTGAATTAAGTCAAATTCTCAACATCTTCCAAGAGACCAAGATCAGCAAGCTGCACACGCCAGCACCCCTCAAGCTTTGAATAAGACCTACTATGGTGAACCTCAACCGCTTAACCCAACGAGAAACCTTTCTCCTATCAATTCAAAGTTCCTCTTGGACTGTTCAAATTTATCATCAACCGGACAAGACGCTACTCCAGTTAATGCTCTACAGGCAAGCATCTCTGCTGAAGCCTTAACGCAAATCCATAATAATGTTCTTGCAGCATCTGCTGTCGCGCTTGCGCCTTTCACCAAATTATACGAATCCCTACAAGGTCAATTAAACAACCAAGGAGCGGTGATTCAAAACCTGGTTCAAAAAATAGAAAAAATCAACCCTTTACAGAATTTCTTCAAATACAAATGGCAAAAAACGCTGATCTATCGACCAGATGGCAAGAGCGTCTCGGCGATCTGGCCGCAAGACATCACTGTCAAAATGACACAATAATTGAAGGCTTGTTAGACGCCATGAAATGGATGAGAAAAAATGTCAATCAGAACATACAGACGCACGCAACGTCACCTACCACACAAAGCAACTCAGCAGTCTCTAAGGGCGATCCACGGCCGCCAAATGCGACAAACTTTGCTCTAAACAGTGTTGCCACTTCTTCAAATGTCGACATTTTTGTTTCATCGTCAACATACCCTTCCCAAACAGAATCTGAGCTCTCCAGGGAAGTATCAGGCCCCATGAACAACGTTGGTCACCTAGGAAACGACATCCCTCCTCTGATGGACGCTCTAGTGGCACATGAGGAATTCCCCGGCCCAGCGAGATTTCAACCAAATTGATTCAATATCTTCAGTGGCCCAGCCAAAACTATAGCCACAACTAAAACAATTAAGATGGGATCAAAGCTTGACAAAAAGAAAATTACAAAATGTGGACAAAAAGACATACAACAAAAAAGCACATGTCAAAATGTAAAAAGATTCGTAAGAATCCTGACAACACCAAAAAAAATAAGTCTGTTTGACCGGAAAAATGGGCAATTCAAATCTGATCCTCAACAATCATAAGTGCCTGTCCAGGTAAACGGACCAAACAAAGTCCTGACCAAGCAAACGGCAAAGCGCCAACGAACCAACGAATGGATTCGGACACCCAAAGTTCGGACAGCCCGTTGTGGTAAGTTCTGTAGATTTATGTAACCTATCTACGTACTCAGTCAGAAGTGAAGCTAACTACGTCTAATCTTCTGAGGCTCCTGCAACGAATTTCATTGACAAATCGGCAGAGAAGAAAATCCCTCCGAAAGATCAATTGATCAAATGACACATTTGTGAAGCATCAAAAAAGGAAAATTCCAATGCTTCGAAGGTCTTGCATTCACCTGTAAGATCTAAACTAAACCCAAAGCAAACAATGAACCAGAGGCAAAATGACCTTGTCTCCATTCCAGAGTACACAGTGACATAAGGCCAAAATCTATCATAAATTTATGGAAACTTCGTCTACAGAACAACCAAACTGATGAAAACGAAGTAAACTTGAATAGAGCTAATGTCCTAAAACTATTTGCCTGTGTTCCACAACTTCGGACAATAACGACCGACGACATAAAAATCGTCGAGTATGCAATGGAAAAAACTACAGACCAGGTGCTGCTACATATAACATCTTGTTCCGTAAAAAACATTTTATTACAAGCATTGGAAGAGCTGCTCGTCTTCGTATTTGACATCACCCTGGAACCCGACTTGACATGTCAAAAAGGAATACTGACAAGCAAAGCAAACACAAACAAATCTCAAAGCGTTGCCTGTCGGATGTCCTTTCGGAAATCATTATCATACCCATTTAGACCACGAAGTGACTTGGATTGTAAAGCCAGAACCGGAGTAAACAAACTTGAATCTCGTTCGGGCAACGATCATCATCAATAACAATGAGTGACACGGACTAACCTAAGGCTGCTCTCCTGGAACACCCGTGGATTCACTCACTTGTTCAACAACTTCACAGAATCTCCAAACAATGTTTTAGCAATTTGCCTTCAAGAAACCTGGCTCTGTGATGCTCCCACCCGAGACGGATTCAATATCTTTTTGAATCCAGCAAAGAAAAACACCAAAGGTCGTCCATATTCAGGTCTATTAACATTAGTGAAAATACTTAACTGTATGACCCCTCTAGTATCGGTAAATCCGAATCCTTTTGTACAGGGTACGGTAATTCGAATTGCGACGACGAACTCTGATCTTTACAGTTACTTACTTGTAAGCAATGGTTACTGGAACCCGGCAATGATCTCAACCACGGACTTCATATCTACTGTAACAACTCTAATTGACGATGCTTTTCTCAACTACACTGACTTATCAGTGATTATATGTGGCGATTTGAACTGCAGTTGGTTTCGATTCAACCATCAAACAAGGGTGACCAACCCTGTAAGACAACCTGGAAACGACTCAATGTAGAAACACCTTAGATTACATCTGGGTCTCTCGAAACATATTCGAAAGAGTGGACTCGCTAGAGGTAGTCCTGAAGGACTCCAGTGATCATGAGATGATATGTCTTTCATTAGATCACAAAACCTACACACAGTCTGAGAAATACGAAGTACCACTGTCAATAAATGCAGCAGGGAATCGGCTAACAACCAACGGCCTGCAAATTCAGAAACTAGCTATGAGCCTTGTCAATTCAAACCATGTCGAATATGCTCTGATGCTGGCTGAGTTCATGCCAAAATATACCAAATCAAGAATATATGGCCAAATCTTCCGAAACATCTCTTCAGCAACGAAATTGCTCTGGCAAAAAAAGGCACTGAGGAAAGAAATACGCATGATAAAAAAGTCCCAATGTCATCAAGATGTCATACAAAGGAAAGTAAAAGATCGACGCCAGGTCTACAAAAATTGGCTCAAATCTCACTCTGTGACAATCGAACAAAACAGAGCTGAAATTATGTTAAAGCTAATTATCACTAAGAACATGCGAGAAATATGGGCACTCTTAAATAAAGGAAACACAAAAACAATTCCAAATATCTCAAATGAAATACCAAGTTCTAAGTGGCTCGAGTACTTCACAAAGATATACGAACTGCCACACCAAGATCTATAAGATCTTCCTCCTAACTCCATAAAAGCCTGGGATATAACACCTTCCAGTGAAGATCTTGAACTAGCAATTCAAAAGTTAAAGAACTCGAGAGCAGCTGGCCCAGACCGAATTTCCAACATCATGCTAAAAAAACATAAGCATCACTGGGCCAAATTCATGGAATGTTTGTTTCGTCAAATCTCAAGATCAAGGAAAACGCCTGACTCGTGGGAAAAGGCAATAGTGGTACCAATATACAAGAAGGGCAGTAGAGACGATCCATCTAACTACCGCCCTATTGCCCTTCTGGATACCATGGGAAAAATATTTGGATCGTTCCTTCGACTGAAGTTGACGGCTTGGGCATCAAAGGAAAAACAAATAGATTGCCGACAAACAGGCTTCACGGAACAAGTAGGTGTTGACATAAATCGCACACTACTAACCATACTAAAACTTGAAGCCCTAAAAGTGAAGAATAAAGTATTTTTCGCTTTCGTCGACCTTAGACTAGCGTTCGATGCAATAAATCGCGGAAAACTGTGGTCCAAACTTCGAGGGTGGAACTGTCCAGCCCAGATTCTTGACCCCCTCATAGCCTTGCATACCAACACCACAGTCCAAATAAGAGTGAACTCCCAAGGCGTCTTGACAGAACCAATTCCAACGTGTAAAGGAGTAAAGCAAGGGTGCCCATTAGCAGCTGAACTTTTCAAATTATTCATTTCAGACTTAAAACTGGCTGGAATCTGCTCACAGCTTTCCCCCAAATATAAACAGAATTTCCATTAAATGCCTTGTGTATGCAGATGACGTTGTGCTGATCGACCTAACTCAGATAGGTCTGCAACATCTATTGCTCAGTTTGAACGAGTACCTAAAAGCCAATGACTTGCATTTAAACACAGAAAAAATTAAGCTCATGTGCATCGGAAAAAGTTTATTGAGGAAAGATTAAAAACTTGAAATGGGCAATTGAAAAAGCTCCTTTAAGTATCTTGACATCCATACGATACCTACGCATAATGGTCAATGACTCTATCTGTGAATCTGTATGGACAAATGACCTATTGGAAAGAGCTAACAAACTAGGTCTACAAGGAGCAAAAATCAATAAAGACTACAGAAAATTCGGAATTGCTCCAATAATAACGTTTTACCTGCAAATGTTCATCCCCTGTATAACCTTTGGTGGAGAAACAGGATGGAATCTCGACCATCGCCTTTATCAGCAGCTCAAAGGCAGGTTCTGGAGACAAGCTTTGGGGCTTCCGAAATACATCTCAGTGGTGGCACTGAGATATGAATTGACCTTGAATTCGCTCTATATGACGATATTATGGAAATCTTTATCGCCACTGAAGAAAATGCTACTCGGACTGCAAATTCCAGCGTACAAAATTTTCGCTAATGACAACGAACTAACACAATCGAGTGTACTACACCTATGGAAGTCAAAAATAAAAATTATCATGGAAGCCGCCAACATATCCACTGATGAGCTGCTTGATCGACCTCAGTAAGCAAAAAAAAAAAACTAGAAACCTGGGAATGGATTTCCACCTATGAGCTTCTCAAATCCACCCTGCCTGCTTCGCTGAGCATGTTGAAACTACACTCTCAACCAAAGTATCTAACAATCTGCCCTTCGCATCATCATATTAACCAATTTCTGAGATTCAGACTGAATGCACTGAACACCAGAGAAATGCTATGACGATGTCGATCAAAAGTTACCGTTTCTGATAAATGCAGGTTTTGCAATACAGGCGAAGTTGAGTCACTAAAACATCTTACAACGGCATGTACTCAGTTTACCATGCCCCGAGAGTTACACCTCCGCACTTTCAAACCCACACTTTATGATGCTGACGAATGGTGGGAAACCGTCTCGGCTGGGAGAAACATCATGCTTACATGCAGCATAATCAACTTCCTCGACGCGATATTGGTCACAGACCAAATTTAAATCAGTAACCCAAGAATTATACCATGTCTGAAAAAAACTTAAAAGAACATCAACAACAAGCAGTAGGGAGATGAGCATCTTTATTTAACTTTGACTGGAACACAAAAGTTACATTTTGCCACACTTCAATGTAACAAAAGTTTGATACACGTATTGAACTGTAGTTTTATAATAAAATAAAAAAAAATGTAAAAAGAAATGATGGGTTTGCTTTTGAGATTGGCGCTGCATTTTTTTAAAGGAATTAAGTTAGGTACATCAAATGTTAAGCATATTGACAACAATGTATTGCTTTGCATACATTAAGTGAATCAAGTGTCCCTTCTTCATGTTGCTGGAATACCTAAAAATCTTGTTAGTTTGATCTACCATGCACATTGCAAGGTTAAGTATTATCAAACCGCAGGTATACATGGACGTAAATATTTATATTCTCATATAAATGGCAAAGTATATTCCATAGCCGTATTCAGTATTTGAAGTGATATGTTATCAATGACTTGTATATCATGGGTGACAAGCAAAGCACAAGCAAGGCAGTCTTTGGAATGTCCAAGGGCAGCAGAGAACATCTCTGCAAAGAAGGAGGAGCAAGAACACATTGTGATGGACCCCGCTGCTGAGAAAGCATGTTCCAGACTGGCGGTGACAGAGCTTGGTCAGTAATATTGCAGGGGTGTGGTTATGAGAGTAGCGAATGTGACAGAATGGCATAATGCAGTGACTCTTAAACTGGATTTGATTAAATATGCATGCATGGAACAAAAGCTATACCTTACTATGACTGATGTGCATTCATATGTTCCTTTGTAATGCTCTATCTTTACAGGGAACAGCTCAGTCATAATTGCATCCTTCTCCTACCCTTAGTTCTGAATAGTACTCACTAAGACCCCAACATTCACCCTACACCAACCTATCAAATTTTGGACTATCATTTCACATATCTATGAGCTAAGAACCATGGCTCACAATTGACATTGTTATGAGTGAGAGAAGAGACCATTCTAATGGATTGTGGCCACCTACAGATTCCTCATTTTAGATATTCTCCTGCTTTGCATCTCTCTGAATTATTTTCCAAGCAGGGGGCATTGTACGCGATGGAGTGGATTGGCGTTGCATCATCTTCTCTTTGACCGAATGTGACATCGATGTGGGTACAAATGGTGTGCTCTCTGCCCCGTGACCTTTCTGCATGCCCAGCACGCTTCTCAGGAACTTCACCTCAGAATTCTTCTGACACATTTAATTGGCCGTAGATCGTTCATCTTTGATATCTCCAAGTATGACTCCATCGAAGATTCGACCCTATGAAAAGAGCTCAGTGGCTGAGAAAACACATGAGAAGGAGAGAAAACGGTTGAAAAAACCCCATAAGAGATCCCACTTGAGTAGCGAGGAACTCCCACCATTCCTCTTCTTCCTCATTGAAGAAGAGAAGAAGAAAACTGTCGACGAATTTATCCCAAGAAAGACAGGTACGGTTCCCGTCTAAATCAACCTCGGCAGAAAAGTGGAAGAGTTTTGCATCAAGATGATGCAGGTCTGACAAGGCCAGCAGGGTCTCAACTCACCAACCACCTCATGCGCTTAAGAGCCCAGACCAGTGAAGTCCCTGATTCGACCGTCAATGCCATTTCCTACGGATGTGTTTTTTTTATGTACCATCCGCACCATCGACGTCACAGCCTAAGCTGTCGATGAAGGTTGAGGATCCCTCAATGTCAAAGACAGTACACGACAGAGTAACAAAGCTCACCAGTAGTGCTAAAGGCACGTCGGGTTGATCAGAAATGACCTTCCTGACCATCCAGATGCTCCCAGGAATACACATACTGGGATCACAACTGGGTGCCCTGAAAGGGCAATGGAAAGATCCCCAAAAAGGGCAACTCTTGTCAGGAAGCTGCACAGAATAAAACAATCAACAAGTGTTCTCTGACTTCATTACAAGCACAATTCCCATAAATTGGATACTGATCATTCAGGAGCTCTAGCGAAGCTCAACCAGGATAACACTAACAGGTACCAGAGAGATGTTGAGGAGACATCTAAATGTCCAAGCCAAAATCACCAAGACAACCAAACCAAGATGGATAGATCCAAAGAGTGCCTATGCACCAGTCCAATCCTAGTAAACCAGTTCATCCAGGCACAACACATCCACAGGAAAATACAAATGGAAGGTCCAAAAAACAATCCAGGTTCAGTTTATCCAGGCAGAACAATCCAAAAGGCTGAAGAAGCAGGTCCGGGAACAACTACTCATGGAGAATGTTAAGTAGCACAGTTCTCTAGAAAACTGTGTTTAAACAACTACACGAAGCGTGGAGAACGGAGGCCTCATCAGGTGACATGCAATGATGTCACTGTGGCACCTGCAGCACTGTGGCACCGCCAGGAAACGTAGTGTGCAACCAGGCACATAGGGATAAATGCCAGGGAAGCTGCCAATGTCCTCACCTGTGGAGGAGCCTGACCTCCTGTTTCCACTGTGCGACACTCGAGTAGATTTGTTCTAAAATCAACTAGGGATTGTATGTCCTCTTTTCAGGACATGTTTGAAGATGATGACTACACAGTGCTCTTTGGGTTCGGACCCATGGGTATTCTTCAATACTTTGAAGAGTTTCAGGATGAGGAAAGGAGGTTGTCCGAATTAGCTTCAATCCTTAGTGATTCAAGTGGCTTGGGCACCTTTCCTGAGTTGGAATTTTCACAGGTGATCCTAGAGCCAATACAAATATGGCGTCCAAGATTTGACAGATATTCTGGACAAAGGGCACATCCATTCAGTCTGTTCTCCTGTTACACAACGCCTCATGGAGCTATTGAAGACTCCCAGCATGGGTCCAGCAGTCCACAAGGATTTCGCTAAAAAACACAAACCAGCTTTATCTGACCCAGAATTCCTTGCCAGACATCTGTCTCAGGGCAGTCTGGTCACCCAGGCTGCGACTTTGAGCAATACTACCTGACAGGGATGACAAGCTTTACAACACTTTGGCAAAAAGGTTTTTTTCCTCGGGCAGTATGGCACTTAAAGCTCTTACTCCTTCATGTGCCCTCTCTAAATACATGCACACATTTTGGTCTGCGATTGCTGAGGCAGCCCAGCACATCTCAGAAGGTGAAACCAGGAAGGGTTTCTTCAACCTAGTGGAGGATGGAAAAGAAGCAGTGCACCAGTCCCTACAGCCGAGACTCGACTCAGTCAAATGTGTCGGTAGATCTATAGGGGCGAGTTCTATCATGCGCAGCTTCGCCTCGATTAGAAAGTCTGGATTTGCACAGACCGTCCAAGCGAAGTTGCTTAACATGCCGTTTGATGGCTATCATATTTTTGGCCAAAAGGCAGATGATAGCCTTGAGCAATCTGGCATCCAAGCTGCAGCAAAGTCCTTTGGGGCGGCAATTGGACAACCTGCACAACCTTCCACTCGAAGGAAGGGCATGCCTTTTCGTTTCTATAATTACAGACAAAAATTCAAAAAGCCCGCTGCCCGCCAAGTGCAAGGTCAGAGACGTTTCTGTCATTCTTCCAGAGGCAGAGCAGGCAAGATACAGACCGCTGCCACGTCTGTGCCCTGCAGTGCGACACCTGCCGCAAAACCTCTTTAAGAACTTCTGCCACACGACACTGGTAAGGGCGCTTGTCGCAACATTCACAAGAACGGTGCACCATTACTTTGGATGCATGGGTGCTTCAGGTAGTCTCCCAAGGTTACTGCCTTGCATTTTTAAAGCGCCCGCCGGATTTCCGCACCTGGCCGGACCACCTCCTGTTGCAGACCCACTGCTCCTGCAAAAGGTTTCCTCTCTTCTGGAGAGGGGCGCCATAGAATTGGTGCCTATTAGGAAAGGAACAGCGGGTTGTACTCCCACTATTCTTTGGTCCTAAAGAAAGACAGAGGTCTGGGACCCATCTTGGACCTGAGGCACTAAAGCAAGTTCCTCAGGAAGGGCAATTTCAAAATGGTAACACACTAGCAGATCCTCCAGATCCTAGAAATTGAGGATTGGTTGGTGTCACTCCACCTACAGGATGCTTACTTCCTGTGCCTTCGATGCATCGGCACATGGAAGTACCTGAGGTTCATCTTAGCAATACTCACTACCAGTTTCGAGTTCTCCCTTTCGGCCTTACCTCCTCCCGAGGGTCTTCACTAAGCCGTTGGTGATGGTAGCAGCTAGTGTCAGGAAAAGGGGATCCACTGTTACGCTCACCTGGCTCCCACAGGGGCGTCAATCTGAACTGGACAGCTGCAGCCTCCACCAATGTGACGCGTAGTGCCGAGATGATGGACTGGACTGGCCCACCTAGCTTCGTTTGCTTGGCCCGTAGGAATATTCTTCTGCAAATGGAGAAAGGGCATTAACCACCCATGGAGTTGAGCGTTAACCCTCCCCCACTCCCGCTGTTCTCCCCACTGATCACCTTTGATGTCCCCTCTTATAGTCTCACCTGATGGTTTGGAAAGATGAGCTCTCCATCCTGCATTGAGCGCAGGGGCACGTTGATAAACAGTTGCTTCACTGGCTCGAAGGAATTGGTGAGTTCCAGAACAATATCGACTCTGAGATTCCCGGCAAGACGGCGTAAGTATGTAGTTCGGAAGTGTTCAAATGCCTGACTTTCACTCTTGTCCGATTCCTTGCAGGTTGCAGCTTGACCCTAGCGAAGAGTTCCTTGTGGCAACCGGTAATATTCAGGTAAGGATTTCTATTATCCAACACAGTTTGATAAAATAATGTCAATATGTAACCTGTTGCTTTCTCCCTTATTCAGGCGCTGAGAGAAAATATGAAGTCTCGGGGAATAATGCCTCCGGTGGTAAAATCAGGTAAGTCTATTGTTTGTCCCTTTGTTTCACCTTGCTGTCCTTTTTTTTCCCCTTAGGGGCCGGGGTTCGGCGAGGATGCAGTGGAAGCTGCGCCAACCCGTGAAGAGGAATGGTACCCCCGGTGGTAAAATCAGGTAAGTCTATGGGGAGTAACTAATATTGCCTCTGTGTATTCCCTTGGCTCACCTTGCTGTTCTTGTGTTCCCCTTAGGTGCCGGAGTGCGGCGGGAGCATGCAGAAGGATGTGGTGGAATGTAAAGATGCTGCGAAGGCCGGTGAGTTCTGCGCGGCGCTGCTGCAGGCGAGGCGACGCGCATAAAATAACTTCTTTCTTCCAGCTCGAAGGCGCGATGGATCGGGAATTCAGGTAAGGATCAAAGGTATTGCTCTTGTTCTAACCTTTTCTCCTTCTCTCCCCTTTTTCTAGGAGCTCCGGACTCGAGGTGGGCGTGGCAGAAGACTGGATGCAGACTTGCAGGCACGGTGAGCGTTACGCTGCTGGATGCAGAATAACGCAAAGCGTGTGCTGCTCTTCGGGCCTGGTTTAAATAGCCTCCAAAGTAGTCCCAGGTAAGTATTCCTCCCCAGAGGAGAGGACTCTACACATCCTGTAGATGGTCACCAAATTCCAGAATGCCTAATATCTGCCAGCCCTGGACTTCCTATGGTTGCTTGGCCTAATGGCATCCTGCACCTTCCTCGTGCCAGAGGCCTGGATGAGATTTAGAGCTTGCCAATGGGCCCTCAGGTCTCAATGCTCACAGTTATCTGGCTGTATGACTGAGTTGATTCAAGTCCCAAACAGAGATGCACAGGATCTCCTGTGGTGATTTGGCAGAGAGAATGTGATGGTGGGAGAACCGTTTTGGCAACTGTGGCAAGAGGCATCCGTTGTGACAGACGGATCTCTGAAAGGCTGGGGCGCTCACCCGAATGAGCTGAAGGAGAGCAGGCTGTTGTCCCTTTCAGAGACAAAACTTTACATACAACTGTTTGAGCTGAGAGCGATCTAGCTGGCACTGATGGCCTTCTTGCCCTACGTACAGAGGAAGACTATCCTGATCATAACAGACAACAAAGTGGCCATGCACTACTTAAACAATAGAGGTGGTGTAGAGTCACTCCCCCTGTGCAGAGCACTGGTTCTGGGCATTACAGAACAAGATCTCTGTAACAGCAATTCACCACGCTGAGAAGGAGAATACAATGGCAGATGCCCTGAGCAGGTAGGTCTCGGTCTCCCACGAGTGGGAACTGTGCCAGGAATTTCTTCTTCATATATATGCCCTTTGGGGGACCCCTCAAGTGGATCTGTTCACCTCCAGCGTGAATAGGAAGTGAAAACTCTTCTACTTCATGAAATAACCCGAGAGAGGAGCACTTGGGACACACTGGTGGTGGATTGGGACTTCCTGCTCTTACATGTGTCCCCACCAATTCCTGTTATCTCTCAAGTGATCAAGAGGTTGAAGAGGTACGGAGCAACCATGATCCTGATTTCCCTGGACTGGGCCAGGATGACATGGTACCCGGACCTTTTGGACATGGCCATGTTCCCTGCACATCGTCTCCCCAGGTGGCCGGTCCTTCTATCTCAGGAGAGGGGTCTGGTTCTCCAGCTGAGCGTACACACGCTCAACCTGCACACCTGGGTTCTGAAAGGATAAGGCACAGGGACTGGGACCTTCCGGAACATGTGATGAAGGTGTTGCTTTCGGCCAGAAGGCCAGCAACAAAAGCTCTATCCCGTTGCTGATTAAAGAATTTCTGCAGCTGATGCAGAGCACAGGATGTGGATCCTTTCCTTTTTGACACCTAAGGGGTGTTGTCCTTCCTTCTTCATTTGGCAAGACACGGACTTCAGGTCGCCACCATCAAGGGCTATTTAGCTCCACTTTCTATTTTCAAGTGCTTGCCAGAACAAGTGTCATACTTCTCGATCCCCCTTGTGATGTAGTTTTTAAAATGCCTAACACTTTCCCTTCAACACCTTTCATGGTCCCGGCATGGTATTTAAACTTAGTGTTAACTTTCCTCATGGCTTCCCCATTTGAGCCATTACATTTGTGTCCTCTGAGGCTATTATCTTGTAAGACAGCCTTTTTGGTCGCCACTTCCTTCGCCCGGAGAGTAAGCAAATTGCAGGTCCTGTCCTGGAAGCCACCTTTTCCACTGACAAGGTGACTTTTAGAGTCTGCCTTTTGTTCCTTCCAAAGGTTGTATCAGAGTTTCACCTGTCACAGGCAATCTGTCTGCCAGTCTTCTGTCCACCTCGTCATCCAACCAAGGCAGAGGAAAGGCTGAATATGCTCAATCCCAAGAGGGCTCTGAGTTTCTACATCACCAGGACAAGACAATTTAGGCTGGGAGACCAACTGTTCATTGGATATACAGGCCAGAAAACGGGTAAAGGAATAATGAAGCAAACCATCTCTAAATGGATAGTGCTTTTTGTGTCTGAATGCTACACCAGAGAGGGTAAGGAAATCACTAAAGGCTTCAGGGCACATTCCACTTGAGGTGTGGCAACTACATCTGCTCTCCAAAGAGGGGTACCTGTAAAGGATATCTGTCATGCCGCAACGTGGTATTCCATACACACGATTGCAAATCACTACTGCTTGAACACAGTATCCGCAAATGAGTCTAGTGTCGCAGGGCTGTCCTTCAACCAGTGGTGATATAATTGCCATGTAGTTCGCTCCTCCCCTCCTCCGTAATGCCCTTACTGCTATAGGAGCCTATGTCAGATGAAGAATCCGTGGGAGGTGTGACGATTTACCTACTCTTGTCACGTCTCCCCATATGGGAACCCTTTTCAATAAGGCTAGAGTGCTGCAGCCACTGCCTAATAGTCCCCGTAAGGGTGATTTACTGCGGGAGGACCTCATGGGGAAAAGCTTCCCTTCTGGGGACAAAGACGATCACCTAGGGTACAACCCATTGAACAACGTCACACCCCAACCTTCCCTAACGTCCCCCTCCATTCCAAACCACTTCCTTGAGAGTAGACCGATGTGTACTTGGGGAAACAGAAAGTACTAGGACAAAGAAGAGCACAGAAAACATGAAGATTACTGACTTTACTAGTACTGGTACGAGTTGGCCCCGAAGAGGCATGAAGATCAAAGTATCAAAAGAAACAAAGGACTTTGACAATCCGCCAGGGTGGGATTGGCAACAATGTATAAGAAGAGACAATGGACTAAAGAACTTGTCAAGCCCAGCCGGGATAGGCAACAGGTGTGGAAACCATCCAGAGCGGGTGTTTCAAATCCTGTTGGTGACCAGGAGACACAGGAAGAAGGATGCCGGCAATCCGCTCTGAGAGTTCTTGTTGTGTCTGGCAGGAGCTGATCCAACACCCTGCCCAGCTGAGAGAGGCAATGGCTTGACCTCACAGAGGTGGGCCATGGGACTCAACAACGAGCCTCAGACCGTAAGAAGCTGGGAGACGCGGATCCGCTGTGGAACGTCCAGTCGTGTGAAACAGACGAGACATGAAGCCCAGTCCCAGGAACAAACAGAGACATGCCAAGAGCCCAGAAAAGGTAACAGGAGCCAGGGGCAGACCGGTAGGGACACAGGGGTAATATGATGGTTTCTTCTTAGCTCCTGGTTAACTTGTGATAAGACGAACATTGTGAATAGGGTCGCTCACCCACATAGTGAAGATTTGGTCATCCGAGGAAAAAGTCCTCATCTCAGTGGTAGCCCCAACGCCACTGAACCTCAAAGTGAAAATGTGTGCATCCGAGGAAACTTTCATTGTCTCAGTGGTAGCCCCAAGGCCACTGGAACATCAAATTGAAGATTTCTGCATCCAAGGAAAGCTTCCTCGTCTCATGATAGTACCAAGGCCACTGAACCCCAAAGTGAAGAGTTGTTCCTCAAAGAAAAGCTTACCCATCTCGGTGGTAGCCCCAAGGATGCTGAGATTCCAAGAGATTTGAGAATCTGAGGAAAGTATCCTCATCGCAATGGCATGGATAAGTCCACTGCCAACCAGAAAAGGTTCTGGGACCGCCAATGCCAGTGAAGGAGACACCAAAAGAAATTTGTATTAGTAATTATTTTTTATTTATAATCTTCCTCGCCACAGTGGCAGAGACAGATGCACTGAAACCCAAGGAAGAATCTGGGACTTCGCTAATACCGCGATAGAGGGGCAAAACAAACATCAAGTTGAAAGATAGGGAAAAGAACTCTCGAACACCAGGAGAAGGGAGCCGTTCTCCTGGAGAAGTAACTGAAGCCCTTTGAAAATACTCAAGAGACACCAGGGGAAGGGAGTCATTCCCCATGGCTTTGTTGTGAGCTATATTGGATGGTGTGGACCAATACCAGGAGAAGGGAGTCATTCTCTTGGTCCTGAGAGTTGAGTTGTACAAAGGTTTTGTTGGAACCATAAGCCAGGGAAAGGAAGTCATTCCCCCTGGCATCCTTCTAGGCAGGGATCCTTGCCAATGAACATTTTGTGGACACCGCCTGAATGCCAGGAGAAGGTAGTAATTCTCCCGGAGAAGGAACTGTCTGTTGGATTATTCTTTAGTTGTAGTGTAAGGGATAGAAGTAGGTTGTGACAAGGATGGTGGAGTTTGATTTTTACAGACATTCTGACAGATCCTTTAGTATTATTTTTAGGCAGGGAAGCCCCTCTTAGAAGATATTGATAGTGAGGGTTTCTTTTTGCTATAAATAAAGGTTTATAGCAACCACCATGCCATTCTTGTGTTAGCTTCCTTCTTCGACACCCTTACAGAGGACACACTCCATTAGAAGAACAAATGACTTACCCCAGGTAATATTCTTTCTACTGGATGTTCCTCCCATGGATTCCTCATCTTGAGCAGACCCGACTACCAGGCATTGCGACGAATAAAAACAACCTGGATGTCTTTCCCAAGCTATGTTCAGGGTCCCTGCACCTTTTGTGTAGACCCGGCTTCCAGGCACTGTGACTAAGAAGAACAGCTAAGGTGGCTTTCCCAAGCTGTGTTGGGGGTGCCAGACCCTTGTGAGCTGACTCAGCTCCTCATGGGTTTATGCGTACCACTCGTACATTCAAGGTTTGTATTCCTCGTTATTCCCCTTTACTGCTGTTCGGGATGTATTTTCCCAGTATGGGTCCGAGACCCCCTTCCAATCTTGCTGCTCTGTCTCAGTGAAGAGTGACTCAAGGCTTAGGGTCTCACGCACCCTCTGGGTCTCCTCAACCCTGGGCTTAGCCACCTTTGTACCTGTAGGGTCTTGGCCGTCACCCTTGGGTTTTGTGCGGGTCTCTCGGGATCTTCTGAAACTTCTCTGTCTTACCGGAACCTTCCCCGGTCTTCCGTGGGTCTCTTCAGCAGTTTGGTGTTGGTTTCTCTGCACCACAGCACCCTCCGTCACCGGTGAGTGTAACTGCTCCTCTCCGGTCTGCTTCTTGCTTCCTGGGTCTGTCACAGGTGCGCTACACTTATGGTCACCCTCTGCATCTCTGCCGTGCCTTTCTGCGCGTAGCCTGCCGAGCTCTCGGTCTGTGCTGAAATGAAGAAGTCATTGTTCTCTTCCCTCTTGTTTTGATTGACAGCTGGCCAGTCGGATCATTCGAGAGACTAGAGTGGGTGCGT
Source organism: Ambystoma mexicanum (assembly GCF_040938575.1). Lineage (NCBI taxonomy): Eukaryota > Metazoa > Chordata > Amphibia > Caudata > Ambystomatidae > Ambystoma > Ambystoma mexicanum. The sequence goes on along the minus strand of NC_090929.1, from coordinate 503,740,516 downwards.
TGGTTTACCTCAATGATCCTCATTGCTCTATACCTCTTCCTCGTCCCAGTGGCCCCTACTTGGGGTAGACAGCGAAGATAAATGGGGGTACTAGGTAGTGTGGTAAGAGAAGGTTGATAAGGGGGGTAGAGAGGTCAAAGGGTTCCACATTCTACGTACTGGAAATTCTTCATTTGGACTCTTGACAACATACGCTTTTTCCAGATGCGCCCATCTTTTTTTTCCGATGGAGATAAAACACATCAAACATATGCTGTAAGAATGTGAAATGCAACATTTCCTTGAGAAAGGACACACTTTGACCAATTACGATTTGCATGTTTAACAGGTCAATCAACGCAGGCTCTAGAACACATTCTTTTACAGCATGAGTGTTTTGGGATTACTAGTGTGAAATCTCTAAACATCAGGGCTCAATGTAAATATTTCAAAACAGGTAGCAGGTGCTCCTCTCCAGAAAGAACATGGCATGATAACCTGTTCTGAGATGAGAGTTTGTACTTTACTTTAATGCATTTGTATAGTGCGACCATGAACCCGAAGGCGTGAGGGCACTACAAGACATTAAACAACAAATAACACATAATAGAATACAGGATGCAAAGCAATAGCAGAGGTGAGAGTTTATGACTGTATAAGGGTCACCTAGTTAAATAGATAGGTCTTTAGACTCTTCTTAAACAATTCTAGGGAATCAATGGATCTCATCTTTAACAGAAGAACATTCCAGACTCTAGGTCCAAAGAAAGCAAAGGCTGAGTTAGCTGCTCTAGAGGTGTGACATATTGGTTCAAATAGAAAGTGCTGGTTGTTCGACCTTAATGTTCGCACATTGTTTTTTGTGGATATCAGCTGCTGTAGATATCCAGGCATATTTACGGATCTGCACTTATGAATAATAGTCAGAGTTCGGAATAGAGATCTAGAGGCCACTGGTAACCAGTGTAGCTCACGTCTTGCCAAAGTGACATGATCTCTATACTTGAGATTCATAACAGCTCTAATAGCCCCGTTTTGGCATACCTGCAATCTTTTGCAGTCAGACTTATTGATACCCATGAGTAAGCTAGAGCAATAGTCTATTTTAGAGCCAACAATTGCTCTTGCAATAGTCTCCGCATTCTCTTGTGAGATCAGTTAACTTAGTTGTGCTAACAATTTAATGTAGTATGCACACGAGGATACAAGACTGCTGACATGCTGTTTCATGGTCATATGTTGATCGAAAGTTACTCCAAGGGTTTTTACCTTTTTTAAGGGTTTGATTGATTCTCCTTCCAACTGGAAGTTCTCATACTTTGGCCCCATTTTGTTAATGATGTAAGGGGATCCTATAACAAGTAGTTCCGTTTTTGATTTGTTCAGTGCTAGTTTATTATGGACCATCCAGGCCTCAATAAGAGTAAAAACTCTATAAATGGCCAATTCATCTTCCTTATGACAACCAGTAAGCGAGATGACACATTGTGTGTCATCCGCATAATTGGTAAAAATGATATTCTCATAATCGAGCATTGCAAACAGGGGGCTGTGAATATATTGTAGAAACAGGGAGATGTACAAGCACCCTGTGGAACACCACACATTGTTACAATAGGTTCCAATTCCGCATTGCCACAAAAGACTCTACTGTCTCGATTATTAAGAAATGACAGTACCCATTTGCAGGCCAGGGGTGAAAAATTAGCCACTTCACACAACCTGGTGGCCATGATATCATGGTCCACCAGGTCGAAGGCCACAGAAAGGTCGAGCAGCATGAGCAAGGATGCTTCCTTATTATCCATACGGGCCATCTATTTGGATTTGAGTTCAAGTAGCGCAGTCTCAGTACCGTATCCAACCCAAAATCCAGACTGATGGTCGTTTAGGATAAGATAAGCCTTTAGATGTTCTGCAATTTGTATATAAGCTACACGGTCAAGGATCTTAAGTAGGAACGCTGTATTGGTAATGGGTCGATAGTTATTTGGCATATCAACTGATAGCCCTGTTTTTTTCAGGATTGGCATAACCCATGATTGCTTAAGTTCCTGAGGGACAGTACCGGTAGATATGGAAGTATTTACAAATTGACAGATAGATGAGATTAGTGAGGGGGCGCAGGTTTTAATTATCATGGTAGTATGGATGTCGTTCTTATTTCTTGTGGGTTTTAGTTGGTTGATAATAATTTCGAAATCCTTATCCGTTATAGGCAATAGATTAAAGATTGGAATAGTTGGAGATCTGTGATATGCCCAGTCTGTAGGCATGACCTTGGAGCAGTTTAAATTAATACTTTTCTCCAATATATCTTCCTTAATCGTGTCTAGTTTTTTATGCAAAGCTTGTTGCATGACATTGCACCAGGTGGCATCATCCACGATAGTTCTAGCAGGCGTAGAATTAATAGTTCTTTCCTGTTCTTTCAGGATGCGGAAGAGCTCCTTCGTGTTGTGCTGTGCATTTTGAATTTGGTCATTAAAAAAACTAGATTTGGCTTTAAGAATAGCCTTTTTGTAAATGCCGATCGCGGCTTTGTATTTGTTAAGAAACAATGGTGTATTATGCTTCTTCCACAAGTAGTAAAATGTCGTAGTTGTTGATTTCAGAGATTGAAGCTCTAATGTGAACCATAAACTATGTTTATTTTCAGCTTTTGGCATTTTCATTTTTATAGGTGCCAATGTATTGGCAACACATTCAAGGTTGTGGGAAATCCTTTTTTCTAAATTTTCCGGAGTGTCCATTATAGGGTCGTTTATAGTATTAAGAATTGATTCCACTTTAGTCTTTTTAATTTCTTTAAATTTCGATATGCTATTTTAACAGGAATCTGAGATTTGGATTTAGTGGGAAAGTCGATAGGAACATCAAAATTCACAAAGAAGTGATCTGACCAGAGGCACCAGTATGTTATCAACACTGATTTCATGACTAAGAACCCAGTCTAAAATATGGCCCAAACAATGTGTAGGCTCTTGGATACGTTGTGTAAAGCCTGATTCATGCAAAGTGTTTTGCATTTCAAAAGCAGTTTTATCTTCCATATGGTTAAACCATAAGTTAAAGTCTCCCAAGATCAGATATTTTGTGTTTGTTTTGACCGTAGTAAGAACGTCGAAAGATTTTTAACAAAGTCATGCGTAATATAGGGTGGTTTATATAACAGAAAAATGTTCAGGGTGCTCTCTGCACTCAAACTGGTTTTTATGCATAAGGAGTCCACCCCATCCATTGTGAAAGCATTGCTTTCCCAAATGTTGCGGGTTAACTTGTGTATAATAGCGACCCCTCCTCCCTTACCATCTTTTCTATCGCATCAAATCATTCCATAACCCACAGAAATGGCTAACTTTAGCGAAGGGCCAGCAGCTGAGTGTGCCCATGTCTCGGTAATCGCACATATATCTATATCGTGCTCCTCAATGTGAGTGGCAATCTCTATAGCATGTTTTACCAGGGATCTAGTGTTAATAAGTAATGTTTTAATAAGGTGGTCGTGGACAACTGGTTTAATATATTCAGTTTTAAAAGCTGTATCATCCGGCATAGTATCTGTGGCTAGTGGGAGGGGTAAATAAGAAGGAATAGTAGTGCTAGTCAATACATCTACAGTGGGATTATGCAGAGGGATTATATCAGGCTCTGATGTGGGTATAACACCGACAGTCAGGGGTGCGCCTGTACATACTCCTTATGTCAGCTAATACTGCCTCAATGTGCTTAACTTTGCTATGCATATGATCGGTAATAGCGTTTTGTTTGTGTAGTATACCTTTAGCTGCCTCCATGGCAGCAAGGGCCTCTTGAAGTCCCATAGTTGGAAATATAATCAGATAGCAGCACACGAATAAAGCAGCACCGCGCAACGCATCCAGACGCGGACTAGCGCAGACTAGGCTGGACCCGCGCGCGCAGGTGCGTTCGCGCCAGGTTCGGTAGTTTGCAGCACACGCATTTTGCTCACTGTACCTTTCACAGATGGGAAATATCCATTTGAATATCAGTCTTTGTCCCGCCCACATGGGCAGTCCAGCACCGAAATACTATGGCAATTCCTCTTTGACCAAGAGTACCAACAGCAACCCCATACACGTGTTTCAGCCTTGTTGGGCCTCATCAGTGAGGTGAAGCTGTGCCTCTCTGAGGACAGTGAACAAGGAGTCCACGTCTGGTTGCCCCCAGGTAACTTAGGGGGACCAACCCCAAGTTCCTTGCAAATATTTCAAAAAAGGTAGCAGGCGCTCCTCTCCAGAAAGAACATGGCATGATAACCTGTTCTGAGATGAGAGTTTGCAGCACACACTTTTTACTCACTGTACCTTTCACGGATGGGAAATATCCATTTGCATATCAGTCTTTGTCCCGCCCGCATGGGCAGTCTAGCACCGAAATACTATGGCAATTCATCTCTGAACAAGAGTACCAACAAGTGTTCAGCCTTGTTGGGCCTCATCAGTGAGGTGAAGCTGTGCCTCTCTGAGCACAGTGAGCAGAGAGTCCACGTCTGGTTGCCCTCAATGTAGATATGCATCTTGTATTTTATCTATATATATAGTGAGATGTTCTCTTTGCTTTGTCTGATAGTAATAAACAAAGTGGCTTAGTTTACGTTGCCAACATAAGCACAGAATTGTAGCCCTTCTGTTTTCCTTTTTGATTTGTTTCTTTAGACTTATAACTTATATTTTCCTGTTGGTTATTCTAATTTATTTTATATTTGTATTCCTTTTATGATTTTATGGGTTTCATCTTTTCTATCTACTTTTGTTTTCCTGTTTTGCTCTTTTGTGTCTCAGTTCTTTATTCCTATTCTCCGTTTTATCTCTCTGTCATAACTCTTTTGTCCATATGTTTTCATTTTTGTATTGCTGTACATTTATTAATTTATGATTTTGCAGCTTTTACCATACAAATTTTTCCTTTTTTGTCTTTGTGATTTTCTATACTTTTATTTTGTTATGAGTTTTTCTTTATTCAATATTCTCTTCTGATTGAGTTTATCTTCGATATTCTATCTCCAGCATTAGCTGACATTGGAAATGTTTTCACTCACCCCAAGCTAAAGGTGATGTTGGGGCAAGAATCTATATTGATCTGCTGTACTTCATGATTTCAATAGTGGTCAAAGTGTACGAAAAGAAGTAGTGGAACTATGTTCCCTACTGGCCTGCAACGCTCCCCACAGACACCATCGCTGCGCCCCCTACCATGCACAATAAAACCCATAAAACACATGTGCCTGCTCTTTAAGGAAACGTCCTGTGCAGTGAACTGAAAGTGCAAGTTTCAACTTCTTCCTAGAGTTTTATTTTAAAACGAAACCATTCCGGAACGGTTACTTTTTAAAATAAAAGTATAGGAACGGTAAAACTTAATTAAAATAAGTAGAGGAGCACTGCTCCCAACCGCTCCCGCCCACTTCGACCACTGGATCGCAGTTCTTTTTATCCACACACACAGTACGCTTTGGGAACACCACTCTGGTTTTGCTTTGGCTCTGTGACATGCCTAACCTAAAGGGCTTAAAGCCAAGTTCAGATTGTGGGAGGCAGATATCTGTCTGGACCCTCATTGGATTTGCCTCTATTGTCTGGGCGAGCGTCATTATCTGTTTTTTGGTCATGCCAAACTATCAATCGGATGTCCCGTAGGGAGTGTGCTGCTAAATCGTGCATGTACTTACACAAGTGGGATAAAAGGACCCCTTCCAAGTCTCTGGTTGCAGAACCAAGGAATGCGTTGATGAAAGAATGGATAGTGGATCATTTCCTTGTCCAAAAAGACAAGAAGCAGCAGCACAGAAAAACATCCTGCTCTCCTGGCAACTCCTCTAAGCTACTTTCTTTGCCTTCAAAGATGTGGAGCCACCATTCTAGAGATTCTTCAGAGAACTCGACTCAGACACCTCAGTTACCATTCCCCACTCAAGTCTTCTTCCCCGCAGTGGGAGAGGTTCTGGCAGAAGATGCTTAACATTTTTGCCATGGGCCCAGTGCGTACACATGCCATGCCACACTCCAGCAGAGCCTCCTCTAGACTGCAATCACATACCTTCATGCTCAGTCCCGGTTCTAGTGGATATGCCCTACTCAGCTCCAGGCAGCTAAGCCTTACTTATTACTTATTGTTGGCATTGTTCAGCATAGCCAGTGTCTTTCAACGCCGCTGAAGATGGAATTCACAGGAGTACACATCCCTATGGATGGGAAAATTCCTCAAATATTTCTGACATCTTCGATGAAGAAAGGGATCCCAGACTTTTTGGCCTGGAACTCCTTTACTCTAGTGGGACTGAGGACTTCCAGGAGTAGTTATGTGGAGAGGGAGAGGACCTGATGATGTTGGCTGTTGACCTGCGGGAGGCAATGGCCTAGACACGTCCCTGGAGCTGGATGCCCTTCTGGGCCCGACTACAGGCATATATCACTCTTCTTTTCAGGGGGTGATGGCGAAGGTGGGTGGAAACACTTGGTTTGTCCACACCCTCTAAGCCCAAGATCCAATATAAATTGACCGATATTAAGGGAGAAGGTTTTCCATGAGAGACCTTGCTTCCTTTCAATCCAGCAGAGGTGGTCTATTTGGGGTGGTCTAAGAGAAACTGGCTTCAGTCTATTCAGTGCACCTGGTGCTTGCAAAGAAGCGTAGTCCAGCACCTTCAGATCTGGGTTTCTCTCCACCCATGCATCCCCAGAGAGTGTGGTGGTTCAGGCTGCGATAGCAATCCTCAAAGCTACCTCATTCCCCTTGTTTCCTCCAGCCTGGGAGACTAAGAGACTGTATGGCTGGGGGTGCAAGGTGTTTGCGTCGGGCAGCCACGCCCTAAGGGCCATCAATAGGTCATGCAACCTGGCCATATACCTATTTAGACCTGTGAGTTTCATCTCTGGTGCAGTAGAGAACCTGCCTGCAGAGGATATGGAGGGCTGTAATGCCTATGTCAAGCAAGGAGGGAGCACACAAAATATTGCTGTCGTGCCCCAACGCGGCTGATAGTGTGGCACAAGCCACAGGCACTGGGTCGGTCCTGAGCCAGCATTCATGAATGAGGATTTAGGAATTCGACCCTGATCTTGCAGTGAAACTTCTGGACATGCTCTTAGATGGGAACAACCTATTTAAGCCAAAAGCAGAGTCCTCCAGCAATCTCAGGCTTCGAATGTTATGGTCAAATCTTTAAGCCTGGCGGTCCAGCAGCCTACCGCCCCTGCCTGAGGGGTTGGTGCTTTCATCTCTTCCCCTTGTTCGCCCAGTGTGGTAGGGGTCGGGCACCCTCTGATAACCAGCAACAGCGCCGTCCTCCCAGGCAGACTATGGTTCAGAGACCCCAAAGGGGGCGTTTTGCCACCTCAGCTCAAAACCTCCATGAAGGGGGCTTCATCCATTTCTCCAAAGGGAGTGGAAGGATAACCTTGTTAGTCGAAGAGTGGCATTGCGCCACCTCTGACTCTTGGGCCTTAAAGGCCATGACTCAGGGTGGCTGCTTCCCGTTTATCCGACACCTGCCTGATCACCCTTCCTCTGGTCAGTCCCTGCCCCCAGCACCTCTCTTGGCGGAGGGTGTCAGTCAGCTTCTGTTGAAGGGTGCCATATAACTGGTGCCCTGATCAGAGCAAGGCAGGGGCTTGTACTCCCTTTACCTTCTGGTTCTGAAAAAAGCCAGGGCCTATGTCACATCTTTGAACTGAGGTGAAGACACGGTCAAGATGGTCACCCTGGCTCAGATTATTAAGGCCCTTGAACTGAAGGACTGGCTAGTTTCTCTCAATTTACAAGATGCCTTTGTACATAGTGCTGATCCATTGCAAGCCCAGGAAGTATTCCGATTTGTACTTGGGGACCTCCCGCTACATGTCAAGGTTCTGCTGTTCTGTCTTTCCTGGGCACCCACGGTCTTCACTAAAGAGTTTGGGTGGTGGTGGCTCAACTCGGGAGGGAAGGTATACATTTCTACCCCTACCTGTACGACTGGCTCATCCAAGTCTATACGCGGTGTCGTATTTGTTCAGAACGTGCCGACTGTTGCACAGTTTGCGCTTCTCCCTGAACTTCACCGATTCACAGAGCCGGCTTGGACGTTTGCATGGGCAGGGCTTCCTTCCGGAGGATCACGTGGCGCACATCCTCCAGATGGTTTCTGTCTTTCAATCTAAGAGTCTGTTTTTGGCCTTTGCCTTTCTGTATATACTGGGCTTCATGCACTCCTGCATTCGGGTGGTGCGAGAGACATGGAGTTGCTGCACTGGCTATTTCTGGGCCACATTGGTCTCAGATCCAGGGCGACATGTCAAACCTTTTGTGGGTCTTGAGATCTTTTATGTCTTGCAATCTGGAATGTTGGTCCCTGCAAAACAACTTACTGAGAGGGGAGTTGCTTTGGCAACTTTGGTCTCAACTGATTGTAGTCACAGATGCATCCCCGAAGGGCTGGTGTACTCACCTGTGACTGGACTCTGGTCCCTGACAGAAGCTCAGGAGTGCATCAATTTGCTTGAACTACAGGCAATCCGGTTGGCCCTGATAACCTTTGCAGGTATTGGTCGATAGCACAGTGGCCATGCACTACCTCAACAAAAGGGGTGGTGTGGGGCCGTTGCCTCTGTGCAGAGAAGCAATGCGACTTTGATTCTGGGCTCCGGAGAATGATGGTGGCCAATCTCGCTCAGACAGACCACTTTGTAGCCAATGCTTTGAGCAGACAGCCTTTGACCTCACACAAATATGAGCGCTACCAGGAGGTTCTGGAGATCTTTTTGAGGGGGATTCCACCAGGAGACCTTTTTTCTTCCATTGTGAACTGGAAGTGTGAGTTATGTTCCAGAGAGTTTTCTTGGCAGGGAGCTATGAGGGACACACTGACAATCAAGTAAAATATCAGTCTCCTTTATTTGATCCTGCTGATCTCTGTCATTCCACTAGTTTTCAGGAGACTATAGTGGTTTGGGTCCATGTTATTTCCGATCATTCTGGACTGGGCCTGGAGGACTTGATACCCAGAGATTTTGGACATTTTCATCTGCCCTACCTGGTACCTTCCGGTGAGCGTGGGTGTGCTTTCCCATTTGGTGGGGTAGGTACTCCATCCAAGCCTTCACAGCCTGAACCTTCATGAGTGGCTGCTGTGAGGCATAGATATAAGAAGTGGAAATCGTTGTAAGACGTCCTGGATGTACTTTTCTGCTCCAAAGCCATCCACCAGGTCTTTTTATGCCTGCAGGTAACATACATTCTTGGCTCAGTGGTGGAGAGGTGCCTGGACCCTTACATCGGTCCTACCTGCCCTCTTCTGGATTTTCAGCTCTCCTTAGCCTGGTCATGCCTACAGATTGGCAGTTTGAAGTGGTGCCTGGCTGTCATTTTGATCCTTATAAGAACACCTGCACAATCCCCCCTATTATACAATTTGCGTGTTTGTGAAACCAGTTCCTCTCATGACAGTTTGTTCCTGCGTGGGGCTCGAATTTACTTTTGACTTTCTTTGTGGAAGCGCTGTTTGAGCACCCAATGTTGTTGTAGACTTGCACCTCTCTACAAAGATATATCTTCTTCTGTAGTGACCTCTTCCTCACCCTTCTAAGATGAAAGGACTATTCCATCATCTGGGCCTGGTGCAGACCCTCAGCTGCTATGTCTCTTGCACGCGGAATGTCAAGAAATATGACCAGCTCTTTTTGAGGTATGCTGGTATTCATGCTGGCCGGACTCTGAATCTCTGAATGCTACAATATGTCTGGGATGGATGTGCCTGGTGGTCTCAGGGCTCATTCAACTAGCAGTCTGGTTTTCATCTCTGCGATGCAGAGGATTAGTCCCTATGTTGGACATATCTCAAATTGGCTGTATGGGCTTCGCTGCACAAGTTTGCCAAAAATGACTGCCTGGATTCCCTGTTAGGGAAGGTTGCTCGCTTTGGTCCAAAGGTCCTCCCAAGTTTTCCGGTGTAGATAGTGTCTTCTCGCTCTCCTCTCTCCTTCAGATTTACCTAATGCTATAGGAGTCTATCAAAGATAAGGAATCTGTGGGAGGAAGGAATTCAATAGAATAACAAATTACTTTATTTCTCTCTAATGTACTTTCTGATGGCTGTTTGCAGATCGGGCCTATGCCCCCCCTGTTCTGTGGTCTCTCAGCAGCTGAATGCTAGGGAAAAAGGTAGAACTGAGATTATGGGGCACAGCGGCTACATATATACTGGGCCTGACACCACACCCACTGTATGGTTTATAATGGCCCTGAGCAGATGCAGGGCTTTGCTACACCTCATGGTGGTGAAATAATTTCTGAAGTCAGCTGCCACTGGAGATAGACTATAAAAGATGAGGAATCTATGGGAGGGGCATCTACTAGAAAGACCATTACAGGGATGCAAGTATTTGTTATTTTATTACCTTCTACCCTTCTAAACATGTGTTGTGGCCAGAGCATACTTGGGGTGATGACAATTGGCTTCTGGACGCTGAGTGCACTGTGACATCACCATATATGGCAGGTAAGATAGCTCAGCGGGTTGAAAGCTTGCTGCTGCTATCTGTGTCATCTGCATGCCGCAGGTTCGAATCCTGGCAAAGCCAACTCAGCCTTTCATCCTTTAGAGGTCGATAAATGAGTACCAACTTCTGTTGGGGTGACAATGATATAGGTAAATATGTTCTATGTACAGCACTTAAGCTTAAGCGCTATATACATAACAAATCATTATCACCACACATGTGTCTCGTAATTAGCCTAGAAATTCAGGACTTTTAGTGTACATTAGTACTCCTTTTTAAAAATAAATTTACCATCTGCCACACCTTGCTGATGATTAGGATCTGGTGTCTTGTCCACTTCTCACAGTAAAGTGTGAGGAACCAGGAATGAGACACCAGCACACAGACTTATGATTTTGGCCATAAACTTTTAGCACAAATGAAAAGAGGGTTGGGGAATGCGTCCTGTGTCCAAGGTACTATTCTGACCCTTACATCTAGGAAAAACCACTCTAAGGTCAAAAGGGAAAATGTCTTTGGGCTTTAGTAGAGCACAAATGTTCAAAAAGGAAATGTGTAACTCCAACACAAAAAGATCCAGAAGTATAGAGTTCCTTGTTCCATGTGGTGGTTCCCTTCCCCTGGATTTCTCTTCACTCTCTTCTGTATTTTCAAGAATGCCAGTTCCACAAGTTTCTTCTGATCAATAACACAAAACAACTTGGCTGTACCTTCTAGACTATCTGGTGTACTCTCCTACCAGGTTTCCACTTCTCTTTAACGTGTTTTCACAGCCTTCTTGCTAGCCTGATATATCCTGATCAGGACTTCCTCTGATACTGTTTAGTACACACTGTTCAACTTTGCCATGTCTGGTGTACTCTCCTGCAAGGGCTTTTCTTATTTGTATATATTCTTGTGACTTGAATCTGCCGAGTATACTCTCCTGCCAGGGCTTTCTCACGTATGTATATTCTTGCACCTTTCATTTCCTGGTATATTCTCCTTCCAGGACTTGTCTCCTATGTATATTCTTGCACCTTTAGTATTAAAGGTGCAAGAATATATATATAGACAGATGCCTGGTATACTTTCTTGCCAGGGGTTTTCTCTTGTGACTTGAATCTGCCTGGTATAGTTTCTTACCAGGGCCTTTCTCCTATCTATATTCTTGCAGCTTTTTAAACTGCCTGGTATATTTTCTGCAGGTCTTTTGTCATAGGTATATTCTTGTAGCTTGAATATGCCTTGTATACTTTCTTGCCAGGGCTTTCCTTGTATATGCACAGTGTACACTTACAAACTTGACAGTTTCATGTGTTTTTTTGGTTCTGTCTTAAATCCGCTTGGTAAACTCGTCTGTCAAGATTTTCCTTACATAGGCACTGTGCACACTTGCAGACTTGATAGTCTCTTATATACTCTTCTGCCTTGAATCCCCCTGATATACTATCCTGCCAGGTTTTCTCTTATAGGTGTATTACATACACTGACAAACTTGACAGTCTTTTCAGCTTATTCCCATATGCCTCTTTAAGAGAATTTCACTTGCTCATTCTTTCTTATCTGCTTTATTTACATTTATTTGGTTTTGGCAGGTTTGCCAATAGACCCTGGGGTCTTCCCTTGGGTGGACTCACCGGCTTTGGCTGGCGTATCTCGTTTCTCGTGCTGCAAGCCGGAGGCAGCCTTTCGGCATTCTTCTTTCTCTCGCCACCTCTGCTTCCCAGCTTCACTGCCTCTCGCGGCTCCTGCTTTTCTGTTCCGCATGCTTCCAGGCTTCAGTTCAGTGGAGCCTGCTTGTAGTACCAGCAAACACCTAGAAGCTCTCTGTCTGCTTCTGGCCTCCTCGACACGTAAGTTTTCCTGTAGTTTGCTTTCCTTTCCTTTCCCTTGTCAGAATGCCCGCTTCGCTCCACTGACACCACACCAGCCCACGGTCCATCGGTCAGCAACAAGAGAAGTAGCATTATCCAGCCAGGGACTCCATCAGCTGTTGTGCCGTTTTACATTTCCCTGGCTTTAGGTATGTTTCTGTAACAACTAGAGCCCAGCTTGTGCTCTGGGCCTCCATTGATCTCCATTACTCAGTTCATCTTCTTCGTCACAGTATTTTCACTATTTCAGTATTTAGGGAAATATAAGTCTGTTTATGATAATTTGATAACTAGCATGCAAAGGGTGGTACAGTGTTGTTAGTGATTTTGAAGGGCAAGTCAGTTCTTGAGGTATTGTGTGTAGAATCTGGGAAGATATCTTCAGTACCCTTCTTACGTAGGTGAGTGGAGGGATGACAATATGCCATTAGGGCATGGGGAATGGCAGGGGTATACTCAAATGAAAAGGCGGATACCATGTCTCGTCTGATGATGTCAGAACACCCCCCTGATGGTCGCCTCCCCATGTGATCCTCCCTCAAATAGCTGCCACCGGGGTCAGGATCAGGTAGAGGCTGCCATCGCCTGGCCACATGGGGAGTGATCACAGCTGGGGAAGATAGTGATGACACCACTGGATTCATCACAGAAGGTATTTGCTTTTAACTTTATTTGTATTAAATTAATTTATAGTATGGGAGAGGACATTTAATTACATGACAAAGTTCCTTGCCTGCATCTGGGGCCATCTGGTGGCATGACCAATGGGACCGGGTGACTCTCCAAGCTAGAGGAAGATGGCCCACTGGTTGTATGGGTAGGGCCCCCTAGTTATTCCCACATAGTCTACTTCTTGTGGCAGTAGATGGTTACATGTGGCTTTAGGACACTGTTGCCTTAAAAGAGTGTGCTCATGCATTGGGGAATGTATTCATGATTGGCAACAATGCCACACTGTTTCCCCTCTCTTCATATGTAAACAATGCACCTTTTCAGGAAGCTGTTACAAATAAAGATGCAGTTTCTATAACGGAATGGGGCTCTGAGACATTAAACAAATATCTGGCTCAAGAGTCTATTGCCTCTGACCCTAACGGTGGATCCCCGATCCATCCTCAGAGGTGCTATGGGGTCATTTTGCAAGTACCACTGATCATGTAAGAATGCGTTAAGAAAGCTGCATGTGTCAAAGATGTCTTAACACCTCTGTAATGATCTGTGGTATTTTCTTTTGAGGTGGAGTTTGGGCAGTGAACAGAAAACCATGTCCATCATACTTCCATGCTCTGTCTCATAATAACACATGGTTTAATGCCAGCAGGCTGGCGCCAAACTTATGGATTCCAAGGCAACCTGCCTAACGTTTGTACCTGGTAAAAGTAAGTAGATTCCATTGGAATGCTTTGGAAATGCCTACCGCAATTGTTAATTGTTAGAGGCCTTTCCATCTTTCTACACATGTAGCGGGAAAGTAAAGTAAAGTAAAAAGGCGATTTTTCCTGTATTTTACACTGCACTTTTCCATCCCCCGCTGCCACTCTTGGATGTGGATATTTAATATTGCTCAAGATGTCCAAGGCAAGTTACTGGAATGCCATTTATTGTTATATATCTTTCAGCACCTTTGGCATCATATTTTTCAAAAGGAAGTTGCCATCATCAACCCTACTTTATCCCTTACATGGGCAGAGACGCTGACGAAGGCCAGCATACACAGCAACAACACATAAGAATATACCTTCATCCCTCCAGAGGTAGTTACACTGGAAAGGGCAAAGCTTCAACCTTAGTGCCCTCCAGTACACCAGCCATAAAACCTCCCCAAACAGTTCCCCCTTTTCACGATTCTTTTGTGGATGGCAGGGTCAAGCTGTGAACCAAACGATAGGAATTAATGAAATCAGACTGCCTGGCCCTCCAGATTGTGACACATGGCTACTATCTGAGAGTGACCTGGACGAGGGGGCACCGCTTATTTTCAACTATTTTATGAAAGGATCGATATTCGTACAAATTTACAAATAGGTTATGTGCTCCTATTGCCAAAATGACCTCATTTGCACTTTGGGGTATGAATGTACAGTGCAAATTGTTCCTGGATTGGGATAACCCAGGAGTTTGGAAGGACCTTGTATGTGTTACATTTTTCTGACACATTATATTCCCAAATATGTTCTCAAAAATTCTAATCATCGGATTTGTCAGGTCGTCTCCCAGGGCTTGCAGCCCGCCCACATCATTGTGTGGGCAGACCGCCGTTGCGTTCTTATCTTCCCGGGGAAGGGAAGTGACGTTGGGCTAGGGTGGGGGCCGGGGGATGGAGTTCGGGCAGTTCCTGCCTTGTTAAATAAAGAAGAGGTTGACAGTTTGCCTGGCTCCCGCGTGATATGTTCTTTGCTCGGTTAGAGGGCCCGAGCAAAACTCTACATTTGGCGATGAGGGGTACACTTTACCCACCCGTGCCAGAAGGAGGCCTGCAGTCGAGCGGTTCCAGGGCGTTGGCGCCCCTCCACTTCCGAGGCCTGGGAGGCACGCAGAAGACCGTGGTCGAGCGGCGTAGGTGCGTCGGCGCTCCTCTTCCCAGCGTGAACCCGCCACAGGAGCCCGCGCTCTCGGCGGAGGCTGGCTGCACTCGTGGGCGCACTTGTGAACAGTGCAGAAGGCCCACGGTGGATGCAGGCCGCGCACGTTGGTGCAGCTGAACTGTGCAGAGGGCCCAGCTGACCCACAATTGCTGCAAGCAGCTACCACATCCTCCCCCTGTCCCCTCTCCACTCAGCAGGCCGCGGGAGGCCACGCAGCACGTGGGGAACCCGAGGATCATCCAAGGAAGGGACAGGAAGGGTGCGCCACAGCGTATTAACCCCTGAGGCCACCAGGCAGCTCGCACTCCACGTCGAAGCTACACATGCGGAGTGATCGCAACGCAGCGACAGCACAAGGCCCCACAGAGACACATCAGGCCTCATCCAGAGTGCGCCTGTCACCGCGGACATGTCCGCTCCAACGAGCCCGGCAGCATCCTCATCAGGTGGAGCGGGAGCCGCGGCAGATGATCAACAACCGGCACAAGGTTCAGGTACCGCCTCCCAAAACCTGCCCATACCTGGCCCATTCGATGTCAGGGACACCTCCAATCTGGGACCTAGATGGGTCATATGGCTCAGGGATTTCAAATTTTACACGGGGGCAATCGGCCTCACTGATGACGCAATGATGAAAAACACACTATTCATGACGGTAGGCTCCGCCGTCAGGGACATAGCAGGTGAACTGATGAATGTAGACACTGTCACATACGGAGAACTTCATGGGAAGCTATCAGAATACTTCACACCCCACACTAACATCTACTACGAGCGCCATGTGTTCCAAACCACGAGACAGGAAAAAGGGGAGTCGCTAGACAACTTTCTGATGCGTCTATGCATCAAGCTCAAGTACTGTGAATTCCACAAATACTCCAACGAGGAAGCACTAAGATCCCAGGTCATCGCTGGCTGCATATCCCAACCATTCAGAAAACAACTGCTCCAAAAGCAAAGGTCCCTCGAGGAAATCCTCGCCCTCGCCAGAATGGAAGCGGCAGTTGAGTCGCAGCAAGACAGCCTAGGCAAGGTCACCATTCAACATCAGACGCCCAGCGCGGACACAATCAACAAACTATATGCAGCCCCCTCACAAGGTGGGGAACACTCAGACGCCACGTGCTACCGATGCGGGTACGAATATCCACACGCGGGCGAGTGTCCAGCAGTTGGACGAAAATGCGCCGCCTATGGCGGCATGGACCACTATAGATCGGTCTGCAAGAATGCACCCGGCCCAGGGCCCAGTAGACCGAGACAACAGGAGAGAAGGAGAAGCTTGCGACACAGCCCACCCGCCGGGAGAGGTGAAGAAGACCAGATAGGACCCCGGAGAGAATACAGAACCAGGAGAAGCTCATATGCCAGGGATGACCGAAAGACAACGGACGGCTCTAGACGATCCCAAAGGAGGAGATTTGTCTGATACATCGAGATGCGTTCCCCATCAAGCAGTGAATCCCAGTCATCAGAGGACGACCAACGGAAAAAGGGGTATGTGTGGGCACTCAACAACGCCACAGCCACCCAACACAGTCCAATACTCACACTACAAGTCAACAACACGCCTCTGGAATTCCTCATCGATACAGGGGCGACAGTCAACATAATAAGCGAACAAGCGTACAACACATTCACCAACCCACCAAAGATCAGAAAGACAACAGTGGGCATTTATCCATACGGAGCTACAACCCCACTACCCTGCAAAGGGACCATCTCTGCGTGGTGCGTACACAAATCACATGCGGCAAAGATTCCCCTACACATTCTGAAGACAGAAGCAAACAGCGGATGCATCCTCAGCTTTAAGACCGCTGTCAAGATGGGCTTGGTGCACATTCTGTACCAACTGATGTCCCACAAGTACTTCGTCAAACCGGACGCAATAGAACAAACCTTCCCAAATCTGTTCAAGGGTCTGGGAAAATTGAAACACAGAAAGGTACAGCTGCACCTAAACCCGGGCATACCGCCTGTCGCCCAACACTATCACGGGATACCCGTGAACATACAGCGCCAAGTTGAAGAAGAACTAGACAAGCTCATCAAACTCAACGTTATCGAACCAGTCTCAGGACCCACTCCATGGGTATCCCCCATTGTCCCCGTCCCCAAAAAGTCACCCGACAGATCAATACGCCTGTGCGTAGACATGAGGAGAGCCAATGCAGCAATCGAAAGGGAGAGACAGCAGGCACCCAGGATCACTGACATGATCCACCTCCTCCACGGGGCGCAGGTTTTCTCCAAACTGGACCTCACAAAAGGATATCATCAGATTGAGATCGCACCCGAGTCCAGGTACATTACAACATTCGTCACGCACCTGGGCTTATTCCAGCATAAGAGGATCAGCTTCGGGATATCCTCCGCAGCCGAAATCTTCCAGGAGGAAATACACTGCGTAATCAGGCACGTGCCAAACTGTCTGAACTACTCAGATGATGTCCTGGTATTTGGCAAGACCAAGGAAGAGCACGACACAGCTCTTCACAGAGTGTGTGAAGCATTACAAGCAGCTGGGTTAACCCTGAACAAGTCCAAATGCGAATTTGGAAAAGGCTCATTACGATTCTTCGGCCACATCTTCTCCAGCAAAGGAATGCGACCAGACCCGGAGAAAGTAGCAGCGCTCAACTCAGCCACACCCCCGACGAACACGACAGAGCTCCGGTCCTTCCTAGGGCTGGCCAGCTACTGTTCCAGGTACCTAAAGGACTACACAACAATCAGCAACCCTCTACGCCTACTAACACGAAAAGATCAACCCTACACATGGTCCACGGACTGCCAAAGAGCATTTGAGGCAATTCGGGACGCCATTACAAACGCGGAGGACATGGCCTACTTCGACGCCAAGAGACACACCGAAGTAATCATAGACGCCAGCCCTGTTGGCCTGGGCGCCATGCTAACGCAAGTTGATCCTCAGAAACCCACGGACGTATACATCGTGGCGTATGCCAGCAGGAGCCTAACCCCCACAGAGCAAGCGTACTCCCAGGCCGAAAAGGAAAGCCTGGCAGTGGTATGGGCATGCAAGTACTTTCATCTGTTCTTGTATGGCAAGGAGTTCACCATCATAACGGACCACCAGGCCTTACTTACAATTTACGGAGACCCCAAATCAAGAATGCCACCGAGGATAGCGCGATGGGGCCTACGTCTGCAGCACTACAAGTTTGTCATCAAGCACCGCCCGGGAAAAGAAGACAACCCAGCTGACTATCTGTCTCGCCACCCAGCCGGCCCCGCCAACCCACAACCGTCCATCGCAGACGAATACCTCAATTACGTGGTTCACCACTTGCAACCCTTGCTGGTGGGGTGGGCAGACATAATCACACATTCAGAACAGGACCCAGCACTGCGAATCGTACGTCACTGCATGCAGGAGGACAGAAGAGCACACATGCGTCAACAAGCGAGACAGGAACCGGAAGAGATTCAAGAGGACATCAAGCACATAGACCAGGTCCGAGATGAACTCTCCATAGTCGACGATCATGTCATACTGAAGGGGTGCAAAGTTCTGCTCCCCAAATCGCTACGCACCAGAAGGATTTCTATTCTTTAAAATAAAACTTCCCTTTATGGACACCACAACAACTACCTAATTGAGTTTTCAAAAAGAATAGAAAATTGCACTTTGAATCCTATATGTAGAATTTTTTAGAACATATTTGTGAACCTAATGTATAAAATATATGAGAGTAAGAGATACGAGGTCCATACAAGGAGTTTTCCTGAGTTATCCCAATCCAGGAACCATTTTCACTGTACGTGGCTACTATCTCCCACTTCTCCAAAAGCCACTGTCAACCCTAATTCTTTCCCCTGTCGACCGTGGACCCACTATGATGTAATAAATCTCTCAGGTGCTGCCGAAGCGAGTAGTGGAGCTTATACCATCTACAGAGATCAGGAAAGGTGACATTGCTCCTAAGGCTCCTAAGGTGACATAATCCCAAAAAAGGATCAGAGAACATGGCCCATTCTGAACATGATAGTTCCAAGCAAGCATTCCTGAAAAGGCTCATTCAAGATTTTGGGCCTCATTACATTTTTGCCGGTATCCTGCCGGTATTACTGGCGGGATACCAGCAAACTATAATACCACTTGGTCTGCCGGAATTACTTTCAGATTCAAAGTGGTGAAAATGCCGGTAAATCCCCATTCCATGGAGTCCCATAGGACACCATGTGGGGATTTGCCAGTATTACCGGCACCAGTATTACTGGGCAGATAATACCGGCAGTTTTTGCCAGTAGAGTGGCAGATATACCTCCAGCTCAGAGCTGGAGGTAAATACACCACCCTGCCAGCAAACTTGGTGTGTGCCAGTGCAGTAACGTGCCGGTATGAGGGAATACCAGCATGTTATTACTGCATTGGCACATTCCTGCCGCAGACTCTACAGTGCTACCTACTGCAAAAACGAATTAATCCTCCGACACCCATGGCACTCTTGGGGTCTTTGTCCATATTCCTGAAAAAAGAAGAAAAACAGCTCTAATTTGACCTACTAAGCCCACTTGAGTTTTTGTTGCTCGCTGATGCCATCTGTGTGCCTCACAATTGCACATTGTGTTTTATCTTGTTGAAAGCCTAGTTGGTACATAGTTCTTTGTGACTTCCTCATACATTTTCCAATATGGTTGCCGCCTTTTTCAACAACCATATGCGCTTTCCATGAGTCCAGGTGCCTGCCTCTGGCCACCCATTGGCTGCTGCTCTCTTTTTCTAACCAGTCCAGGGAACCCTCAGGCCCATGGCCTCCCTATCTGGCCTGCCCAGCCATGGCTGCTGTGCCGCGTTAGACTTCTGGACCTCTGACTCTGGACAATACTTCTGGCAGCCTCCGATGTCACCTTGATGCTATGCCTCCCCTTGGCACTGGCGCTCCAGCTCCTGGCACTGTTGGTAAGCACCTGATCCTCTGTTCTGCTCGTGGAGCCACAGCAAGATGCCAGTCCGCACCTAACCTCCCCCTGCAACATCTACGTGGCAATTCATTCTTCCTCCCCACATGTACTATTCACTAATTTGCCCAGTAGTCATTCCTCTCCTGCCTTCATCCCATGCCTGCTCTCGAGTTCCTGTGTATCCATTACTTCCATCTATGAGCCTGTAAATTGTGTTTATCATGTAATCTCCGAAGCACATTAATACTTCACTGGATAGTCAGACTGATCTGCCTGCATATTCAATTGTGTGCTATTGTTCGTATTTTGTAAAAAAAAAGTCAAAACTGGGCATTTTAAAATCTGCTTGTCTACCCAATTGATGACTTTTACTTTACCCTTGTTTCAACATATGCTGCCCTAACCCTCATGGTGGCTCTCTGCTCTGACCTCGCCTAGCTGTTGTCACTTTGCCACTTTTAAACCTCATATCTAGGTGTGCTTTACATATACTGCCCTGTTGAAATGTTGATATTTCCCTGTATATTTGAATCTCAAATCTAAGTGTTCTTTTCATCTCCTACTGTGTGCAAATGTTAATATTTCACCTGCATATTTGAATCTCAAATCTGGGTGTGCTTTTCATTTGCTGCCCCTGTTGAAATGTTGATATTTCCCTGCATATTTGCTTCTCAAATATAGGTGTGTTTTAGATCTGCTGCCCCCGTTTAAACTCTGCTTCAAGGACCTTATTCATCTGTGCATTTTTGGCTGCTAGGCCATCTAGTGAGTTCTTTTTGTGCACAGTGCAGTTCCATACCTTCTTCTCCTGTGTTTCCTTCTCCCCCTTCTACCAATGGTGCTCTGCATCTCCTCCTATCTACTCTGCTATTCTATTAGCTATTGTCCCTCTCTTTCGAAGCCTGGAAGGAAAATGCTCAAGAAGGGTCTCCTGGTCTCTAACCCAGGCGTACCCATTGCCAACCCCTTTGTTAAGGCTACCTCCAGGCAGAGTGTCACTGACATTCTCTTTGTCGTTCCCTCTCCAGACTTATGGACTCCCTTTATGGTCTGTCCTCTCTCCTTACTCTTCCTCTCACATTAATGCTTGAACCAGATGGGAAGTGCTCTTGGCACACTTCCCATCCTCCAGCCGCATCATACATGTCTACCGAATGGCACTATCATGGTCCAGGGTTCTTAACCCAATCTCCTCCTTCGTGACGGGCGTCTTCCATCTCTCATTAACTTCCTTCCTTCTACCGTTCCTCTTGCTGCCACACCTTTGGCCTCTTTGCCCCCCTTACCCCCTGACAGGTGTACCTCACCCCTGTACCCCACCTCCAAATACATTTAAAAATGGTACCCAGCTTCACCTAGCTACCCTCAATTCTCGCTCTGCTGTCAAACACTCCTCTGACGTCTGTCACTTCCTTGAAGAATTTGACCCGATGTCCTCGCTCTCACTGAGATGTGCTTCAATGCCAGCTCTGTCACTGCTTTTGACACTCTCCTCCCTGAGGGCTACAAGAGCCTCTCCAAGGCCAGGTCTAACTGGTCTGGAGGAGGAGTAGCACTTGACTTCCCTGAATGAGTCACTGCCTCTGTCATACCCATTCAATCCTACTCCTCCTTTTAATGTCTTTGTATATCTCCTCCCATCTCAATCACCCTCGCTACCATCTACAGGTCCCCTGGGCCACCTCCCTCTTCCTATCGGAGTGGGCCGTACTCACCTCTTCTCTCCTTACTTCTACCTCTAATCTCTTCCTCCTCCGGGACTTCAATATTCACCTTAACTCTGCGGATGCGGCCACCCTACTCTTCGACAAACTCTGTGACTCTTTTTCCCTCATAATTCTTCCCTCTGGTCCAACCCACTCAGCTAGGCACATCCTGGATGTGCTCATCTTAGCCGACCTCTCTCTCTCTAACCCTCTCTGCACACCACTGTCTTGGTCTGATCATTCTCTCCTCTCTTCTCATCTTGAACTCCTGTGATCCCCTGCTAAGCCTCTGCCCGCTCTGCCAGTCTTCTTCTCCGTCATGCGACAGATGAAGTGAGTGTCTGTAGCTGCCTTTGACGCCACTTCATCCACCCAGCCACTTCTATTGACTCTCACTCGGACTCAGCCCTTGCTAACCTTCACCTCTCCATCGCCTACACCCTTAACATCCTTACCCCTGCCATGAAGTTGCACATGAGGCCTGCCTCCAAGTGCAACAGTTGGTACGATTCCGACCTCACCTCGCAGAAAAGTAAGTGCAGAGTTGCAGAACGGAAATGGCCGGTATCCCGCACATCCTCTGACAATTTGTTAGGAACTTGCCAGTCGTCTGCAGTCTCTACTTCTCTTCATTCCCAGGCCCTCTGCACGGCTTTGGCCACCCACTTTACAACCCAAACTCTAGACATTCTGTCCTGACTCTCCTCTACTCCCGTCCCTCCTCCACCTGCCCTCAGGCCTCCATTGGCCCCTCTGTTTGCTCCCCTCCTTCTCACCAGTAACACCGAATGAGATCATCAACATTCTTCGCTCAATGTAAGTCTCCTCCAAACAGGTGCTTTCCTGTTCCTCCAGAACCATTAATGACATTATTGCTGCCCTCTCCTCCTTGGCAGAGTTCTGCAACCACTATTGTGCCACTGGCTCCTTCCCACTACCTCTGAAGCACTCCCTTGTTCACTTGTGCACCCCCTCCTAAAATAGCTATCTGCTGACACTTCCTTCCAGGCCAACTACCGCCCTATCTCTGCTACCCCCTTCTTGGGCAAACTATTGGAGAAGTTGATCATCTCCCAACTAAGTCACTACACTGAATCTGTTGGTTGTCTCCATGACTACCAGTCTGGCTTCAGAGCAGCCACAGGCATGGAAACAGCTCTCTGAACACCCGTGAAGACCTGCTCTCAAACCTTGACTCCAACTCTCCCTCTGTTTTCATCCTCCTCGATCTGTCCTCTGCCTTCAACACCATCAATCATGTCACCCTCTTAATTGGCCTCCATGATACCCTGGGCATCACACACTGGGCACTGGCTTGGTTAACTTCTTTCTATCCAAACCGGCCCTCCCAGGTTCAACTGGCTTCTTTTCTTTCCTCTACCTCACTCTCTACTTGTGGGATCCCTCATGGCTCTATCCTCTCGCTGTGAATTTTCAAAATTTGCCTGGCCCCTCTTGCCCACTTTATCTCCACATTCTCTCCTCACTTCCAGTGTTATGCGGATGACACACAGCTCTCCTTTAAGTTTCCCTCCTCTACCTCCTCTCCTTCCTCTCTAAATATGGACTGTCTGACTGCTATTCAGGCATGGTGTGCTGCTAATGATCTCTGTCTAAATGCCAGTAAGACTGAGATCCTTCTCATTGGAACTCATGCCCCTTCCTCCCTCCCTAATCTCCGGCTGCCCTCCTTTGGCCCCCTCCCCTCACTCACTTGTGAGGCAAAAAACCTTTGTTTCGTCTTCGACTTCTCTCTCTCACCTCATATCACTGACCTTGAAAGAAGGCCCGCTTTCAGCTTGATCTGCTCAGCGGCATTCTCCCTCTCCTCAACTTCCCCCAGAAACTCAACGGGCCTCATTACAAGTATGCCAGTAAGTAATCCCGGTATCTGTGATGCCACTGTGTCCAGCAACCCGTGATACTGGAATCACTAGATGATTACATGTTGTCGGGCACACGCATTTCGGCATGCCGGAAATGGTGGCACCGGCATCACGGAAACACCATCAAAATACCCACAAACTGTCAACACCATTGTCCTCGATGCCGGTGCCTCTGAATTCGTCAACACGGTCCTGAACCCACCGACACCAGTAACAGCGGTCCTGCAATTACCGTGACCGGAAATAAAGTGATCGCCCGAACAGGAAATCGGCCGGCGGCCATTAAAAAACACAATCTATTGCAATCCTCAAAGCACAGGTGACATCCACCCTTCCTGACCAGACAAAAGTCTGTGAAACCCGTCAGTGGGCACCATGCTTCTCTGAGCCTGAGCTGAACATGCTAGCAGACACCATTGCCCACCATGCGGCAGAGCTCTTCAGCAACAACCAGCACAGGCAGACCCAGCTGCGCAAGAAAAGCATCTGGGAGGAGGTGTCCCAGAAGGTGTTGGCAGTTGGCACAACCCCAATGCACTGCCACAAGCGATGGGACACAACCTCCTCTCGGCCCAGCTGAGACAGGGCATGGCCACAGGGGATGGAAGCGTATCCCCAATACGCCTGCTGCCCTCGGAAGAGGCGTGTAGCAGTGTGCTGCACCTAGAGTCCATTGACTGGGTCGGTGCTGTGGAGGCCAGTGAGTACACGTAACCCCAATGTAATGTCAACCTCCCTGTCCAGCCTGCACTCACCACTGTCCCAACATATCACATAAATGAAAATTGAATCGTCCACAACAACAAAAAACATGCATGCCCCCCCTCACCCCCATCAATAAACCTACTTTGTGTGTGCATGAACAGATATACACCCTGGCCACCAAAATATGACCTATACCAGCAATACATGTAGAACCCAGCACAGGCACCCTGTACTGCCAAGTGAACATGCATCTGCTCCCACACAGACACACATCAACCTGTCACAGCGTACTGCATGTGTGCCTGCTGTGCTTCCCCTAGTACAAAGTCACAGCAGTGCTAAACCCCATTTCCACCCACAAATGACCACCGTTACACAGAAAGGCAACATGTGACCCCCTCGTCCCAGCCAGCCCGAGCCCTGAGCATAAATGCACAACTGTCCCCGTAACTAGTACAGGCAGCAAAACTATGCTGACCCCATCCATACCACAGCCCTCCCCAGCCCAACATCCCACAGCGTGAACCCCCTCCCCCACCTGATCCCCCCCCATAACACTGTACCCAGCAATTGGCAGTACACCACAACATTATCCCCAGCACACTACTCTGCCATGTACAAACATCACACATCCTCCGGCTCAGTACGCATTACACAAGCATGGGTGCACCATGCTATGCACCACGCCATGTCCTCGACACAGCACAGCCATGACCAACATAATGCATGTATCTCTGCTTCATCAATCCACACTGTTCGCTGACATCCTGCCTTTCTTGACTCCCTCAGGCACCTCATCTGACAATGAAGTGGCCCAATGAAGCACCTCCAGGGGCACCAGGCCCCTCTGCCGCAGGACACCACGAACCACCACCACAACCACAGCCTCCACTGGCATAACTGCCACATCCAGCACAGCTGCATCCATCCTGGCTGCACCTCCCATCACAGCTGCACCCATTCCGGCTGCACCTACCATCACAGCTGCGCCCATCCCTCCTGCACCTTCGATCACAGCTGCACCCATCCCGGCTGTACCTACCATCACAGCTGTGCCCATCCCGGCTGCACTTACCATCACAGCTGTGTGTATCCCGGCTGCACCTACCATCACAGCTGTGCCCATCCCGGCTGCAACTACCATCACAGTCAGCTCTGCTGCGCCCATCCTGGCAGCTCCAGCTGCTGTAGTACCACCAGCACCAGCAGAGCAACCACGTGCACATCTATCAAGTGCAGAGGACATAGCTGACGATGGTGGAGTGGACACAGGGGAGACCAGCGACCACAGCACCTATAAGCTATTGATATTCAGCCCCATGGACCCAATGAGCCCACAACGCCCACCCTTCCCCAATGTCAGGTAAATGGATGGCAAACTCTGGCGCATCGAGGAGTGTCAGGATGCCTTGATTGCCCTAGTTCAGCAGCACCTCCAGGAGGCACAGTTGATGTGGGAGAGTGTCCAGGCCAGTGGGCGTCAAAATGCACGTGCCCTTGGACGTTGCACTACTGCCATTGTACAGATGACCAGGAGAGGTACGCAAGGGCAATAGGGTCATGTCTTCCATTGCTGAGACAATGGCAATGTGCCTTCAGGCGTTCCTCGACAGACGGATCACTGAACAGGCCCACACACCATTGACAAGTTCCACGCCTGCTAGTTCTGTGCCCAGCAGCCCAAGGTGACGTTCAATGCGCCTGTACACCTCAGCACACAGTCACACGCCAGATACCAAAAGGGTACGCAAATAGGCCCACAACAGACATGCGCCCTGTATGTGACTTCTGCAAGGACTACTTGTACAGCATGACAGGAGTTGTGGAGAGATGGTTTGGCAGGGGCAGCGGGGAAGGATAGTTGGGGATGGGGATTGGGGAGGGATAGTTTGGGAGGGGAGTGAGGAGGGATAGTTTTGGTACCACATTTGTTATTCATTCCATTATATACATTACACTTGGTGTTGCATTGAAATCATGACTGTACATTCATTTTTTATTAGACTGAGTGATATATTTCATGTACAGTGTATCCTAGGCCATGTGCTCGCGTGATGCTGTCAGAAATAATGGGTAAACAGTGCATAGCATGCCTCACAGCCATCTAAAACGTTCCTGCGATGTGCCAATGGCAGTTCCTCATCACTGTCATTCTCATCCTCTGCATCATGTGGGTGCATGTCCATGTCCGGGGGCAGTGGTATGTTGCATTTGATACACATGTTGTGCAACATGGCACAAGCCAGGACTATCTTGCCCACCTTCACAGGGCTGTACATCAGTGCCCCCCCCTAATCCCCCATATCTGCTCAGGCAGCGGATCCTTGCCTTTAACGATCTCCTCAATTGTACGAGTCCTGATGTGAGCACGGTTGTATGCCTGCTCGTGCTGGTCCTGTGGTTGCCTCACAGGGGTCATCATCCATGGCATCAAGGGGTATCCAGCATCACCTGCATGGGAGCGACAGAAAGGGGCAAAGGTCATTGTGGGCCCTGTATCATGTTGGTACAGTCTGTATATAGTTCACTGACCAATGCAATTTTTTACATGCAAATTGCTGAATATGTAGCATATGTCATAGTTGAGCATGTTAGCAAGCGCTTTGACAGTGGGAATCGATTTCCATGCATTGTATGGAAATGTTTTCGTAGAATCAGGGTGATCTTACAGATTTATGTCAGCAGTCATCAGTGTCAATGTAATGACAGGTGCAAATGGCAAAGTTGTTTTTTTCCGGGTGTAAGTGTGCCGGTGCCATTACCAGGTGGCATGTGTTTGGGCCTGCCAAATAGAAATCTGCCTGACACAGCCGGTGTGCCCGACAGGTCAGCCCCTGCCGGGGGCGGTAGGCAGAGCTATCACAGGTAATAACATTTCTTTATGTTATAAAAATATCTGCTATTATTTTGTGATTGAATACATGCATGAAGGCATACTTGCATTTTGATGTACAGGATGTGCTGCATGAGTGTGGTTGCCGAACATCAATGATTCTCAGAAAATGAAGGATGTGGATGTATACACAGAGGGGTACCATAGGAGGAATTGATTGGATGGGGTAGAGGATGACAGCCTAATAATTGCCCAGCAGCCAATATGCTTTGTCAATATGCATGGTGGATGTGTGGTTTGCATTCCCTTTTCCATGGCCCATTCACACCCACCTTGACCTATGACCCCTTCTCTACGACACACAAATCAGAATAATGTGTGTTCTTATTTTGTTTTGATTTGTATGTCCTATGATGGTCATATCACTCATCCAGTGATATGTCAGGCTATTTTGTTGCCGTTCTGGTCACATGCATATATGTATGTGCACTTGAAACAGGCAGGGGACCTGTCTACATGGTGTGCGGTACACAAGTGGTTTGGATGTGGGGTGTTGTGCTGAATGAGAATGATTAGTATGTGCTGTGGGTTGTGCTCAGTGTGTTTTGCAGGGATTTGGGACATTGGTGTGATGCATTCTGGTACCTGTAGTGCATTCATTGTTGCAGTCCAGCTTTGATGTTATGCATGCACATGCTCTATCTGGCCATTTGGCACACGCCAGTCAAGCCCTTCAACTCAGGCATGCTATTTGTGTGTTGACATTGCATTGCAGACATGGGTAGGAATGGGCTATATTCTTGGAAGATTCACTATTTACCTCCTCCATGGTCCACATCATGGAGCAGGTTGCGATCCGTGGCCTATATGATCACCCCAGTATCATCCCATACCCTTAAACATGGGACTTTGTCACGGTATATACTAATATTAGCAAAATCCACTTATTTAGCATGATGGACTTAATTTGATCAGTTTGGAGTGTTCAGATATATATAGAAGTATGCAACAGCTTAACCTTAACATGCAAAGCAATGATGGTAACATAGTTCAATGGGTTGAGGGACTTCTGCAGAGATTTATTTGATCATCAGGCCACCAAGTGGAATCTTGATAGAGCTGATTTGGTGTTTCACCATTTCTATTTCAATAAAACAATTACAAATATGTCAAGTAATATTAACACCTGTTAATGATATGGAGAGACAATAAAGATGTGGGGCCTGTTTATGGTGTGATCAAATTTTGTCACTGTACCCAGTGCTCCAATTAATTACTTTTGATATGATTTTAAATCCAGAAAAAGATTTATAAAAACTTCCAAAACAGAAGGCAAGCCGTCAAATACTTGGGTTCAGTCTCCCCCAACTTCTGGTCTCGCAGGTGGTCTAACGTGTGGTAGGTTCAATTTTCACCTGTGGCTTTTGGTAAAATCGCACTTGCATGGTGATTCTTAAAGAATGTTTGCATAAACCAATTTAGATTCCCAAATGCAACTGATTGTAGAAAAGAAAAAACATCAAGAGGTGCAAGTCGCTGGAAGTGAAATTTTACATTTGAAGGGGAAAGGTGAAGAAAAATATAGAACTTTTTTCTTGAATGTGTGTCGCTTTCAGGGAGAAACGTAAAAGAAGTGACATGTGTTCACGCCCTTGTGCCAAATCTGACCTATGTGAGGTTGCAGCAGGCGGAACTTGATCCACGTACAAGTGTGTTTGTAGGTGTGCCCATGATTTGTGTTGACCACTCATTGCCACTCCTGCAGATACACCCATTTTGCATATGAAAAGTGGGTGTTAGTGGAGGTATTCCCACCTCCTATCCGTTAAGTTGCATTTCTGCATAGACACTCATTTCATGCACATAGATGCAGGTTTTCTGTTGCACAGAAAGTGCATCTCCAAATGCAAATAACTTTTTTGAGAATCAGGACCAATGTGTTTAACTAGCAACTTCCAATTTTGGAAACTCAGTAGTATTGTCAGATAGACGGGTAGTATTTTTGAATAATTTTCTTTAACATCTTCTGAGTTCCCCCACTCTTCTTCATATGGCCAGATTTGGCCTTTTACAATCTTACTCTTACGTCCTGTCACATTTTCTCCAGATTCATTGGACATCCCTCGGAACAGGGTTGGGACCGGAGTGTGTCATAAAGCAGCTTTAGAATTCTGTGCAAAGGCGCACTGCACGGTACCACCTCTGCGTGTCCGCACAACCGGCCAGTCCCTTGCCCTGTGTCGGCCGGAGAGTTGAGCAAGCAGCTGTGCATTTTGTGCTAAAAAAGACATTTTAACCTCCAGGGCCAGTAATTTATTCCAGAAATTGTGCACATAGAAGTATTTTAACTTTCAATAAATGCAGACTTTTACATGTTTGTAGGCATGCATTGCTCGACTTTCTCTCCCAAAAAGGGTAATTTAATCCCTGATTGTACCAATGCAAAAGACTTATTAACCACAAGTTGCCATCCACTAACTACAATCCGACAGGCATTTGGGAGAAACATTAAAGGCATATCAAGGTCTACTGGGTGAAAAATTACTGCCAAGCCCATATCTTAGTCATAAACCATGGGAGTGTAAATACGATGGGAGTTTTTTTTTAGCAGTTTGTCTCTTTAGCTTTAATGCAAAGTGAATTCTAAGTAAGAAAATGTTAAATGCCATTAAAGCTAGTAAATTCAGAGTAAGAATATTTTAAAGATAAGCTAATATTGTTGATAAAATACAGTCCATTTTGTCAGCTAACTTTAGTTCATCATTTATTCGCATTCCTCAAAAATATCCCTAAAGCAACTCCTGTATTGGCCCACATTTAGATTTGTGGTGTTCTGCTGCTTTGTTTTTTTGGTACTTAATTTATGTTTTGTTCACAAATTAGCCAATCCACTCTGAGAGTGGATTTGGCTTTAAAATGCGAATGGCACATCATGTGTTAGCAACCAAACATTATAGCTTTCCATGGAGATTTGGAAATTCACACCTGGAAGGGTGAGTGGAGATCTTGCCCTCATTGCCACGTTCCCGGCAATGGATGTGTCTATGGGTATAGCCCCTAAACCAAGTCATACTCTGCCACACCAGGTCGGGACCAGCCCTAGGGAAGGCAGACCACCACCTGGTAAGAGGCAACAATGTTTTATGCCCACATGCCGTAAAACTAAGGAAAGAAAAGGAACATTTTAGGAGAGGTTATTGGAAATGCTTCCCTTGACTGCAACTACTCCCCTGTAACCCGGTAGACCTAGTTTAGGAGGTGGAAATAGAACCCCTAGAAGAGAGTAAAGTCAGTTGCTGACTCATCTCAGAGGAGTTGTTTAGTAGGAGTCCATAGGCCAGGAAACTTCACCCAACGACACGCAGACTGATAAAACAGAAATATAGTTTGTGGAGGAGACATACTTGAGCAGAACAAGGACTCATCTTACTACAATAAATGTCTAAAGGGCTACAGGACAGACAAGGTCTGGTATCAACACTACAAGACAGCAAGCAATGGTTGAATACCAGAGAGCAGGCAATTCCATCCGACACAACAGGTGAGCAGCAGTCAGAGGAAACGAGCAAAGCAAGGTGGTGTACCGGACAGATGACCACTCTATGCGACACAGCAGACAAGTGGTAGACAGAGACAAGATCAGGAGCAAAATAGGTCACGCATATAAATCGTTATAGAACAGGAAATCTAAAGCAACGAAGGACCACCTTATTGTCGAGCAGTGTCATTCAATACACAGCCACTTATGTAATAAATCCTGTAGGTGGTCGGCTGCAGCCTGTAAGCTTTTACCTTTCCGAGTTACGACTTGAAGTTTGATCTTTGATACTTGACAGCAGTTGCCAGCACCCAGTGCTGCCAAGACTGCTTCCTGACAGCCCTCCATCCGCAAAGGCCAAGCTCCATGAGGAGCCCCAAGACGTGAATGCAAACATCAGGCCAACAAATTAGGGGCATAAATGTTCTCCATGGTTTCCATACTCAGTCATCAGGCCTATCCTCCTTCCACTGAATACATTGGAACTGTCTGCCCTGAGTACCTTGGTATAATAAAATGGCCTGAACTTTGCATTATTCCTCTTCTTTTGTTCTGATATGGGCTGAGGAAGTTAACATATAAGTATGAGGATTCAGGGCTTTCAATAACACTGGATGACTCTTACACAAGGATGGTGACCTTAATTGTACAGTGACAGTTTTGACCACCCTGGAGACAGTGTACAGTCCCACATACTGGCTCAACAGTGTCTTAGCATCCAGAATATGTAGGTAGCATGTGGAGAGCCACACTTGCGAGACAATCTTGTATGCCGGTGCCACAAGGTGACATTAGTCGGCCTGGACCCTTGTAGCATCTTGGTAGCCTGCAGTTGGGCCCACACACCATTGTGAATGGTTATAATTTGCGTGAAAAAGTTGTTGGCTGCTGGGACATGGATGGTATGGGCAAATGTTCAGGCAATATTTATGGATGGAAACATTAGTCAAAGGAGGGAGAGGCACACCAGAGGAATGCAAAGTATTATTGTAAGCGTATTCCACCTCGCAAAGAAGAGATAAACAGCCCTGTTGATAATGCAACCAGAAACATTGACAGTTCTAGAATTTTGTTAAGGCATTCTGTATGCCCATCAGTTTGCGGATGGTAGGAAGAGGAAAAACAGTGATCAATTCCAAGACAAGACAAAGCCTGACAGAAGCTAGCAATGATTTGGGTTCCACGGTCTGAAATTATGACTGAAGGCAGCTCATGTGCGCTTAACACATGCTAGAGAAATAGAGATGTTAAAACCGGGGCCCGCCGGGATTCCTGGGCAAGCAATAAAGTGCCCCATCTCGGTAAAAACTTCTAAGACAACTAATATAGTATTATGTGGTTGAATGACAGGCATGTCTACTATACAATTGAGTGAAATGGTGTGAGCAAGATGGCATATAGAAGGGAATGAGACAGGAGAGATAGGGAGGGGCAAGATTGTGAAGACATTCAAAAACCAGACAGAGGAAATTAAATAGTAGGCGTCATTCAAAGGGGAGCCAGTTAAGTAGGGCGAGAGCGGGGGCAATAGAATCACAAAAAGATAAAGAGAAGAGGAGACGTACAGCCCAGTTATAGTTGGAGCAAAGAAGGGAAAGTTGGCCAGCAGGAAGACCTACTATAAGGGAGGAACAGTAAAACAAACAAGAGGAAGATAAGGGAAGAAACCAACATTTTTGTTGGGGGTAAAGGAAAGAAAAGGTCTAGCCTTGCGGAAGTTAGAAAGCTGGAACCAACAGGAGCGGGAAAGAGCAGAAATAGGACTAGAGAAAGAAAGAGATGAGTCGAGAATGACACCAAGGGGGTCATTACGACCCAGGCGTTAACCATGGTGCTATTAGCGCCATGGTTGATGCCGGTATTTTACCGATTGCGCCATGGTGGATGGCGGAATTACCGCCCCATTCCAAGGTTGGCGGGGCAGTAATTCCCCATTCACCATTGGCCCTTCCCCATTCCCATTTTTGCCCCCATAGGGCTCAATGGGAATGGGGAAGGCAGTAATTATGGTAACGCAAATTGCGGTACCGTAATTACCTCGAAAGTCCCTTTGCAGGTTCCTTCCTTAACGGCTGGTAAAACCAGCCGTTAAGGTGTGTCCCGCAAAGGGACCACGTAATTAGGTGGTAAGGGGTTAACGGCAACACCACCTTTTACGGCGCCGTTAACTCCTTACCGCCTGGGTCGTAATGAGGCCCCAAGATTCTGGGCAGCAGAGGGAGAAGAAGGGGGAAAGAGATAGAGGGGGGAGACAGAGGGAGGGGTGGACGGTCATGGCAAGGAAGAAAATAACTTTATTCTTGGAGGGATTTAGATGAAGAAAGTGGGACAACATCCAAGATTGATTTTCAAGAAGGCAACAAGTCAAAAACAAGTCAAGTGTATAGATTGAAAGAATGAGGAGAAAGCGAGAACGGTATCGTCAGCATAAAGATGATTGCACAGACCGAAGGATGAGATATGAGGCAATAGGAAGGGTGTAGAGAGAGAAAAGCAGAGGACCCAGGACTGAGCCCTGAGGAACCCCATACTGAAGAGGAAAGATAGGAGAATTTAGACCAGCTGAAGAAACCAATTAAGTGCGATTAGAGAGAGAAGAGTAAAACTGTTTACAAATAGAGCCACGAAAACCAAGATCAAACAGTGTTGAAAGTGGCAGACAGATCGAATAAAACCAAAACAGAAGATTGCCTAGAGTGGCGAGCAGATAAAAGTGAGTTACAAGCAGAAAAAAAAGATTTTTTGATAGAATGGGCAGGGCCAAAGCAGGATTGATAGATAGGAAGAAGAGAAGAGGTGTTACCGTAAGAGGAAACTTCAGAGTAGATGATACGCTCTAGAATGCTACATGAGAGAGAATGGTCCAGAGAAGGTTTCTTAAGAATGGGGAGAATCAAAGCATGTTTGAATGAACAAGGAAAGGTAGAGGACTGAAGAGAGAGAGTTTAAAAAATAGAGCCAGAAACGAGGAGTGGCAGGGATAAATCTTAGGAACGAGAGAGGAGGGAAGAGAATCAGAAGGAGAAGCAGTGGGATGGGCTTTGGAAAGAAAGTTAGAGACCTCAGAGGCAGAGAGGGAGTGAAAGGAGATCATAGGGGAAGAATGAGTTTGGGGGAAGGACAGGGATGGGGAAGAAGAAACAATAGATGAGCGAAAAAGAGTGACTTCAGAAGAAAAGGAAGAGGCAAGGTCAGAAGCAGAGAGAGATGAGGAGAGGGGGAAAGAATGTGATTGAGGATCTGGACTAAATGACAAGGGTGGGATGAAAAAGAATCTGGAAGAATGGTGTAAAAGTGTTGTTTAGCAAGAAGAAGGGCCTAGTAATAGTGAAGAGAGGCAAGAATAAGGAGATCAGAAGGCGAAAGAGATTTTAGCTGCAGCATTCAGAGCAACATAGTGTTACACACTATCAACGTTGGTCGTGGTGGCAAAGCAGGAGGATAGGAAGAGCCGCACAAAGCGCTATTCTATCTCTTCCCAAAGCGACAGTCCCTACTTCAGAAAGGAACGGTCTAGTTGTTTCGCGTACGACGGATTCACTCACATCGGATCACGTGACAACGCACGTGACGGCTCACATGACCCCAGATAAGGAAGGAAGAGCCACCAGCAGACGCGTTGCTACTGCCTTTACTGACGCTCCGTGAGTTCGTTACTAGGGTTCCTTCCACAGTGCTTACTGCTTTGCCTTTCCTTCGTTTCTCTAACTCTGCCCTGTTCTTTCCTCCTAAAACACACAGGCACCTCCCTCGCTCGTTATTCATCTCCACCGATCTCTTGGATAGAGAGGTTCTTCCAGCAGCAGTGAGTAATCCTATACTCCGACTACTCTTTAGCCCTTTACCACTCACTCGCTTAACCATCCTGCTCTCCTCCTTCTTTGTCCTCTTAGTTCCTCTGTTCTGATAAGAGCGAACAGATTCTTCAGATTGCCATAAGCACCCCAGAACACTCTTTCCTCACTAAGGACTTAAGCCTTGATACATGGTACATTTCCCCGCTTACTTGCAAACCTCGCTCCTCACTGTAGCTTCCTGTACTGATGCTCACCTGTCTCTCTCTTTCTAATAGAAAGGTCATCGACCTTCCCTGCGTTACAGACCGATTAGAGGAATCCTTTCCGACTCGACACTTCCTTCCGAAGAGTTCCGTCTATCCAGGGTTTTCTTCCCCAGGAGGGTTTCCCTGGGGGTTCCGCTTCCCTCCTCACTGAGATTACCTGCAGGGAGAGAGGGAGAGGGGCATCCACAGGAGATTTTCCGATATCTGCCTGTTGCCTCGATAGTGAACCGCAGTTGCCCAGGTTAGTGAACTCAATCATTGAATACTATACAAGTCGCCAGAGTTGACACATAGAGAGCGATGCAAGGAATGAAGAGCTGGGGTTAGTCAAGGTTGGGGTGGCTTAAATGAAGGAGAGAAAGGTGAGAAAGGATAGAGAGGGTCAAGAGTATTAAGAATCGAGGTTGAGAGCAGGGAAGAAAAAGACTAAACTGAAAAGCATGAGAGAGTGTCCAGAAATAGAAGAGGAGTTATGGAAGAGATAAATAAGGAGATGTCAAAAGACCACAGCAAAACAAAAGAGGTGATGGCTAGAGGGTTTATAATGAATCTTAACCTCTGGCATTGCTCTGGGCAACCCTCCAGACCACGGTTCTTTGCCTGCCAAGCCATTACAAAAGGGGAAAGACCATATGCAAATCAGGCTTGGTCCCATCCCAAAAGGGGCAGTCCAGTCCAAACAGCTTGGTCAATCCCTTCTGCACAAAACCACAAGCATCCTCAAATATGTTTCGACCTCAAGACACAATAGAAAAATGTAGAAGAAGTGAAGGTGGAGGAAGAGTAGGAAGGAATATGTGAGAAAGAAGAGAATGGTCAGATAAATCTGAAGGGGCCAAACTGAAGTAAGGAGAAGGGATGATCAGGTCCAAAGATGAGCCGGAAGAATGGGAAGGAGGAATGGGGACAGGTGCAAGATTATAGGAGTCAAGGACCGTGAGACAGCAGAATGGGTAGGGAGAAAGATGAAGATTGAAATCACACAGAAGATTCAGAGGAGTATCTAGTGGGAGAAGAGAAGATAGTAGAAGATCAAAATCGTTGCTAAATGAATTAATCGGCCCAGTGATAAAAAGAGAGGCAGTAGAAAGAGGTTTAGTGAAGCATGTGAACTGATATTCGAAGGATGGAAAAGGAGGGAGATTAGGCGGGGGAGGAAGAGTGGAAAAAGAAAGAGAATACCAACACCACCCTCTGGCCAAGGGGGTGGGTGTGTGGAAAAAGAAGTAGAAGAAATAAGAGCAGCAGGCATGATGAGATTAATTGGAGTGAGCCATGTTTCAGTGAGAAAATAAAGTGTCAAGAACAGAGTGGGTCTTGTTGCAGGTGGAACGAGCATGCCGAAGACCTAGACAAGGTTGTTGTAGTAACGGGAAGGAGGAGGAGTACTGAAAGAAGGAGAAGGGTGGGAGTTGTAAAATTAATGGATTGGGGACGGGATGGCGAAAGGGAAAACAGAAAAAGATAAGAGGAGAAAGGGCAATTTAGTTAAGAGAAATAGCTGGAGGAAAAGATAGACAATAAGTGCCACAGAGTTTTAAACTAAACAAGAACCCACAAATGAGGAGGGTTTAGGCGCGAGAATTGGCGGAAGCAGAAGCCAAGAATATAGCACAAGGAATGGTAGTAGGATGGTGGAGGCAGCACCACAAGGAAGAAAACAGACATAGTAGATAGCAGAAAACTGTTGAATTGCATAGAGAGTGAGGAGTTGCTTCCATCCGCTACCCGCTGCCCTGGACTTGTAAATAAAGACCAGAGGAAGGGGGCTGGGTGTGTGGCATTCCTCAGCTGGATGTCTGTAGGATGGAGAGTTTGCGGGAGAGAAGCACTGCTGTGGGGACAGGCTGAGCAGGAGCAAGTGTGGCAGACCGCTAAGCAGGTGAGTGGCAACTCCTCAGGGAAGAGTTGTAGTTGTAGAAGACCCTCCAGTGTTCCAGAATGGCTCTTCCCCTGAGCACAAATAACACAAGTAACCAGTGCTGGAAATAGACCACATTTACTGGGGATCCCCCCTTTCTCGTGAGGGGGTCGGATTGTCAGTGGTGTGGGCAGGGCTTGGGGGGGCGGGGGGGAGGCAAAGCTAAGTGTCGATTGATGTACATGCCCTGAATATAGGATCTTTGCATAAAAATAAAGTGCATTTTGGGAATATAAGAATGACCACCAATTTATGAAACACATCTGCGCTAGTAATTCAAACGTTCATTCCTTCTAAGCATGCAATGCACACTTAGTATGGGGCTCATTTCCTCTGTCAGAAAAGTCACACTGACAGTGAAATGTGTGCAAAGCATGAGGCATATGTACAGCCTTGGACGCTTTCATTGGTTGAGTTTGGGCTGTTGAGCAAATTACGACTTTCAGATACAATCTGTGAAGATGCATATCGCGGCTCAGCTGCATGCATGGAAACACTGTTTCTGGCACTGTCTCTCAATGCGTACAGCTTAGCGGCAATATGCAACGAGCGCTGTAAACCCTTGCCACCCCACACCCCAAAGTTGAGGAAGATCTCTGCTCTCTGCCTCCGCCATACACAGCAAAACTCTTGGCAGTTTCTAGAATACTAGGTCTCACACACAACTTTCAGGAGACTCAGTCGGAGGCAGGGAGCTTCCTCAACTTGAGGGTAGAGGGGTTTGGGACTTGTGTCTACACAGAACGGCGCTCCTGCAAGAAAGTTATTGCTGGTGCGCTGCGCCATCTTGCTCCAGCTCAGTTCATCCCCTGCAAGTAACCACACACTCCCTCATATCTTGTAATGAGGTCCATCAACATTGTTTTTTCAGGGTTATTTAGCATCAGAGAATAATGACACCAAAGAAAGGCTTGCTTCCTAAGGATAGAAATGTGGGCGGTCTGCAGGCTGTGTGTTACCTGCAGGCTATTATATTTGCATGCACAAGTTTCAAAGAGCGCTGTACTCTGTGCTACATTGGATTCTCTGGAGTCTGTTTTTCACTCATCGTGCTGAAGGTGGGGCAAGTGTGTTTTCCTGTTTGACTGAGGAGGAGGAGGAGTGTTCTCCATATACACACAAGCCCGGCACAGAGCGAGCGGTGTGTGCGGGCTGTGTGTTAGGTGTTCGGTGTGTTAGGTATAGACTTTTGAGTGGCCACCACTCTGTAGGTGAGTTCACATGTGTTCCTCGTTCCTCTTTCTTTCTTTTTGACATCTTGATTTTGCATTCACTATGAAGAGCGCAAAGTTTTAAAAATCTTGAAAAATTATGGCATACGCTTTGACTTTGGGTATGCCCTGCCAGAGACTAACTTTCTCGCTCGCAGATTTACCACTGAAATCAGAGTTGATGAGAAAATACCTGCCTCCAAAAAAGTAATGAGAAAGAGTTAATAAACTTGAATAATATATTCTGACAATAAAAACATGGCACAATAATTCTAATTCAAAAACGTTTGCAGAAGTTGAGGCAGGAAAAAGGAAAGACTTTGAAATAACTTTGCAATCTTCCCCTATAAAGAGACAAATTGTTCTCTGACTCTATCTACTGATCTAATGGATATTGTTGTTTCTAATCTCTCTGGAATGTCATGCTCTCTGGAACACTTAGATTTGCAAGATATTGTAAATTGCTCTCATAGAGACTTAATTGCTGATGTCTCAATGTTGGGACCAACAATCTCCCATGAGCAAGAGAAACTGGTGCGACTCTCCTTGGGTCCTGAAAGGGCTGAGTCTCCAGCTTGGGATAAAATAGATGTCTGCCTCTACAGAACCCCTAAACTAGTTGGTAATACACCCCAAATCCCGGAGAACAAGACTCAATCTGAAGCAGAGGTTTTGATTGATTATATACAACACCCAGGGCTCCCTCCAGTAACTGAGGAAAGACACAATTCTGTGGGTCCGGATAATTGTCTTCAGAACACCCAAGCATTGCTCTCTCCGGGAGAGGAGGTAGTGGATGGTTTTTCTTTTCCAGTCCTTTCTCGTCTACGGTCATCAATGGATAGGGGACATCAATTGTTTCAATATGAGATCCGCGATATAAGACAAACCTTAGAAGAACTAATGGTAAAAAAGGGTAGTTAGGAGGGTTTTATGTTGCCCACGGATAGATCAATTAATCCACTTTCACCACCCAGTGTAAATGTTGTTGTCACTTGTGAATGCCAAGTAGATCTGAGTTTGCCAAGAGTTACAACTGTACACTCTATGGCAACTCGGGTTCCTGAGGGAGACTTTGGGCAAGATATGAGGTAAGCTATAATACCAAAGTATGTTTGGAAGCTAGGGGGGATAATGTTGTGAGTAATGGCCAATGTTTGCAAAAGGAAAGGGCAGCTGATCAGCCGATAACAGATTTTTTGTTAAGTAATAGTTTGAAGCTTGATAAAGCGAAACGATTACAGAAGAAAATCTAAGAATAAGAAAAATGCTACTAAGAAAGGCTCTAGAAAATATTTGTGCCAAATCAAATGGCAGTCTACTGTATATACTAGAAGCGCAAAAAAAAACAAAATCTATGGAGGTGAAATTAACTTCCTTGCCAGAGCGTAAAGTGTCCATTACTCAATTTTTAAAACCACTAAAAATTCGGGAGGAGTTATTGGATTTGAGTGCTTTATCTGTTTGTTCTGATACAGATGTTACTTCTTGCCATTTAAGTAGAGTGGGTATGATTGAAACAACTACCATGCCTCGTGATCTGGTTCCCACTAATAATTCTGATGCGGGAACTCGGGTTACAAGGTTCACGTGTACAGGTATATCTTTGACACCCTTTGCCCGTGAATTTATCCCTAAAAATACCCTGTTGATTCCAAATGCTGATGTAAATGTTGCACCGCCTGTATCCAAATTTGTACCGAAATGCCTTTCAATGGCAGAGAGTAATGTTGTTTTGTTTAAAGACGAGGTGAATCATAGACAGCTATCTATAAAAGAGAATGAGAAGTTCTCTCCTGTGTTTCTATCAATAGAAACTAGGAAAAAAGTGCTTAATAAAGCAGAGTCAAATATTAAAGCCAGAAAAAACATCTAAAACTGCATTTAAATCACCATAAAAGGGCGAGATACATCAACATTATAATGCTGATACTGCTGTGTCTAAAAGTACCCAACTATGTGAAAGCCTATATTACTTATTTGTTGATAAGACCCTTAAAGTCCAAGCATGTCTTCCTCTAAATAGACAACACATGCTGGCTTTATTCGAAGACATTCCAGAATTGGCCCTAATTAAGACTGGAGATTGAACTCCGGTACAAGTCACTCATCCTGCAAGAGTGGATTTTGTTAGGCTCAGCTTCAAATCTGCACTTATTCAAAATTTAATTTTGGCAGAAATCCAGTCTCTCAAACAAAACCCAGTCTCTCAAACAAATGGGCTATGATGTGTCAAAATCTCAGGAGGAAGTAGCCACTATTGAAAGTGGTGAGATTGAAGGTACACCACTGGAGGCTTTGGTGGTGAATGTAAACCTGCGAGATAACGCATGCCATATGGTGTTAGATTCACTGGGTTCAAAAAGGGTCAAAAAGGGAAGTCGAATATGAGTGGTTGTATATTTTGAATAGTCTACATACTAAAACGGTTGGGGCCTATTTGGAAAATTGAGGAAGAAACGTTCACATAGCCTCCTGGAACACAAGGGGTTTTTCACACTTGTCTAATTCCTATAGTCCCTGGGGCCTATGTGAATTTATTGCAATTCAAGAGACTTTGATGCTAGAAAACCCTGAATTAGAAGGCTATACTATCTGCTATGAACCTGCAAGAAAAGGTCTAACAGTAAGACCGTTTGGGGGTCTTATTTGTGCTTTACGTAATTATTGTAATTTAATAATGGAAAAATTACCAGTGGTCTATAGAGACATTTTGGCTGTAAATCTTAAGAGGAATGTAACTGGTGAATTGGATACCCATTTCTGCCTAATTCTGAATGTCTATTTCAACCCTAGTATTGGTGATCAGATGAATTTTTGGGTAAAAATACAGGAGATTATGGAATTACACTTGCATGAAGATATTAGATGTATCCTATTGGGTGATTTAAATAGTGAATTTTTGGAAGAGAACTACTATGAAGGATCTCTGTCAAGAGAACTGGAGGCCCGGGATAGAGGGTATTTATGGAAAAATGTATTGTGAACTTGGGAAATGCTCTTAGCGAATGGTAATATTAAGGAAGATATCTGGCATAGGCTTGACCCTAGAAAAAAAAAAAATATCGAAGGATATCTTCAATCGCCCTGAAAGGCTAGCGATTCTCGGCTGGGTAAACAGTGACGATTGCTGTCTGATTCTCACTCTACATCTGTGAATCAAATAAAAATCCCCCCTTTTTAACATGTCTGTGGAAATAAGAGGGGTCAGTAGCAAGGTTTTTTGGAAACCGAAATTTGCTTCCAGATTCGATAATAAAATGTCAGAATGTTTACTACTACAAAATAGGAGTAGGCTAACAGTGAGAAGTTGTGTTCCCTTTATTCAAGATACACTTTTAGGTGTGATCCAATGTAAGGTTTTGAGTAAGCTTGGGAAACATAAATTACGTATGCATACCTTTTGATAAGGATATCCATATGGAAAAGAAATTGTTTAGTCAACAACTTAGATCTATCAGGAAAATGGGGAGGATCAGCTTTCCTTTGTTAAAAAATCAGAACAAGACTACTCGAACCGGATGAAGGCGTAGAGGCATTTGAAATACCAACGTGATGCAGACAAAATGCTGTTTGCATTAAATAAGAAAAATGGCACGTCTTTCTGGTCTTTGGTCAAAGAAGGACATTTTCAGAAATCAGTGCAGGCAAATCCGATTGCGAGTAATGTCTGGGTTGATTTTTTTTACTAACCTTTATGGGGAGGTGTCCCTGGAGGCATTTGAGTCAAATGAGGATCCACTTAATTGGGATTATATTAAGACCAGTTGAGATGAGGATTATGGGGCCATTATCAAGTCTAAAAGTTTGAATGCGGTCTTTCCAATTTCACTTTAAAATCAGATACATAACTATGGTAACAGAGTCTCTCAGAGTTCCCCGATAATGTGAAACAAACAAATACATACCAGCCTCCTGCGGAGATGCTTTAGTTGTCCTTATCCGTAAGGTAGGGGATAGGCTGTATCCGGTAAATTATCGCTCTATTTCATTATTAGATGGCCCATACAAAATGTTCTCAACTTTGGTATTGAACCACTTACTCAAGCAAACAAAAGTCCCTTTGAGTAACGACATTTACCAATCAGGCCTTAAGAAGGGGGTAAATATCTCCCTAAATTGTCATACAATATCGCTTACTGACGATTCAGGCCCAGGACTCCAAAAGACAGATATTTGTTACCTTTCTAGATATAAGAAAGGCCTTTGATTGTGTGAAACAGGCCCCTTTGTGGTCAAAGTTAAAATCTCAGGACTGTCCTCCTGCGTTATTCGACATGTTGAAAGCTTTTCACTCTGAGACTAGACTAAAAGTGAGATTGGATGGCAATGGAAACACTTCAGACTGGATAAGGAGTGAGAGGGTCCTACGCCAATAATGCATTTTAGGCCCTTTCCGTTTTAATGCTTATATAGCTGATTTGGGAACTGTTTAAAAGAAATTAATACCTTCCCTCCAAGATTGTGAACCTTCTCTGTCCCTTACCTCTTGTATGCGGATGACTTCGTTTTATTTGATTACACGCAAATAGGTCTTCAGAGAGCATAACTTGCTGCTAATGATTATTTTAAGAGTGTGGGCATAGAAATTAGTGTGGCAAAACCTAAAATTCTCGTTTTAAATCAAATGAGAAGGGAAAAAGGATATTTAACTGGTCGATTAATGGACAGAAACTAGAAGAAGTCCAACATTTTACATATCTTGGAACCAAGATTTGTAGCACCAACAAACTCTATGAAAAATGGTCCGCTAGTAAGACTGCACTAATACAATGTATGTCACAGTTGAGGCAACTCGATAGGAAATATGGTTGATTTTCACTTCTGCCGTATTGAAATTCTATCGTCAAACAACTATTCCCAGTGTAATCCATGGTGCGTAAGTGGTAAATGCCAAGGGGCCCTGGTTGCAATTTGAGGGCAAGCTTTGGCGCAAGGTGCTCTCGCTGCCACAAGGTACCCCGGTACCTGGAATAAGACATATACTAGGCATTGAATCAATCCAAGCTACGATCGACTGGAGAACCCTGCAACTACATAGAAGCTTACTAGTTCCGCCAGGTGGCTCTTTGTTTGTAGAATTGCAACGTATATTGTTGTCAGACGCCTGTAAACTGTTCTCTGACTGGGCTAAAAAGTATACTATGATTATGGCAGAGGGAGGTATTTCTGAAGAAATGCTTGTATGTAGGCCAAATACAGCCAGGAAATGCCTTTTTGAATTGGATTGGACTGCGAATAGGATGCTGTGTTAACATACAGGGTCTTTGAGTATTTTAGCTATGATGTAAGATCCAGCGGGGGAAGGAATGGTACATTGAAAAAATGCCCCTGTAAGAAATGTAGACGTACGTGGCTCTATTTGAAGCTACATTTATTTGCCCCATGTGAGCTAAATGGAGCCAGAGAAAATATTCCCAGATGTGAGAGGCAAAGTCGGCTCTGTCATAGGGAAATTGAAACCCTATACCATCTGGTAGTGATATGTCCTAAACCTAGTAGTCTGTATGACAATACTCTAGGAACATTTCTGTCTGCCACAAGACGTGAAGGGACAGATAAAGTGCATGGATCCATTTGCCAGCCGTCTGAGGACTAACTGGGCGATTGGGGGTATCTGTGTTGGGGAGGAGGTCCATGAGGTATCCCTTTATGCAGACGATATCTTGCTCACTATGAGTAATACTCTATCCTACTTAGCTGAAGTGTTGCAGGAACTGGACAGCTTCAGCCGAGCTTCTGGATTCAGGGTAAACTACAGTAAATCACATGGGTTGGATGTAGCCTTGAGGCAACGGGAAAGGAGTATGATCGGAGCTCTAGCTCCTATAAGGTGGACCCGTGAGCCTATCCCCTATCAGGGGTCCGTATCCCTTGTGAGACCTCTGAGGTCTACCAGGCTAATCTCCCATTGTTATTTCAGGAATTCATGAAAGACTTGCTGAGGTGGGGACGCCAGGAGATCTCCTGGTTCGTGCGCATTGCAGTGGTCAGAATGAACTTGATTCCGTGCTTGCTATATGTATGCTTGGCGCTGCCAGTGAGGATTCCTGACC
This sequence comes from Ambystoma mexicanum, assembly GCF_040938575.1. Taxonomy (NCBI): domain Eukaryota; kingdom Metazoa; phylum Chordata; class Amphibia; order Caudata; family Ambystomatidae; genus Ambystoma; species Ambystoma mexicanum. Next base: position 503,696,746 of record NC_090929.1, on the reverse strand, counting down.
CAGATCTTTGCACACTCAATCTTGGGTAACAAGCGAGCCAGAATATCTAGGAAGGTTCTGTTGAGACCAGTGAGGGTGGGCGGTCTGGAGGTCCCTGATATCTTTTTGTACAATTGAGCCACACAGCTATCTCATGCCTTCACCTGGGGCAACCCATCCCTACAACCAAAATGGAAACAAATCAAGCAAGCCCAGTCGCCAGTAGACTTAAAACACTTACCCTTCATGGATAGAAGACACTTGGGGCGGGAATGGGGTTTTGCCTTACTGGGAACTACAAAGTGCTTACTTTACTATATGGGAAGAGCTCTCCGTAAGAGGGGAGTGTCATTGGGGATCGGCCCCCTCTCGCAGGTGTGGAGCAATCCGAGCTTTCAACTGGGGCGGACAGTGTGGGCTTTGGGAGGTGGGCAGAGGGGAGCTTATCACACATCCATCAGCTTAACAAGGAAAATCGGCCAATGAAGTTTGAGGAGTGTAAGAATGCATTTTCTCTGCTGGAAACGGAATGCCTCTGTTACGCTCAGCTGCCACACTGGGCTTCCCGGCCCACTCACAAAAAAGCGGCTAACAGACCTTTGTCTGCGCTCGAGTTAACACTACAGGGGGGGGGGTCTCTCGCGGGGTTGAATCTCAAAGTTGTACAAGCTATTGGATACAGGTGACCCGGTGGTGCGCCTACCATACATGGCTAAGTGGGAAACTGACCTAGAGGGGCCCATTGACGACGAGGGATGGCTGAGAATATGGGGAAGGATGCTTAAGTCCTCCAGGTGTGTAACAGATAGTGAATGCTACTATATGTTTTACTACAGGTGGTACCTCACTCCAGAAAAGCTGTATCACATCCTTAAAGACTACTACGACACTTGCTGGTGGGCTGTGATGCCCGGGGCTCCTATTTCCATCTGGTGTGGTCATGCCCCAAAGTGGGTGTTTTTTGGAAGGAAGTACTCTGCAAAATAAAGGATGTTACAGGGTTGTCACTCCCCATGGACCCACGAGTGGTAATCCTGGGGGACAAAGTCTCAGGGCGGTTTCCCCTTACTGGTCCCCTGGCCACCCTAATTGGGCATTTCCTCCTGGCGGTGAAACTGACCATAGCTTGAAACTGGAAGTCCATTGAGGGACCGGTGGTCCAGATGTGGTGGGTTAAGATCTGGGACATTTTGGTGGCAAAGAAAATTACCACAATATGTGAAGGACGCTATGCACGCTATATCTCCATCTGGACCCCATTTATTGACTTCGCTGAAACATGTCCTGCGATTGTGGTCAAGCCCCCCATGTTACGACATTTCTCACCACTGTAAAACAGTTTGAACCGGGTGGGGCGGGAAGGTTGAGGTGGATTATAAAGTGTATGGGAGGAGATTGGGGCTGGCTTCACATTGCATTCTAAGGTACTACATGGTCTACCTTCATCGAATTGTTTAGCATATATTTGCTACCCACAATATTCTGCACCCACAGCATGTTGTTTAAAATAAGGTTTTGGAAAGAAAATGTGGCATACTTTGCTTGGAGATCCACCAGTGTCTTTGGTGATTGAAATTATGAGATTTTTAGATATGATTTTTCCTGATCAATTGGCCTATTAAATTAAATTATTGGAAAAATGTTGATTTTAATTTAGAAATACCCTCTAATGATGAATATCCTGAGTTTTGTTCTGATTTTAAATTGTATGATGAATTAGGAATTATGTGGTGTGATGATATTTATTTTGGATTATTGTTTTTAATCTTGATGAATTGAATTGTTTGTAGATTTATATTTTTTAAATGTACTTGTATTGCTTGTTATACTTTGTGTGAAAAGTTTATTTTTGTTTTTAAAACTGTTACGCACAATAAATAAAATAAAAAAGATGTTGGCCAAAATAGAACAATATTAGCATATGGATCGCCCTTGCATTAACCGGATTTTGGAAGCTATCTCTGCAGTGCACTTGTGGCAATAATGTTTGCTTGGGATAGCCGTTTACTTTATGGCCATGTTTGATAAAGAGCGAAGATAGCTCGAAACACGTGTCACAAAGGGGCATAATCCCAATAATGACATTGTACATTAAATTGCAAGACTTTATTGCTTATCTGATGGTTCTGGCGCTACTTTTGGGGCTATAAGTCACACTTATTCAGTTTAATAGTTGGGTAAACCATTATTGTCCCTGGAGTATCGACAGACTGCCTCACTATTGCCCTAGCCTAGCACAGAGATGTGCGTAACTACCCCACGTTCCCACTAATCATTTTTGGGCTCTGCTTGGCTGCAAGATAAGATAGCAACCAAACAAGCATTTGCTGCTGCACCTGCAAGAAAAATATAAGTTTCAGCTGTGCGCTACTAAAAAAATTAAATCCCGAAACTTGATTGTCCTAATTCTGGTCAATCACAGATGGATGAAATCCTGATTCCACCTCAATGGGATTCAAACATGTGACCTATAGATTGCTTTCTATTCTCAGTGAGCAGCATTCGCTCAACCTAGCCATCTATCCTATCTAGCAAAGCTAACATTTTCCCCTTGCCTCTAACCTGCCTCTGTCCCTCACTTCCTCTGACTCCACTCTAATACTTCACCCATCATGGTCACATCCTAAGCGCAGCTGGCCGTACTGCCAACATGCACTTAAAAATGTTCAATGGTGGTTGTCCTTAATCTATGTATGTCCTCTTATCGGGGTGCAGCCTTGGAGCAGCAGCAAAGGTGCAGAGATAGTGTGGGGGCATTCCTGTCCTTGTGTTAAGTGGGTTGGATATGAGCCTTAATGCGGGCAAGCCTTCAGATAAGCCAGCGATGCCTGCTGACTGGAACAAAAGCAACGCTGAGATCCTGAGTGTTCTCCTGCCAAGGAGAGAACAAGATGCATGTAGCACCTGCTTTAAGAGTGTTCCTTTCAGGAAAGCGCTACAGCAGAGATCACTGCTGCACAAGCAAGCCAATAAGATCGGGGGTGGGGGTCCTTGGGAGATGCGCAAGTCTCAACGCAGTTTGTTAGTGCAGGTAACTGGCATAAAGCCTAGCTACATCACAGAATGGGCAAATAACCACCTTTGGTTGACTTTTAAATACTTTCTGGGAGCTGAGCCTGCATAATTACTGGCATTCTGTTCTACTGTCTCGTGGAGAGTATTGGAGGAGAGTTCAAGTCTCCTGTGTCTTCAGGTGAAGACACAACAAGAGTTCAACCTCATGCCTTCGTCGGGGACTCAGCGTCACCTGGGGGGGACCTTGTTCAGGTGGCGAGGGGAAGATGAACATTTAAGCTTGATTATGTTTCAATCAAGGAGGGTGCTAATCAATAATACATGACGAAAACAAGTGTAACTTGCAAACATGTCCCGGGGGCTGCCCTGCCCTACTTAAGGTACTTACCAGCCACACCTTGCATCTTTGTTATGTGGTCTTTGCGCTTCAGAACAGTTGAAAAGCCACCCTAGCTGACAGACTTGTTTGCTGAGAAAAGGGGAGCCACCCAGCAAGGTCAGAATTGCCCATAACCAACAAAAATGCTTGCTTACCATTATTCAAGCAGGTGTAATGTTTAAATGAGAGTTCCCAAGCGGTAGGAAGGCACTTCTGCAAGCAGTTAATTTATTCTGGAAGCATTGATATTGATTTTACCATTGAAAAACTATTTTTCAAATCAGGCCCATAATGTGTACTAACAGATAGCATTGCCACACAGTTTTCTTTTTGTGTGTCTTTATGACTTGACTGAAAAGCTGCATATAACGCATAGAAGATTATTTTAGGCTGACATAATTTTGCATTCATATACTTGTATTCTTCCATTCCAAATAGGGAATACAAAGTTACTGTCATACTATTTTTGGCGCTTAAGTATTTTTAATATTTGTTATTTCAGTTTACAATGTGGTTTGTGTACAAAATCCCATGAGAACACAGAGGATTTTGTGCTCAAAATCCGTGAGCACTGGCCACTGTGTGTTTGCAGAATTTTGCTCGCTCTTGGGATTTCTAGCTCTTTGCTGTCAGCAACGCAGCACATGCCAGCAGCGGGGAACTAGAAATCCTGAATCCTAGCAAAATTCCACAAACACACAGAGGACAGTGCTCATGTCGGAGAGGATCTCAGGGCTACGTGAGAACTGTGGGGTTTCATGTCTTATTGTAAGTTTCTTATTTGTACACTTTACAGTTGGTTTAAAAGCAGCGAAACCACGAAAAGGGAATGCATTCAAGGACAAAAATAGGGTTCCATGTGTTAGTATTCCTGCAAAGAATCACCATACAAAAATATTGCTATATGTTTGTGTCGATATTAATGCATGGAACCTGTGGGGGGCACCCCGGCTACACCTGTATTATTTTAAAAGGAGCAGGGGGGCACCCCCACAACCTCCGCTCTCAAAAAAACCTAATCATATTCCCACTAAAAATGTCACCTATGGCCGTTCCCGACGACCATATATACGGCAATATTTTTGGTGGGGATAATATTACCTGATACCAAAAATAGATGTGGGGTGAGCCAGACAATTTATGTGTGAAGCCAAGCACAACCAGTCGGACTGCGGGACCATGCGGGGCAAGCATCTGCATGACCCTTCTTAGCTATAAGAGGCAATCACTGATCCACTAAGGGTTCGAGCACTACATGACATGTGTGACAACATTGCCGATTTTGTGTTGTAAGACATTGATACATATTAAAACTGATTTAAAAAGGACTAGCAAGAGCCCAAGCTATATTAAAAAAAAACAAGAAAATGAAACGCAGAAAGGACACAAATAATTACTGCTGTCGAAAGTATTGTAAATAACTGTACCTATTTTAAAAAGATTATACTCACATAATTCAGTGTATCTTTTTATTTGATGAATGGTATCTTTTTATTAGATGAATGGTATCTTACCTATTCAAAGATGGCCGCTAGTTTCAGCTTTTTTCCAGAGAGCTTCCTTAGAGACACTCATCCAAGATGGCTATCTCCATGGACGAGTTCAAAGAGTTACGAGATGGGCAGGAATGGGTGGGATTAGCTTTAGGGATTAGCATGGCTAGGGGCAGGGAATGGGAGGGATTCAATAATCTAACTACTGTGTATCCCTCCTCAAATGGCATCTCCATTGGAAAAGCATTACAGACCCTTATTCAAAGCCCATATTTGAAGCTCTTATGTTAAAGCTCTTATTTTATGGACTATAGTTTCGGTTTAAAGCTAGCACTTTTAGTGCCACCTAATATCCCAAACTAAAAATGATAGAACAGAAGTGTAATTTGGTGATAAATACCTTCAGGCAGTTAGTATCAGACGGTTATGGTCTGCCAGCCTGCAAGGTGCTTATTACCAGTAGGCACTGGCCAAAGGTCTGGGGTTCTAACAGTTATTTTCAAAAACGTTTTTCATGTGAGGAAATGACACTCACAGCAAGCATCTTTTCATCCGGGAAAAAATAAGCCATAAGCAAGATAGCCACTATTAAAAGAAGAAAGGGGAGCTAAAAATAGAGCATCTATTATATTTTAAATGCATGGACGATGAGTGAGAGGTAGTGCAGCAGAGAACTGGGTAATGTTAGTCGAAACTATTTTTATTTATTTAAACAATAATGTCAGAGAAGTAGTCTCACATAAACAGAGGCACTGAACAACCGGAGACTGGGATGTTGAATGCTCAACACAGATTTATTTATATTCCAAAGAAAGTTGCACTTCTGTAGGAATAATAAAATATAACATTTTATAAAGGCTAGCTGCTGCCCACACCCCTCCTTAACAGGCTTTTTGGCAACAGCTGGCCGGCCGAAAAACTCCAAACAAGATGAATTGTAATGACAGGTTGTGAAAACTCCAATGTTATAGAGAGTTTATTCTATACCAACAAAAAGATAGGCATTTTCTACCTTTAACACAAAAGTGAGTCGGGCTACCCTGCTACAGGAGAACCTTTAGTCTTGAGTCCAATATTCCAGACCTTGTTATAGAAATCAAATTTCCAAAATCCAACAAAGCCACGTACCGCCTTTGCTAGTTGTAGGGTCTCAGTACCCTCCTTTCATTGTGGTTAGGGCTGGTCCCCCAAGACCTTTGTAGTTTGTTGCCTCTTTCTTGGTGTGTCACCATCTGGGATGCTAGATGTCCTTGGGTTGCCATAGGTCATTGGACCCTTTATGTCTTTTGGATCTGGTATGGGCAGGATAAGACCACCATGGTAGTGGATAAATAGATGCTGTGATGAGGCCTATGCATTTGATTGCACCCAAAATAACCCTGTCAATTCGGGATCGCTGTATCCACTCATAGCATCAAACTTCTATTTAAATCTGATATAAAATGCATAAGACTGCCAGGGAAGTATATAAATAGATGCTGTAATGAGGCCTATACATTTGATTGCACTGAAAAATAACCCTGTACATTTGAGATCGATTTAACAATGCATAATATCAAACTTCTACATAAATGTAATACATATTTTATATATAGTATAAATAGCAGCCATGAGGCCTGTTTAGACCTTTGATGGTGGCCAAAAATAACCCTAGAATTTTGAATCTGCTTTATACGTAAAGTGGCTTCACCACACACACAAAGCCCAAACTATCGGCTTTAAAAATGCATGTCCTGGCTGGAATGCACTGGCATTTTAACACCAATTAAGCATTTGAGTTTGTTTTATATGCATAGTGTCTTCACCAGCCCTACATCAAAAGGCCAAACTATTGGCTTAGACAATGCATGTTTCTTTTAAATAATGAAATCAATGCGCGCCATGAAGCTTTTATAAGCATAGTGTTTTGCCGCACCTGTACAAAAGCCCATACTAATGGCTTTGGCAATGCTTTTCCTTGAAGGAACAGCCAGCCACGTCAAAACCAGCTTTACATTTGACTACAAACAAGTTGTGTTTTTACAATTAATCTTGGACTGTGAAATGGTGATACTATGTGCAACAGGCCCCCGCAAAATGTGTCCAAAATGTAAACCTTCCTCAGCTTAATTTCCTGCGACATCTGGATAGTTAAGAGTTATTTTGCTAAGACAAGACCAGACTCCTGGGGTGAGTGTAAATACCTCACACCCCAAAATGCACACTTTTTTTGTGGGTTGCACACAGGATATTCAATATAAAATGTAGTGGAAAATGAAAGTGGCTGACACCAAATCATTGTGTTCACCAATGCCATCTAAAAGGGTGGTTATACTTGAAAGGAGGGGAGTAGTTATAAGGCCACATTTGCTATCCTCCCTATAATAATAAGAGCATAAACAACCCCCTGAAATTTTACATTTTAATAATACAACCCCTAGTACCTTTAACCCATCCACATGCTTAATATAAATTTCATTTTGACTCACATTTAATTTTAGAAAGTAGTGGTTTGAAGTTGGCAATTTGTGTCAGTAAACCCTCCACAGGGCTCAGCAGTGACTCCTGGCCTTTTGTCCTGAATATACAATTAGTTCCGGGTTGTTCTCAGCACTTCTCTACCGATGTCCTTCAGGTCCGATTAAGCACAGAGCATGGTCTGGGCTCCAGCCCAGCGGGTTCCCAATGTTAATCAAATGTGTGTGCTCCCAGCAGCAAAAATATAATTCCCAGCTACATTTGTGAAGTGCAAATGGGGTTTGGCAACCTGGCACCGGATGGCCGACACCACATTTTAACCCATCAGGTAGCCATCCCCCAATGCCTGACCCCACTACCAACAGCTGTTTCCTGCCAGGTCTTCATAGTGCTGGCACTGGCTGTTTTAATGTGTATGCACATCTGGCTTCATTTATTCACCTTAACACCATGAGCCAGGACTTTGCGCACGTTTTACTGTTATGGTGAGTTGTCTTTTTGATAAAATTAGCAACCTGTCCAGTTCACATTACATGGTCAGAAGGAATGCATTCTTGAAGTACTAGCGCCACCACGTTTGCTAAACAGCCACAAGAAAGCATTTTTATGAATGGAAGTTCCGTGGCATTGTTGGGCTGGAAAATCAAGAAGGCATTGAGGCATAATTTGCATGCTCTCATGTTTACAAAGGATATTTGTACACTCCCCAGATGTGCTTGCATCAGCACTGAGTTAAAGAGCCCCATTGTCCGAGCAGAGGGATTTAAGCCGTGGAAGGTTTAAGTTTTGGACACCTTTGGTGGGGGCCGGTTGCACACAGTCCCACATTTTCACAGTCTCAGAGGTAATTTTAAAACACAACTTCTTTTCAGTCAAATGCATAGCCGGTATTGAAGTGACTGGCTGATCCTGCAAGGACAAGCATTGCCAAAGACATTAGTGTGGGCTTTTGTGTAGGGCTGGTGAAGACACTTTGCGTATAAAGCGCACTGAAATGCATAGTTCGTGTTAAAATATGGGTGCATTCCTGCCAGGTCATGTATTGTCAAAGCCTATAGTTTGGGCTTTTGTGTATGTATGGTGAAGCCACTTTACATATACAGCGAATTCAAAATGATAGGGTTCTTTTTAGCCACCATCATGGCATCTATTTATACTATTCATAAAATGTATATTACATTTATATAGAAGTTTGATGTTATGCGTTGATTAAAACCATCTCAAATGTACAGGGTTATTTGTGGGTGCAATTAAATATATAGGCCTAATAACTGCATCTATTTATACACTCCCCTGGTGGTATTATCCATTTTATATCAAATTAATTTAGAAGTTTGATGTTATGAGTTGAAAAAAGCCATCTAACATTTTCTGGTTTAATTTTGGCTGCAATCAAATGCATAGGCCTCCTCACAGCATCTATTTGTACACTACCATGGTGGCCCTATCCAATTTATATCAAATGTATATAAAATTAATATAGAAAATGTTGGGGTTCAATTAAAATTGTGGGTTTCCATTACATTTATAGGGGTTCATTATGTAATCTATTTATAGCCCATATCGGGGCTCTTATCATTTTATATAAAATGTATATCAAACATTTTGTGGGGCAATACAATTAATAAAAACATTTTTGGGGTTTAATCAGATTTATAGGGCTTCAGGGGCGTGGCTAAGGGCGGAAAACGCACATGCCCAACTGTCAAATTTAATGCTTGATGACAAGTATGCCCTATAACTATTAACATCGTTTTCCCATCTCCTCCTCCTGTTCTTGTAGCACCTACTGCTCCTGCTTTTACTTCTCAACCTGTTCATTCTCCAGTTTTCACTCCTCTTCCCCTCCCTTCTTCTACAACCACTAGTTATCTCTCCTCCATGCGCCTTCTTCCTCCTCCCAAAACCCCTGTCTCTTCTCTCCCTGAGTTAACACCAGCACTCAGAAATGCCAATTCTCCCCAACAAAGCATGTGGAAACTGACTGCCTTTTATACTCATGGTGATACTGTGATTGGGGTAACAAGGGCTGTGCTTGGCTGGCTCTTTCTTTTCTGGTTTTCCCTGATCACCACGTGGGTATTCCCTCCAACTACATAACTCCACATGAGGGGAGGATTCTACTTTTTTAGTTTGTGTGCCCACTATTTTAGGGTCCTGCAGGAGTGTCATGGCTGCTGCCTGAATTTTTAAGTTGTCTGGGAAGTTTGTGTGGAACCGACTCTCCCACCTCTCGTGTGTTTTTAACAGAATACTGTAGGTTGTGATTGCAGTTTCAGTGCAAACGCCTGATCCCTGTCTCTGACGTATGTTTTGCTTAAGAGTCCGGTTCATGATCCCTATCTGACTTTGTCCCTTGGGCCCACACCACAGTGTGTCTCCCATGTCATGCATTGACCTATGGACTTATGGTATCTGTCTCTATCCAGCTGCCTATATGTGTGTCTGTATGTGAGCTTTGTAACTCAGCTGCAGATTCTCTGAGGTCTATCTGTAGGTGACCTGTGCTCTCAGTATCTCTCGGCAGTGTTGGTAGGACTGAAAGCTCTGTGGGACACACACATCTACTGCTCCAACGGTGGCACCATGAGGAAGGTGTGCCCTCCTGGTCCCCAGAGTTCCCCAGTCTCCTTTTTATGTCGGTGACCTAGTGACTTCAACTGAAACGGCAGTGGGGCAAGGAGAATGCCACGAAAAGTGGCTCAGTGAGGCTGGCAACAGGGAGGTGGGTGAGTGGGCTGCCTTCAGATGGTTACAGCCTCCGATCTGAGCCTTCCCATCGACTGAAACCTCCCTGCGGGGTGCAGACGGACATAGCAGCATGAAGCTTTAATGAAACCTAGTCAGTGGCCCCAACGCATACCTTCTGACCCGACAAGAGGCTTTTCACGCACACTGAGGTAAACATTGGCTGGTGGAATACCTAATTGGGCTTCCTCCCCCCATAGCTACGCTGCTGCAGACTGGTATCATCCAAAGGAGAGATGCACCTCTACTGCCCGCTTCTTCCTCAGACAGCCTTCATTCCCATTGAAAGTGAATCATGTGGTCCACTGACTACAGTTTTCTGGAAGTGCATTATATCTTGTTTGCAATAATTCTTGGGTGCTTTTTCTCAGCAAAGATGTATATAAACCTTTAAAAATGAGGTTCACTGTGAAAAGCACAGATATGATGTATGCATTCAAACTGCTAAATAACTCTGTATTTCTTTGGCATAGTTCTTTGAACACTTGGACGTCTACAGTTCAAAAGGCACTCTCCCACTGAGTGTTACTGGCCAGGGCCTCACGCCATCCATCAGCTGCTCTGTGGAAGGTGGTCTGATGGATATGGGCTATGTTCTAGCCAATGAAAGCACTACAGCAACCTTTCAGGTAACTAAAAAATATGATTCTCCAGATGGCAGTGTGTTCTGATCTTTTACAGACTTGTATGTATACATATCGGTTATAGGAGTGTTAATAGGTCTAATAAATACATTCCACCCTCAGATTCCGCATCTTCGAAATAATTCCGAATGCAAATAACCTGGAAATCATTAAATAGCCACCAAGAATAGCAGATGTGACTCTGTCATGAAACCACACATTACCCAATATATCCATTTCTTTTTCCACACACTATTGGATCTTTGCTTCTCGGTTTGTTACTGAAGACGGTGTGATTTCTCCCCCCAAAAGCTTCGTAGTTCAAGCCTCGCGGGAAATCCAAGGTGTAGCTGTTGCTGTCAAATCTGCACCGTCGCTGTGCTTTGTGCCTTGGGATGCAACATGATACAGATGCCTGTGTCCAGGCAATGCATCCGAAAGCCATCTGAGAATGGGTTGCACAGTTGTTCACTGTGCTATATAGGGACACGGGCCTTAGACGCCCCTGTAGGCCCCCACAGTCTTGGTGCCATACACTAGATCCGGCCCTATTAACACATCCTGCCAATAAAAATATATGCATGATATCTACGTCCAGAAGTGAGTCTTCCTCTTTAAGAAATCACTCTTTTAACTAACTATTCCATCTTGTTGGACCACTGGATCCAATTTCCAGATCCCAAGTCGGATGAGTAACTGATTCTTGTCTTATGAAGGGTGAAGTTGAAAGTAGCTATCACTTCCAAGACCTCAACCCTGATTTTCCTAGAGGATGTCAAGCAGTCTATACTCGCGTCATTTCCGATGAAGCCACCACTGCTCTTCAATTGGACAGTGACTAATTGAATAATGGCTACCACCTTACTCCTCCTGGATCGTTCTTCCCACCATTGCTGCTTCTGCAGCCAATCTTAGTGCTACCTCCAGCATCTCAGATTGCTGGGACTGGATTAGAGGCCCCAGCTTGAGGACGTTTCAGCACTGGCGGTCCAATGGGCACAAGCCGGCATCTAGGCCAATGCCCAAACCAACAACTCGTCCATTCCGGGTGGTTTCCTTTTCTGGCCAAATTTTGCTTTTAGTGAATATGATGGCGACACTGATAGTATCTATTAACTGGAGAATATTGAAGTAAGTGTTACAGACATCGCTTCTGAGTCAGCCTTGAGGTTGAGGACTGGCTTTACTGGATAGACACTTTACTTGAGATGGACTTCCCTGAAGTAGCCTTCAGAGGAGGTTTCCTCGTTTTATCTGGTGATGTGCAAGGCTCCTGACAGCCCTGTGGCCACTAAAAAGATCCACAAACCCCCCTTCATTAGGTCTTGCAGGAACAAGTGCTTTCTGTCCAGTCGCAGCCTTCCTCTGCAGCCCCAGTGTGCAATAAGGTTGCAAAAATATAGACCTTCTGCTGGAGACTGTATTTGCCTCACTACACCTCGCTTACTGGAAGTTCACTATTTTATGCTTTTAGGGATGGAACGCGGGTGTAAACTGAAACTGCGTGCGTTATGAAAGGGTATACAATATATACAAGGAAAAGAGGCTTTACATGCATTCACGTTTTCCTTTTATTGCTAAAGGTTAATTGTAAAGTATGTGACCCAATAGAAGAACACGAATAAGGGCGAAATACGACATTCATGGATGTTCCTAGATAATTCAATGTTTGTGGCTGATTCTCTTCAACAATAGACCCTGGGGACTCCCTGCTGAACAACAGTTTGATCCCAGGTGTGCAGGCCCAGTGTGGCACGATTCTACTGAGACGAGAACTCCGACAGCTCCCTTCAGGCAACCTAATTAGAATTGTGTGTTTTTTTCTGTCAGTTATCGTTGTTTATATAACCTCTGTGGCCTGGCTCTAGCAAGTTCCGAAGGCCAACAAACACAGGGTTATGGTAGCTGAAACCCTGGGTCATCTTCGAAAAAATTAGCGCAAATTCACAATGTGCAGAGGATGCACTTCTCTCATTTGCTCTCATCACAGAAATTAGCAGGTCAACTTATTTTTAAAGGTGACCTGTGCATTTGTGGTGCAACTGGACATTAGCGCAAAGATGTGCTGGCCAGCCCCCTTGCATACGTTAGTGTCTTGAATGTGCTGCTAAAGTACGACAGCAACCACTCGGTTGCTGGTGAAACGCAATGAAAACAAAAACGCATGTCTATACCTGTTTGAGGAGTAGAAATGCAAGTTACACTCAAAAAGAATTTCAAGACCGGGTCACGAAAGACCCTGTCATTCAATGGCACACCTCCTGTGCTATTCCACACAGGTGCAGGGGGATGTCTTCGTTTTCTGCGCATTTAAAAGTGCATCGGCTTTGTGAATTCAGGAGGAGCGTTTACATGCACAGAAATGCCCCCTGATTTGCACAAATGGGTGAAAAAGGGCCTCTGAACGAGCGCACCATATCCTCCTCCATGCCATTCAATGGGGCAAAGTTATCAGCCCTTTATCGTACCCCTAGTGAGAAGGAAGAAAAACATTTAATTCCGCCTGTCATACCTCCTGCCTACTCTTATTTTCTCTTCAACCAAATCTTTATAAGCATATGAACAATAACAAATGTAATCTCACATCATATACACAATTTTCTCCAAATCATCGTACCAACAAACAAGTTGCCCAACAATAACTGCTTAATAAATAACGATTACAACCCCCCTACCTTCTGATGCCCTCCCCCTACTATTCTAGAGATGGCTAACTCTCTATACCTTCCCCTCTCTGGCTCATTCCTTTTCCTCCGGAAAAATTCCAAGTGTCCTCAATCTCTTTGGGATGTATAAGTGAGTATAGTCCTTGAGTACATAAGAAAGGGCAACCAAACTTTTCCAAACCTCCCCATTGCCCTCGCACTACTGCTGTCAGCGCTTCCACATCGACAAAATTCCATATTGCGTAGTACCATTGTATAATAGACGGCGGGTCCTTCTGCTTCCACTGTTTCACTAGGCAGCGTCTAGCACTCATTAAAAGGTTGGCCCACAGATGTCCCGCTCAGCCTCCCATCCGAAGATCCCCACTTGGTGGTATGTTCAAGAGTGCCATGGCCCCATCCGTTTCTTTGTCGAACCCCAGTATCCCACCCACCTTCGACTTAACCTCCTGCCAAAAGTGTTTGAGCTGTGGGCACCCTCACCAAATATGTTCCCTTGCTCCCCCCCACATTCCCTCCAGCACAGCAGTGAGTGAGAGTTATACATCTTGTGAAGTTTCTCTGGAGTATAGTGCCATCTGTGTAACAACTTGTACTGCAGCTCGCGGTGCTGCACTGAGGTCTATCGGCTATACCATCCCCCCAAGGCATATCCAATTCCTTATCTGTAAATGTCCTACTCAGCCCTGCCTCCCACCTATTCAGCATTGCCCAGTTCTCATGCCCCTCCTATTCTGACAAGATTTTGTAGATGGCCGAAATCAGCCCCTGTTATTCTCACTGACTGATCATTTTCCCCATTCTGTCAATTCCCTTGTGGGCCCTTCTATTACCTCTGAAACAGTCACTCAGTGTTTTAGCTGCTGGTAAGCATAGAGATCTGCCCTTACCAGGTCATATTCCTTTCAGCAACTGTCAAATGTTTTGAGTCGAGTTTCCTCGTAGAGGTCCCCAATCTCCCTTATCTCTCCCTCTATGCATCGTTTAAACCTGCCGTAATCCATTCCTGGCGGGAATGCAGGATTCCGGATAAGTGGGGTCTGTGGCGATAGCCACTGAGCTAGTCTGAGGCTCCTGTTCAGCCTGTCCCAGATACCCATGGAGTTCCCAGCGATTGGGTTCTCCATAAGCCCTCTAGGTCTTTACCTTCTTTCTCATCCAGGGTATTTTCCAGAGGTGATCTCCTGGCACTGCCTGTTCCATGATCACCCAATATTTCTGGTTTTACCCTCCCTCATTCTGCCAAGGCTCTCAGTTGTGCTGCCTGGAAGTACCTCACCACACTGGGACATCCCACTCCTCCCTGTCATTTACCTTTAAATAGAATGTTCCTCCCTTTTCAGGGTTTCTTCTCGTTCCCATTCCAAATGAAGCCCATTATGTTCTCCTGAACATCCTTCCTCATCTTCCCCATAGATTGGCAGGGGGATCGCTTGAAATAAATATGGCAATCGTGGGAGGATGTTCATCTTCACAATAGCAATTCTTCACAGCCAGGACACATATAGCCCCCTCCACCTTACAAGAGCCTCTTTAATTTGTCTCATCAGCGGGGGATGGTTTGCCCCAACTATCTTGTTTGTGGTTTCCATCATTTTCACCCCCAAATATCTAACCGGGCCCTGCCTACTCTTTTTAATGGAAATACATTATAATGGAAATACATTATTTAGAAAATACAAGTTTACACTATATTCCGGTGGTGTATATGAGACTTGGGGGAAGGTGGTGGCAACAACAGTACTAATTGGAATATTGTTCTAATTATTGAAACCTCAAATGTAGGTTAAATTAATTAAACAAATTAAGTAAAATTAACAGTGAAACTACCCACATAGTCTGCTTTGCATACATACAGTGGTTTCTTCCCTGGTCTACGTGGGAAAGCAGGGAACCCTGGTGTAGGGTACAGTTCCAAAGCGCTTGGGTGGGACAATGCTCCAAAATGTCTTGGTTTCATGATCCTCTGACTGCTTCCACCTCCGTTTTTATGCCATGACTTGGCCATTCATTTATAGCATGCAGAATCTATTGGAGGAATGAATCCATTAGAAGGCCAAATTACTTAATTGCAGATCTGATTATGTGGAATCAGGAAAAATACAATGTTACGGCTGTTACACCAAGCAAAGGAAAATACACCGACACGGGCTTGTAAAGATTCCCAGAATCTTTATTACAAAACTGAACAGTATTCAACAAAGTACACAAATAGCTATTTGGCCGTCAATACATCACAGAGACCACCAGCAGGGTTCAATGTGAGCAGTGAACAGAATTTCCTAGCTGGACATCGACACATTTATACAATTTGTAAAATGATGTCCAGCCTCTTACAGGTTAATTATACACTGGGCTAGGGCCGCGCCAGGTTCACTTTCCTAATTTACATATCTCGTGCATGCAGTGTACTTTTGAATATATTTACTAACACACTCCATTATTCTTTAATTTAACATTTACACTCTTTACATGATGTTTTAATAGAGACCAAACAAATGTTTCACATATTATATTCGGATAGCATTACTGTTCTTGTATACTTGTAGTTTAACATTGCTAATTCAAGTAATCCCCTGCTCCCGAGGTCAACAAAGGACAAGGTCTACATGACCCTAACATGTAGCCTGAAGGCTGGTTGGACATTAACTCTCCTACAGAGGTTGGAGAGGTCAAGGCAAGAACAAGGGCACATGAGACGGCCATTTTAGATTACAGGGTGACTTTGTACAAAAACCCCAAAATGGCGGTTCTAACCTAAAATGGAGGCTTGATTCAAGATGGCGGCTTACATCAATTTCTAAGGTCAAGAACTTGCTGTAGAGAGTTATTTGCGTACAATTTTAAGCATCTTAGCGTAGGCCAATATAGATACAAATCGATATAATAGGAGGCATAATTTAATATCCAGTTCGACAAACCCTCCTTTTGGCCTATGCCAAGTGCTAACACTACTTCTGATCTGTTTGCAAGTAACTCCATACGTCATCGTCCATACACCCCGAATAATTGTCGGACATATCTATTGCCATTAGATCTGACACCAGAGTTTCTTTCAACACATACTCTTTGGAAACCTTCTTTGGGGCGTATATTTTATGCCCTAATACACTTGTTGCTTGCGCGCAACATCCCCCTAACACTGAGCATATACCAGGGAGACACTGTATACAACAACAAAGAAACAGAAAACTTCCCAAGATAATCAGCAGGGCCGAAAACAACTTCCATCCCCATGACCGTAGGAGGTCCCAAAACCATGTACCAAGTTCCCAGTTTCCCTCAGGAACATGTACTTCTGAACTAAGAACATGTAGATTTTGGACAGCCCTAGAGATAGTCGGAGAGGAGTCTGATACGTAAACGCAGCAAGCGGACCCCACTAATTTACATACTCCTCCTCGCTCTGCCAGGATGACATCTATTGCCATCCGGTTCTGAAGAGCCACTAATCTTATTGCTCTCTGCTCTAAAGTCATATTATAAAGTATGTCAGTGGTCCGGTTGATGGTTCTCTCCAATACTTTCGCTAGTCCCCTGATATCTTCTGAATTCGTAATTTGCCCAAAAAATGGCACAAAGGATTTCATAATATCTCCTAGAGTTTGCGCTGGAGTATCCCCTTTTACACCTCGTTGTGGACGAGTCTTCGAAATTTCTACAGTACTGGCAATAAATACCCCAGGTAATAGAATCCCTAAATAACATGTTCCTTGCCAATCCCTGGGCAACCATGGAAATGCCATATTACCGCAAACAAAATAGGGTATACACGCATTTCGCCGACCTATTTTTGGTCGTGGTACTTTTCATCGCCGATCCTTTCATCGCCAACATTTTTATTTTAACTTTTTTTTTTTTAGGAGGTGTTTGTGCGGGTTGGGGTATGATTATTTAAGTAGGGGGGGTTTGGGGAGGCGCAGCTCCCCCATAAATAAAAAAATAAAATAAAAATAAAAATGTTGGCGATGAAAGGGTCGGCGATGAAAAGTACCACGACCAGAAATAGGTTGGCGAAATCATGGAGAACCCAAAATAGACAGGTTCGCTTACGTACAGAGGTCTGTTTTCACTAGTCAAATTCGCAACGTTGGTGCACTTTCTAAAATTACTCATTGACCGTGTTCCATTCCTCTGTATGCAGAAGGATACTGAATCGGGGCTGTGATTAACAGAATAAGATGGAGGCGTGGCATCCTTATTGCCTATAGGAGCCATTTTGAAAGAGATTAAAGACTGAAAGGGATAAGACAATCTATCAGAGGGCCTAACAGAAGCAACGTTTGACTTACTTCTATTTGCAAAAAGTGAGCATCCCAGGTGCATCAAAACATTCTTTTCAAAACTATTTTAATTTGTACCATCAAAGTTCCCTGAGATGCTGTCCTTCCATCGACCAAAAAATAGTGCTCTAAGAGAAGCGTAACAGGCAGTTGTCAAAGGTAAGGGATAAATATACCAACCTAGCCCCTTATCCCCATGTTGCGGTAGATGTGTACAGATCCAGCAATTGGTCTTATTAAAAATTGCATGAGTGGCATTCATCATTAACAAAAGGGTATTATTCTGATAGTTCCGTCTATGCAAAGAATCCCTAGGCGACAAAGTATGCAATTGCACAGAAGGAGTGGGAATAACAGATACATTTTCAATAGGTAAAAAGTCCTCTAACGGATATGCTTCCTCCAGATACCATAACCCAAACCCAACAGTTACTAAAAATCCAGTAATTATCACAAAAAGGCAACAATATACTTTGGGGGTCCCCTTACATGCTTGATCATTGTCTCAGCTAGTCAAATGTTTATCTAAAAGTTTGGTACGGGCCGTAGCGGGTGCAGGCGTTGTCGTCTTCAACCGAAAAAACACCAATTGTTCGTTTGCTGGCGACTCCAGTCGCGGTCTTCTTAATGTCTTTCCCACAACCCTTAGCAAACAGAATCTTCCCACACAGTCGGGCCAAAAAGGCAAGCCCTCAAATGTTTTTCTCAATCGCACAGTCAGACCATGCTGTACGTTTACTTCCTTGGGCGCAAATTATATTTTGCAGTTTCTGGTGAGAACAAAGTGTCGTCACTTCCTCCTGGAAGTGGCGAATGGACGGAAATGGGATCAGAAAAGGATTGATCCGGAAGTTCCACTGTTGGGGAGTGCGGAGACAAGATGGCCGTTTTGTCTGGCCTTGCGGATTCTGAAGCGAGCTCCGATTCTCCCTTGTTGGTTGTTGCTGTTTCAGGCATGCCAGTTACAGCAGTGGGAAGGGATTCTGTGTCTTCTGTATCGTATGGCACGGGCTGTGGGATCCGTTTGGTGTGCGTCGCATGGATCCAGTGTTTACGACCCGCTACCCGCACAGCAGTCTGGGTGACTAGCAGGACTTGGTAGGGACCCCTCCACCGAGGTGCAAGGCAAGACGACCTCTCAAAAAACATTTGTGAGGATCCAGTCCCCCGGTCGTAAACTGTGACCAGGACCCTCGTAGCGCACAGGTAATGCCTCTTGCACCTGGTGATAAATTAAAAACAGATTTTTAGTCAACTGGTTACAGTAATCTGAAAGAAGCACATTTTCTATATCCCGTAATGAGCGACTTTTTGGCATACCCCAAATATTAGCAGGTCTCCCCATTACCAGCTCAAAGGGAGAGAGCCCAGTCTGAGTTTGAGGGGTTGTTCTCATCGACAGTAACACGATCGGTAAGGCGTCCGGCCATTTTAGCTTGGTGCCAGCACACGTTTTAGTGAGTTTGTTCTTTATAATGCCTTTGTGCCTTTCCACTAATCCGGCACTTTGGGCATGTCTAGCTGAATGGAACTGCTTGTCAATCTGTAATCCTTTGCAAATTTGTAGGATTACAGTGGCAATAAAGTGTGGCCCATTATCTGACCAGATGACTCTCGGCAGCCCAAACCTAGGAAAAAACTCTTTCAACAGAGTTTTTGCCGTGGTTATGGTCGTTGCATCTCTAACCGGGAAGGCCTCAACCAACTTACTAAAGGCACAAATAACAACCAATACATATTTAAGATTGTTACACCGTTCCATTTCAATAAAATCAAAGTGAATAACCTCAAACGGGACAGAAGGTGGAGCGAAACTTCCTCTAGGAGTCGAGGTACCTTTTCCTACATTGTGCTGCAAGCAAACCATGCAGTTCTGGACAAAATGCTCCGCAATTTTGAAAATCTTATCATTGGCCCATACATTGTGTAGCATTTTTGTCAATTTTCACGCACAAACATGTGTCGGACCATGAGCCATAATAACCATCATTGTAATGTAGGTGTCAGGGAGTAACCATTTCCCTTCAATATTGTCTACCCAACACCCATCGTCATCCAATCTCCCTGCACCCTCGATCCATCTCTTAGTTTCCTCTATGGTAGCATCTGCTTGAATATCTTTTACAGCATCGATACTTTCACCCAAAGTGCAAACATTTACAATTTCTTTTACAGCATACATTTCTGAACTGAAATCGGTGGCAGTGTGTTTAGCTATCTGATCGGCGAAAGCATTCCCTTTTCCTACATCATCTGTAACCTTTTGATGTGCTGAACATTTTATGATAGCTAACTGAACAGGGGGTGCAAGTGCTGAAAGTAATCTCACTGTTAAAGTGCCATGCTGGATTTTCGTTCCGTGCGAGGTCAAGAAACCTCGTTCTTTCCAAAGTCTACCGAAATTGTGGGCCACCCCAAAGACATACTGACTATCAGTATATATATTCACTGTAAGCCCTTCAGAAAGTTCACAAGCTCGAGTTAACGCTATAATTTCTGCGGCCTGCGCAGAGTTATGCATAATTCTTTTAGTTTCCACAACCGTGCTTGAAGTAGTAACAGCATAAGCAGCTGTGGATGTACTGTCTGGAAGTTTAAAACAAGAGCCATCACAAAATAGCTCTCCTTGTGGGCTATTCAAAGGCATGTCTTTCAGGTCGATTCTGCCTTTAGTCTCTTGTTCTGTCATATAAAGGCAATCGTGTGACGTATCGTCACCATCAACAGTATCTTGCGAGACAGGTAAAAGTTCAGCCGGATTTAATACACAACACCTCTGAATTTGAATGTGGGGGGCAAACAAGATTGGTTCATATCTTATCAATCGTGCAGAAGAGAGGTGTTGCGTTTGAGTTCTATTCAATAGAATATCTACAAAGTGAGGTACCATTAGGGTTAACGCATGACCCAGGACCATTCCCTCACTCTGTTTACAGACGCAGCAGCAGCAGCACAGCACGCAAATATCTTGGCAAAGCGCATGCTACAGGATCAAGGGTGGAGGAATAGTAGCAGCACGGCCTATTCTTCCCTCCATGTTCCTGCGTTAACACAGCCAAAGCACATCCATCACGTTCATGCACAAACAATACAAAGGCCTTGTCATAATTCGGAGTTCCTAAAACCGGCGCTGAACACAGCACGGATTTGAGCAAATCAAATGCAATCTGGTGTTCCAAAGTCCATGGCAATGGCAAAGAAATGTCCTTCTTTGTCAAAGCCAGCATTGGTTTGATTGTTAATGAAAAGTTAGGGATCCACAATCTACAATAAGAAGCCTCTAACTTCCTTTTGCATATTTGGGACAGACATGCCAGAAATGGTCTTTATTCGTTCAGGTGTCAACCGTCTTCCCTCCTTTGACAGGAGATAGCCTAAATAGGCGACCTCCTGACAACAATATTGGAATTTTTTAAGTGAAGCTTTGTGGCCATGTTTTGCTAGATGACAAAGCAACAACACGGTGCCTTATTTACAGGAGCTCTCAGAATCAGCAGCCAAGAGGAGGTCATCTACATACTGCAGTAATGTGCAAGTAGTAGGCAACTCGAGGGTATCAAGCTGCTCTTTCAATGCCCTACTATAAATACTTGGACTCTCAGTGTACCCTTGTGGTGCACGAGTGAATGTAAACGAGCGTCCACCTAGGGTAAACGCAAACAAATACCTGCTATCCTTGTCTATGGGAATACTGAAAAACGCGTTTTTAAGATCAACAACGCTAAAATGAGTGGCAGAAGCCGGAATCATGGTTAGTATCGTTGTAACATCAGGTACGATAGGAAATTGAGGAGCCACAATTGTGTTAATAGCGCGTAAATCAATTATAAAACGAAAGGGAATCGCATTATCACCTTTTTTGTATACTGGCAAAATGGGGCTGTTACATATGCTACCCGTAATCCTCTCAATTACTCCACGATGTACAAAATCAGAAACTATTCATATCAAAGCCTGTTCGCCTTCAACTGAGATCTTATATTGCGGGATGCGAGGCAATTTTACTCCATGTTTCAAAATAATTTGAACAGGTTCAATTTGAAGAATGCCCACATCATTATCATCAATTGCCCATAAGCATTCTGGAACATTACTAAATTCTGGCGGTAAAGGTCGAGTCAAAAACTGAGAGGCGAGAGATTGCTGATGTGAAATTGTTAGCCGAATTCCGTCCGGAGAACAATGTATTACTGCATGCAATGCCTTCAACAAATTTAGCCCCAGCAAGTTCTCCCCACAGTTTGTGGTAAGTAGAAATGGACACTGTTCTGTGAAGGGACCCAGTGTTATCGGTACAGGCAAAGAGACCGGACAAACTACAGGTGTGCCTGAAAACCCTACGGAAACGTTGGATTGCCCTGACAGGGGAATATTTGGAACCGTGAATGATCAATGGAACATTTCTGTGCTCCCGTATCTACTAAAAATAGATGCTTCCTATTCCCCACCGCCATCTCAACGTAGGGGCCTTTCTGATGAACGGGAATAGGCGTAGGTTCCAAATCCTGCTTAGGCAATCCTAGCGAAACAGAACATTATCAAAAGGAAGCTCTTCAGAGAGGTACGCGGCAGAAGGGTGATCAAAAATTTTCTATTATCCACATTCAAAACTTGCTTATCTTGTGAAGGAGGTTGCTGTGATTCTGGTGTAAACTGACCTCTGCCAGGGCCCCCTGCACCTGGGCGACCTCTGGATCGTCTACCCATGTTCCCAAATGACCTTTGCTGTAAGGTCGGACATTGTGCGCGCCAGTGGCCTTCCTGCCGGCAATAGGCACACTGGTTAATGGTTACCGGAGCCAAGGGCGCACTTCCCCGTGGAATGTACTGACCTCTAAATTGATTACCCCCTCTAGGGTTTCTAACAATCTGCTGTAATAAAACTTTAGTTTTCAGGTCACCCTTTTTTTTCTCAAGTTTTTCCTTTTCAGTATTTACACGATTTTCATAGTACTGAGCCATATGCAGTACTTCTGATTGAGACTTCGCCTGCCAAGCGCTTTCAGAAGACATAATCTGTTACTGGATGTCAGGCAGCAATCTACGTACAAATTTGTCGACAAACAACCTTTTCCCTGACTCTGTGCCTAAGTCTTGTCCACTGAAATCTGAGAATACCTGCTCGAACCGATTGAAGAAATCGGTAGCACCCTCAGACTTTCCTTGGACACAGGCCGTAAGCTTGTCCCAAATGATTCTTTTTTCTGGAACCATAGTTTTCAATTTTACAATAATTCTATCAGGCAAGGTTAATATCACTTGAGGTGGTCGTTCACCAGCTGGTCTTTCTCTGTCTAGCCTAACCATGTTATCCCATGTATCTCCCAACCCAGGTATGTCATCTATAGTCCTAATCTGTTTCCACAAATCAACTGGCAGGAGTACGGGAAATAATAAGTCAATATCACTTAAAGTGAATACAGACGACTGTAAGACCGACTCTATTTCTTTATAGAATCCGGTCGGATTCTTTCTCATATCGGGAATAGATTGCTTTATGGTGTTCACTTCCTGTCTTGAAAACGGGATGTGAACAAACTGTGAAACGTAATGTGCAGGAATTTCTCCGTCAACTATTCCTCGTCCAGCATAGGACGCAATCTCAACTTTCGGGACAAATTTCGGAGGGATCTCTCTCATAGGCAACTGAGAAGTAGGCAGCTCCGAACGCTTACTAAGCAACAGAGCCAAATCAAGCGCTAAGGCAGTCGAAGAAGTATCAATCGAAAAGGCTCTCTTATAAACACTCAACAATTCTGCGGGACAACAAATCTTTCTTCTTACACACTCATTCTGCAGGTGCTCTACCATCACCTGTATCACTTTCTTTTGCATTTCTAACGTATACTGACTATATGTGTCATATACTTCATCTGGAGTTATCGACATATCCGAAATCCATCTTATCGCATCCTTTATACAAATTCGCGCTTCCTCTCCTTTTAATTCTCGACGAGGAGAAAACTGTTTCTGTAAGTACATAATACCTAAACTACCACCATCTGCTTCCTCATTCTGTAACTCTTCCAACTCCTTCCTATACTCAAAAATCCTCTCAACATGCTCATATACCTTCTCCGCAGTATCTCTGGACAACGCTAAGGCGTTCAAATCCCGTAACCCTTGTGGGAAATCTACATCATTAAGTCTATTCCACATTATACTCAAATGAGTCCCTAATCCTTCGATAAAAACATTTTTCTCAGGAATATCTTTTAAATTTTCGAGTGTGGAAAAAACATCAGCTTGTTCACCCTTCTCCATACAATGTTTAGCCCAAGCAGTCAATTCACTCTTTTTGCCTGGGGACACAGTATTACGAGTCACAACCCTTGGTCTTGCTCCCTGGTCTACTACAAGGGATGCAGAATCACTTGGAAGAGGAAGAGTAGGCACATTCTGAATAACAACAGGTGAAGGCAAGGGGGCAGGCAAAGGGGCGACGGCTGGAAGAACAACAGGAAGAACAGCAGGGAGGACCGGAGGAACTATAGGAGGGGGAACTACAACAGGAAGGGGCAAAGCGCCAGGAGGAGGGACGTACGGAGGTGGCGCGGAGGCATCGGGCCTTCGTTCATGCAAAAGTTTATTAATCAATTCATCTGACGTATGAAAATCTTTTGAAGAGTAGATTTTCTGAATGCCTAATTGAAACGCCCTGTCCGTGTTCCTAACTGACTCCAATTTTTTATTTTGATCATATAACCGTGCCTTTTCGACACCTGTCATATGTCTACGCATGTGTTTCTCTCTACTCTTTTGTTGCTGCAAAGCTTCTGTTTTCCAACTGTGCAACGCAACAAATGCTGCAGGTCTAGCCTTTTTCTTTACTAATACAGACTCTAAATATTCTATACGAGGGATATCAAAACTACCATTGGTTGGCCACCGAAGATTAGAATTATGTCTGGTTTGTCTGTGCCAAATGTCATTAAATGCTGTACTACCAAAGCCTTTCTTACAGTACATAGTACATTCCGGCGACCCCTCCTGTGGTGCGGGACGGCTATCTTCCAAAGATTGTCTGTCGCTGCGGAATAATGCCCTTAAGCAGGCAGACAATTTCCCAGGCATATCAAAGTTCTGGTGTTACCTGGTTAAATAATTGTGCTTGCGAGTACAATGCTCCAAATTCAAATTGTCAGGGTTAGATTAAGAATCGGGGCACGATTCACCTGACCAAAGGACTGGGAGGCCCGATCGGGTTACTAAGGACAATGCTAAGGACCCACGTGTCTGGTGATTTTCGGCAAATTTACCCACCTCAAATATATGGACCCTCGTCAAGACGTCGTCTCGGGCTACAGCTCACCGTCCAGGGATCGGATCGTGCAGTTTCTTCGAGGAATTCGCTTCTCGTCTAGAGTGGCCGTTTCTGTTGGCAATCTTGGTCCGATAGCCGAGCCAACCTTCAACGAGACAAAGTCAATCTTGAGGGTGCCTATCCGGGCGCCATCTGTGGAATCAGGAAAAATACAATATTACGGCTGTTACACCAAGCAAAGGAAAATACACTGACACGGGCTTGTAAAGATTCCCAGAATCTTTATTACAAAACTGAACAGTATTCAACAAAGTACACAAATAGCTATTTGGCCGTCAATACATCACAGAGACCACCAGCAGGGTTCAATGTGAGCAGTGAACAGAATTTCCTAGATGGACATCGACGCATTTATACAATTTGTAAAATGATGTCCAGCCTCTTACAGGTTAATTATACATTGGGCTAGGGTCGCGCCAGGTTCACTTTCCTAATTTACATATCTTGTGCATGCGGTTTACTTTTGAATATATTTACTAACACACTCCATTATTCTTTACTTTAATTTACATGATGTTTTAATACAGACCAAACAAATGTTTCACATATTATATTTGGATAGCATTACTGTTCTTGTATACTTGTAGTTTAACATTGCTAATTCAAGTAATCCCCTGCTCCCGAGGTCAACAAAGGACAAGGTCTACATGACCCTAACATGTAGCCTGAAGGCAGGTTGGACATTAACTCTCCTACAGAGGTTGGAGAGGTTAAGGCAAGAACAAGGGCACATGAGACAGCCATTTTAGATTGCAGGGTGACTTTGTACAAAAACCCCAAAATGGCGGTTCTAACCTAAAATGGAGGCTTGATTCAAGATGGTGGCTTACATCAATTTCTAAGGTCAAGACCTTGCCGTAGAGAGTTATTCGCGTACAATTTTAAGCAGCTTGGCGTAGGCCAATATACATACAAATCGTTATAATAGGAGGCATAATTTAATATCCTGTTCGACAATTATTCCTTCCACAGATTACTCATCGCATACCCTCCCACCCCACCAAATAAGTCAGCACTTTTGAAAATACTCTCTATTTAAAACATGTTTCAACCAGTGAGAGTTCTGTTATTCTTTGTGAGTGCCTAAATTCAAAAGATTAAAATATAGGTCAGATCGCACTGGTAGCTTTGCGTATAAATAGGCATGTCCACCCCTCTGGCACGAGAGGAAGCCAAGGAGCAATGATGGAGCCAACAAGGAGCACCACCTCGTGTCCACTGAAAAGGTTTCCAAACCTGATTGCTTCCTAGGCGGATTTCGGATGATGAAGAATCTCTGTGAAGAATCTTTGCAGCTATCTAAAATAACTTTATTTAAGGTAAGTCATTTTAACATCCCTTTACTAGAAAGGATCGCAACACATATGTCATTGTCTTCGAGGTATGTATCCAGTGTATGCATCTCATCTCAGCTGATGATCCACACAGAACTCGCACCACATACAGTCCCTGGGCAATCTGCTTTCAGTGTAGTCTGGATATGCAGACGAAAGGGACGGGATGGGTGCTGGAAGTGGTGGATGTCCACGGTATCTTGCACATACATGCTTGTCCCTCATACTGAAGAGTTTGGATAACCATGAATAATCATGGACTTGAACAAATGAACGAAAGTTAAAATTAGTTATAGTTATGGATAAACATGGTTCGTACTAGTCACCCCAACAGTTCCAGAAAATATTGCTGGTAGGAAAAAACCAACCCCTTATGACATTATGGCATTTGCCATTCCACAATAGTAGAATATGTCCATAGGTAGAAATAAACACTTCAGTGCTTACTGCAAAATATTAGTATTGTTTCAACATATTTTTATACATTTTCATAGATTGCACAAGACAACAAATGCGTTATCAATACCCCCACGCTCTTCCCTCTCTCACTCCACCCGCTCACCAGAAGTGGAGACTATTCCTGCTCTTTTTTTCATGAGTTCTGTTAGGCACCTATTATTTCCAGTACCCTAATTTTGTACATGCGACATTGCACCATATAGTCACTTTGCAAATATGTCAACACTGATCCCCAATCTTGGTTAAACATATCCTGATTCCCCTGAATCTTATACGGTATCCATGACAGAGAAACAAAGTTCCAGACTTTCTGTAACCAGTCCTGGGTCGTGGGTGTCCGTTGTTTCCAATGATGTGCAATCGCCAACCAAGCCACTATCAAGAGGGTCATAAATCCCTTTTTCTGTATCTTAGTATATGTTCAAATCCAAATATGGACCTGATCACTCCTCCTATTACTCTTATCACACTCTCTATGACGACTGTCTACTCTCTGCTATGACGACTGTCTACTTATCTGATCTTTTTCACACTCAATCTGCCTACCCTAGGCCTCTTTTTCAAACTCTCGCATGCCTTCTCTCTCCACCCACACCCGATCACTCTCTTAACTCCACTGTCTCCACTCTTGACTTCGCCCATTTCTTCTCATCAAAGGTTTTCTCCCTCTGTCAAGATATTGAACACTCCCTTCCTCTGGGCACACCATCTCCCTCTTTTTCTACCCCTTCTGCCTCTATCTCTCACCTCGCTCTTATTTCTAACACTGATGTTCTTTTCCTACTTAATAACGCCCACCCTACTGCTACCCTTAACGATCCAATTCCCTCTGTTCTCATACCTAAGGTCTATCCTCTTCTAATTCCCTATCGTGTCTCCTTCTTTAACACCTGCCTCTCTACTTCTGTCTTTCCTGTTTTCATTAAATATGCAACAATTATTCCCATCTTAAAAAAACCCACAGCTAATCCTCTGATGGTTTCCAATTTCGATTCTATCTCTCTTCTACCCTATCTCTCTAAGCTCCTAGAGCGTTTTGTCTATTCTCAGAGCTCAACTTTTGTTACTGATCTCTCTCTTCTTCCTCGATTTCAATCTGGCTTTCGTCCCCTTCACTCTACTGAAACTGCCCTGATCTCTGTCCTCGACTCCCTTTTCTCAGCCCGATATGCTAAACATTCTTCCTTTCTCATTCTTCTTGATTTATCTGCTGCATTTGACTCCGTGGATCATTCTTTGCT
The DNA here is from genome assembly GCF_040938575.1 of Ambystoma mexicanum. Lineage (NCBI taxonomy): Eukaryota > Metazoa > Chordata > Amphibia > Caudata > Ambystomatidae > Ambystoma > Ambystoma mexicanum. Next base: position 503,668,745 of record NC_090929.1, on the reverse strand, counting down.
CCTGTCCTCACTCTCTTCTTTTGGTCTTAAGGGTTCTGTTCTATCTTGGTTTAGCTCTTATCTTTCCAATCAGACTTTCTCTGTCTCATGGGAAGACAAAACCTCTACATCTTTCTCTCTACATCTTTCTCTCTACATCTTTCTCTGACCATGGGTACCCCAAGGGTCAGTCTTAGGCCCCTTCCTTTTTTCATTGCACACTTCACAACTCACGGCTGTTATCTCTTCTTTTGGTCTTCCACATCACTTTTACACTGATGATACTCACCTTTTTTTATCTTTCTCTTCCTTTACTCCTGAAATCCACCACACCCTCACAGCCTGTCTTACCGCTATTAAATCTTGGATGTCTTCTCACTTTCTCACTCTTAATACAGAGAAGACAGAGGTTCTGTTCTTCCCTGCTAACACTCTCCCCCTTCCTCCACCCCTGTTCATATCTTTCCCTCCCTCTAATCTTCCAATCTCTACTAGTGCTTGTAATTTTGGTCTCCACTTTGATTCCAATCTTTCCTTCTCTCACCATATTTCTCTCACCTCCCGCTCATGTCGTTTTCATCTTTATAACAACCGTAAAGCTCGCCTCTTCCTCACCTTCCAGGCATCTAAACTCCTAATCTCCTCACTGATTTTCTCTCAACTCTTTTTCTGTTGTACTACTCTCTTTGGTCTTCCAAGCTCTCGTCTTGCCCCACTAAAGTCCATCTTTAACTCTTCTATTAGTTTACTTTGTCTTCTTCCCAATCGAGACTCTATTTCCTCCTTTCTTGCAACACTTGGTTGGCTTCCCTTCTACTCTCAAATAAAATTTCACTTTCTCTGCCTCGTCTTCAAATCCCTCTATGGACTTCCGCATAACTACCTCTTTGTGCTTTTATCTTTCTACACCCCGACCCGTTCTCTCCGGTCTTCCTCTCTTTTTAAACTTGTGGTTCTTCGTCCTCCATGTGCCCAGTCTTGCTTCCGATCCTTTCAGCTTCTTTCTCCCCTCAACTGGAATGCTCTTCCAGTCGCACTTCAATCTATCACTGTTTACTTTCTTTTCCGTGCTTCCTTGAAATTCCATCTTCTTCAACACCCCGAATGATCGCTGTCTGGATTTAATTGTCTAAATGTTTAACCATTTTTATTGTATCATATTCTGTTTTAAAATGTGGAGCGCTTTGGATTAAGGTGCTTTATAAAATACAAATAAAATATAAAATACAAATGTTCTCGCCCCTGGATCCCACATCCCACACATCCACACCTTTCTTCCCAATCACTCCGTCCCCTGGAATATCTTACTCATCTGCTTTCTTAACCATCTCAAAATTGATGTAGCACTTGGCAATCCTACAACCCCTCCAGCATTGATCCGAAGCCTCAGTAAACATTGGGTGAATTCTTTCAGGTGTGTAATGCCATCGTAGAAACACAAGCCCACATCGCCCATACTCGAATGTATCTTGTTGGCTTTGGAATTGCTTCCCATAGGTATCCCCAATGTCTTCCCGAGAGGTCCTCCCCCAGAGTGTTTTCCCATTTTTTCATATATTTCCATTGTACTTTCTCTTCATAATCATTCTGGTACCTATAAAAGCTCGACACCAGATTTCTTGAGCCTGTATGGGTCGTTAAATACCCTTCAAATTGTGTCAATTGTCTTGTTGCTGCCCCCTTTATAATCGGGTCGGTTAGCCAATGCTTCAATTGGTTGTACTTAAACCGATCCCTCTCTGTAAGTCCTATATCCTGACTACATTCCTCAAAGGTCCTTAAAGCCTATCCCTGATACATGTCTCATATCTTTAGGAACCTTGCCCTCTTCCATGCCTTGAATGCCCCCTTTTCACCACTGGTGAAAATTCCGGATTCCCAAACTTCGGGTGACATGGGGAGGGGTTCACTGTTAAGGCACCCCTCTCCACTTTCGAGTGCCAAACCTCCACCCCCACTCTAATTATTTCACTAATCCTAATATTGGGATGTCTGTGGTTTTTTATTCAGCCACAAAATTCCCGAGAGGGATGTGCCCGCTACCGCCCTATCCTGTCTGGCCCAAATGTTATATTGACTATCCGCTAACCGTTCCTTAATTACCCGTAGCTGGGCCGCTTCGAAATAGCTATGAAAATGGGGGAATGCTAAGCCCCCTCGATTCCTAGCGGCCGTTAATGTTAATGTGAGAGGGATGGGCCCGCTACCGCCCTATCCTGTCTGCCTCAAATGTTATATTGACTATCCGCTAACAATTCCTTAATTACCTGTAGCTTGCCCGCCTCAAAATATCTATGAAAATGGGGGAAGCCGAAGCCCCCTCGATTCCTAGGGGCCGTTAATGTGGACATCACTATCCTCGTTATTTTTTCTTCCATGTGTATGACGATATAGTTTTAATAAGGTATTTAAAGAATGCTTTTGGGATCCTAATAGGCAATGCCTGAAAATAATATAGAAGTCTTGGCATTACGACCATCTTTATCGCCGCCATTCTACCGTCCCATGAAATTGTTATGGGATCCCATTTCCTGAGATCCATTTTGATCCTATCGAGTAATGGCGGATAATTTACTCTGTACATTTGTCCTAATGTTTTCGTAAGAGTTACACCTAGGTATGTAATTCCCTTTTCCGCAACCATCAATTGCATTCTGGAACCCAACCTTTCCAGCACGTTCGGGTTTACTGATAAGTTCAATATTTCCGGCTTCTGCCTATTAATTTATAATCCCGACATCCCCCCGAAAACATCCAATTCTTTCATAAGCGCTGGCAATAAATGATCTGGGTCCGATAATGCCACCAGGATATCATCTGTGAACGCTATTGCCTTATGTGCCTCCCCCGCCATTGCTATTCCTTTTATCTACTCTGCTTTCCGAATCCTCGTCAATAGGGGTTATAGATATATGGCGTATAATATCGGGGACAGCGGGCAACCCTGTTTCGTGCCTCTTCCCAAAGTTATCCTCTTTGATATTGTCCCATTAAGAGCGATATGAATTGTTGGTGAAATATAGTTTGCCTGCACCATCTGGATAAACCCCATACTAAACCACATAAGTTTCAACACCCGGAACAAAAAAGACCACTCGACGCTGTTGAAAGCTTTTTCCGTGTCTAATGACACTAGCATTGCTGGGTCTTGGGCCATGGCAGTCTTCTCAATTATATGGTAAATCCTACTGGTGTTATCAAACGTTTGTCTGTTGGATATAAATCCTGATTGATCTATTCTATTAATTTTGGAAGCAGATGTGTTAATCTATCTGCTAGGATCTTTGTATATAGTTTTGCGTCCAGATTTATTAGCGCTATTGGGTGATATGAACCTGGGGACACAGAACCCTTACCTTGTTTAAGGAACATAGAGCCCTTATATTTAAATGTGTTAAATAATTTTGTAAGCTACGGAGCTAGTAAATCCATATAATGTTTATAAAAACTCTCCAGGTACCCATTCAGGCCCGGGGCCTTGTTCTTTGGCAGTGTTCTAATAGCCTTTCTCACCTCTTCCTCCCAGATTTCCTCCTCTATAGCCTCTGTTTCCTCCTCTGTAATTTGCGGAAGCGTGAGCCCTGCTATGTATTCCTCCTGTCTGTCTCCCAGGGGTTCATCTGATTTGTATAAAGCTTGAGAGTATTCCCTAAATATTTTCCCCATGACCTCATTTGTTGTCTTTTCCTGTCCTGAACTATTACAAAGCTTCAATATCACGTGGGTGCGCCTCTTATCTTTCAATTGCCTGCCCAAATGCCTGTCTGCTTTATTGGCCTTCACATAATGCCACTGTTTTAAATGTAACAGGGCTCCCTCCGCCTGCTTCAATCAGAGCATTGACCCTGAACGTGCCGTAGTGACCTTCTTAATTTATTATTCTGGTTCTTTGACATTTCCCCTTGTGTGTCTCTCAGTTTCCCCTCTAATTCTTCCACAAATTGTCATTTGTTTATCCCTCCCTGCCTTGAATGCTATCAAATGTGCCCTCATTATCTCCTTTAATGCATCACATATCGTTTCCATTGACGATTCCCCCATCTCATTGTCCTCTATTGTGTCTCTAATAAGTTTGGCTTGAACTTGAGAATAGGATGGGAACCCCTGCACTTGTCCTCTTACTGCCCTCCAGACATCATGCAGGGCCAGCGTTGTCATTTTCTATCTAAGTGCCTTGGATGGTGCCTCCATTCCCAATGTATTACTTTTACTCCTATCTTGCTGTGGCATCCATGCTATATGGAGATCTCCCGCCAGAATAATTTCCCCTTTAGCAAAATCATCCAACCTTGACAAAACCCTCCTCAAGAATCCATCTTGTCCTGTATTTGGAGCATACACTGAAGTCAACGTAATCTTTTGGCCTCCAAGAATAATATTCAAAAAAAGGTACCTCCCTTCCTTGCCTGACTGCAATTCCAGCACCTGTGCCCCCAACCTATCATGTATTGCTATCAACACTGCTGCCTTTTTCTCCCCCACTTTCGCCCGAAAAGGTTGGGAATACCCTTGTATTTGCCATTTCCATTTATTCCTTTTACATATATGCATTTCTTGATGCATAAGAATATCCAGATTGCCCCCCCGCACACATTTTTCTAGCTTTTTCCTCTTATTGGGGGTATTAATTCCCCTTACATTGTACGTTAACGCTTTGAGGGCCTTCATCTTTGTTGCCATCTACCCATTCCCCTATATCCTTAAACCTGTGTCTTTGTTTCTCCCCTTCTGGAAACCCCCTCCTACACTCACCCCTCCCCCCAACCCCAACTAACAACATTAACCCCCAACTTGAAACTCCCCGCCCACCACTGCCCCCCCCTCCCCACTGAGGAAGGCTGAGGTTCCTAGTACCACTCGGACAAAGTGCTCGCCGCACCTTGCCCTCATACAATCCCAGAGATTACATTGTGGGGAATACTAAACCCCACTTAGGATTCCAAGCTCCATCCCCGCTCCTGGTCCCCTCAGGCCGTATTCTTTACGATGAACATGTATGAATCTTACCCCTTACTGGGGTTCATCTTCCATCCTCTTCTCCCCTTTTATATTTGTTCACCTCACTCGAGTGTCTCTAAATCTGAGTTCGCCCCTTCCTTCAGGTCTTATGTCCCCCTTTGCCTTTCTTCGATACTGTTTTCCATTCTCACAGCTTCTTATAACCCCTGTCTCCTTTTGATTGTTCACATTCACTATCCGCATTTTCCCCTTGCAAGTTCAAAATCAGTTCACCTTCCTCACAGGTCATGATTCTATGTTGGCGCTCTTCCCATGCAAAGAGTAGACCAAAGGGACATTTTTTCATCACTAGGCCCATTTGTCTCCGCTTTAGAAGTATGGATTGTGCAAGATCTTGATACAGCTGCACTTCTTCATCGTTAATTCGCACTTGTCCAGCTTTCCTCGCCTTCTGCAGAATCTACTCTTTCTGGGCGTATGATGTTATTGCCACCAGGACGTCCCTTGGTTGGGAACCTGGCTCCACCACTCTTCGGGGGCCTACCCGATGTAAACGATCTACCTGCGCCAAGGCTTCAGAGCTGTCTGCTATTACTTCTGCAAACAGTTGTTGAATTGTTCCTTTCAAATCCTTATCCCTCACTGACTATGAAAGATTCTTTATCCTGATATTTGACCTCTGTGCGCGGTTTTCAATATCCTCACACTGGATCGCCAAGTTATGGGACGGACGGGAGAGATGTTCCAATGCTTCATCACTCTTTTGCGTATCTTCCTCCAAGTTTTGAACTACCTTTTCCAATGTGTCTGTCCTCTCTTCTAGCTTGTTCCGATACATTTTTAGCTCCTGTATAGATGGTTTCATTTTTTTCTTTCAAAGTAAAGTGTTTGTGATAATTCTTGCCAGCAGAAAACTTCCCAATGTCTTGGGTGGTCCCCAAAAGACAAAAGAAATGCTCTACCAGGTAAAAGTTCTAGGTTTCTAGGGGTTTTCTCCTTTCCCCTAGATTACTTCTCGTTCTACTTTCCTCTTCTTTGTGTCCTCTCAGGTAAATGTCATTGGGTCTCATTATAACTATATTGGTCCGGAAACACTGGTGCCGGTAAGCCTACCAACACTGGTGTTTCTGGACTGGCAGAGTACGACTATGCGGGCGGGTGCCATCCCGCCTGCCAGGGTAAGACCTGGCGGGCGGACTGGTACCCGCCCGCAAAGTTTCACAGAAGCACCGGCACCATTGTTAACGGTGCCGGTGGTTCTGTGGTCCCCATTCCCATGGAGTCGTTTGGGACTCCATGGGAATGGGAACTTACAAAATTACTGGTGCCTGACTTCCCGGACGCCGGTGCCGGAATACCTCAGTGTTAGTGGGAAGTCAGGCGCCGGTAATTTTGGACGAGTCCAGCGGCAAGCCACCGGTATCACCGGCAGGCTTATCGCCCGACCTGTAATGAGGCCCATTGTATTTTATATCTTCATAAGGGTGCGAGTCCCAGACTCGCAGTTCTTTATAGTACCTGCTTGGTGTATTTCCCTATAAAGCATCAGGTTTTGATCGAAAACAGTCTCTCTAACCCTCTTATTCTCAAACTCTTTTTTGGGTGTGAGTCCCAGACTCGCAACAGTGGAACATAATAGCTTGGTTCACTCTCCTGCCAAGTAAATGTCCAGCTTGGTTTACTCTCCTGCCAAGTGTTTGACCTCTCGCTGACTGTCTTTATATCTCTCTGGCTGCTATACCCTTTTATTCTTTGGCTTTCATATGGGTGTGGGTCCCAGACTCGCACCAGGCCTCCTGATTTGTTGGTCGCTTCCAGCTATTTAATTGCCTCACACGCCAGGCCCAAGAGTCTCTCTCAAGGGTGTTAGAAGGCTTATTTTCTTGCATCTGGACTGCTCCCTCGTCGCTTCTGCAATAAACTGTCATGAGAAGATTGTTTGTTGAATTTTAGTTCATTATGACCATTCTCAGTGGTCCAGTTTACAGTTTGTGTGGGACACATATTACCAACCACCCGTCCTTTGGGGCCCCCGGTGGCACCCCTTTAGTGTCTACCATTATTGAATCTGAAGAGTGTTTCCCACCTTCTTTATTTCAATCCTACCCTGTGTCTAGGTATTCTTCCTGGAAAGCTGTAAAGTTGGAACCTAATAATTGGAGACGAACCGCATAGACGTGGTCCATGCAGATTTTGTCTTTGAAATTTCGATCAGATGTAAGTCACTGGAGTTAACCTGTCTCAAGTTCGAGAGGCAGTATAGACATTCAATGACTTTTCTTCTATTTAGAATTTGTTTATCCTCCTTATCCACTAGCCTCTCCAACCGTAGGCACCTTGAATTGTCTCTGGTTTAGAGTTTCTTGAGCCCTGGGGTAACAGGCAATCCTTATCTGATTTTTTTTGACCAGGCATGTTTTCACTCCTTTAGAGATGCCAAGGACTCCCCAGGGTTTTCATAGGAGAGGACTTGGAGAGAAGGAACACCAAAGGAGATACCATCCCTTACTACATTTTGTTCAACCATCAATGTTTTACTTTGTTCGACAGCAGTCTGGCCAACCGTTACTGGGAGAGTTTTGACAGCCCCAAGCACTAGGACTTCTGCTTTGTGTGCATAGCTAGAAAGGATGTTTAGCAGACTTTTCTTTAATTTCTCATCTGCAGCTTGTCTTTTCTCTGCCAAAGACAAAGAATAATTCGGAGGGTTGGGCCGGTGAGCGTACTTTATCGCTTTTAGGTCTTCCTTCTGCATTTTTTTTTTTACACTGAATCAGTGCATTACTAGACTTGTTTGGCGAATCTCTCTGGATTTCAGTTCCTTCTATTGAGTAGAATGATTGGTCCATCAGAGCTTCCGTGTTAGCTTTGTCTTTCATCACCTCACTTTCATCTTCTTCGATGATGGACTCAGGGATTGTGGATCTCCCCTCTGTTAAGGTTCCCTGTCTTTGGGTCTCTCTCCTTTTAATATTTTCACTAGATTTTGATGAAACAACATGGACTGATAAGTTTAGACTTGACTTTATATTGGACTTTCTGCATTTTCCCCTTTAAATCACGTGTGTGCTGCCATTTCTTTTTTCCCCATTTGTGTGTAAATATCACAAACGATTTTTCTGGCCTAGTTAGGGGCTGATCAAGACAGCACAGATTGAGCCCCCAAACATGCCCCTCCTCATGGTGTTTCAGCGGGGTAAGGTTCTATTTGGTTCTGAGTACATTTGTCAGTTGGAAGATCTTCGATTCCGAATATCTCGGAAGGACCGGAATGCTGGAAGGCCCTCTCAGCTCTAAGATCGCCTTCCGTCCCCCACTGGCAGGCTGCATCTCTGCCTTCCACTGTGTGTTTCATGTGGATTGGGGGTTTCTGAATTCAGGTCAGATTTGCCCCAGTTTAAATCCAGACATTCTTCTGCAGGGGCCTTTTGAACTGGGATTTGAGCTTTTTTTTCACCTCTTTTTTTGACATTGCGGCGGCGGTCGTAACGTAGCCTTCCAAGAACACCAGCTTGAGTCTACCTTCGCCATCAAAGTAGACTGATCCTTCATTGTGTCATTTATTGCCTGGAAACATTTTGTAAAAGGACCCAAAGTAATAGTCAACATGTACATGACACTAAGAGGGTTGAGTATCTTTCCTCAAATTTGTCGCAGTCCCTGCCCCCATCAGAATTACCAACATTGACCAGGGGTATCACACGACCTGTGTATATCGTTCTAATCATTTGTTCGATTCTTGCTATGTCCGTTCTCAGTGACCTTTCCATCAATGTCCCCTGTGCTTTAGCTGATGTGACGGCCCCAACGCCAGGACCAGGAATGCTAGTATTCTATGTACTGATTTTGGCATGTGTCTTGTTGCCTTGTCTAGAGGCACCTTCAACGCTTAAAAGCCCTCTTGGGTCGATTTTGAGTCTTGGGCTGTTTGGCCGGTCACTGAAAACTCTTTTGGCAGTCCATTAAAAAAGTTCATTGGATGACTAGATGGATATGTTGTTGGGCCATTTGTTACCAACTCTGCTGGGAAGTGTGGTGTGGGTAAGCGGGGGAGTGGTGGGGAGGTCAATAATCTCTTTCCTCGTGCCCCCTAAGAGTTCAGCAGCAGTCATATCCCCATTTGCCCCTATCGTGTTTGCCTGCTCAGGTTGGACCTGGTTTTTAGCTTTAAAAAAGGACGTAATTTTGTCCCCTCCTTGCTTCCCTGCAAGGTTATTTGAAGATGGCTTAGGCATTCAGGTAGAGGTAAAGGTAGAGGTAGAAGAATTGAGTTAAGTTTCCGTCTCGGACTAAACGGTATAAAGTTCGATTTATGTTGGCAACAAGTATTTTTTTCGCCAGACTTCGTTTTGCAGATATGAGAGCCGCGGACACACAAAAGTTGTCTATTTCCATTGGTTGGCCTCTACTGTCCTCTCAAGTTGTGGGTGCCGTAAGAATGCCCCCCCCCCCCTCCCCCTTTGACAATGCTCCCACTGCAGGTCTGATCTAATTCCATCTGAGCTACCCCACAATGTTATTCACCCTCTGTGATTATAATTGCCCCTATCCCATAAATTGCGATGCTGTCCCGACAGGGGGGTGTTTGGTGTAGTTCAATGGTTAAAAAGCCTGGGGCCTTCTTACTCCAGTGAACCAAGGCCGTCACCCTCTGCTGGCCCTCGAAAGCAAACTTAGCAAAGCGCTCAGGCCCCAACTTCTCGGGGGCTCTAATGAGAGATCACATTCGTCTTCACCCTGGACTTGGGCAATGTGGTCTCTCATTTCAGCAGTGTGAGGGGGGTCAAAGGTACAGGCTTGTTCTAGGGGCACTGGGGATTGAGACGCCCCAGGTTAAAGGATGTGCCCAGAAACATACAGCAGGGACAAGAGGGGAACTCCTATAGTCATGGTTGGTTCTCCCACCTGAGACGCCTGAGGAGCCTGCAGGACTGCACAGTACGAGGATTGGGGGCGAGGGTTTGAACTGATGTCCTGTGGCATCAGTTCAACCTTTTCCCCTATGCTCATCTGAGGGAGCCTGAACCAAATAATAAATGACTTTCTCTTACACCTGAATCATCCTGGACACTCTTTTTATGTAGTGAAAATGTTTACAGTGCTAGTTTTCTCTGCCCATGATGTATTTAAGATGAAAAATCAGGTCAGTGGGAGCAGACTCCATCAGGAAGAACTTTACCAGGTGTTAGAAATGTATTCTTCTGCATAATCTAAGTCCTAAATGCACTCAAACCTCCCCTCTGCCCTCTCTTCCCATTTAGCACTTTCAAGCGGCCTCTGGGTAGTTTTAGGTGCAAACTAAGATTCAACCAATAAACTTCATGAGTATCTAAACCATGTAAATCTATGACACATACCAAGCTAACAAACCAGCATTACAGTTAAGTAACTTTTGCTTATACTGACAAGTTGTAGGTTAGTGCTTAAACTTGGTAATATGGACAATGCTCATTCTTTATAGAGCAGTGTGTATATTGATTATCCTTCGATTCTCACTTACTCAGATTGCTGCTCATGATTCTATTTTGAAGTGCCAATATTGTGATTCATGGATTTACTTTTGAACTCAACAACTTCACTCTCCTCCTTTCATTCACTTTCCTCCTTCTAATCTCCCTATCTCTGTCCACGCTCGCAACTTAGGAATTCACTTTGACTCCTCTCTCTCTTTTTCCCACTATATCTCTCTCACCTCTCGTGCCTGTCGCTACCACCTCTTTATTATTCGCAAAGACTGCCCCTCTCTCACTTTCCATGCTAAACTTTTAATCTCCACCCTTATCTTCTCTCGCCTCTTCTACTGTTCCTCCTTACTCTTTGGACTACCTACTTCTCATCTCGCCACTCTCAAATCTATCTACCGTTCTGCAGTCTGTACCCTCTGTCTCCTTACCTCCCATGACTCCATCCCTGCTTCCCTTTCCTCCCTTGACTGGCTCCCCTTTCACTCCCAACTTAAATTTAATTTCCTCTGCTTAGTCTTTAAATCTCTCCATGGTCTTGCTCCCCCTTATCTCTCCTCCCTCCTCTCTTTCTACACTCGCTCCCGCTCCCTTCGTTCTGCTGATCACTTCTTTCTCACCATTCCACCATCCCCTTGTGCCTCCTCCCGCTTCCGCTCCTTCCAGCTCCTTGCCCCCCTGCACTGGAACTCCTTACCTCTCTCAATCCGCTCCATTCCTTCCTTCTCCTCATTCCGCACTTCCCTTAAATCTCTCCTTCTCCATTCCCTGCCATGAAACCCCTTCCCCCTTCTTGCTCCCCCTCCTTCCCTCATCTTTTCGTCTTGATCTTCTCCCTCCCCTCTCCCTCCACCCCACTTTCACCCCTTTCCCCTTCCGTTTCCCTCCTCCTTCTCCTCCCCACCCCTCCCTCTCAGTTCTACTGCACTACTCTCCCTCTTCTCTTCAGTTTAATTGCTCTTCTTACTGTTTTGTTGACTGATTCATAATTGTAATTTGCTTCTACTTTTATAATGTTTCATGTATCAAGTTGTTAAAATGTTCAGCGTTTTGGAGTAAAGCGCTATATAAACAAAATAAATACAAATACAAATACAAACTTAAGTGTTAAAATCACATCCTGCTTTTGTACTTATGTATCGCAGTTAGACAACACGTCCACCTTTACGATGAAGTACTTGATAAAGCTGAGCAGCCTTTCAGAGAAAAGACAGAAAGATAAGCAGAAACTGCCCCCCTTCATAATCCCTTACCAGGGAACAACAGACTTAGTAGGTAAGTATCATTCTTGACTATTCATGCTTGCATGAATTGACCCCACAAATGAGTAAACATGCTCACGTGTACCAACATATGCAAGCTGTGAAGATGTCAACGCATTGAACCACTAAATGATTTGTGATTAAAAAGGTCTCTTTTGCTTTGAACTGAGGTGTGGTAAGGCTGTATGAAATATTGCTCCTCAATATAATCAACAGAAAAGCCAAATTCTATAAAAGATTGTGCTATCACTTTACTCCATCTCATCTCATGCGTTTGAGAAGTCACCCAATAGTGAGTGATTGATTTTCTTCTTAATTTGTTGTAGCACTCCTATGTTTTGTAATGTTTCCGCCATACTTATGGGATGTCGCTCTGGGAAGGTGACAGGATCAGAACCGGTGAGGTGCATGCTTTTATGCAGACATGCCTCTCATGTACGCTCCCCCTTGCGCATACTTTTGGCCCCATTCTTTTCTCTGTGCTGATCATGGTGGAACTCTGAGCGGCGGCCGGACTTTAAAGCATCTAAATTATTTAGTTTTTTGTACGTCCCACGATTATGCCCCACAAGTGCTGGGTTTGAGCAATTTTTGTCCAGTCCCGATGCTTTTTAACTGCGAATCTGCATGGGCATTCCCTAGAGTGCTTTGGTATCAGCTACCCATGGGCTCCCTACACCTGCTGTAGCACTTTTTCAGCACACTCTTGTTCCAATGCACATAAGGCAGTATGTCCTCTTTTTAAATCAAGCACGTTAGCCCTGTAAACCATTTCTGACATGCTCCCATACCAGCAGGCGTTGTCATGGCACTCTCCAGGGCCATAAACTTTCTTTCACTAGATCCACACTCCCTAATGTTCCCTCTAGAACTAATCTGGGCCATAAGGCTAAGGGACTTAAACTGGGCTCTCTCCACTGGGGCCTTCCTAAGGTTTACTTCTGGACGCCCTAGAGATCCAGGACCAGTGCCAACTCATGCCACCAACCCGGGAGAGGTTCCTTTGAACTGTTCCTTGGCCAAATGGCTGCCATTGCTGGGGCTGGTTCCAAGATTCCTCCAGGGACTTTCACGAGGTTTAGGCTGAGGTGCTGCATCAGCTGCCTTACACTGACCTTGTTAGGTTTGGAGGACATTTCCTCACATTACGATTGTCGGCTGGTTTCCCTGATCCCCTTTAGAGTGGGTGGGTATCCCTAAGCACCATCTACCTCAGGCATCTCGCCACTGCACTTCATCACCCTATAGCAGGACAACAATATTGCGCTCCATCACTCATGCACATCAGAATTGCATAAAGTGAAGTCCAAGGGACAGTTTTCTAATGCCCCCTTCACAGCCATCATCAGCTGAAATTATGGGGCCCTTTCCCAACAATCTGGATTTACAGGCTGCCTCCGTATAAGGCTCTACTTCCTCGAAGGAAGCGGATCGGGCCCCATCCTAATGTCTCGGCGCATGTGAAGACCAGGACCTTTCCCAGCAGTACTAGTGGAGATTAGGCATGTCCATGCCTGCCGAATCTTCAGCAGAAGGTGGCCTGTTTGACTGCCTTTAAGGACAGGGTATTCCCATCATTCAACCTGATGTTCTTCACCCTTCCAGAGCCTTTCATAGGCCTTCACCACTATATTACATCCTGCAACAGGTACTCCCTACAGGACCCATTACAGCGGCAAATACTAGGATCACAGTGCAAGATAAACAGCTGTTGTGTTTTCGCTGCTCATGACCTCATACGCAGTGAGTTCCTTTTATTGGAGCTTTTTTACCACAGATCTTTAAGATCCCAAAGGACACCTCCACTCCCTCCCCCGACCTTGCTTCATGTCACACAGAAATGGACCTCACTGGTTAGCCTCACAGATGACGGCTAACCACCTACTTCTAAATACCGAAAAAACGGAAATCATGGTCTGTGGAAAGACTGCCCTTTTACCCCAACACACCCCTTGCTGGTCCTCACTAGGCCCTCCTCCCTTCCTTCACCACAGTGAAGAACCTTGGATGCACAGATCTGACACTATCACATCACATCAACTATGTGTCAAAATCCTGCACGTTATCCGACGCATCTTCCCCTAACTCACCTACCCTCACAGAGTCGCAGTAATCATGACCATCATCCTCTCGCCCTTCCACCGAATCAACCGGAATAGGGGGATCCTCCTTCTCTGTCCAAGCACCCACAATAAGGAACTCTATCCCTTTTAGCATCAGCCGCATAGAGGATCACCTCACCTTCCGGAAGGCACTCAAGACTCGTCTCTTCCCATCTGCATCTTGACTGACCTAATCCATCTCTAGGGTGAACTTTCACCCCCAGACAGGTAGGCAGGGGCATTGATGATTCACATAAGGGCACTCCAAGAAAGTACTGAGCATGCACAGACTGGATTCCCGTAGACCCGCATGCTAGGACATGCACTGCGTCTTGGAAATGAGTAATCAGCCATGACTCACAGGTATGTTTCGCACTCTCAATAGAATATAGTTGTATCCCTCCCAAGGCACAGCCACCCAACCTCATACATCTGCAATCATCCACTACTTGATCTCATATCTCACATCGCCTCTGCCACTAAAATGCAGCTAAACCCCACAACAACATTTTGGTCTAGCAGGACACAATCATTCTCCTTGACTCACATACTCACCTGACAAACCATCACAACACCCATCCATAAGCCGGTTCTCCATGGGTCGCTACCTACTACCATTGTACTGCCACCCATACCTACCTTCCTACTGGCTAAAATGTGCCCATGCATTCTAAAATCTTCTTACCAATCTCTCATACCTCGGACTTCGGTCCTCCAAGGGCATTCACCAACAACGCTTTGAGGCCATACCAATGGCACTGGGCACTATGCAAATGCCATATTATATTACATTACATTAATTACATTAGATAGGTTGTTCCATGAGTTTCTGTGGCTTCCTCTGCAAGCTGTACTCCAACACCAAACTTAGTTCCTCTGGCCGCAGTGCCCTTACCTACAAAGGCACCTATGACCCAGCCTCTGGCAAAGCTGCCCCTTTAAACCCCCACCTCTAGGCTTCCTTGCTTCACCAAATGTACAGTCACCTCCTCTAGCTACTCCAGACTAATCTTCAACCCCTCCTGCACTAAAATGTCTTCACTAGCTCTGGTTGCTGCACGGATTAAATTCAATTCCCTCTGCATCATCCACAAGCCCGTGTGGATTTGGTAATCTTCAACTTTATCTCACTAAATACTCAAATTCCAGAAGCTCCTTAAGACTTTCCTCTTTTCCTCCTCCTTCTCTTCTTCTCTCCTCTGCTAATCCCACAGTTGCTGCGATTGGTGTCCTGAGCCCTTATGTATCCTTGGGGCCCTGACCTCCCACACCAATCCTGCCCAGCTCCTGTCTATCCACAGTACTTGCATCTGCACACCGTCCACCCTGGAGGTTCGCACTTACACCTCCCGATGCCCCAGTCTGTGTAGCACTCAACATTCCTAGCACTTCATCTGTGGCTCACCCATGAGCTCGGACTCCCCAGCACTTAACCCCCCTTCGCTCTTTCTTGCTGCACTTGCACTTTCTGAATATTCACAAGACATAGTAGGTTAGTCCCTTCTACCTTTTTGCCACCCACCCTTGCTCCTTCCCTGCCATGTGGGCGCTTTGAAACAATATTTGTATAAGCGCCTAACAAGGAAACAATAAAATAAAAAAAAATAAAGGGGACAAAGGAGAACTTCCCTCAACCATTAGGATGTTTCACAAATGTGTCCTTTACGTGACAGAGTACTTTGCACATCAGCTTCCCCAGTGGAGGATAGAGTATTGGTGGAGATACTAAGGTCCAGACTAGGCAAAACTGTCATTCCTATAAAGCCGGACATCCCCAAGAAGACCAAAAATAGTGGGAATCTCTCCAAACAGGCACACACACTAACAAGACACTCAGTGCAAAGTCCAGGCTTCTCCCTGACGAAAATACCTTTCTGGCATCCAATTCCATGACTCATTCGGCAGTCAAGTCTGCAGCCCTCTTGTCGGATGATCGTCCTTCCTCCTCCTCATTCTGTGGCCAAACGCTCCTCTCACCTTCAGATACAGAGTATAAGATCCTGTGCTGAAAATGTGTTTCAGAACAGCTCCTTGCACAGATGCCATCATTGGAGCTTGCAATGTTAAATTTTGGTGGGGGATAAATGAGTTTACAAAAGGTCTCCTGGAAAACAGGAAAAAACAATTCTTAGCGGGATTGTCTAAAGGCAAGACAGAAGCCCATGACATACTGGAGTCTGCGGTAGGACACGTGGATATGGCTGTACAAGTCATATGTGAAGGACTGGACAGGTAGAACATTGATACGCTATGCCTAAATAAAGTAAGGGGTCTGCTGTTTGATAGGTATCTGCTTTTTCACCCTACCTTTGATGAGGTGCTCTCAAAAGAGAAGCAAACACCATGCCAGAGAAATCTCTATAGGCGATAACAAAGCTAACTTGCAAGCCTTCCTCTTCCTCTTACCTGAAGAGTGACAGGAACACCTTCAGTTGCCTTCTCGGGTTCCAAACTCACTTCAAAGGCTGAGACACAGGAAAGGGTTCTTCTTGATTGGGTCTCTAAACATCTTGCTGCTTGCAACCTTTTGATCCAAGACCCCTGGACCTTTTCACAGCACGGCTTCCTACTCCCCTTCCCTCCTGGCACTCCTTCCTCTTCTTCCCCAACCATTTGCATTGGACTTGGCAGAAGAGGTTCAGTAATTGCTTTGCTCAAATGTGATTGAATCTGTTTCCTATTAAACATAGTTGGAGGGTTATTTCTCTTCTTTCTGATCCCAAAGACAAACAAAGTGGGGCTGGAAGATCATCCTAGACCATTAAGATATGAACAAGCATCTTCCAGCAAAGAGGTGCAAAATGCTCATGCTGGCTCAAATCCTGGCTCTTCTGAGGGATGGTGTGACAGGGCCGCTGGACAGGCCCTGTCAGGGAAGGTAGGGGGGAGTCCAGAGTCCTATTTCCCTTTTAGGTGTCTGTATGCTCGATCACAGACCCCCTCCCAACCCTGCCTTACCTGTTGCCTTAGTGTCATCTCTACCACGACGAGTAGCAGAGGAGGCCAGACCATGCACCAGTGGGAGGCCAGAATGGCAACAGGGACAGCATCCTGGAAAGACACCATTGGAGAGCCCACGAGTAAAAATGATACACTAGCCTGCCAGGGATGTTTACTAATCAGGGCCCCATTAACCCACCAGGTTGATATTTGTGGCGAAAAGGCCCAAGGGGGGCCTGAGAGAACAACTCCTCCATGAGACCCAGTGCAGGTTCCATGTGCGAACTGCGGCAAGAGGGGATGGGCTTACAAGCCATTAGCAGCCCTCCTTGACTCTTCCCATGATGCCCCCTAGAATAAGCTACGTGGATTGGACAGAGTAAGTAGCCAATTGAACGTAAAAGTCCCCAGAAACGCACCCCCCTTAGTGAGAGGCAATAATGGACACAACCCAGAAGGTGAATGAGGCCAGGACCAAGTGCGGGTAAGATCAAAAGAGCCTTATATAATTCAGTATAGGGCATGCAAAGAACTCTGCAAACTCCAAGAGCGCTCTGTCTGACAATAGCAAAGACAGTTAGTTATATTACAAATACACATCATGCATGAGGTAAGCTATAGGGGCCACAGAGTCTCAGGGATTGGGTGGTGATGGCTAGGTGGTATACATTGTATACAGTTGCTTCTCCAGGATTGGCGGACGTTGGTGCTGCGCCACGTGGGGCGGGAGGTCAGCTGGGCTCATCGGGATGTAGCGCTGGGCCGGACATGCCTTGTAACAACAAATGATAACTAAACTAACATTTGCCCTTTTGGCCACACATTCCCACCCATTCATCACACTTCATGTGTCCTGTTGAGTTGCAACTCTTGTAAGTGCTGACCTTAGATCAATACATGGCCAGGAACATTGAAATGCGATCTGGAGTGTCTTAATACATCAGTTTGGGAGGCGCCTTAGGTTCAAACAATCAGGTCCCATGGGCGTAGTCAGGGGCATGGACGGGGGTGCTTGACTAACAATCCTTGGCAATTTCGGTGAGGGATGGTATTATGATCTGTTGGTAAACGTGTGTGCGCCCCACTTTCTAGGGTCATTAACTCGGGGTCGACAGAGGTACTACTGACCCGTGGGGGGCATGTGACCGGTGCCTGAAAGGCGGCGGGATTTAGGACCAGGTAGCTCGTAAGTCACAGAGTCAGGCTGTGGCGGCCTCTGACACGGGGGAGGGTGGCAGATGCTTGAAACGGGTCCAGCAGGGTCGGGAGGGAAGGCAAGGCTTTGCTGTTTGAACACCGTCTATCTCGAGAGAGCCTGGGCAGGGGGAGGGGGAAATGGCCTTGCAGCTCTGTGCGTGGCATCTTGCACGAGGCGGTTTTACTGTCGTATGGGTGAGGGGCGACTAACAACACATGGGGTTCCTAAAAGCACTCATATGTATTTGTATTTACATGGGATACTAGCTGATGATCATACTTTTTTACATAGCATTTCACATTTACAGTTGACATACGAACATGACGTAGTGTTACGCAGGTGTGTTTAAAGAGTGTATTAGGAGAGCAGCACAAGTTATTGTTCACAGTTATCAGCTGTCCAGTCTTTGTATATCTCTTCATTACATGTAATATCGGTTGCACAACTTTCTCTTTACCCATTCTCCTTTATATTAGCAGCGAACGTTAGTCAACAAGGCACATATTACATACATGGTTTCTGCACATTGCAAGGGCTTTCGGGGTGGGTATGGGTGCAAGGCACCACGCCGTCTATACCTGGGGGGCTTGGTACAGGGGTCAGGGCCTGAAGGGTTTGGGCTGATCTCAGTTACATCCTAGTATTCTCGTTCATAGCTGGGACAATGATGTTCTGCGCAAGGTCAACAGCTACAGTGTTTTATTTTGTTGTTCACTCGCGTCTGGACACTTGTGAGAACGAGTCTTCAACGGATCTGCCATGCAGTGGGAGGTGGGGGAAGTGTGGGCCTCTGTGAGCGCGGTGAAGTGGGGGTCACTCTGCAGCGTTCAGTGTTTCTGCCTTGGGTTAGATATGCACGTTTCTAGCAAGATGGAGATGGCTTAATACAAGATGGTGTCTATTCTCTGCCACATAACGTGGTGGTGCAGCCCCACATGTCGGCCAGCAGCCGCCCTGCCGCCTGGGCCCGGGAGGCAGGGGGGCTGCTGACGAGTCATGGGTCTCAACCAGGGTGGGACATGTAGTGGGAGGGGGGTCCTATTGACCTACCCTTCCCTACGTTTCCCCACTTTCGTTACTTAAGTAACGAATACCTTAGCTCCCCCAGTCGTTCGCTCTCTTTCTCAGCCAACACTGCTTCCTCCCAGGCTGGTGTTCCTTTTATTGGCATCCAGGCTCTGCACACCCCCCAGAGGCTTTCCCCCCTTCTGACATACTCATCTGGGGTGCAAGTCATATATATACATCCCATATCTCCCTTCAGGTCCACCCATACCTCGGTGTACCATTCTAGCTCCTGGGGTTCCTTTATCGTGGTATGATATAACCTGTCCACTATGTCCCCGTCGTAGTATTTGGGCACCATCCTATATTTGGATTCTGAAGCCTCTCCAGTTTGTATGTGTGCTTCCTGTTGCGCCCGTGCCCTTCCTCCGGCGTTGCCCATTGTCACCATCATCATTGCTCCATTGGGGACTGCATTTGCGCAGCATTGAAGACCCAACTGGCACACACAAAAAATCAACAATAAAAACACGATGAGGGGCATTAGTAATTTCACTGCAAACCCCATCCAGGAAGGTACCCAGGAAAAAAGGTTGTCGAACTACGTGCTTGGGTCAGTGCCACCTTCTGTCTTCATTCATTCCCCCAGGTTGTGGACTGCGGCAAAGACGTGTGATAGTGTCCCATTATCAGCATCTTCAGAATGTACAAAAGTGCAACAGGCAGTTCCAATTTTTCGGCAAACACCTCCGTCCATCGCTATCAACAGGTCTAGGACATGCCTGTTTTGCATTGTCATCAATCTCAGTGCCCTCAGTTCCACTTTGATCACGTTGAATCCTTCTTCAGTGTCGTTGGCCAATTGAATCAGCTCCCACTGTGTGATCTGCAGCCATTTTGCATTTGCTCGGGCCTGAATGCTTGGAAAGAGGGAGGCAAAGAAGCTTTCTGCTGAGCTGAATAACCTGTACCTGTCTGGGATCTGTGCCAAGAGTTCTGAGGAGGCCTTTGAGATATAGTTTGATGACCTCCGTTTTCTGGACAGGATTTCGTCGGCGGTTCCTTCTGATAGGGTGTACAGTGGTGGCTCTTCAGTAGGTGAGGCCTTGGTTGTAACTTGAGTCGTTTTCCGGCCCCCCTGGCCCAGGTGGCTCTCCGGTATTACCATTAAAGCTGAGTGCAGTGTCGCCAGGGAACACATGCCCCTCCATGATGGTGGGAGGTGCATGTAAGCCCGCTTGCCACAGACCCAGTAAGTGTCCATCAGGGCTGCTGTTCCTTTCTTCATGTCTGGGATCATTAGGCTCTTGCTGCAGTTCGTGTTTCTTCCCATTTCGATTTTCCCTTCTCCTAGGAAACAAAGTTCACTTGAGATTTCTTTCTGTAGTTTCAATGATTTTTCTATAGCGCTTACCCAGGTCAATTTTGCCACATGTTCTGACCACACCGTGGCACACGTCTTTGCAATCCATTGTAGTTTTTCGGCTGGCAGCCCTCGCAGTGCTTCAGCTTTGCAGGTTACCACGTCATCTTTCCATTTGTTTCTGAAAATAGTGTTCCTTTTATTACTAAAAATGGTTCCTTTAAGCATACCACTCCCTTTAGTCTTGAGTAGCACATTTTTTCGTTCTGCAGCATTTCAAAAGATACTGTGTGTGCGTGGAAGGTGTTCTTAATTCTGCACAGAGTGAGATGGAGGAGACACTGGGCGTCTGCAAGAGGCAATTCTTGCGGCATTAAGACTTTAGGTGTGCCTGAGGCATGGGGGATCAGGGAGCACACGTAGCAACTTTCATTAGTTGTTTGTTTGGCTGTGGAGCTCATGTCTGCATACCATTTATTCAACTGGTGTGGGTGTCTGGGATCCTCTATCGTGTCAAGCCCCAGGCCATAGTATTCGTCATATCTCTTTCTACCTATTTCCCTCTTCTTCCTATTGTTAAGGAATGTTTTAGCATGCCTGGCTGCGTGCAACAGGGACTCCCTCTCCCCAGGCCCCTCCTTCTCCCATTCCTCATGCAGAGTAATGAATTTGTTAGCCATTTCAATATTTTCCTTCATTCTCTCTGTGGTGTGGTCTTTGTCTCGTGGAGGACTGATTGTCGTTGCGGGTGGGGTAGCAGTGGTGCCATATAACCATGATATAACAGATGGGTGTCGATCATTTAGTTCATGTACGCCAAAATTTGTGGTGTGGCTTTGGGGCTTCAAATGGATGGTCGGCTTGTTGTTAGTATCGCTCTGACGTTTCTCCTCGTCTGGATGCGGGCCATACCCCCATACCAGCTGAAAGCCATCCCATATTAAATAGTTACCTTCCTTAAATGGTTTGCTTACATTTTCCAAATCAGTTCCATTACCTCCCCCCTCATGTATCTCAATGTAGATAAATGCTATTAGGTAATATGTTGCCAAGCCAAACATGAGTGTAAAAAATATAATAGCACAGACAGTCAACCCACATTTGTATGAATATGTTCGTAAATCAAAAACATTTCTACTCCTAGTGTCCCTATTGCTAAGCGTTGCAGGCTGCCTGTTCGTTGCCATGGTTACTCCTATATGTTGAAACATAGAAAAGGGCGCATTAAGCATACAGTGCAATCATTTTTGCATTTTCCACTTTTCAGTGTTACTTTAGAGTAAGAGAGAGATAGAGAGATATATAGATAGAGATATATAGATAGAGAGATATAGAGATAGAGAGATATATAGGGAGAGAGATATAGAGATAGAGAGATAGAGACATATAGAGAGAGAGAGAGTGCAGGGTGAGAAAGGGGAGAGGGTGAGTGAAATCATTTTATACTTATTTACACGCTGTCATAAACCTTATTATAATACAGTTGTCAGTTTAATACATTTCGCATGCTCTTTTTTTCGTTTTTTTTATTTTTATTCATGCACATTTACACCGTTGGGGCCTTCTGCACCTTCTGCTGACCCCACGCTGTCATATGCTTTTCTGACGTCTGTTAAATGTATCCAATATCTCAAGCCCTTCACTTTCACCGCTGTGGGTGTGCAAAACACCACCTCGTATGGGCCATGAAATTTTGGAGCATTCCACCTACGCACGAAGCTCCTGATGTTTATCATCTCCCCTGGTAACAGCTGACCTGTTGTGCTTTCTTTCTCTGGAGTGTGTGTTTCATTTTCCCCATCACTTATGAATGGTGGTGCAAGTTGTCTCGCTATCATTCGTGCTGCCTTAGTAAGTTTAGTCAGGTAGTCATTAAATTCTTCTCCCAGTACAGTTGCACTTCTGTGTGCATCTGAATGTCTACGGAGGGGTGAATGTGCTGTGTGCATTTGTCTTCCTGTCACGATCTTGTGGGGCGACAAATGGTGGTCCTTGCTTGGCTGATTCCTCAGCTCAAAAAGGGCCAAGGGGAGACAGTGTACCCAATTTTTCTTAAGGGTGAAACATAGTTTTGACAGCCTTCCTTTTAGTAATCCGTTGATCTTTTCTACCATCCCGTTACTTTGCGGGTGATAAATTGAGCATATTTATGCTTTATCCCTAGCAATGATGTCACTTCTTTAAAGAGATCGTTCACAAAATGTGTGCCGTTGTCAGAGCGAATTACGTCGCAAATTCCCCAGCGGGGGAATACTTCTTGCACAAGAAACTTTGCAGCGCACTTCGCATCTGGGTGGGCACAGGGACCTGCCTCTACCCAGCGTGAAAAGGGGCACACTAACACTATCATGTACCTCGCTCCGTTGCACCTCTCACCCATATCTGCATAGTCGATATGCAGTTCTCTGAAGGGTCCTATTGGCTAGGGTATTACATAAATGGTTTCTGCACATTGCAAGGGCTTTCGGGGTGGGTATGGGTGCAAGGCGCCATGCCGTGTATAGCTGGGGGGCTTGGTACAGGGGTCAGGGCCTGCAGGGTTTGGGCTGATCTCAGTTACATCCTGGTATTCTTGTTCATAGCTGGGGCAATGATGTACTGCGGAAGGTCAACAGCTACAGTGTTTTATTTTGTTGTTCACTCGCGTCTGGAGACTCGTGAGAACAAGTCTTCAGCAGATCTGACATGAAGTGAGAGGTGGGGGAAGTGTGGGCCTCTGTGAGCGCGGTCAAGTGGGGGTCACTCTGCAGCGGTCAGTGTTTCTGCCTTGGGTTAGCTATGCACGTTTCTAGCAAGATGGTGATGGCTTAATACAAGATGGCGTCTATTCTCTGCCACATAACGTGGTGGTACAGCCCCACGTGTCGGCCAGCAGTCGCCCTGCCTCCTGGGCCCGGGAGTCCGGGGGGCTGCCGACGAGTCATGGGTCTCAACCAGGGTGGGACATGTAGTGGGAGGGGGGTCCTATTGACCTACCCTTCCCTACACAATCCTGGGTGGGGGTGGGGTATTTAAGTAGGTGTGTGTGAATGTTTTGGTGTGTGTTGGTTGGGTGAGGACAGGAAGCAGAGGAGGATGTCCAAGAGACCAGAGAAGGAAAGTCCGACAAGAGTGTGGGGTCGTTGAAGAGAGGGGGTCTGTAGAGTGTTTGAGCGTGGAAGGAAGGAGTGAGTGGGATAGCAGTATAGTAGTGGAAGGTGGGAGTAGAGAAGGGTGTGGTAGCAGCAATTGGTGATTGTGATAGGAGAGGGATATCAGTGGTAGTTGAATAGTGGTAGAGAGGTGGTAATAGTAGCAGAGAGGTAGTAGTGCCAGGAGAGTAGCTGTAGTGGTGAAAGAAAGATGGATAAGATAACGCCAGAGATAGTAGGAAGTAGTAGTAGTGAATAGAGGAATACAGAAAATAGTAACATTGAAGGGTGGAGGTAAGAAGGGAAGAGAACATATTGAGATTGTGAAAAATCTAGTAATATTGTCACTGAGTCCCTGGAGTCAAACTTCCCTTACGTGTACTGGGAAAGATGGAAGCTACCTGACTCTGACCCTTGTGCTGGCTATCTGCAGGAGGACCACGTAGGAGAGGATAAACTGTAGAGGGACAGAACAAAAACATTAGATCACAATTACCCTTCATCTGTATTTCTCATTGGTACCCATTTGCCTTTTCAACATTCTTGTATAGTATATTGTAATGCAAATATAGAATCTCCAATTATAACCAACCACCAACCTTATTTGCATTTCCCTCTGCTTGACAGTACTGAGGCGAGGTAGAGGGATGGAGTAAGGAAGATGACTAGAAGCGGGAAGCTAACACTGCATTCTAGTGTTTGGAGAGGATTAACCGGTGTGGGATATTCAAAAGAGACGCACCTGAACCCAGGTTGAGACCTGAGCCTCCCAGAGTTGATTGGGACACAGGCGGAAGAGAGCTGAGCAAACGAAGAGAGAGGCAGGGGCTGGATCTGTAGGTGGCTTGTTCTGACGCTGGTCAGAATGCTGAGAACAAGCAGACGGCTAGAAGCAGCGCAGAGGCTGATACTAACGGCGTGCAGGAGAGGCGAACCTCGAGTAAGCTTACTTGAGGGCCCGAAGCAGCAAGAGCTGTCTGCAGCAGAGGAGGGCAAAGCAAAAGCTTACCGGGTCATGGGAAGCATGCACAGTCAGCGAACCGAAGAAGACAGAGAATGAAAGACACAAGGAGCACCAAAGCCACCCGGTATGCCCAGAGAAAGCGAACGGGATATTGTCGCGCGTATAGGTGAATGCTACCGCATAACGCATAAGATGCTTACTACGACCCATAAATGCCTCAGTCTCAGCGGCCCAACCTATCTGTCATCCCGTATAGGCATCAAACCTAACGTGAGGAACCTTTGCTCTTCTTCTGCGGTCATTCTCAATTATCCTAAATTTAGGACAGCCAAATTTGGAGGTACTACATTGGATGCTCAGGGTCCCCTTTTATGGAACACACTTCCAGCTGGTATACGGCAGATCCAGAGCTATACAGTGTTCAAACGTGCCGTAAAGACTCACTTATTTAACCTGGAATAATCTCCTGACTGGCTTCTCCATCTGCCTCTTATGCTTGTTTGTCTTTGTCTTGTTCTTGTTCTTTGTGCAACCTGAGGCCCACGGGCATGTTGTCGCGTTACAAAAATTAAAATAAATAAATATAAATAAAATAAATATGTCATGTTAAGTAACATCATTGAAAAGTTGATGCAAGCAATATTATAAAAGGGTCGGTGACCCCACGTTTCAAAACAAGAATTGGTGTAGGTGCGAACAGTGCTGAAAAAAGGTCAAGGACCCCATATCTGAACAAAGAAATACAGATCAGAAGCAAACTGTAATGAGAAAGGGTTGATGACCCAATAGTTAGCAAAGTTTGTTTTGTTGATGACAAAGGAAGTAGTTGGAGAATGTAAAAGCCCAGGCAGGTTAGTGAACCAGTGTGACGCGTCTCTGTGCAGAATGGTGCCGCCTGCACCACCTGGGATATGGAGATTGTATCCCTGGTGATGTAGGCAGGCGTGTTTGCGCCTACTATCCCTAGGATGCATGCGGCTGCAGGAGGTGCCAGTGGGAACTCTTCCCGGGATGTTGCAGTCACCTAGGTTGCTTCCAGGTTCAGGCCATGGTGCGTTGTGATGTCACGGCGCAAACGTCTGCACGGCGGCCAGCTGATCGGCGATGGCAAGCGGTTGCCAGGGTAACTGCTGATGTCGGAAGCCCTCGCTCGGGCTATGAAATGTAACGAGATACTACTTCAGTGCGTCTTATCGCTCCCACAGTTGAGTCCTTGTTGTTTTCTCCATGATCCTTGATTCTCTTCAGTCTTGTGCACGGCCTTGATCTTGCCTTGTCCTGCTCCTCCCTCCTTCCTCTCTGCCTTGCCTCCACCTTCTGCCTCCTTTCCTCCTCTCTCCTCCTTGTTCCTCAGTCCTTCCTGACAAGCCTCTCTTTCTTCCTGGCCTTCTTGCCCAGTCAGTTGTTGGCTCCTCTGACTTCAAAGGCCCTCAGCGGCCTCCCGGCTCTGTGGCGCCCTAGTGGTTCCACTGCCTTACACCATGCTAAATTGCAAGAGGCGGATCCAGCCCATGTTGTGGGGGAATTGGTCCCTGACCTTGCCCAAGTCCACCATACGCTTGGGACAAAGGGGGGGCTGGGTCTCCTGCCTGCACTGACCCTGGAGCATCCTGGACGACTTGCGAAACAGTACCTCCCAGAAGAAAAGAGGAAGCCCATCACAGCCAGGACCCAGTACACTGCGCCCAGGCGATCAAGCCCTTTACAACCAGGCAAATAGTGTTATGATTACAATACATGTCGAAAATACATATTTTATAGTCTCTTACCTGAGTTAGCAGGTCTTTAAAAAAAGGAGGAAATGGGAGCCTACCACACTTCTTCCTATTCCCTGGAAAATAGATAACAGGGCCCAGTGGAGAGTGTGGCTCTTGACAGGTGAAAGATTCAAATGTTGAGAGCCAGGAAACTCCAGAGCAGTGGTGAAAGTGGATTCGGTAGTAATGAGCAGGTCGAGGTGCTTAGAAATAGTACAGTGCAAAGGATTGTAGTTGCTGGCTCTGAAACTGAACGCTCAACTAAGCAAATGAAAACAAAGCAATAGAGAGTATATTAATGAACAGTAATAGTATAATACAAGTCTCGTAACAGAAAGAAACTGTTCAATTCTACGATGCGTGATTTAACAAATTACCTTTAGAAACTGTTGAGTGTGCATGAGAGATGTGCTGTTCCGAAACGAAAGCCTAGTTATAATGGTTGATAATCCCGGAAACAAGTTGTGGAGCTACGGAACTCTGTTAAATATAACAACAAAGAACGACTAATGGCAAAGTGGTGCATATGTTACTCTTGAAGAGAAGACTTGATGAGGAACATGTTCACTTGTAGAGATGAGTTAATGGGGAACGTGTCATGCACTGGAAAGAGGATCCAATTCTCGAAGCCACAAATAAATAGATTCGAAAGAAAAGACAGGGCAAAGGTAGAAAGCAAGTAGTAAGGTGGGAAGGGGGGAATTGAAGAGAGAGAGAGAGAGAAACAATGAAGCAATGGAGTAGTTTAATACTCACGGGAGCGTATGAATCAAAGTAGAAGCAACGCAATGAGCTGGCAGGAGAAAGCCTTCTTATACAGCATCCAAAGTGTTTCTGACCACTGATTCATTTTGCCGGTAGCCATTTTGCAAAAGACTGGCTTAGGCGAGACAGATTCTTCCTGTGGAACTATTCGGTGCCATCTTGGATGACAGTCCTATTAATCTTAATCCCATTCTTTTCCATCTGCGTCACTGAGACCATGAAGGATAGTAATTCATGACAAATAGTGAGTCTGGGGCTCGAACCCTCAGGAGAAGCAAACTTTTTGAAACAGTGTAATATCCTGGCAGGAGAGTAAACAAGAAGTAAACTTGCTGAAACAGTGTGACATCCTGGCAGGAGAGTAAACCATGAGTAGGAAAGGAAGTGAGCCTGAAGATGGGAAAAGTGTCAAATCAATACATAAAAGGGAAGAATTATGCCTATTTTTAAAATTTGTGAGAAAGGAGTAAATACCCTGGGAAGAGAGATCACCAGAGACATAAAGAGGAGCAATCAATGGAAAATGGTAAAGCAACACCCCAAGAAAGTAATCGGAGGATACAGAGTGTGAACAACTGGAGCAAATAAGTGGAATTGTGTGACTGTCCAAGGGAATAACACTGGAACCATCCAGCGGAGAAGGGTAGAGATATACACCCTCAGAAAACAAATGGCAAATGCAGAGTGTGACGAACTGGAACAATTCAAAGGAATTCTGTATTTAAAGTGATACGCAGGGGAAGGCCAATCACCTTGAAGTTGTGAAATAAAGAGCACCATATGTCTAACGGAAAGATTGATATAATTTAAGATTGGGAATACTTAATGTAAAGCATTGACTGTTGAAGGAAAACAAGGTAAAATTATATTTCCTTAAAAAGCATAACAGCCTAAAGAAACATCGATAATCTCAAGGGATATGTCGTTCTCGTGGAACTTGTAAAGTGAAGTCTTAAAAAGGGAAGAGAAACTCAGGGAAGGAGACCCACTTTTGTTGAATGATGACACTTTGTGGAACTTTATCTGGGGGCACCGGAGGCTAGAGAAGGATAAGAAGAAACATAGGGAAAGGGAGGATACCTTTTCCTGGTGGAACTTTATTTCTTTCTTTTCTGCACCTTAAACTTTATATTTTTGGAACTTTGAAAGAAGGCAACAGATGCATAGTCTATAGAAACCCCCTTGTGCACATTATATTAAGTTTAGAGTGTAAGGGTCAGATTAGGGTTTTTGGAAACATGATGGAGGACGCTTTTTTGTTTGACATCCTTGTGCAGACGTGCTTTGGTTTTGTTGAGACAGGGAAACCCCTCTTAGGAATAGGGATGGATAGAATTTCCCCCAACCCTCTTATTATTTTGATACATAAATGTCTTTAGCCAACAACAAACATGCCACTGTGTCTGAGTCTTACTCTTGATCCCTTACAGGACCTAGTGCAGGAAGGGTCAGGTGACACCTGTGTGCAAGAGGAAAAGGTGGAACTGGGTGGAAGGAGGCACCATCCCCATAACACCCTTAGAGTGCTAAGCGGTCTAGGTCAGAAACATCTAGAAGACCCTTAGGGAGACAGGTAGCCATAATCTTAGGAAAAACATCAGTAGTTCCAGTCAGGGGACCAGACAGGTTGCACCGTTCAATAGAATTAACATTCCCAATACCGATGCCTAGGGTAGGGCGTAGGGAAAGCCAGGCAAGTCGAGCCAGAGAGTGATGGCTCTAGCGCCCAAAAAAAACAAGCCCTGGGAACCCCAGAGAACACCCAAATTCAGCATCCAGTCTGTCTATTGAAGATCAATAAACACCTTTGGACCTGCAATATGAGTTGCTGTGGGTATTTGTGGCTTGCCACCCCGTCACAATGGAGAGTGGTTATGTGCCCTGAATCTGCAGGATGCACACCTGCATATCCCCATATGGACTCCTCTCCACAGGAACCTGTGTTTTGTAACCCTGTCTCTGTAGTGCCAATTCAGGTCCCTCCCTTTTTGCCCTAGCTCTGCTCATAGTAAATTTACCAAAGTGGAGCCAGCAAAGATTGCTTCATTGAGACAGGCAATACATGGTGTGAATCCATCCAGATAACTTTGGATTTGGCTTTTGCAAAGAGCCTTTCTCTTAATTCACCAAATTGTCACTGACTTCTGCTCAACTGATCCATTTTGTTGTCCTCGTCTTGGACACCAGGGGTCTTTTCTCTTTAAAGGGGAGGGTTCAGGATATCTTGACTTGTGGGTTCAACTCTTTAACAGCTCACACACATTGGCCCATCGTTTACTTAGGCATGTGAGACTCATGGCTGCCTGCATCCTGGTGGTTCCACCTTTTAGGTTGTGCAGGAGACACAAAAAACTGCACCTGACTCCACACTGGTCTTGAGGAACTCTGAGCCCATGCGCATTGCATACCATTATCTGTTTCTGTGAAACAAGGCCTTCAGCACTGGATGGAGGAGTTTGTCCTCCTTATAAGGCTCCCCATCTCTGTACCCACTACAACCAAAAGCATATTATCAACTATTTCCTTGGCTTGTGGGAGACCTTTCACTTCCTTCACATCCCTGTCGCGAGGCTCAACTCCATCTTCCTAGCACTGGCATTTTTCTGGTTGTGACTTGGGAGGTCAGATGGTCCTGTTATATATCCAGACTGCAATGTTTTATCTAAATAATCAAAGGGTGAACATTTCTCTATTCTGTGTAGACTTGCAGTTGAGATCTGGCTCATCTCCCTGGATCTCTTCTCAATTACAACACACTTGGAATGGAACTGAGCATCAAAGCAGACTCTGAGCAGGAGATCTCTGGCTTCTTTAATGGGAACTCCCTTCCGATGTTCTGAGTCTGATCTTTGCTCAGTGGATCTCTCCACTTCTGTATCTATTTGCCCCACAGGACAACAATAAATGTCCTCTCTATTCCTTTTGGAGTGTCCAGGGTGTCCACTCCCAGGGCAATGTGTTGACAACATGGGGGCAAATATCCAGCCCCCCTTTATGTAAATATTATTTCTATAGCAAAGCGCCATTTATGGTTAAGTTGCTCATCTCATAGGAAGATCACTTTTTGGACGGCTTATAACTTCGCTCTCCCAGGACAAATCCTAACCAAACTTTGCAAAAAAAAGTATATGGCCCACTCTGAATTATTTTGCAAAGCTTGGTAAGATTTGGTCCAGGGGGGGCAGAGGTATAGGGGGGGGCCCAAAATGTCTTTTTTTCCCATAGACATAATGGGAAAAAACTTTGCTCAAGCCTACAGCCCAAACCGCTGGACGGATTTCCACCAAATTTGCAGCAGGAGCGGCGGTTTGGTCCCGAAAGCATGCTTTTGTTCATTTGGTGAAAATCCGTCCAGTAGTTTCTTTTTTAAATTACCAAAATGTAAGGCAAAAAAAATTGTTATATCTATGTCTGCTCCGCGGACTCACTTCCCCGTTCGGTCCACGGACTGGCCTCTGATTGGCTGTACTGTCCGCAGACTGGTCCCCGATTGGCCAGAAAATACTCCGAGTTTTGCGGGGTCCATGGACATCGGGACGCGGCCGCCGATTGGCTGGTGAAAAAACCCTGAAATGCGTTGGTTTTCCTGAAGCGCCCACCATCTTGGATTCATGGACTTTTTGTGGTCCGCGGACAGCACAGTGAAAACATTTTTTTAAAAAGCAGCATTTCACTTGTCAAACTCAACAAACGATCTCTGGGATGTGGGGGCGGGGGGTTGAGGATTGGATTGGATATGGCCATAAGAAGCCAAAAAACTGGTTGTTTCACCCCCCCGTAAATCTGCGAACACTCCAGATGTCCTGGGGCAGTGCTGTGGTGTTCGCGGACACTTCAAATGTCCTACGACATCTGTACCTATTTCTGCATTACAGGGTTGGGGAAAAGCAGTTTTTGGATGGCTTATAACTTTTGCGCCATCCAATGAAACTGCATGTAACTTTGCAATTTTATTCCAGAACTAATCCTGAATGGTTCTGAAAAGTCTTGTGGGATTCTGTCAAGAGGGGGCAAAATTAGAGGGGGGGTCCCAAAATATTTTAAGGGCATATAAATGTGGTGTCATTTGATGAATCGGCACAACATTTTGCAAAACGATTTTGGATCTAGATATAAATGGTTTTCTAAAGTTTGGTGGGATATTCTCAGGACGGGGCGAAATTAGAGGGGGGGTCTTAACATTTTTAGATGGCTTATAACTTTGTTGCTATTTGACAAATGTGAACAAAAGTTTTGAGAACGATTATAGACCCAACCTTCAATGCTTGTGTAAAGACTGAATGGATTGTGTCAAGTGGGGGCTAAGTTATATGACTATTGTATGTACATACATTTTGACACTTTAAAAAAAATAAAACATGGGCGGATTTTGAGCAAACTCGTGAGGAGCATTGGCAAGGACATTAAAGCATGGTTTTGCAAATGTGCGCGTGTTTTTAATTTTTACAAGTGTAATAATGTAGGTGCAAAAAATAGTCCTATACCTTTGGTGACTGAGGTATAGCCTGTGGCCGTGGGCAGAAGCCAGATTGTCTGGATCATGGCATAAGGTCATGACGCAGACATTCTGGCTACTGGGCATGACCGCTAGGGACAAAAAATGGTGTTAAAGTGGCTATGTCTACCTGGGACCGGCTACGTGGTAAAGTTATTCGAAGGTAGGATAGGTTTGAAAGGGAAAAAAGTGCTTGTGGTAATATGTTCATATGGTTTTGCAGGCTGCCATGGCAAGGGAAGAGTGGCTGTGTACGGAGCCCTGCCTTCTCTTTCCATGTTGGCTGTCTTGGAAAAGGATTTTCTTTCCTACAGCGGGATGCTGCAGGCATCCCTCTGTGGGAAGAATAATCCTTCCTTCTTACAGCAGGACGCCGTAGGTGTCCCGCTTTAGAAAGGAAAATCTATGTTTTAGCAACCTGGGTTCCCGCTTTGGGAACCAGGGGTGCTAATGGCTTTTATCCCCTATTTCAGGGGCTGCAATGGACGATAATGGGCCGTAGCCTTATTTATTTATTTATTTATTTATTTATTTATTTATAGCGCACTAATGCCCGCAGACATCAGGCTGTGTGGTTACAGTATTTGTTGAGGAAGATGAGGTGGAGGAAGACAGCTTAGTACTTGCTGAGAAAGGAACAACCTTTCTGAGAGCATTGCGGTCATTGGATTTGTTGTGGCAGCGCATGGAGGTGGTCCTGTAGGAGTACTGTCCAGGTAGTCTGCGACTGAGTGCACTCAGTGCATTTCATTTTGGTAGCTTTAGCCTTTGGTACACCCCCAACAGTAGCAAAGAAATGGCACACCCATGATTCGATCTTGGTGCTAGAAGCAGGCACTTCCTCTACCTCATCTTCTTGGTCCTCTTCATTGTCTTTGAAAGTACTGCACTCTTTTTGTTGTGAAGGTCCTCCAGCTGGTGGTGGCTCTTGGGGAGGAGGGATGGCAATAACTGATGCCATTTTTAAGCTAAATAGCAGTTTTGATAAAATTCTTCCAAGTATGTACTGTGTACTAGATTGGTAATGGATAATGAGTACGAACAGGTGTAGGAGGTGTTTAAGGTAAATTTTAAGTTGAAAGTTCCTAGATCAGTAGAAAATGCAGTTCCGAACTGTCCGCGAAGGACGGATCTTATCGTGAAGTGCGGACAGGTTCTCAAACACGTCATCATTCCGCGAACCAGCGCTTGGTCATGTGGCGCTGCCCGGAAGGTCCGCAATGAAGTCAGATGTTTGTAGACGTCTACGGATGCAAAACTAGTTGAAATAGTTGCAAAAGGTGTATAGAAGTGTTAAAATTGATTCTAGAAGGTGGGAAATGGCAGAGTTCTAAGGTGACACTTTGTAAATTGGACACAGATATTGTTATATTTGGTAAGTATGATATTAGTAAGTTGTAGAAAAATTGCATACTCTGGTAAAAACACATACAATTCACTGAAAAAACATTGTTAAAGGGACGTTATGGTTAAGTTGGACTAATAAAAACCTATGAAATTCAATGAATATACTTTGTTAAAAGGACATTATGGTTAAGTTGCACTAATGAAAACCTATGAAATTCAATGAAAAAACTTTGTTAAGGGGACGTTATGGTTAAGTTGCACTAATAAAAACCTATGAAATTCACTGACAAAACTTTGTTAAAGGGACGTTATGGTTAAATTGCACTAATAAAAACCTATGAAATTCAGTAAGAAAACATTGTTAAAAGGACGTTATGGTTACAAGTAAAATCGAAAAAACCATGAAATTCGCCAGTTATGGTAAGCTAAGCAATCAAAACTCGTGCCACCACCGTGCACTGCGAAGACTAACACTCAGGACATCAAAGATGACATCACAAATGTCATTGATGGCCTCACTGATGACATCACATGTGCATTTACTTTTCATACAAGGGGTTGTGAATGTAATGTTGGCAAAAACGTATCAGGGATTATCGGGAAATGTGTAATGAACTACATACTTCATTACCATAGCTTACCATAACTGACGAATTTCAGGGGTTTTTCGATTTTACTTGTAACCATAACTTCCTTTTAACAACGTTTCTTTACTGAATTTCATAGGTTTTTATTAGTGCAACTTAACCATAACGTCCCTTTAACAAAGTTTTTTCATTGTATATATATATATATATATATATATATATATATATATATATATATATATATATATATATATATATATATATATATATATATATAGCCTTTGTGTTTGTGCAAGGCATAGTTAAGGTTAAGACAAAGGGCCTCATTCCGACGCACCGGTAAGGACACTGGTGCCGGTAATCCCTTTGCGCCCTATTTCGGACCAAACGTACCTTACTGTTCCCGTTAGGGGACCAGGGCGCAAATAACTGTCACGACTCGCTCCCTTCGCTCCCGTTCCCGCCACTTGGGGGCATGTTTTGGGGCTTATTCCTTGCTGGACATTTCCTCCGAACCTAATGCCACAGTGCTGTAATGAATTGGGAGCGCAAAATCCCTATTTTCCAAACTACTTCCCTTCCGGATCCATTCCAGGTCTTTGGCAGCCAGCATGCTTCTTTAACCAAATGACTGTGTTTCCCAGAATGCCTGGCCCCCTGCTCCACCTCCACCCTTGCAGGACTAGGTTGGGTGGAGGATAAGCAACACCTGTGGCTGCAGGTGCAGCAGTCAGCACACCTGAGGCGTGTGCTCGTTTAGCAGCTTTAAAAGCCACAGTCTCACTTCAGTCCAGCGCTGGTCATCGTTTGCAGTGTTCCTGTTTTTGACTAGTCCCTTGTTCACTGTTCCTTGCCCTTTTACCTAGGTCCTGGTTCCTGTTTTCTTGTTCCCTCCGCCCTGAATCTCTGATTCATGCTCTAATTGATTTCTGCACCTTTGTTTCCCTTTTTTCCTTCCTCTGTTTACAGGCAGCATTTCTCAGTGCTTTCCCTTTTCAAATGCAGCCCAGTTGGTATTTCTTTGACTCTGTCCTTTGCTGCTGTTAACCCGTATGCCTTAGCCTTCCTCTTTAGCTTCCTGTCTTTTCCTTGGAAGGATAGGGAGAAGTTTGCATTGGTTATTTAGCTTTTTCCCTGCTCCTGATCCTTACTTCTTTTGGGATCCATTCCAGGTTTTCCTTAGCACTTCTGCATTTATATTCCCATTTGATTTTAGGTGTGGTGTGCGGTTGTTAGCTAGCTCCTGTGTGAATGCTTATGTTTTCCTCACTATATGTTATCACTATTTCAACTTAGGTATTTAGTTTTCTGCAGCGGATCACTCTCGGCTGCCTTCCAGCCTTCACCCTTGCCCTGTCGGGCTCCCCACCTAACAGCGGATCACGCTCTGCTGCATTCCAGCCTCCGCCCTTGTCCTCTGGGCTCCCTGCCCGGCAGCCTGCCTCGCTCCGGCTGCCTTCAGCCCTTGTCCTCTTGGGCCCCCTGTTCTACAGTCTACCTCTCCCTGGCAACCTACAGCTCGTGCCCTCTGAACCTTCCTACTTCTCCCATTGCTGTTCTAGCCTCTTGGGGTCCCAGTTCATCAACAGGATTCCTGGGCTAGCTGACATTCAAGAGGTTGATTCTCGTCCTTGTGAGTACAGTTCTTTAGTTCCCTTATTTGATACCATCAGAGTGTTAGTTCACAGATTCTGTCATTGCTTGCCCTCCACGTGGGTTTAGCGCTGTCAGTACCTGTAACAGCAATTGGGGGTAAGGCGCTTGCCGACTTTCCTCGCGGTCAGGTGCTTACCCCACATCCCTTTTCACCTATTGGGTTTAATATCACACTCTGTTTGCCCTCCAGGCTTCTAGCATACATGAGTCGTTGTTCCTATGTGCACATTTCCCTTGCCATATTCGCTGCCTTAGTATTCGCAGGACTAATCCTGACAGAATGACCAGCCCAAAATTCCCATTGAATATGGCAAGTTTAAGAAAGAAAGGCAGCAAGGCCTCTAACAAGTTTGTACAGAAAGCTTCCCCTACATTTACCTGTGACAATCAAATCACTAGTCTTGGTTTAAATGAACTCCTTGTCACGAATGGGCATTTACGAGCAGAGTACTTTTCCCATAGGATGGCTCATCCTACATTGCCTGATCCTAGTTCGATCTTTTGTTCTGATCCCGATTCTATGTCAGCGCAAGCCTTAACCGTAGAAAACAACACACTGTCAGACTTATTAGACAAGAGTACCTCGGTTGTTGAAACCCATGATTTCAGTTGTGCTTCACCTCAGATAGAACAGTTTCATGG
This sequence comes from Ambystoma mexicanum, assembly GCF_040938575.1. NCBI lineage: Eukaryota > Metazoa > Chordata > Amphibia > Caudata > Ambystomatidae > Ambystoma > Ambystoma mexicanum. The sequence continues at coordinate 503,633,131 of NC_090929.1, read as the reverse complement.
TACAAACATAAAGAATGGAGGGGTTCCTTGCATAACTTCTGTTTTCTACCCTCAGTCCAAATACTTCTTTGCACAAGTACATACGGTAGTCCCTAATGTCAAGAGGTCTAAGGTCAATAGTTTGCTTAAGGGTAACACAGACCAAGTTAGTATGAGAAAGTATAAATCTCAGAACCTGAAAGCAGTAGAGGACAGTGCACAATCGGTGCACATCCAGATTGCTAGTGCAGGATCCAGCCCTGATGCTACGATGCCTCCCCCTGTGCCTACTGATAGTGATGTACAGTTAATGCAGGGCATACTAAGAGCCAAGCTTGAGGAGTTAACACAAGAATTCATTTCTTTACAAGAGGAGAATAAGATCTTGCACGCATTCCTGAATACACCTCAGACTTTATCCATTGATGTTGATGAAGTGAACACAGTTCAGCCCCTGAGTGCAGAGACTTTGGTAAATCATGATAATTGCCAATATGTTAGATTTATTGGAAGTGAAAGTCTTTCTTCTAGCACAGCGCTCAACCTGGGCACAGTTTCTAACAATTGTTCTGCTGATTATCAGGGATTGCAGTTAGCTGAAGATTTACAAGCCACTCCTTTACTTAAAGTTTCCTGTGTAGCAGACTGTCATAATTCTGAGCTAGCACACATACAAGCTTCTGATCTCCAAACACAATACACAAAGGTGGCATACACAGATTCAGTCACTACACTAGGCTTAGGTCCTGCTCTTGATACAGCTGCTGAGACTGAAGTAGAGTTTAAAGCTGATGTGGAAGACAATCTTACCTCTGGGTTCACTCTTCCTTCTGCCAATTCTGATCAATACAAACAGTCAGAGACTGTACAGATTGCATGTTCTGATGAACTCATTCCACAGTATACAGAACCAAAAGACCAGCAGGCGAATCCTGAACTGTTGATTGTTAATCTGCCTCTTTCAGAAGCTAAGACAGAGGAATGGACAATTGACGAAATCCTGATTAACAGAGACTTTACTATGGTGATTCCACTGGTTGATTTTTACTTCCACAAAGAAAGAGACTCTGTGTCACCCACTAAAGAAAAGGACTGCAAGGGTACAGTTCAGTCCTTGGTTACTGGAGCCAAGGAGTCTAATGCCCTAAAGGTGCCCTCCATTCCTGAGCCACTAATGTGTCTATCAACTTCTGAGACTTCTGTGTGTCCTCCTACAACCATTGACTCTTCGATGATCCAATCCACAGCCCTGCAGTCATCTTTGGTACACGTGTCTTCAACCAATGAACCACTGCCATGTCTGACATTTCATCAAGAGCCTCCACCATGCACGGGGTTAGTCCCAAAGACCCTGACATGTTTGGATTCAGCTACCGAGATGGCTCCAACTTGCATGCCTTCCGCTTCAAAGCTTCCTCTGGCCTGCCTGTCTACAGTGACTCATCCAGAAGATCATCCTTCAGCCAGAGAGCCTCCGGTAGTCCATCATATGTGCATGTCTTCAGTTCCAGAGTCTATTGCTTGTTTGCCTTCAGTTCATGATACACCGGTATCCTGCTTAGCTTCGCTTCCAACATCAGAGGTATACCTGTCTACACCATCAGATCCTGCTGTATTTTCTACTGCTCCAGACAGTCCTCCTGAATCCCAAACATTTACTGTCGATGAACGTTTAGAATGCCTTTCTTTTGCTTCAGGAGGAGCATCAGAATGCCAGCCTTTTCCACAAGACGATTCTCCCAACTGCTTCACTTTAGCATCAGAGCCTCCAAAAGATGCAGCATCAGATTTTGAGACTTTTGCCAGCTCCCGCTTCAGAGTCATCAAGCTGGACCAAGTGGTGAGTCAGAACCACTCACCTGGGTGTGCACAGGGGGTGGTGCAGACCGGCGTATTACCTACAGAACTTGTGCAACAGAATTCCGCCAAGAAGCACCAGTTGGGTGCTAGTAGCCAAAGGAAGGGAATGACTGCTGCAGTTCAAGATGTGTCTGTTATTGCTCCTTCTGCGAGTGTGCCTGAAATACCAAGTACTGTGTCTATCACTCCTATCAGTATGCCAAACGTCCCTGCTGTTGTATCCAACGTGCAACAAAGTGGCTACACGACTGTCACCAGGAGCACCAGCCTCGTACAACCCATGGGACTTCCAGGCATCCAAGGCGTAGAATATGTGCAGTCAAACCTTAATCTTTTTCAACCCCAAGCCTTTTCCCAGATGGATGACAGAAAAAGATCTGAACCTCTACCTCAGCCGCCACCTTCTCTAATGGCTGAACATGAACATTTCCTGAAGCCAGCAACTTCCTTACCTTCCGCATGTGCGCTCTCGGCAGAAAGGCTGACAGAACTTCTACCATTGTCTAAGGCAAGTTGCACCAGCCTGCCTCCCTCCTCAAAGACTTACAAGGGTCCACTCCCAGTGACTGAGCTTCCTGGACCTTTCAACTTTGCTTCAGGTCTTGCAAGTCCTTCATGCCTTTCTTCAAACCATGAGTCTCTTCCTCACCAGAAGCCATCGATTCCAGCAGTATCACTTCCAAAGACAAAGCACTCCTATCATGGAAGCCCATCTGCCTTTGCCCGCAAGCCACCATTTCCATCAGTGCCACCTCCAAAGAAAAAGCACTCCCATCATGGAAAGAAGAAGTCTCGTGCGGGTGGCGGGCACCCGAAGAGGGCCGTAGGAGGGGGTATACTGTCACGACTCGCTCCCTTCGCTCCCGTTCCCGCCACTTGGGGGCATGTTTTGGGGCTTATTCCTTGCTGGACATTTCCTCCGAACCTAATGCCACAGTGCTGTAATGAATTGGGAGCGCAAAATCCCTATTTTCCAAACTACTTCCCTTCCGGATCCATTCCAGGTCTTTGGCAGCCAGCATGCTTCTTTAACCAAATGACTGTGTTTCCCAGAATGCCTGGCCCCCTGCTCCACCTCCACCCTTGCAGGACTAGGTTGGGTGGAGGATAAGCAACACCTGTGGCTGCAGGTGCAGCAGTCAGCACACCTGAGGCGTGTGCTCGTTTAGCAGCTTTAAAAGCCACAGTCTCACTTCAGTCCAGCGCTGGTCATCGTTTGCAGTGTTCCTGTTTTTGACTAGTCCCTTGTTCACTGTTCCTTGCCCTTTTACCTAGGTCCTGGTTCCTGTTTTCTTGTTCCCTCCGCCCTGAATCTCTGATTCATGCTCTAATTGATTTCTGCACCTTTGTTTCCCTTTTTTCCTTCCTCTGTTTACAGGCAGCATTTCTCAGTGCTTTCCCTTTTCAAATGCAGCCCAGTTGGTATTTCTTTGACTCTGTCCTTTGCTGCTGTTAACCCGTATGCCTTAGCCTTCCTCTTTAGCTTCCTGTCTTTTCCTTGGAAGGATAGGGAGAAGTTTGCATTGGTTATTTAGCTTTTTCCCTGCTCCTGATCCTTACTTCTTTTGGGATCCATTCCAGGTTTTCCTTAGCACTTCTGCATTTATATTCCCATTTGATTTTAGGTGTGGTGTGCGGTTGTTAGCTAGCTCCTGTGTGAATGCTTATGTTTTCCTCACTATATGTTATCACTATTTCAACTTAGGTATTTAGTTTTCTGCAGCGGATCACTCTCGGCTGCCTTCCAGCCTTCACCCTTGCCCTGTCGGGCTCCCCACCTAACAGCGGATCACGCTCTGCTGCATTCCAGCCTCCGCCCTTGTCCTCTGGGCTCCCTGCCCGGCAGCCTGCCTCGCTCCGGCTGCCTTCAGCCCTTGTCCTCTTGGGCCCCCTGTTCTACAGTCTACCTCTCCCTGGCAACCTACAGCTCGTGCCCTCTGAACCTTCCTACTTCTCCCATTGCTGTTCTAGCCTCTTGGGGTCCCAGTTCATCAACAGGATTCCTGGGCTAGCTGACATTCAAGAGGTTGATTCTCGTCCTTGTGAGTACAGTTCTTTAGTTCCCTTATTTGATACCATCAGAGTGTTAGTTCACAGATTCTGTCATTGCTTGCCCTCCACGTGGGTTTAGCGCTGTCAGTACCTGTAACAGCAATTGGGGGTAAGGCGCTTGCCGACTTTCCTCGCGGTCAGGTGCTTACCCCACATCCCTTTTCACCTATTGGGTTTAATATCACACTCTGTTTGCCCTCCAGGCTTCTAGCATACATGAGTCGTTGTTCCTATGTGCACATTTCCCTTGCCATATTCGCTGCCTTAGTATTCGCAGGACTAATCCTGACAATAACGGCCTTGGCATGCGCCGGGCCGTTATTTGCGCCCTCCCCATTCCCATTGAGCCCTATGGGGGCTCAAATGGGAATGGGATTGCCATTTTCAATGGGGATTTACTGGTCCCGCAAAGGTCGGAATAGACCGGTAATTCCCCATTGAACCAGGGCGGACTCAGTACCGTTATTGGAGACTACCTCCAATCTCGGAATGAGGCCCACAATCTCTATGGAGTTTTAGAATAACTTTTCACAATACCGAAATGAAACCTTTTCATTTAAATAAATGTTCAGAAGACCGGAATTATCTTATACATCCATTGTTGGATTTCCATCAAAGCAGCCTGGACATGATGTACTACATAACTAAATTCTAACAATTGGCAGCTGAGTCTGGCTGGCAGGAAGATGAACAGTTTACCATTTTCCAGAGAGGTCTGTTGGAGGCTCGTAAGGATGAACTGGCATGGGTATCCGGCCCGCCTCCTTGTCTGAGCTAATAACATTAGTTTTACTATTAGACTGCCGACTCCAAGAACTGAAGTCTGAAAGGAAGAAAGTCCGGCATTGCACTACAACGGTTCCCCATCACGATAAACATTTGAGACTCCAGAAGAGGCAACAACGAAACAACACCCATGCAGCTGGGCACTATGCGATGTCCCCTTAAAAGTAAAGAACGTAGATGCAGGAGACAGCAAGGATTATGCATGTAGTGTACTTCGGAGGCCTATTTTGTGAGGGAATGCCCGATTGTACCTCCTTGTCGTTCGGGAAACACCATCTGCCGCTACCTGAAAGGGCCAGAAGAATGGGAGGAAAAACAAGACCTGACTCTGGGCACAAGGACAACGTGCTGGTCTTGGAAGCAAGACCACGCAGAGCAACAGCGGTTTGAATCCCAGAACTGTGCTTAGAAAGCGAACTAAAGTATGGTATAAGGCGTGTTTAAAAAAAAAAAATTATTAAATACATTTAAATAAATAAATGAATCATGCAATCAGCAAAGATAATCGACTCCTAATGCTATTGGTAGAAATAACTCATTCTCAAGGAAGCCCTTGAAAGTTACCGGTCATAGTCGACTAAAGGGCTGCTGGTATCTTCTTGGATTCACAATGGGCTCATGCTCATCAGATTAAGAAAATACAGAAAGAGTAAACTATCATTGTGGTAGAAGTGTCGGGAGACACTTGATTTCTGTTCCCGTAGTGGAATAAACTGAGACAGTGATCATAACGGTGACTGCACATAAGGAAGAACTCACCTCCAATATTATAACCACTGGTCATTCCCCCATAATCCTCGGAATACAGTGGTTTATGGCTTGTAACCCTTGCATCAACCCGGCTGCTGAAACCATGTTCCTAGGTTTCGGTATACTGCAGCGAACATTGCTTTTCATCCCTCCTACTATGGTATCACCCTTCCCCAACTTGCCTACATTCTACATACTTAATGTTGTGTGCAAATATCATGACTTTACTTAGATATTCCTGGATTCCAAAGAATGGGTTCTACCCCCACACAGACCTGACGACTGGCAAAAATCTGAGTCCTGGATCCTCTGTTCCCTTTGTACTAATGTACACACTCGTAGGCAGAGAAGAAAGCACTGACGGAGTATCTTGACATGAATATGCGGAACAGCATCATCAATGGGTCCAATTCCCCTGGAGGGAACCTCCTTATTTTTTGTCCCAAAAAATAGACCCTAAGGAATTATGACTCTCCCTTGACTTCAGGGGCTACACAAGATTACGGTACGAGACAAGTATCTCCTGTCGCTAGGGGCGGTCATTTTTACCAGGCTTTACCTTAGGGGGGCCTACCACCTCATTTGAATCCAGACAGGTAACAAATGAAATACAGCTTTCCATACTCCATTTGGGCAATTCGAATACAAAGTGGTGCCTTTTGGCCTCAGCAGCACTCAATCCATATGCCAGAAGTTTATGGACCAAGTTTTTTTCTGATCTCTTTGGATGATATCCAAGTATTGTCCAGGACAATAGCTCAACATACCGAAGATGTCAAGTAGGTCTTGAGAAGGTTAAAGATTAATCACTTATTGGTTAAACATGAACAATGACAATTTGATGTACCCACCGTTCTCTACTTAGGTTTATTGCTGTCACATGAACAGGATTTCCATTGATAACCATAAGGTGGACGCTGTGCTACAATGACCCATACATGCCACAGCCACTGTTAAGCACTGCTTCCCGGGCATGGCGAATTTCTATTGGGAGTTCATTTCCAACTTCTCCTCATTGGCCTTGACCCTTACAGAGCTGTCAAAAGGAAGTACAGAAGAGTTGGTCTCAAGAAGCTAATCAGGCTTTTCTGGAACTCAAGAGGTAATTTTCCACTGCAGAGATCCTAAAACAGCCAGCTACTTTAAAGAATGTAATCATTGTGGCAGAAGCCTCTAATGCTGCGTTAGGTGCGTTACGGAAACAAGTCCACGTAGACTGGTTGGAACACCCATTGGCCTACTACTCACGGAATTCAGAGAAATACTACTTTGTATTTTAAAAAAAAGCTGTTGGCTATAAAATGTACATTTAAAGAATGGAGACAGTTTCTTATTGAGGCACAGCACCCATTTGAGATCTGTTCCGAACACCTAAATATACAGAACTGCAAATGTACCAACAGCCACCAAGACTGATGTGGATAGTTCTTTGCCCAATACGATTTCTTTCCTCCTACATTCTGAATGCTGCCAATCTTTTTATGGCTGCCCTTTCCAGAAGAGACAGCTTAGATGGTGATGAACTGGTGTATCCAGGAAGAATACTGAAAGGCAAATGTTTTGTCTACACAGCCGAAGTATTTTTTGAACGAGTGAAGGAAGCACAATCTCAAGGAAACAGAAGCCCCATCCTTAGCGGTTGTGAACAACATCAAGGACATGGGTTTAAGGACAAAGGTCTTTAGATCCCTACACCCAACCTACAGCAACGTGCACTTTCGTCACCCATGGCAGGTGTGGTGGGTCAGAAGAAGAAAGGTGAAAACTCCTATCTTTCCCAATGCCAAGGGTGTTCCCTACCTAACAAAACGAACTAAGCTGCTTGTCAGTCATCAGTGAGAGTCAAAATCAAGGACCAGCCCACTGTCCAAACTAACCTATCCTTACCCTACAACTCCTAGAACAAGAAAAGCACTGGATAATGACTCTGTACTCCTGTTATGTTGTTTTATACCAAATTAAGATCAGTAGAGTATCTTTCGGTAGTTCTTGGTAACTCCTTTTATGAAATCACACATTTATGATAGTGGGTTCTTCAAGGTTTCAACCATCTCTTTCACTTGGCTCCTCTTACTTTCCTTCTTGTTCTCTTCTTGTTTTCTTCTATTTGTGATTGTCCCTCTCCTTTCATGGGACAAGTTTATTCCTTTTTCTACATTCAGATTTAACATTTTTCCTTTATTTAATGTCCACTCTTTATCTTGACTGGGATGAATTTGAGGGTTCCAGTATTGATTCTCTTGTCCTTCATTCACTCTCAATATTATATCTCGTCTGTAACGAGTATGAGTGATCCAATAATGATCCTCGGTGGCTTCACTAAATCTTGACGCTTTATCTGGACTGGGATGAGTAGGAGCATTTTAGTAATGATTCTCACTCTCTTAATTTATTCTTGATAGTTTATCTCGACTGAGTTCAGTATGAGCGTTCCAGTAATGATTTTCACTCTCCTCATGTACTCTTGACACTTTGTCTTGACTGGTACAAGCATGAGCATTCTAGTAATGATTTCTAGTCTCCCGCTTTCCTCGTTACCTGGATTGTTCAGGGATAACATCACTGGGTTTCCTAACAGGCTGGGACCCTCTCCTCTTGCCCGGTTGACTTCTTGTTTCTTCTCTATTGTCACATACGGTTTCTCCGTTCTTTCTGCAGGCAGTTTTCTCTGTGATACCTCAGTGGAAGTGGTATCAGCGTTGTTCACAGACATCCCGGTGTACCATGACTTGCTTGCGGTCACAGCACCATTTTTCTCTCGCTCATGCTCAGGCGACCTTGTGTCCACTTCGGTTTCTCGCGTCTCCACTCCTTTCCAACACTGTGCGTCGTAAACTGCACTTAGGCTTCTTTCTCGCATCGTACTCTGCACGTCTAAGTTTCCTTCAGTTTATCTCTGCCAGCTTGTGCAAACATTGCTGGTTCTCTCTCTACCAATACTCCACCGCTAAGTTTTGTGACACTGTTGTGGGACTTCCCCGGCGTAGTGTCAAAGTTCTTCTCTGTTTGATTCATACTCTGTATTCTTCCAGTGGTTTTCTCCATCTCTACCATATATGTTTTCCTTCACAGATATAATTACAGTGTTTGTTCTTCATCTCTTTCTTCACTAGATGTTTTTGAAGGTGGGTTAGTGATATGCTGCTTAGGGAGTTCCTCATGAGTCCTTGTCCCCAGAGGGGCGAGTCTCTCCCGGTGAGGTCCGGCTTGCCTCTACCCCCAGGGAGGATATTGCATAGCCGGCTCACCTCCCTAGCCTCACAGGGAAATACAACGCATTTGAAGAAGTGATGGAATCCCGCGATTCATCACACAGGACATTGTAGATTCCTCCCATCCTGGGATCTATTGAAACTCTACTTCTGGTGACCAACAGCACAAACAGATATGCGAGAATACGTCACAGCTCGCCCAACCTAAAACAAGAGGCCCTGGTGCCTACCCATAGGCAAGTTATGTCCACCTCAGCTACTACCCACTGATCCCTGGAGAGACTTATCGATTGAATTGGTAGTTGATCTATGCCCCCTCGCAAATTTATGGTAACCTTGGACCTCTTTATCAAGCTAGGCCATTTCACACCCCTATTAAAGATACCTGCTTCAGATGAGATGGTCCAGGTGTTCTTAAGAGACATAGGGCCTCATTACAAGATTGCCAGCACCATCAGCCTACTGGCCCTTCGGCTTACCGTTTCCTCCGGTAATACCTAGATATTACAGGCTGCGGCGGAACGGTGAGTTCCCATTCCCAGGCAGTCCCATGGAACACTATGGGAATGGGAACACTGAAGCAACGGCACCGTTGTTAACAGTGCTTCCGCGGTTTTTCTGCCGGTAGGGGCCTGAACTACCGGCAGAAAAGGCCTGGCGTTTGTTCACTGACCCTAGCAGCAGACTCGGAGTAAGCCGGTCTGGAAAAAATGCCAGTGCTGGAATGACCAGCATTTTTCCAGACCGGGTTACTCATAATGAGGTTCATAGTCCAACTACATGGGTTTCCTGATTCCATCAGTACTGATTATCGCTCTCAGTATATCTCCCATTTCTGGACTGCCCTCTGTACCTTAGTTGGGGTCAAGTGACTGTTGTCTTCCGGTTATCATCTTCAGACTAATGGCTCCACAGACCGCTTAAACCAAAATTAAAACAGTGCATTTGTTTTTTCGCATCTGCAACACAGGACAATTGGCTCATCTTACTCCCAGTGGCCTAATTCATGTACAACAGCAGTAGCCATAGTGCCCTACATAACCATGCTTCTTACAACACCTCTGGATACCACCCACAACCGTTTCCCGTGGAGGTCAAGAGAGATGTCACCATGCTATCTGCACAAGCCCATTTTCAAAAATTTCAAGAAGGACATAAGTAAGCCCTAGAACTCCTGAGAGACACCCAACAAAGAATGAAAGAGTCAGCAGGTAAATGTTGTTTGCAAGAACCTGACTAGCATTTGGGTGACAAGGTTTGGTTGCCATTGAAATATTTTAGAGAAATCTCACACCAACAAAGTTGGCTCCCAAGTTCTATGGTCCCTTTGAGATAACCAGAAAGATCAATCCAGTCACACATCGCCTTCGATTGCTGCGTTCTAGCAGCAGAATCAGCCTGAGCTTTCACATGTCCTTGTTAAAAAAAGTTAGTTGCTTGTCATTATTTGCTTCAAAGGATGATGCATCCCCCTGTCTCGATATGCACCGTGATGATGTCACGATGCTGAAGGAAGGAGTGTCATCCCTCTGTGTTTCCTGCAAGCAGATACTGCCCTGGTATTCTCCCACAAGGCCTTTTCTCTTGTTTTCTCCTTTTGTAGCCTACTGGATTTCGTGTCCATTTCCTTTCTCCTGGATTCCCGGTTTCTCACCTCTTCTCGTTCCCCATCTTCCTTACCACCTTCCATTGAGCCGGGCCAGCAGTCTTTGTTGGATTCCTTATTTTTCTTTGACATCCATCCTCTCTGCAGCCCCTCAGAGGAGGTTACACTTATCAGAACATCTTCTGTTTTTTTTCAGCTTTTCTCCAAAATCTGTTCTTTCTTGGCTTCCTCATGTGTCTCTCTGTATCTTTGTGATAACTGCGAAAATGTAATACTGAAGATGAAAATGGCAAACTATTTTTTTTCTTTTTTTCTTTTTGCACATTTCAATGCAATCATATGTGGGGGAGACACCCTGTGCCCCACACACCCCTCTCACACTATGTATTACCCTAAAACACCCCCCCCCATATATAATTGCGTTCAAATGTGCAGTAAATAATTAAGCATTTTCGTCCTCTTTATTTTCTGCTGCACATTAATGGAGTGATACTGTCTCTCTGTGTTCTACTATCACCTGTGATGCATCATGGAGGGCAGGAAGGGCCTGTCTTAGCTCACCACGACCTCCAGACACCAAATTGAGCAGGTAAGGCTGGTGGGTGGGAAGTAGTTGGGTTCCCTATATTGGTGTCTGTGTCCTTCTGTAAGACATTTTCGTTCCGCCCATCACTCCCCCTTTTCACATATGACCTAGTTCTAGAAGTACCATTGGAATGAAAAATACAGTCTCTTGTGCTGTGCATTATCTATTTATGTTTTAGAATGTTCCTTTTATACCTGTGTCGCCGACCTTTTCTCCGTGGATAATATAGTCCAAAAGGTGAATTAATTGGTCTCAATTATCTGGATTATCTTCTATTTACCTTTTACGTTCTGAAAATATAAACTCCAGGGCTGTTCACATAACTCCAGATGAGCCCTCCAGAACAGGACGCAATGCTCAAGATGGGCCCTGTATGGCTTCTTTTTAATACTTTGAAATTGCTCTCTTGAACTAAACACGAATGTGCCTCCCTGAACTGAATATAATATGATTTGAAAGAATGTGTTTCTGAAACCTGTACACGGCCATAACTTTGGCCTCCAGACCTCAACCCAGAGATGCCGACTCAGCAATGATATGGGTAATTATTAAAACAGCCTCCCGTTCTTAATTGTTTATAAATAAACAGCCCAGAAATGTTCTTCTCACAACCCTGTCATTTTCTTTGGCCACTTATGCACTGTCCAGTATGATAAGCCTGACATATTGGGAATTGACCACCTATATCCCATCCTAAACTGCTCTTTAGAATCTTGTTGGGATGAAATGAGCCTATGCCACTCCCCTAGGCGCTTCCAAATAAGGTGACCACCATATGAGGTGATATAACATACAAGGGGGGGGCAATCCGCATTATCGGGCAACCTGTAAGGGCCCTTCAGTGCTTAGAAGTAGATGCTTGGCACTAGAAAACCTCATAGCCCTCGACTCCATTTTGTGTTAGGCACAGAAGGGATAAGGTGCAGGCTTGTGCTGTTCATGTTCCTGGTTCACAAGACCCAATTTCTGTATAACACACTGGCTTTGCAAGAGCTGTGTTCCCACGGAAGTCCACATCCCCCTGGTCCCTTCAGTGTTACGAATATTTAGTATCTTCCAACAGAATGTGCCCTACAGGAGCGTGAGACAACACCAGGCTCCCCAATGCGTCCATTCATCTCCACTAAACTGTCATTAGGCCTCTAACCCCCACCCAGCCAGGCCGTAGCCAGCCCCACACCACTGACATGACCCCCACACCTTTGTATTCCTTGACAAGCATGCGACCCCCAGGTTCTAACCCCCATCAAGTGTCTTCAAACGATCTCAGCATGCACGGCTGTATTTCTACCTAGCAGCACCACATATCCCTTGTAACACGAGGTACCGGGTGGGATAAATTGAAGATCAAACCCCAGGGTGGAGACCTTGAGTGCGGGAACTGCGGTATCAATGAAGCCCTGAATGTGTGGGTCAGCATGATTGTATTTTATCCTCCCTTCCCCCTGGCAGCATTTCCTGTGCCACCAGAGGTACCTGCCACAATGAGATAATATTCAGGCTTAGCATGTTTAGTTTAGAGAGCAACAATGTATTAATGTGCAACCCGACCTTCACCGCGAGGATGAGCCCAGCTGACCCACATGGATCTAGATTGGGGGGGAGAATCAACCAATTACTGCCTGGCATCCCCTACAGAGCAGGCTCATGTGTAGGGTGCCTCCAATCAGTGGAACCCATTTTGTACCATATGTATGACGCGTTTGGGGTTTTTAAGCCCATGTTTGTGACTGTAAGAGTTAGAGTGCTCTTGAGCAGCAGAGTCCTTTGCTGATATTTGTATTATGTAAAATTAAACCTTGTTATCCTTGCATCTCCTGGCCTATTTCCCTAGCGGGAATTTATTCTGGAGTGTGCATAAAAAGGGACATGCCTTCAATCTCTGAAATGTAAATGCATCGCTTAGCAGCAAACCGTTTTTTTTGTTTTTCATCTTAAATGAATGTAATTAAAAAAGTGGTACGGAAAAATTATCTGAGCTTTAAATCTACCATATCTTCCCCCTAGGTACACAGAATTACAGTGGGTTAAGTGTATTCAGCGTATCTCCAATAGAGGGAACTATTGATCCAGAAAAAAGCCAGGAACTGACTGTCACTTTCAGCCCAGACCACGAGAGTCTGTATTACTCTGACTGCCTTCGGGTGGAGCTAGTTAGCAAGGTAAGGCTGTCAAAGGCTTAGCAGTTGCAACTGTTTTTTCTTTGTAACAAATTCTTTCCAGCATGATCCCTTGGTCAAAGTGATGATTGGGCCTCCATGTCCCCTCTAAGGTCCCCTAGGTGGTATCCTATCCTGACAGGCCCTGGGATAAGATTTGGGTAGATTGTCTTGTTTGCTGTCAGCCCACCTCCGTCCCACCTGACCTCACCCAAAAAACCTTCATCATCTCTTTTGCTTGCTGGGCTTTAATACCCCTTTAAACCCTAACTTCCCCTGTACTTCCTGTCCACTCCTTCCCATTGGCTTCCTTGTTTACCTGATTCATGTGGCCAATGTAAACTCTCTGTTTTCCCTGTAGTTGTGCCAGAGCAGCGAGAGATTCCAAAATACCGCTGTAGCACCACCCCCTTCTCACATGTAGTGCGCACTTCCGTGCAGTTGGTGCTAGGCCCTGTGCTTTTGTTGCTATCGCAGTAAGTCTTCAATGGAGTGTGTACTACTTCCTCGGACTGGAGTAGATGCGTTTCCCACTTTGGTGCAGCCAGCTGTTTCATTCCAGAGAACAACGCAAGTCCTCTTCTCTGCACGACCTTCTGGAATTGGCAGTACCATGAATGACCAATCGAATTCTGGCCAGCAAGGAGTTCAGTAATCAGTGAGCGATATATAGTTTTACCTGATACATACATATATTGAGATGCATGCATTACATACTGAAATAAGTACACTGCACCCAGAGATACATGCATTGCATATTGCGATATGCATACTGTATATAGAGGCACATACATTCATATTTTGCAGGACACTATATACAGGACACTGAGACATATATATTGCATGCTGAAATGTGCATATGCAGCATATTGATGTGCAAACTTAAACCAAGAGAGACAAGGTGCGCTAATTAAAGACACCAGGATTCGGCCCTAATGCAATCGAGGGACAATCTACAACTAGAGAATCCGAGTGTCACTCTCTCCCCTCTTGTTCTGTTTGGATAGCACAGTCCATGTACCAAATAGGTCCTGAGTCTAAAGTTTTATCTTGAATATCAAATTTATTGAAAATGTATTCACAAAATTCATCACAAAAACACAAGTTAAAAGGACATCTAGCAAAGACTGACATATAAAAACACTTTACCAACATACAACAGCTTTTTAGTAAAAAAAATTGCTTTCTAAAATACACCCCTACTGCAAGAGAAATACATAAAAAAATATTCACAAAACACCCTTCTTATACAAATTTACAAACCAACAATGGTGTGTTGTCAAAAAAACCTTACAGTACAATAGTTATATGCAAAACACAAGAAAGTGCAAAAAAAGTTGTGTGTTGGTTAGCAGAGCCAGGCTGCTCTTCTGTTCAAGGATGCCTTGCTGGACTTCACAAAGTCAAAGAGATGGTTTCCCCTTTATCTGCTTTTGGGGATAAATATTCAACTTAATATGAAAATGTAACGCACTCTTTACGGTGTACTTAAACCAACATGTTTCGTCCATCTCACATCAGGTAACACTAATCACTGTGGACTTCCTCAGGGGAACCAACTACAATTTTTTGAGTAGTCAAAAACTACTAAAATGCCTTCCAATGTCAGTGAAAAATCAAAAAAGATTATCAACACCACACATAAACTGAGTGGTAGATACAAGGTCCAAACCTAAACGGAAGAGGGGGAGAGAAAAGAGAGAAAAAAGAGAGGTAGCAATCAGCATATTTGTCTGTGGTTTATTGCCACCCACCTACGGGGTGTAATTTATATACCCACGTTAGGCTTACCGTGTTGAAAAGGCAATGTTCAGTTCCCTTTCACACGTATCGGTTCAGGGGTCTCATATGTAGACCAAGATTTCTGGGAGAGAGGAAAAATAAACAACAAAAAACAATCAACTTCTTGTTTAAACGTCAACTAGTGTTCTGACAACCTGTATGTTTCTACCTTATTACATGCATTCTAACTAGGGTCACTTCGGAAAAGTCCTGGCAGACGTTAGTTCTGTCAGATATAAGTCAAATGACCAAGCAGAACTCAGAGTAGTTCTCTGGTGATTCTAGACCGCCTTGTCTCTTCTCTCACATCTGCAGTTGCACACTACACACTTGGTTCCGAGCGCGAGAAAAGTGCACACTTTTTTACCTTTATCTATCTTGCAGTCAAGCCGGGTTCCCTTCGTCGGTGGTTGTTGGCTGCTGGTGGTTAGGCCAGAACCTTGTGCGGGTGAGCGGCGGTCTGCTATTCGGATCCGTGCCTGCTATTATCACGCTAGTACTGCTACGGTCTGTATGCGCCTCTAAAAGCCAAGTAGATACCAAGAACAACTAAGTGTCTGCCCGTAGTGAACGTCTATTCAACTAGCTTCAAAAAGTGCCCGATTCATATGCGCTCTTCACTTACCAAAGTAAATGCTTTTGTTTTCCCGTGACCGCAGAGTATCTGCGTCCTCAATACCGGATTTGCTGTGCTGTTTAATCCCAAAGCGGAAGAAGAAGTACCCAAGTGGTTGGATCATGTGATGAGGCTAACGTGTGTCGCTGTGCGTCATGCCGGAAACTAGTCCGTTACTAACCGTTGTAACTGCAGTTGAATGTACTTGTGAATCACTCTTTTCCCGATCGGCTTTAACTGAAGTATCAAGACTATTCGGAGAGGGGCCATGGATTACCCTGCATTCTGGTCTCGTCATGAATCCTGGGTGCGATACCTTGCGGGAAATATTTACAGGTGATCACAATGTGTGCTTGCACACTTGCGTCCTACGTTCGGAAAACCGAAAAAGTTTCTATTTTGTTAGGTTATCCATTCCGTAATATAGTGAATTACTGCTCATTAACCAAAAGCAGCATGGAAAAGAAATCAGGCATTTTCTGAGCCTTGCTGCTGGATCCAATAGGAGCGTTCAGTATGGTTTCATGGTGTCTCAATGGTTGGTGGGGAGGTAACATTTCTACATACTCATACGGACCTACCTGCATCTATTTAGACTGAACATGAGAATATGTTCCATCAACTTTATCATATTCCTGGAAAGTTCTGATTTTAGATGGCACTCATGTCCTCACAGTTGTTCCATGCTATTTGTTCATTTAAGCCCATCTCAGATGTATTAGTGAGAAAAATCAACCATTGTTCTCTGTAAAAAAGTTTCTTAGCTTCTGCCTCCTTATTATTGGATTTTGCCAGTTGCCATAAAATAGTCCACTTTCATGTATCGCTATTGTGTTCTCTTGCTATAGAGTGATTCACCAAGGGGGCTGCAATAACTTTTTTCTTAATGCTACTATGATGTTCACTGATCCGTTGTTTTATCTTCCGCTCAGTCATGCCTACATAAATTTTGGAATGCGCACCAAATAGCATACACAATATTTGTGGGGTTATAATTGGCAAAACCAGTCTGTCTCCAGGGTCTTTTAAGTCCGAGGTCAACCTCCTTGGTGCGACTAGTAAATTTGCAATTGACACATTGGCCAAATGGTGAATGGCCCGACAAAGCGGGCATCCCACATTGTTCTGTGATGCTTCTTTGTACACTAGATTTCAGTGAAATGTCGTTTTTTGTGAAGAGTTCTTTGAGATTTGATCCTCTCCTATACCCACACAAAGGTACTGACAATGGCCAATCTCCCCCTTCCAATATGTGCCAATGTTTTGTAATAATCTTAGTGATTTCATTGGACCAAGTGTTGAACATGCTGACAAACACGATCTCAGTGTTAGTTTCAGCTTCTTGTTTTGTATTCTAATAGCGCTTCTCTGTTGTTATGCATGGATCCTTTGAGGCTCTTCTCACAATTATTTTGGGGTATTGTCTCATTAATAACTTAGAACTTAACAGACTAGCTTCTGATAAGAATGTTTGGTTCTGTGAACTGTTCCGTTTGAGCCTAAGGAACTGGCCAAAGGGCCAGTTCTCCCATGTGTGTCGTGGATGGCAGCTGTCAAAGCTCAGTAGGGCGTACCTATCCGTGGGTTTGTGATATGGTCTTACTTTAAGGACCTGTTCTTGATGGTCGATCCAGATAGTAATGTCCAAGAAATTGATCTCGCTTTTACTGTGTATTGATGTGAATTTCAAAAACTGATTCTGTCGGTTCATCCATTGTGTAAATTCTAAAAATGAACTTTCCGAGCCTTCCCAGATGATCAGAATGTCATCAATGAACCTACGCCACAGAACAATCTTATCCAAGCATGGATTGGAGGAGTGATAAATGAGTTGGGTCTCAAAGTATTCAACATACAAATTAGCTGCAATAGGGTTGACCAGAGAGCCCATGGCTGTTCGATGGATTTGATGGTACAGTGCTCTGTTGAAACTGAAGTAGTTCTCTGTGAGAGCCATTCCGGCACACTATACAATAAAGCTGTTAGGGGTTGAACCTGTAGACCTCTTAGTAAGGAGGACCTCAAGGACATCGAGTGTGTCTTTCTGTGGAATGCACGTGTAAAGAGATACGATATCGAGGCTAGCAAGTAGTTGTGCATCAGTATTAAACTGTAGATTTTCTATCAAATTAATTACCTCGGTAGTATCCTGAATTTATGAGTACATTGTCGCAACATAGGGTTTCAAGTATTTGTCTGCAAACTTAGATAGTGGTTCCAGTAGTGACCCCTTTCCTGATACTATCAAGCGTCTCGGGGGGGTTGATTGGAGACTTATGAATCTTAGGAAGAGTATAACATTTCGGTGTAGATGGTTTCTGAACATTAAGATACTCAAATTTCTGCTTAGAAATCCACTCCCTCTATAAGGCTTTCTCCAATTTGTCTAGGATGAGGACAGACACTCTCACTCTGGGATCTTCTGTGATCTCAGCATAAAAAAGGTTGCCTGTTACACTTGCTGATGTAGGCCGATCTATCTAATAAGACGACTGTACCACCTTTGTCAGCCTTGCGGATCACTTTCTCATTGTTGGTGGCTAGACTTTTGACTGCTTTTTTCTCCTCATTGCTGAAATTTCTGAAATTGTGGAATGTCGCCGTTGTTTTATGTTTTTCTAATGCTGTGATGTCATGCAAAACTGTCATTGCATACACTACTGATTCTGGAGTCTGGCAATTTACCAGAGGATCAAACTGTGATTTGTTCCGTAATCCGCTTTCATTGGTGGGGGAGTCGTAAGTTTTGTCATTGAAGTACTGTCGTAGATGTATTTTACGCAATAGACTCTCTATGTCTATACGAGTTTGAAATTTGTCATATGTAGCGGTAGGTACAAAGCCCAGCCCTTTGTTGAGAACTCTTTCTTCAATGTGGCTGGGACATCAAGTCTCACAGGACATCCCGCACAAAGACAAACTTAAACCAAGAGAGACAAGGGATTCAGCCCTAATGTAATCGAGGAACAATCTACAACTAGAGAATCAGAGTGTCACTCTCCTCTCTTCTTCTGTTTGGACAGCTCAGTCCATGTACCAAATAGGTCCTGAGTCTAAAGTTTTATCTTAAACATCAAATTTATTGAAAATGTATTCACAAAATTCATCACAAAAACACAAGTTAGAAGGACATCTACTAAAGACTGACATATAAAAACACTTTACCAACATACAATCTTGATGTGTATACATTATGTATTGCAATATATACATTGTACAATGAGATACTCTTTGTATATTTAGATGGCTACAATGCATATTGAAATGTATACATTATATATTGAAATGAATAGAGTTCTGACTGAAATACCTGCATTGTTTACCAAGCAATGTATATTATATAGTGAGATATTCAGGGTAAATTCTAATAAATCATATGCACATCATGTTGAAATTCATAGATGATATAATGAGAATTTGGTTATGCTTAATGCCACACATGGAATACACATACCAAAATTAATTCACCACATTGAAAGAGGACATTTTTACATCCATTGTACATTTTGTAAATTCAAATGTGCATGATCTACACTGACATGTGTGGAGAATGCTATTCAAAACAAGTTAAGGTTACTATCTATATAAAGTTGAAGTCTATGAATGTTAGGATTGGTAATCTTAAGTCTTACCTATCGTTAAACACTAAGCATAACATAACATAAAATAAAACCAACATTGGTGAAACCTTAATTCAGCCTCTTTTTGGTGAATTGTTGTCAATGCGTGAATGTGTTTTTGTTCATGGTATTTTCTTTTTGTTTCAATACTGCTTGTTTGTACATGTTATGTGAATGGTATTTTTCATTTGATGTAAATTTGGTATGGAAATGGTGATATAAGCATATGTTGTTGTGACCTAGTGATTTTGTGGATGTGCATGTTGACGACATTAAATACAAGGTGTGATTGTAAGTGTATCTTTTGCTGCCATTTAGCATACAGTGTGATTGTGGGTGTATGTTTTGAGATCCTTTAATCTGCAGTGTATTTTTGTAAATTTAGTAACCTGGTAAAGTGATGTGTTTGTAGAATGTTTAATAGGTATATTGTGTTTTTGTTTGCTGTAAGGAAGGTATGGTATCAAAGTAAGACTGACACAAGAGACCACATTACATGGGTGTTTATAGAACTTTATCAAGGGCATGATAAACGCCTATATAAACCTAAATCTAAGATCGGAGCAAGCTACGACCATGAAATAATGATAATGCAGTCATAGTGGAGCCTTGTCAAAATAAAAGGGCCTATACTAAAAAACCTATTGCCAATCCTTCCTGCTAAGTTACAAATAGTGAGGGGTAATGTTTATGAAAAAGAAAGAAGTGTTCACAAAATCATAAGTCAGGATGTTCAGGCCGTTGGCCTCCCTTCCCCACGTTTTCAGCACAGGACAAGGCGGTTCACTCGAGCAAAGCACACTCCTGTGCTTCTTCGGCACAAGGACACAGTTCCATTACAAACGTCAAGGTCATCTATTCCTAAGTCTCTTAAGTTATCAAAAGTCTTTTGACTCAGAGTGCCTGCTGTATCAAACAAACGAAATGTTCCTTTCCAAGTATTCAAGTAGGGCAATTCACTCTTCACCCTGGATCCCCCTCAGCTTGGCTCAGATCCCTTTTGTACCACAATCTTTTCTCAGTTGGGCTTAGATCCCTTTTACCACAATAAGTCTCCCTCAGCCGGGCCCGGACCACAGTTCATATGTCTTTTCTTGGGTGACTCACAGTTCTCCCCCCCCCCGGAACCCCTCAGTGGGGCTCAGATCCCTTTTACCACAATTAGTCTCCCTCAGCCAGGCTCGGACTAATTACACTTTGTATTAGCTATTGAAGACATTTGAATGTGAACAGGGTTTGGCTTGACCTGTTGCAGGACCACTTCGATTTCACAGTTCACAATTTTATACTCTCAGTTGGATATCTAACAGAGACCTTTGAATGAGCAACCACGTGGTGCCGGACCATTATGTATATGGTATCTTGCGTTGCCTCCCAAAGTTCAATCACAAAGTTCACAATCTTCTTCGGTCCCAATTATACTCGTGTCACTCATTGCCAACGCCTCACACATGGTTCTCTTTATACAAAGTTGCCACTTGCGACCTTGGTACTAACACAGGCCGGTGTGCTATCAGTCTCTCTGAGTCACCGGCTGTGCCGACCTTACTGGTGCTGCTTTGTTGTGGGAGCCAAGAACAGTACCATGGCAGCAATCGCTCCTCCCCACCTCGGCTATCCATGCGGAAGAGCCCAGGGTACTTTGGACACACTATGCAGCTTTAATTCCCGGTATTATGTTTCTTATTCTCCAGGGCTCGTGAAAGTATCGGGTTTCCTCCAAAAAGGCCAAGGGCAATTTCCTCCTTGCAACTCTTTCTGGTCTTGACGTCTTTCTCCTGGTATTAAACTTCCATCTTGGAACTGCTGCATTTTGCCTTGCTCAGAGTGTGTTTTTGTGCTCTGCCTTTATCTGTGTGGGGAAGCGTGATGGAAGTCAGGTGTGTGTAATTATCAGTAATTTACTCTGCCTGACCCTTGTGTTGAGACATGCCAGGTATACAGCTCGGTTGTGTCTGTTTTCTCTCACAGTGAGCTGTCCATGAGAAAGTGTTTGTGTCGGGGAAGGGGTTGGGGCAGTAGAGTTCCTAGATATCCTACCTGTCAGGATGAGGAAAAGGTGTTACTTACAAGGAAGGGGATACCTCGTCTCACCATCCAGCATCCCACTCCCTGAAGACTGCCCCCCCCATCCAGGTGAACCTCCCGCACTGGTCCACCCCCAGGAACTGGATCCAAAACGAATGGCAGTTTCCTGGTCACCAGGTTTCTCACATAGTGTACATTATACCTGTTTGCTGGTGTTATTTTTTCTTTAAAATTTGGGAGCATGTGTTAAGGTTCCAACAATGTTTTTTTATGCTGGGTTTAGTTTATAATAATAGGTTAAACATTAGCATTGACATTCCCGACTGTTGATGGGATTTTTTCCAATGCCCTCTGGTGGGTGGTGTGAAATATCCACCCTAAGGGTAACACAGGGCTCCAACCAAATGATAGATCAAACTCTCTAAGGGTAGCAACGAAGGAGCTGTGTTAGCTTCACTAAAGGGAGTAGAGAAGACTAGTGGATAAGTACAGTTAGCCCCAACCGATAACCCAAGAGATTACACTACACAGATGTACTGAAACGTATTTTGTGATCAATCCCCAGATGTTGTCACTTCTCCCTTAGGGGGAGCCCCTTCTCATGAGGCAAGATAGATGAGGCCGCTACCCGATAGTCCCCTTGGGGGTGGTACTCAGATGATGGATCTCATGGGGAGGGAAGCCCCCTATGGGATTAGCGGCAACCTGGGGAGAACATGGCATCCCCATAACTCACCTAACCCTAACACATCTTCCTACCCTCCTCCCATCAACACTTTTCCTAGTGTTCCTATATGTTTTTGCCATACTATCAGCATAGGAAGTACTGGGACGAAGAAGAATGTGAACTCCTCAAGGGATGTGTATCCGTTAGCTACTGGGACGAAGAAGAAGTGGGAAAGCATAAAGAGCACTCATGAGAACTTGAATGAACGGTCTAGTGTTTCACAAATTCCAATTGGCCACGGCCAGTACAAAATAGAAGGGGAAAAACCAGGAAGAGGGAGAAGCCTTCCCTGGAGGAACTGTGAGCGTGGGGGAAAGCTCAAGCTGTTGGTGAACAGAAGGGGCTGCAGGACTGGGGCTTACCAGGTCTATGGTGATAATCCCAATCGGTTCGACGTGGAAGGACCGTCCATACAGAGGGAGAAGCAGCAGTCTAGGTGGGCGAAGCTAAGGGACAGCGTGGTTGAGAGGAGATGCGCTCGCTGTCAGGGACTGAACACTGCAGAGTCACCACAGCACGTTGGAGGAGATGGGGGAAAGACCACAAAGCCCAAAACCAAAGACAAAAAACCAGAGACCCACCAATATCTACCAGGAAAGACCCTAAAGGCACGTTGGTGAACGGGACGGTTGGTAGGGGCAGAAGGGAGCAGTGGGATACCCTGACCTGGCCAATCAGGGTGAGAAACGAAATCCTTGAGAAGAAAATTAATTTCCTGAACACCTAAGAAAGAAACCAAGAAAGACGGTCTGGGACTCGCACTCAATAACAAAGATCAACATCAGTCATCTTCATAATCGCAGTACTTGGCAAGATAGTGAACCAGGTCTGCCAGAGAGAAGTAATAAAGAGAGAAACAAGAATTGAGGACCCACACCGAGAAGCTGGGTATCTCCCTTGCATCTGTACTTGGTGGGAGATCGAGCCAAGGGAGCAGTAAAAAGGTGAGAACCAGGGGTCTGGGACCCAAACCAGTAAATGAGATGCCTTCCTAGTGGACTCAAAATCTGCACACAGCACGAGTCTTCTTCCTCGTGGCAGTACTTGGTAAAGGGAAAATACCAAGTAAACCAGAATCAAAGAAGAGAAGTTAAGAACTGTGTGTTTGAAGCTAAAGTGACAAAGGCCAGGTGAAGGGAGACACTCCCCCTGTTATTGTGAGCTGTGTAAAGTAAAGCCTGATAAAGGCCAGGGGAAGGGAGGCATTTCCCTGGCATTGTGAAATCGTAGAATCAAGTGAAAAGAGTCCAGGGAAAGGGAGCCATTTCCCTTTGCTTTTTGCTAAGATACCTAGAGAAGGGAGGCATAATCCAGGAATCAAATAGTGAAAAGATAACTATGGGAAATAATGGCGGTTGATGTTTTGACCTGGAACTTTAACTTTTAAGTGTCAACTGAGAACTCTATTGGTTTTCAACATTATAAACGGGAACTTTGTTTTGTGCGTGAAAAAGGACCTGTAACCTGGGGAAAGGGAGTCATTCCCTCAGGTTTCGAAACCCTTTTGTAACTTTGCTTCATTGTCCTGAAGAAGGGAGTCATTATTCTGGACCAAGAAGATTTGTTACTTAGTAGTATGCTTATAAGTGAAAGGGATAGAGGTAGGATTTCTTACACAGGACTGTGGACATTTCAGTTTCTTGGACATTCTGACCGGACCCTTAGTATTTCAGTTGGTGTAGGAAAACCCCTTATAGAGTTAGGGAGAGGTAGGTTTACACTTTATTGTGTATAATAAAAGTTTACATGCCACCTGTGTGCCAGTCGCCTCCTTCTACACCCTTACAATATATAAATATTCTTTATTTTAGGGTTGCACACAAATCATAGAATGATCAAATAAGTACGTATGATGGATACCCTAGAAGTGTGTGTGTGTGTGTATATATATATATATATATATATATATATCTTATCAGGATTTGATGCATTGAAATAAATTGTTGAAATCCTGCCAATTCTGAGCTAATCAAGTTTTAAGAAATATCTATACATTGCGCCTGGGCCAAATGAATGTTCATATTTTGTATGAACTGTGTACCTATGTGTAGATGATCTACATTTTGTGCGTGTACATTTATGGATGAAAGCCCACATCAAAGCCAGGGCAGACTTTGATGTGGGTTTTCATATTTATGTGAGCCGTATAGTAGATATAAGTTACATATGAATACAACATGTAAAACTCCTATTCACCTCCTACACATAGGAAAACTTGCATCAAAGTTAGACCTCACTTTAATGTGAATTTTGATATGCATAGGAGGCATATATGTCCTGCGCAGAATCAATGCACATCTTTTATATGAAATGTAAATGTGTGTGTAGGGAATGTACTTTTCATACATGTGAACCAATATATCTATGTAAACTCACATCAAAGTCAGTATTGGCTTTAATGTCAGTTTTTATATGTATATGATACATATAGGAGATGTAAATTGCATACATATATGAAAATATACAACTCTCACACTCTTACACACATTGAAACTTACATCAAAGCCAAACCTCAATTTAATGTGAAGTTTCATACATATGGGACATGTTTGTTTCATATGTCCTTTCACTAAACAAACTCTCATATGCTACTTATAAGCCACACACTCACATGCCAGACACTTATACAACTTACCACGCACATACTTTTATGATACACACACACCCTAACGACGCATTTTCTTATACCACATGATCTCATGCCACATTCTGCTCTAAGACCATGTGCTCTTACATCTCACACACTAATGGCACCCTTTCTTATTGCACATACACTTATGATATGCTCTTATGCCACACACTCATGACACAAACACTTTAGACACATACCTATTACACACAAACTCCTATGACACATGCTGCTATGCCACATACTCTTATGCTACACACCCTTACAGCACGTTCTCCAATTCCACATGCTCTTATGCCACACACACACTACCACCACGTACTCGTATGCCACTTGCTCTCATGCCATACGCTGGTAGGCCAGGCTTTTTATGCCAAACGCTCTTCCTTTACATGTAGATGATGTACATTTCCTACATGTACACTACTGTAGGAAAACTCACATCAAAGTCATGACTGACTGTCATGTTACTTTTCATATGTATACAAAACAAATAGGAGATGTAAACTGTGTACATCTATGCAATGTAACACTCTTATGCGCCTCATACACACATAAGTTAAACCTCAATGTAATGTAATCTTTGACAGGTTTACAAGGCGTCTAAGACATGCGCAGAGGGATTGTACATCTCCTTTACGAGCAGCAGATATATGTGTAGGATTGATACATTTCGTACCTGTACACTAATATATGTATGAAAACTCACATAAGTCGGGAGCGACTTTGATCTGAGTTTTCATATTTATGTTAGAGATATAGGAGATGTAAATTGCATGCATGTACAAAACGTAAATATCGTATACGCCTCCTATGCGCATAAAGACTCATCAAAATCAACCCTCACTTTAAGGTGAGTTGTTATGCATGTAGGAGGCATGTATGACATGTGCATGTAACTGTGCACCAAAGACACATACTTGTACACCATGTACTTACACTCCACACATTAAGCCATATACTCATACGCTGTAATCTACATACATCACACAATCATATGTCAGACGCTCACATACCAAACACTCATGTGACACTCATACACCATACACTCATATGCTATACAATCATATGCCATACACTCATTGGTGATATATGCCTACACAATGCATTCGTATGACATACGTATAGGGCATACACTTACCCTCTAATACACTAATAATCTAATAAACTCATATGTAATACACTAAAATGACATACACTCCTGAATGTAAAGTCTGCAAACAGTAGAATTAACATTAGGTACAAACACTTACTCTATTCCTCTACAAATTCAACTAAGAGACTTGAAGTATAAATATTTACTAGTTATTAGTAGAAATGCAACCTTAACCCTCACTTTAAATATTTGACAGGTTACATCAACATCATGGTTCAAGCAAGTATTAAGACTGGAGCTGTAGTATACAACTTGAGTGTTTATACTTTCAGTTTCATGGTTGAAATTGTGAAATTGTAGTGGTATAAAGTAAGTGTGTGTTTGTAGACTAAACCCCGGCTTCGCCTGGGATTTCAATTCTCAGATTTTTAAATCTCGGATCAGTAAGTCTCACTTCAGTTTCATTGCACTAATTCTCTTAACAGCAAGTCATGTTTCAGTTAATGCAGCAGTTTAGTTGCTTCGTTTTTTAGCAGCACAAATTCTCTGACTATTAAGTCTTGCTTCAGGTTCTTCAGCACTTTCATTGTTCTGTCTCAAAGCATGTTCAATTCTATCAGCTTCATGGTCTTGAGATCTTTCTTCTTCAGAATGTTGATCATGTTTCAGCTTTTGATATTTTGTTTTGATTCGGGTGGGATTAAATACTACTTTTTTGGTGGCATTTCTGTAAAAATATATTTGTGGGATTAGAGCATTAATGACAGGATAGAATACTGTCAGGACTGGCTTGCTGGAATCCGCAGGAGCTGATGCTGATCCCACAAACCCTCACCAGGGGTTCCCCACTCAACCCTATGTTTACAGCTATGTTGAGAACCTCAAGGAAGGGAAAGGGGTAGTGGATAAAATAACAAATGAGATACAGCAGACTCTCTACCTTCCGGCTCGTCTCTGATATTGGTAGTAAAACAAATACACCTGGTTACATATACACTGTGTAAGAACTATACATTAGAGTTCCTTTTCAAGTCTCCAGTGACTACTACTGAGTGATCAGCCTCAGCACTAGAAATACTTGTTCTTGAATGCCCTATAGAAACTAAAGTTATGATACTTCCAGACACTAGCAATATTAGCTTTAACTTTGCTGGTAAGATACCGGCACCGTTGTTACTGGACCGGCACACTCCGAGTTCTGTGGGCAGGTGCCGTCCCTCCCACCAGGTCTGATCTGGCGGATGGCACGGCACCAGCCCGCAGACTTTAACGGAAGCACCGGCACTGTTGCACACAGTGCCAGTGCTTCCGTCCTCCCCATTCCCATTGAGTCCTATGGGACTCTAATGGGAATGGGGAGTTACTTTGTCTGGTGCATGGCATTGGGGGATTACCGGGACTGCTGCCCCAAGGACAGGCACTGGAAAAAAACACAACTCCGGCGGCAGCCGTGCCGTTTTTACCGGCACGGCTACCGCTGGGGTCGTAATGAGGCCCAATGTCTTTTAAACTACTTGCATTATCTAACTGTAAATAATGCAATTGCTTTCAACCCAGTGTTCTTTGCCATAAGATTTCTGCTTCAAACTTAAAAATAATCGTAGAACAAACAAATTAACATTTAAACTTGTGTCTTCACTACTGTTAGCGTAGTCCACTTTCTACTCCCATGCACCCCTCTTTAATGCCTTTACTTGCAATTGTCAGGAAAGAGATGATTCACTTTCTGCAGTTCTCGTAATGAAACAACACGTTGCCCTTGAGGCTACAAGGTACGTGCGCTATGTAGTACTGTGTGCTTTATATTACAGGCATTGCTTGTTCACTGTGCTTTACTGTCTTTTTCAAAACACACACTCTGTTTATATACTGAGCTTCGCGATCTTAATGAAGATGCACGCATGGTTTGTTCTCCTCTTCACGCGGATGAAGAGGACGAGTCACACGCATGAAAACTGATCCCCCGACGCAGCTGCAGCAGGACAAGGATTACATTTTATGGGCTCGCACACAAACCGCTCGTGATCCTCTGCGCACCTGAGAAACAAAGCCTAATTGCTTTGAAACGAACACTGCCGCGCCCCCACTTGCGCTCCGTGTATAAACAATTTACTTTGGCAACCTTCTCAGAGCTAATTTGTAAGTTAGAGAGAACTGTAACCCACATGCTGCTCACTCCAACACGGCTTCACTTCTGCAACTTGGTAGGATGTCTCTGGCATTCGCGCTTGAACAAATATTAAACCTCAACCTATTTACTATGTGGTTTGCAGTAAAACAGTTCTACAGTTCTGTTGCTTGTTAAGAATAGCACACAGCATGTTCCTTAAATCAAATATACAGTTCTTTTCTTCTTAGATCTTCAGAATTAACAACTACCTTAGTTTTGATGTTTCCTCTAGCATTTGATATTTTAATTGAAACACTCCCACCTGTGGTCTTCTAAGGAAATGATTCTCACAGCTTCTGATGTCTTCTTATTTCTCTGTAAATCTTTCTGGACTCTGCATAGGGCCTAAATTAAGGAACTATAATTCACACAACCTGTCTCTGAATTTCTCTGGATGAAAGGCAGTTATAGAACCCTGTGCACCAACCAAGTACCCGGACCATTGTTCTCCCAACCAATCAGATGAGCCCAACATTCCACCATTTTAGCTTGGGAAGCCTGTAATGTTTAGCCTTGTGAAAACACCCTCCTATTCTATGAATCACCACAGGCCAACTCCACTTAACAGACCACCTACCCCTGCCAGCCCTGACATATACAGAAGAAAGAAGTATTTTTGTTAAAGATGAAACGTGAGTCAAATCAACTGATTGACTATGTAATCTTCAAATTGTAGCAAAATTCCATTTGATGTCATGAGGGTGAAGTACCTGTCCGTCACAAAACTTTGCCATAGAAATTAATCAGGTGTTGATCATGTTTCAGCTTCGATGCACGATGATGTGCACTTTCTACAAATGACCTATAGATGGCGGTGGAACACCACAAAACATAATGCCGAAAAACAAAGCTGAAAAACCAAAAATGAATTATCTTGGTAACGGGATAACCTATCGAGCCTGAAATAGTTGCATTAATTTTGCAATGAAATAAAGAATATTCCATGCAAACTTCATGACACCAGACCTCACAGTTTATGAGCAGAAACGTCCCCAGGAACGCCACATACAAACCCACAAACCCACAAACAAACACGACTTAGTTTTAAATATATAGATATACATCTATGTGTGTGTGAATTATGTCTTTGCACTAGTGCAAGACATGGTTACGGTTACGATGAAGTCTCTATGGCATTTCAGAAAATGACCTTTCTTAATAACTTTAGAACGCTTGCATTAAAAAATCAGAACATATAATATTTTGAGGCAGTCGCCTGTGCATACAAAATTTCAGATTTCTACATTAACGGCTTCATAGTTTAAAAAATGTTTACTTTGTGTTTTGAACAGCTTTTAAAATGGGATTTTCTTACAGGAAAAGAACATTCGGCCAAATATCTTAAAATTGGCCACATCGATTTTCCTAATTGTTTTGCAGGTACCTAGATTTTATCTGGAATTGGCGCACTGAAAAATAAAATGAAATCAGCTCAGCCAATTTTGAAATATTAATGTTTGAGATGTATCTATATATGACGCATTCGCAGAATGAATGTCCACATTTTATACGTACTGTACACCGAGTGTATGACTTTTACAGTTTGCACATTAGACAATTAACATCTCCTAAAAACTCACATGAAAGGCAAGCCTCAATTGATTGTAATGTCAGTTTTAAGGTGATAGAATAAATGTACAGCGCTTATATGAATTGTACACAGTGTGTATTCATTATTATTATTATAATTATTACAGTTTTACATTTCATACATTACAGAAATAACATCTAAAAAAATCTTATATGAAAGGGAAGTGATGTCAGTTTTAAAGTGGTTTGATTAATGTACGCTTTTCATTAAAAAATTGACACTTTAGGGAGAAAACAATGCATTAGCAGAATGAAGGTACATTTTAGACGTACGACAAGTGCCCTCACATGCACCTAGGACAAATACACTTAGGACAGATGCTCCTACCACACACTCCTATGAAGCACACTTACCACACACTCTTATGACACACGCTCTAATCACACACTCCTGCAATACTTACTTACACAACACACACTGCTATAACTTGTGCACCTGCAACACACCCCCCTATAATACATGTTCCGCTAACAAGCACACCTACTACACATAACAAGCTACTACAACATGTGCTCCTGCAGCACATAGTCCTACAACACACATTCTTACAACACATACTTCTACCACTCAGGCGCCTACAGCATGCGTTGCAATAACATATGTGGAAGGTATGAGTTTTTAAGTTCTACATTACAAAATTAACATCTCTTGAAAACCCACATTAAAGGCAAGTCATACGAACTGTACACAAAGCATATGAGTTTTACTGTTCATACATAACAGAACTGGCTAGGATCTAGATTCAGACAGGCCCACCTACCATCATCCATCCATAGAAGCACAATCGATTATGCCTACAAGGAGAAAAACACTCATTCCTAACAACAACACTGTCAAAAACGACTCTACCATCTAAACCAACTCCTCAATGCCACCAAGTAGCCCTAACAACATTATTACACCTATCAGGGGAGCACTCATAAATGCAACATCCTTGACAGCCCGCGCCTTAGACATTGCTGATCTCATTATCTCGAATGAGCTTGATTTCCAAGCCATAACCAAGACGTGGCTCTATGCCGCTGCAGGGCCGGCACTCTCATTAGCCATATCGGATAACTACACTATCAGCAGACCAGACAGAGAAGCATCTAGAGGTGGCAAAGTCGCCTTTATATCCAAAACCCAACTTGGCCTAAGAGCCCTACCCACTCTGCCATTCCCCTCAGGTGAACTCCTATCCATTAAGCTACCGCTTTCAGCATCATAAACAGTTAAAATCCAGCTTCTGTGTAGACCCCCAGGTCCAATATCCACCTTCGAGGAAGATCTCACACAACTCCTCTCTGACAATACCAAACCAGGTTCCCAAATCATATTGCTTGGGGACTTTACTCTAGGCCTCCAAGACATAACTGACGACAATGCCACAGCCCTAGCCAACTAAATTACAGAACTAGGCTTCTCACATTGCATTACTAAACACATGCACAACAAAGGGAGAATTCTTGATCGGAATGCAGACCTTAACTGCGACATCAACATCCTCTCCAACGTACCCTACGCTTGTTCGGACCACCCCATCATCTCATTCACCCTACAGAACTGCAATCAATCTAACCTGTGCATTGCCGCGGCACCGCCGGCCTTCACTAGAAGCAACCGGAATATCACAGTAGAGAAACTTCTTCCCCTACTACAACCCATCCTCAACCATCCTACTATTAGCACAGACCCCTCATCACTAGTGGAATTATACAACCAAACGCTACGCCAAGCCCTCGACACTTTAGCACCACTGAAAATGCACAAATCCAAGCCACACACTCACCTAAACTCTTGGTTTACCCCCAGCCTCAAATCATTACACAACAAAGAAAGAAGTGCTGAAACATTATGGAAAAACCACCCCTCAGCCTGAAACAAAGAAATATTCCTAAAAGCTTCTAGCTGCTACAAATCTACCATTCACCAAGCTAAAAGCGACACCTATAATAACAGTATCAACAATGTAAAATCGGGTCCCAGGGAACCTGTCATGATCACTGCTTCCAAGGAGCCAGGACCAGCCCAACGTCCTTGGAAGCAGGCCCCTAACCCTAATCCTAGGCACCAGCCGGTCCCCACGTGGACCTTTTGGACCTTGTCCTGGCGCCGGTGGCACCAGGCTCATCAGAATCATCGGTCCCGGCACTGGAAGCGCCGGGCTCATAATATGTGTGCAGATGTTTGGGTGGACTTACCTGCAGCAGACCATGCTGCTTACTTACCAGCCACTTAGAAGTCCTCTGTAAACAGGAACTACTTTCTTACCTGGGTGGGGCAGCTCCATTCCCTGGATTCAGCATGGGGAAAGCTTCTGGAACTGGAACTCTTTTCTTACCTAGGCGGGGCCGTGGAGGAAGACGCCTCATCACTCCAAGGCTATTTAAACCACACCCGATGGATGAAACGTGCTTCGCGTTATTCTGCATCTGCAGCAGAACGCTCACCGAGTCTGTTCCAGCCTTTCTTCCTCAATCTGCAAGAATCATACTCACCATTCCTGTATCCAGTCGACAGCAGCATCTGCAGAGACAAGAAACAGCA
The DNA here is from genome assembly GCF_040938575.1 of Ambystoma mexicanum. Classification (NCBI taxonomy): domain Eukaryota; kingdom Metazoa; phylum Chordata; class Amphibia; order Caudata; family Ambystomatidae; genus Ambystoma; species Ambystoma mexicanum. Next base: position 503,601,353 of record NC_090929.1, on the reverse strand, counting down.
GGTTAGCAAGGCAGTCTTAACTCGCAGTGCTTACTCACCTGATCCATCGGCTGCGGTCATTTCGGCACGATGTACTTTCGCCTGTGAAGACAAAAGCATTGTCATTACTTACCGGCACTCCGTGAACTCTGGAATTCTTCACGCTGCATCGCCACCTGCGGAGATAAAAGCATCGTATTTACTTACGGGCCTTCCGCGGACTCCGGCGCTGCAAACAAGCTTCTGAAAGACAAAAGAAGAGACATTAGACAGGTATTTACTTACGCCCATCGCGCTCTTCACAATAGAACGCCTGCAAATACTCCGGTGCCTCTTCAGCACGAACTACGCTGCAAGGGAAAGAACAGCTTGAGTGCTTGCATTTACTCACGCATTTCCAGGCGCTTTATTTCATCTTCCTCACGAGTCCTGCAAGCAAAAGGGGAGAAAAGCATCATACGAAGTCCTGTTCAATGTTAACGTGCCTTGCACCTAAAGACTCTAAAGACTATAAAGACTAAAAAGGTGTCTGGAAACTCACCGCTCGTGCGATTAACGACGGTAAAGGGCCTCTGAGTCCAAGAGGCCTATGTTTCACCAGTGAAGGAACTGGCAACAGCGCCCTGCATCAGACGCAGATGGAGAGTCCAGCATTCACCTATCTAAGGTGAGCACGTTGACCTGGGGGCTCTACGGAGAAGCTTGGGAGAGAGAGGAAGAGAGACATTAAACAACCCAGACCATAAACCCCTATATTCTTTCATCTAAAGAAACCTCGCCCTACGAGTTTGTCACACAGTGCGAAGAGGTTCGACCCCAGAAGCCCATCGAGTCCTGCACATCACCTTTCGAGTCAGACACCTTCCTGCCACGACCTGCGCCTCTGTGGGAATCAGGTGAGCGTTACAGAACGCGAAGCCCACCGCAAAACTCCTACCCAGGCGCAATGGAAACCTCAGACACTGATCACTTAGCCCAGTTGCTCGGAGAATTAAGAGCAGAAGTACATGCAGCTCGTCAGGAAACAAGCTCTCTAAGAAGAGAACTAATACTTTCCAAGGAGCAAACAGAGGACCTCGCTAGGCAATTGCTACAAACGCAGGCCGGACAGACACCTCTGCCCGCTCCAGGAGGAAGCTATCCTTCTGCACCATCTGTAAATCCAGTGCAAATCAATCTACCTGGTAATGTGCCCTTGGCTCCGCCCGAACGTTTTTCTGGTGACCCAAAGAAATATGCAGTGATCATCAACCAGTGCCGCTTACATTTCTTATGTTGACCAGCTGCATTCTCATGAGATCAGACCAAAGTGGCTTTCGTGCTTTCTTATCTCAGTGGCAGCGCCGCAGATTGGTCGATTCCTTTAGTCACCCAGGATGATCCGGTTCTGCATGATTTCCAGGCCTTCCAGTCCAGTATGGAGAAACTGTTTGCAAGACATGCACAAGGGCCAAGGGCAGGCCTTGGACCATGAACTTCTTTCATTACGACAGGGTAATCAAGACCTCTTGACCTATATAGCCTCATTCAACAGACTCATAGTGGAAACTCAATGGCCCGAGGACAAGAGAATAACGCTTTTCTACAGAGGCCTGCGTGGAGAGCTCAAGGATGTGTTAGCTCAAGTTGTGAACCATCCACAAGAATGTTCAGACTATATTGACTTAGTCGTCCAATTGGACCACAGATTACAGAACAGGAAGGCTGATCGTTCCAAATTTGATACCCGAGTGTTTTCTAAACCACAAACTTCTACTAAGGGAGCTGACACTGTGGAACCCATGCAAATAGGGGGGATGAAAGGTCCTTTAAGCCAAAAGGAGCGGGAAAGAAGAAGACAGCTGCAATTATGCCTCTATTGCGGGAACTCAGGGCACTTTCTTCGAGGCTGTCCAGTGAAACCAGCTAAGAAGGCTGTAGGAGCCGCAGACACCAGTGCCACAAGTTCTAAGCAGGGAAACGACCTAGCCCGGCAAGTGTAGAGGTCCTCTTGCCGAGCGTTAAGATCTGTCCCGTGACCTCGCATTTCGTGGTGCCCATGGTCCTCATTAGTCCAGCACGTCCGGATCGTTTGCATGCAATTGAAGCTTACATCGACAGCGGAGCAATCAGCAATTATGTGGACCGTGAAATGGCATCAAGGATGAATCTACCCCTTGTCCCTAAGGCAGTAAAGGATGTCATTACTACAGTGGATGGCACGGAGATAGCCTCCGGACCAGTAACGCACGCCACCCAAGAAGTGGCTAGTGAGCCAAGATGGACACCGGGAGAAAATTGTGTTCGATGTGATCAAGGCCCCTCAGTTCCAGATCATTCTGGGAATCCCTTGGTTAGAGAAACACAATCCTCAGATCGACTGGCGAGCAAAGACGGTTCAGTTTCCAGAATGTTTTACCACTTGTTATCCTCGGCCTAAAGTTTCAGTGGCGGCAATTTCTTCTGAGGTTCCTACATTACCTCCCGACTACCAGGAATTCCAAGATGTCTTTCGGAAGGATCAAGCTAACGCCCTGCCTCCTCATAGGTCTTACGACTGTCAAATAGACTTAATACCTGGAACAACTCCTCCTTGCAGTAGGATTTATGCCCTCACCGAGCCAGAGAATCTTCACCTCAGACAATATCTGGACCAATACCTAGCTAACGGGTTTATCCGTCCTTCTAAATCTCCAGCTTCCTCGGCTTTGTTCTTCGTTCCGAAAAAGGAAGGAGACCTTAGGACTTGTATAGATTACCGCGCCCTGAATCAAATCACCGTTAAAAACAGATACCCGTTACCTTTGATCCCTGAACTCCTGGACCAAGTCAAAGAAGCATGTATATATACAAAATTGGATCTCAGAGGAGCCTACCACTTGGTACGAATAAAAGAAGGCGATGAATGGAAGACGGCCTTCCGCACCAAGTATGGGCTATTTGAATATCAAGTGATGCCCTTTGGACTTTGTAACGCTCCTGCCGCTTTCCAGTATTTTATGAACGATGTCCTTAGAGAACTCATAGATGTGTGTGTTGTTGTCTACATTGATGACATCCTTGTCTATTCATCATCTGAAGAGGAACATCAGAGACACGTTAAAAAGGTTCTCGGGAGACTGCGTCAACATAACCTTTTTGCCAAGCTTGAAAAATGCGTTTTCAACATAACTGAAGTTGAGTTCCTGGGATTCATATTGTCACCTAATGGGGTTCATATGGATTCGAAGAAGGTCGATGCAATCATCAAGTGGCCATCACCAACCTCGGTAAAAGGAGTTCAAAGCATGTTGGGATTCGCTAACTTTTACCGCAGATTCATTCCTGAATTTTCCCAGATATTCCAGCCCATCACCGCTCTGTTAAAAAAGAACAAACGTTTTGAATGGTCTACTGAAGCAGAACAAGCTTTTCAGGACTTAAAAGCTAAATTCATTTCTGCACCTGTTCTGAAACATCCTCGCCCAGAACTCCCCTACATTGTGGAAACAGATGCTTCTAGTTTTATCACAAAGAGATCCGGTCACACACCAATTACATCCTGTAGCCTTTTGGTCCCGCAAATTCTCGGCTCCCGAGATCAACTATTCCATTACAGACAAGGAACTTTTAGCTATCAGATCGGCCTTTAAAGCCTGGCGACATTATCTTTTGGGAGCCAGACACACAGTCACCGTAATGACTGATCACCGCAATCTACAATATCTGAAGACGGCCAAAGCTCAGTCTTCCAGACAGCTTCGCTGGGCTCTGTTTCTGGCTGAGTTTGGCTTTATAATTACTTATCGACCCGGCAGTAAAAACGGAAAAGCAGATGCCCTCTCTCGGATGGGAGTAGATGAATATTTGACCTATCCAGAACCAATACCCATAATCCCAGAACAAAGGATTTTGGGGTTAGTCCACACTCAATCCTTTGAAGACATCAAGACTGCAGTCAAATCACTCCTAACTCCGGCCGATTTGCAGGACTGGCAATTAAAGGGAAAAGAATTCTCAGTGGATCAAGACCTACCATATTTCCAAGGACGATTGTACTTGCCACGTGAGAAAATACAAAAACAAGTAATCTCCGGTTATCACGACTCTCTGCTGGAGGGTCACCCTGGCATTACCAAAACCATGGAAAAGATCAAGAGACATTTCTGGTGGCCATCATGGAAGAAGGATATTAGAGACTTTGTAATCTCCTGCGGTGTGTGTGCCCAGAATAAAAGTCAGAAGGAGAAACCAGCCGGCCTTTTACACCCTCTGGATATTCCTCCCTGTCCATGGCAAACCCTGTCCATGGATTTCATCACGGACTTACCTCCATGCTCAGGGTATAATACCATTTTAGTAGTCGTGGATCTATTCTCCAAGATGGCTCATTTCATTCCCCTGAAGGGTCTACCTTCGGCTTCGGTATTGGCCCGAGAATTCTTAGAAAACATCATTCGGTTACACGGTTTTCCCTCGGTTTTAATCTCCGATAGGGGAAGTCAATTCATCTCCCACTTTTGGCGAAGTTGCTGTCGTCTAGCCCAAATTGATGTAAGATTTTCAACCAGTCACCATCCCCAAACTGACGGACAAACCGAGAGGACAAATCAGACTCTAGAGCAATATCTGCGTTGCATGCTCCAACAAACTGAAAACCCTTGGAAGGATATTCTGTGGATCACTGAATATGCTTACAACAATTCGACTCATTCTGGAACCGGGAAGACTCCCTTCTTCCTATTATACGGACATCATCCTAGAACCTCTAATTTGGATCCTCCCCAAGAATTCGAAACACCAGCTGTGGATCATTTACACTCTGAGATTACCCGTGCTTTTAAGGAAGCCACTGCCCATCTGCAAAGAGCTAAAGCCCAAGTCAAAAAGGGATCAGATCGACACCGTAAAGAGGCCCCTCACTACGCAGTAGGAGACCAGGTCTGGTTATCCACTAAGCACCTGCCTCTAAAAGGATCCCGCACCTTCAACCCGAGATACCTTTGACCCTACACCATCTCTACCATAATTAATCCGGTGGCGGTCAAATTGGAATTACCTACGCATATGAAAATACATCCAGTATTCCATGTCTCCTTATTAAAACCAGTACAACCAGAAACTCGATTGACTGAACTCCCAGAACCTGTTTTGGTAGACGGAGAACTCGAATTCGAAGTAAAGAACATCCTACACTCCAAAATCTCCAAATCTAAATTATACTATCTGGTTGATTGGAAAGGATACGGTCCCCAGGAAAGGTCTTGGGAACCCTCAGAATATGTCCACGCACCTCGTCTGGTCAAGAGATTCCATCTGAATCACCCCGACAAGCCAAAACCCCCGGAGAAGACACGCTTAGGAGGGGCCTTGAGGGGGGGTACTGTCATGATCACTGCTTCCAAGGAGCCAGGACCAGCCCAACGTCCTTGGAAGCAGGCCCCTAACCCTAATCCTAGGCACCAGCCGGTCCCCACGGGGACCTTTTGGACCTTGTCCTGGCGCCGGTGGCACCAGGCTCATCAGAATCATCGGTCCCGGCACTGGAAGCGCCGGGCTCATAATATGTGTGCAGATGTTTGGGTGGACTTACCTGCAGCAGACCATGCTGCTTACTTACCAGCCACTTAGAAGTCCTCTGTAAACAGGAACTACTTTCTTACCTGGGTGGGGCAGCTCCATTCCCTGGATTCAGCATGGGGAAAGCTTCTGGAACTGGAACTCTTTTCTTACCTAGGCGGGGCCGTGGAGGAAGACGCCTCATCACTCCAAGGCTATTTAAACCACACCCGATGGATGAAACGTGCTTCGCGTTATTCTGCATCTGCAGCAGAATGCTCACCGAGTCTGTTCCAGCCTTTCTTCCTCAATCTGCAAGAATCATACTCACCATTCCTGTATCCAGTCGACAGCAGCATCTGCAGAGACAAGAAACAGCAGGTTAGCAAGGCAGTCTTAACTCGCAGTGCATACTCACCTGATCCATCGGCTGCGGTCATTTCGGCACGCTGTACTTTCGCCTGTGAAGACAAAAGCATTGTCATTACTTACCGGCGCTCCGTGAACTCCGTGAATTCTTCACGCTGCATCGCCACCTGCGGAGATAAAAGCATCGTATTTACTTACGGGCCTTCCGCGGACTCCGGCGCTGCAAACAAGCTTCTGAAAGACAAAAGAAGAGACATTAGACAGGTATTTACTTACGCCCATCGCACTCTTCACAATAGAACGCCTGCAAATACTCCGGTGCCTCTTCAGCACGAACTACACTGCAAGGGAAAGAACAGCTAGAGTGCTTGCATTTACTCACACATTTCCAGGCGCTTTATTTCATCTTCCTCACGAGTCCTGCAAGCAAAAGGGGAGAAAAGCATCATACGAAGTCCTGTTCAATGTTAACGTGCCTTGCACCTAAAGACTCTAAAGACTATAAAGACTAAAAAGGTGTCTGGAAACTTACAGCTCGTGCGATTAACGACGGTAAAGGTCCTCTGAGTCCAAGAGGCCTATGTTTCACCAGTGAAGGAACTGGCAACAGCGCCCTGCATCAGACGCAGATGGAGAGTCCAGCATTCACCTATCTAAGGTGAGCACGTTGACCTGGGGGCTCTACGGAGAAGCTTGGGAGAGAGAGGAAGACAGACATTAAACAACCCAGACCATAAACCCCTATATTCTTTCATCTGCAGAAACCTCACCCTACGAGTTCATCACACAGTGCGAAGAGGTTCGACCCCAGAAGCCCATCGAGTCCTGCACATCACCTTTCGAGTCACAGACACCTTCCTGCCAGGACCTCCGCCTCCGTGGGAATCAGGTGAGCGTTACAGAACTCTTCACCATCCTCAAAGAGTTAGAGTCCCCCGTGCCAGCACCTGAAACGTGTACCAAAGATATGACCTGGTGCACCAATATTCAAAAAGCCCTTCTTGACAAAATAACACTTCTGCAAGCAAAAATAGAAACTAAAAAACTGCCATTGACTCACATCCACCTGAGTCGAGCCCTAGTCCTCAAAACATTGTAACCTTTTCAGATTCACCCCCCTCTCCATCAATGAAGTAGAACACTTAATAACTAGCCTCAAACCAACAAGATGCCAATGGGACATCTGCCCTGCATCTATTATTAAAGAGGCAGCAAAAGACTTTGCTCCATTCATCACCACATTCATAAATACCTCTTTTGAAACAGACACTGTCGATTCTAACCTGAAAGATGCCTGGGTCCTCCCGCTATTAAAAAAACCCAATCTTGACTCAGATATTCCCACGAATTACAGACCAATCACCACAGTTCCATTCCTGCTAAAAATCATGGACAGAGCAGCCTACTTACAGATACAGGCACACCTGGAATTTAACAATCTTCACGGCCTAGGTCAATCAGGTTTTAGACCTAGACATGGCACCAAAACTGCCCTTCTAAACTTAAAAACGCAGATGGACGACCAAAAAGACAACGGCAATATAGCCCTCCTTCTTTTACTAGATTTATCGGCCGCATTTGATTTAGTCAATCATAAAGTTCTGTGCAAACACATATCTTCAGCTGGGCATTCCTGAGATGAAGCAATGGCCTGGATACAATCCTTCCTTGACAACAGAACTATCAGAGTCTTCGCACCACCTGCTTCGACTGATCCAGCACCGGTAACTTGTTGAGTACCTCAGGGGTCTTGCATGTCACTGACACTGTATAATATTTTTACCAAGCCCCTTTTCGATGCCCTTGACCATTTAGGTGTTTCCTACACTAACTATGCAGATGACACCCAAATTCTCATCCCCACCATTGGAAACTACGACTCTCGAATGAAATTACTGAATAAAATGTACCTTATCATTCAGGCTTCGATGGCCACACATGGCCTCTGCCTCAATGATGATGAGACTGAATTACTACTCTTTGGTCCCTATCCAAAATAAATAAATTAGACATTCAGTTGAAATTCTGTATCATACGACATTGAAACGACATGCCAAATGAGGTTGAGATACATAAATGTTTGAACAAGTAACATACAAAAAGAACATATAATAGACTAGAGAAAAGCAGAAAGAAAAGATAGTACAAAAACACAGAGATGCAGTATTGGGTGGGATCGTTAGGGTTTTTTTTGAAAAATAAAGGCACCATCATAGAAAAAGAAAAAGAAAAATGGGAAAATTCCAATAAGTGCGCTGTCACATTTGTTTTGGCACATATATGCTTTTAAGAAAGGCAATTGTAACTTTACATTGTTGGACAGTAATTGCATTGCATCTTTATATCCAAATTATTTGAAACCTTCTTGAATACATAAAAAAGAACCCATATTGTGGTTGTTTTGCCATTATAAATGCATGGGTATTTCTCGACATGTTCATATAAAGTGAAACTTTACTGCTGATTGCAGTTTCTCTAGTTGATTTATAAAATTCCCCAATGTGTGGTTGTTGTCATTACAAAGTATTGTTCACATCTATTGTTAGTAGAATATTACCAGATGTAATAAAATTGCTGCGTATGGTTGTAAACCTCTTACCCGTATTTGCCATAAGTAATTCTCTGTCCGTGGTACCAAGAAAGTGAATGCTGTCATGGGTTAAATCCCACTTAAAGTATAACAACAAATCTACATTGAGTGATTTGCTCGTGTCCCTGCGCACGATGTTAAAAACCAATATCGATCCTAACTAATGAGTGTTTATTTGAAAACCCCTTGTTGCTATCCACTGTGTTTAATGTTAATATCTCTGTGTGTTTTGAAAAAGGGCGAGCGTAGTAACATCCGCTGTGTTATGTTAGACGCAGTGAGCCCATGCTGGACCTGCTAAGTTCTGCGCATCAAGATACTATTGGTTGTTCCTCGTGGTGGGTCCAAAAGGAGCCGACCCTAGGGCTTACATGCAAGTTGTATGTTCTTGCGCGTCTCACGTCATTTGTCAAGGATGACGCTGGGCACCCTTGTTCATGTATAATGCCGTTCCTATGGAAACTGAGTAGTCCTACCTCAGTTTCGTACACTCCGAGTGGTGCGGCAGCCATGCTTTGGGGAATGCATCATCATACAGACAGTATTCCGTGATTGTGTTAGTTATTAACCCGCATCTTTAATATGCGTTTGTCGATAAAGGTGGAAACATAATCATCATGAACAGGAGTGACTATGTAACAATGGACAACAACCATTTGAACATACCCAACTGTTACGAAATATTATCAACTAATCCAAAGATGAATATTATCAAAGAGCTAAAGAACCTAATTGAAGGCTGGCATCATAAAGGATTAATCATGGATAAAGAAAAAAGATACCTATTCATTCCACAACCAAGGCTGAGTCCGGATATGGCCACGCGACCCATGTTAAGGGTATGAGGACGGAAATAGGCAAGAAGGTAGATAAAATAACACAGAGAATTGACAAGATGGAAGAGAGAATCGAAGAGGTGGAGCATAACCAGACCTCTCTCAGCGCACTGGAATCCCAGATGGACCAGAGACTTGCAGACATTAAGGCTAGAGAGGAGGAATTTCGCATGTAAATTGACGATTTGGAAAATCGAGAAAGGCACAAATAAATAGGCATCTTTGGTATCCCAGAGACGACAACATTTTGATTGCGCTTTTGCCAGCCTGTGCAAGGTCCAAGGCTGTAATAAAAATGAGGTAATTTCTTTGCAACAGCAGACTCAGCACCCTTGTGCAGTAATTACTTGCAGCTCCAAGTAGGATATTTTGTAAGATGGAGTGAGAGCCTGAAATAAATGCATTTTCACATAAAATGCGCCATTTTAACCCATTTTTAAAAGAAATTCTTTGGGGAATCCCCCCTCCCGTCCTCACCCCTCCGAATCACCCTTGTTTGGTTCGGGCTCCCTCGCAGCACTCAGTCCCTCACACTTAGTAGACACACCCATTTACGTCCATCCAGTTAACAAATTCACCAGCCACCACTGGACATCCAACTTAAATTTAGTCTTTGACTGCAAAATGATCCAGGGAAGTTTCACCTCTCCAGCTAAGCTCTACCATTACCAATAAGACAGTACGTAAGGCCATGGTTTGGGGCTGGATATACTGCCCTTCTTTCTCCCATTGTCATCTGAAAGCTGCCACCCTAGCAGCCATATCGCTGAGGTCGGGTGACTTTTCCCCATTTACGAATATGGGCTCCAAATAGATATTGACTATTAGCCAAAACTGGGGCCTGTTCTAGGGACCTGGTACCGTTCCAACTCAGATTGATAACGGCACCTTGGACTAATCCCTGGCATAGTGGGACTCCATCTGTTAAGATTCCCACACTGAATATGACCTTCTCTATGAGACCAGCAACCATGATGGCCTGTTTAGGTTTACCCATGCAGATGAGATCTCCCATTCTATTTGTCAAATCCCTACGCAGAAAACAACCTTTGTGTGTCGAGGGTGGTGGTGCCTCAGTGCTATAGGTCCCCTCACGCTACTTTTCTGTGTGGGCTAACAACCCGTGTGCCTGGGACCCCCTGCCATGTTTTTGGGGGGTCTTTCCTAGAGGAAGGGCCAGAACATCTTTCCTTGCCCTCCCTGTGCTTACTATTATCAAATGCCCCTGCATCTGCTTTGGACATGCTCGCCTGAGTTTTATTTTATTGCTTTTAGAGCGAACAAGAGCAGTGGAGCGCTTTACAACAGGAGGGGGCCAGAATTAGGCTTAGCATTTTATACAGTAGCGCAGCAATGTTGGTGGAGGGAAATAGGGATTTTTATTCATCCAGCAGGCAAAGAGCCACTTTTTCAGTTTTTGCAGAACTGGTGGTTGGCATTTCCTGAATCTGCCGCGATTGAGATTCAGATGGCCCGAGCTCTGCAGAGTAGTGAGTTGTGGGGCACAAGACCCAGGATAGCCTGCATCTAAGACCAAGAAGAAGAAGGGTTTAGGTCACCCTAAGGCTCACAATGCCATGGAGGGGTGAGTTAACACTTCTGAAACTTTGTGAACTGGTTGTTACTCCTATTAAGGGGAAACCCATCTGGTATTTATTTTTTGGGGGTGCGAAGAGCAGCTTTACTTTGAGTGGCACAACCATGTAAGATGTAAAGGTTGTCATCCGGTCTTGGCATCCTTTTTTCCCTTTTTTTTGGCAACTCACCGGCCGGGCCCTAGATGTTGACAAACCCCCACTAATTTGCACCCATACTAACCTACTAACCCCTTTACCAACAGGTCAATAGCCTGGCCGTAAGCATCTCCCTTATACAATGTTGCATATACAAACAAACAAAAACAACTTAGGCACAACACATTAGGATAGGTCATTGTAACATTTAACTTTATGTATCTATAACTCTCATGGTCTCCTAGAAAGGTTGCTACTCCAGCCGAGGCCCCCTATCTCGAGGGAAACCGTAAAATCCCATAAAAGCCCACTCACTACTCATGGTGAGTCTATTGCCGCTCAAACGACTCTAACCTCCCAGACTCCCTTTGCGGTGGACTGCCATCTCCTCCCACTCTGACCGGTAGTCTTGTCTCTGTCCTATCCCCCAAGCCATTCTTATCTGTGAACTGTTCCCATTCCTCCATAAATTAGATCATATCATCGTAGGTCATGTAGGTGATCTTCTCCATCAAGGAAACCTCCCACACCTTTCTAAGCCAATCCCCTTTCTCTGGTAGTGAAGACATTTTCCAATTCTGTGCCAATGTTATCCTGCCCGCTTGGAGCAGGGCTTCCCATATTCTCAGAAATCTGTACGACTCATAGCCCTCAGGAACAATCCCACCAAACGTATGCTAATGTACCTGCTTCCCCACATCCCCTTGTGGACAGTGGTGACACTGCTGGAAACATCTTGGAGACCCTAACAGGGTCCATGTGCCAGCCATGGAGAATCCTGAAACTGTGTTTGATTGAGTGGGTAGAGAGGCTCCCATGAAATTCACCTTGTATATTTTATCTCAAAATGTATCTGGCACATGCGCCCCTGTAGCAGGTCCCAATACCCCTTACATTTCCTTTTAACCTTTGCATGGGGCGTCATGAGAGCGTGATATAGTTTGGAAATAATACCTTTCCTCGAAACCGACATCTCCAGAACCAACTCAAATGGTGTGAGATACCTCACCAACTCCCTTGCCCATTGTGGGTCCAACACTTATCCCTTGAAACGTAAGTATTCAAAGATCCCCACGTTCTCCTTTCCCAACATGTCTCTCACCTCCCCATACTCCTTAAATGTACCATCCCGCATTAAGTGTGCTACCCCCTCCAAGCCCAGATCGGAGCATTTCTGTTCCTATTGCCCAGCCTGAAAGGATGACCCAATACGCAGCCCAATGGTTAATAGGAAGTTATCCACTTGGCCCTCCAAGTGGATAACTCCCTATTAACCTTCGAATTTGACCATAACGTCCACAATATCCCTAATGTAGGATGATTCCGCATCTTCACAGGGAGACGTCTGCGAGGTGTCCATAGACAATCCTGAAACTTCTTCAGGAAAGTGGCGCAGTCCTCCAAATACGTCCAGTATGTCCTTGTATTTTCCAACATGTGTTCTATCATGACTCTTAATTGGGACGGTTTAAAATATAGGGAGAAATCCAGGAACCAAAACCCTCCCTTGCGATTTGAGTAAGCATAGACTCTTCCTTGCTATCCATGCCCTTTTCTTTTGCCACCCAAAGTTAAGACACATATTTTCTACCTCCTTAAGGAAACCTTTGGGGGAAATAGTCGGGAGCATCTGAAATAAGAATAGCTGCTTTGGAAGCACATTCATTTTCACCACTGTCATTTTCCCGGTCATACACAGTGTCAACTCTGACCAGCTCTTTAAATCCCTCCTGATTTCTGCCATGAGCGGGCTCATGGTTAAGTCTATGCAAATGGTCAAGGTTGCACGGTATTACAACCCCAGATAAGTTATTGATTTTCTTGCCTGTGTGAGCTTATCCCTGGGATCCCTTCCCTCATTCCCCCGAGTCCCCCCAAAGGAAGAAGGAAGAAGGATTTAGTCTAGTTAATGATCAACCACACCAACCTTCCCATATTCATTGAGGACCTGCATTAATGTAGTGAGATTGTCTTCCTTGTCTCGAAGATAGCACAAAAAATAATCGGCAATACCGATACCTTGAATTCCTTATGGCTGCTGCCAACGGCTCTAAAGCCAGGGCAAAAAGGAGGGGGGCACATGTAACCTGGTACCATTATGTAACGGAACCTCTTCCAAAATAGAGACATTCACTGATAATCTCGCCGTTGGTTCCTTTAAAGAGGCCCAACCCAAGTACAAAATAACCCCCAAAACCCAATTTAACCAAGACCTCATTGAGAAAGCATCACTCCATCGTATCAAAGGCTTTCTCCGAGTTGAGAGACCAGGCAGGCCCGATACTTCCCCTTGCCTGCCCAGTAGACAAGATTCAGGGTCTTTCTAACATTATTCATACCCTGCCTGCCTCAGACAAAGCCCACCTGGTGTTTGTGAATAAATGTCAGAAGGAGCATATCCAATCTATTTCCCAGAATCTTCGCCAGGCCCTTAAAATCAGTGTTGAGAAGGTGATATAGGCCTATATGAGGCACAACTACTGGGATCTTTCACCTTTTTGGGATAACCGATATAAGGGCTTTAATCATCATTTTCGGAAATGTTTTCCTATCCAATACCTCATTGAACACCCTGGAGAGTATGGGTGCCGACGTTGACCTGAACATCTTATAGAATCGCACGTGAGACCATCTTCCCCTGGGAATATCCCACTCTTCATCCCTTTTATAGTAGCAATGATTTCCTCCACTTCAATACAGTCCTCCAACACCTGTGCTTTATCCACTGATAGCCCGGACTAGACCACCCCCTGCCCTCATTTTCCAATGGGTAGAGGCTGCAAACCTTCTTGCAATATCTTTATTATTCCTAGTCACCATCCGGTCCGCTTCCTTTATTATAGTGACCGTTGTAGCTTTAGTTTGGGCCTGCAGTCTCCACACAAGAAGTTTATCAGCCCTTTTCCCCTTTTCATAATATTGCTGTTTGAGGTGCTTGAGTGCCCAATCAGTTTTATAGGCTTATAGTGCCTGTAGTTCTGCCCTGCAAGTCTTAAGTTCCTTCAATCTTGTCTGACTAATTCCCTTATCCAGCCCTCCCAGGGTGCTGCAAAAGCGATCACTGTGATCTATCTGTTCCTTCTCCTTCTCCTCTCGCTGCCTTTCAGAACTCCCTGTATTGTGGCTTTAAACCTTTCCCAAAGTATATTCGTGGAGTCCTCCCCTGTATCATTCAATTGGAAGTATTCCTTAATGTTCTGAAGCATCAACTGTCCCACCTTCTTTTCCTTAAGAAGGAAGTTGTTACAAAACCAGCGTCCCTGTCTGGTGCTCATCTGCCACACACCCAACTCCGCCAACACCAGATCATGGTCTGACCAATGGACTGCAATTGTCAATGTCTTCTAAATCTCTAGCACTGTGATTTCATCAACCAACAATCAGTTAATTTTAGAAAAGGATTTATGAACCACTGAAAAATAAGTAAACAGTGCCCATCTGTCCCCTCCAGTACCCTTCTCCCTTGCCTTCACTTCCCAAACATCTATGAGGCTCACATGGTCATTATCCTCTTTACATTTCTGGGATTCTCACCTATCAGTATCATCCCCCTTCTCAACCTATCAGTGTCCGGGTCAAGGCCATGTTAAAGTGACCTCCTACCAAAAGGATGCCTTCCATAAACTGCCGAAACCGTTGCCCCACCAATTCCCAGAACGTCCTGTGTTCTGTATTTGTACAATATGTCAATGCCAATGTCAATACAGTACCCTGCATCAAACCCTTTAAGAAAATAAATCACCTCTCCTTATCACATTCAAGATCCACCTTTCAAATTCTCCATGCCGGTCCCAATAGTATGGCCCCTCCGCACTTCTTCCCACCACTCCCTGAAGCAAAAAATGATTCAGCGGTCCCCCCTGCCCTCCTACCGAGCCTCTCCTCCCCTTCCATGAAGTCGGTCCCTTGGACACATAGAACATCCAACCCCTGCCTCCTGAACGCCCTCTTCAATAGGGACCTCTTGAAGGATGAATTGAGGCCTCTCACATTCAGCGAGCCCAACATTAATCTAATGTCCTCACTCCCCATATTTAAACCCCCAACACCTAGGGATCCCCCATTTACCAGTGGCAATCTTGACCCTATCAGTAGCCCTTCCCTGTTCTGTAGTAACTTTGTTTCCAAAATTACCAAGTACAGATACAACAGGGAGGGAAACAAGACAAAGACACAAATTACCAAATCTTTTCCCCGAACCAAAAAGGAAGATGTCTCCCACCGCCCCGTCTCCCAACTAAGAATTCCCTCGATTCTCCTATCTCCCACAAGGCGTCTAAGCTCTCTCACCCTCATGAGCCGAAACATCAGGAACTCCCTTCTCCCTCCTTGTTCAAACGTAATCAGCAACACCCCACATAAATCAATCGGCAAGCAACTCCAAATCGCACCCACTGTAACACCTTAATCCCTGAAAGCTAGGGATTATTCCCAAAATTGGGTACAGTTATCACCACTTCCCTGTACCTGCAGAAAATCCCTTCTGCCCCTCCCTCTCCCATGCCTTTGGCCACCCATCATAGGGAGGATTGCCACACTCAGACCCTACAAGCCTTTTCACAACTGAAAAGGAAATTAACACAAAGGTTTTGAGATACGGCTCAACTGAGTCAGAATTCGTAACTCTTGTGAAGTTACTCTTTTTCTCTCTTGAGAAACTGAGGTGTTCAGTCTATGAAATTTTATCACTCCCTTTACCCCCAACTTTCGTGCCATCTGACGCTTGTTCTCCTGACTCCTTCTCCCCCATCTGCAGCTCCTATGAACATCATCCACCAACTGATATTTCATCCTTTCCCATTCAAAACACAAAAACACAAGGTGAATGTATCGCCCCATCTGTAGCGTGCTCCCTTGTTCCAAAGCCATCTGGTGAGAGGGCCAGGAGGAATGTAACAATAAAATAGTACAAAAGCAAATAGGTGGTTTTTTGTCATGGAGCTTTTGATAAAAACATTAATTTTTTGTAATTTTTTTTTATTGAATTTAGCTGAGAAACTCAACTTTTATCAAATTTTAAGAATTATTTACATTTTACAATTCAAAACAAATCAACTTAACAACTTAAACTTTTGCGAGGAAAAACACAACCAATGCAATACAACCCAACAATAAACAACAGCGATTACACAACAGCAAATAGACTCGCTTAGATACTAAGTAGCGTGACATGGAATACTCAATACTATCATCAGAATAAAAGGAGGTGTTCTAACAAAATTAATAAATAAACACCTACATACATAAAATATTTTACATAATAAAAAATAAAATTAAAATTTCCAATAGTATTTATTCCTATTCAAAAGCAATACTGACATAATATTCCATAGGGTCTATGAACCTTGCACTCAGAAGTCGCTCAGTGGTCTTTCCTCAAACAAGAGCTACATGCATACCATTCGGACTGCAAAAACCTGGGTCCATTCACGTTTCGCTTGTGAACATTTCGCAGTTCAACTTTGAGATTTAGATTCGCATTGGATCCACATTCAGATTTAGAGTATTCAGGAAGTTATATATTGCAATGCGAATACTAATGATTCTTATGGCTAAAATAGTTGTCCATCTGTGCTCTGGGGCCATCCAGCCAAAGAGAGTCAAATGTTTCCAAAAGCATTTGGCTCTGAGATCTAACAAAGCTGGACATTCCACAATTAGGTGTTTTAAAGTCTCCTTAATATTTTTATCCACACAAAATCTGCAAAAATTTAGTTCACCACCAATTAGATGTCTTCTTGCTAACACATCCCTGGGGGGAACTAAATTAAAGCAGAGACGCAGAATACAAGAGTGAACCTGAGGTGAAGGAGCTCTAAACAAGTACATTTCCAACTCTCCCAATTTCTTGTGTGCAAATGCATTGGTATCAAAGTCTTTATAGCCAAGGCACAGGTTTTGGGTCATGATCCAGTCCCTCTTAAAGATTTTATGTTTAGCTTTGGTCGGATTCATGACGAGGGTCTCTATACTCACATCTGCATTGGCTAAGGTCCGTATGATATGTTTTGACCAAGTGCCCACAAATTTATGGGGTGATGTTAGCATATAGACAGAAAGGGTTGCCAAAATGTTATCTGTCCGAGTATAAGTCAGACATTTGCGAAAGAATGCGCATAATCGCCACTCATATTCTGCCATCATTGACGTAAGGCCCAACTCATGTCTCAACCATGGACCAGGTACACACTGCGGCAAATATAGCACTGCCCACCAAAATTTAGCTTCTAATTTGTTTAGGATGGAGATTTTGATTATATTTAACGTCTCCAAGCCATAGAGTAATTTCGGCAGCACTTTCTGTCGCCAGTATACAATTGCACAACTAATTGAAAATTTACCATACTTGTATAGTAATAATCTCGTCTGCGAGATGGCTGACACTAATTTACATTCCAGAGACCTCAACTGAGAGTCCATTTGTACAAACCCATCAACCAACACTCCCAAATACAAGTAATTCTCAACCACCTCCACACTAGTATTTTTGATCTTCCAATCCATCCTTGTCCTTCTGGTCAATTTTGGTGTATAGTACACAATTTGTGTTTTTTTTCATGTTTATCACTAGCTTATTGATATCCAGATATGAACTTAGTGAGGACAACAAAAGTTGGAGCCCTACAGGTGTTTTAGAGATTAGCACTAGGTCGTCAGAATACCATAATGCCTTGATTATTACACCATTCATCTTGGGAGAGTCTGATGGTACCTGAGTGAAGGCCAGCATCACATCATGGATGAAAAAAACATTAATGCCTTGACTGCATCCATAGACAATATGGCATTCAATGTTTGCCTTATTTGTCTTGGACTGGCCTAAGAATTGACATCAATTTGATAAGCTGCTTTATTTGTCTCCACCAGTAAGAGAGCCTCCCCTTCACTGGTATTTGAATTTGGCTCTGGATTCCCTTAGAAGGAAGCCTTTTCACCCTATGGCTTCCTGTGATCGAGACTTCCTTTCCTGAGGACTGTCTTTTTGTGGTGTGTTCACGTCTATCTTAAATTGCAGGCTTTATCCCTTTAAGAACACCTTATATAATCTCCTTTTTGCATCCCTCAAGTTTTAGTAGATTTCCATTCAAGACAGGGAATCTTTTGAACTATTTTACAATCTAGACCGACTGTTCTCTAATAGAATATGCTTGTATTACTTCATAGGGCTTTTATGTTGAAGTTTTATTTGGGCAGGACAAGTCACTTCTAAAGGTCTGAAAATCTGTTCATTATTCATGGTGCTATTACACCTGAACATAAAGTGGCTAATGCCACTCTCTCCATGTGGATTCTGACTAGCCTTTCTAAAGTCTACATTTTGAAAGTATTTCAGTTCATGAGAAGCTTCATGCATATTCCATCAGATCCAAGGCAGTATCTGTGGCTTTTTAGAGAGATGTGTCTGTCACAGTGATCTGAAGGGTGGCAACATGGCCTAAACCTTATATTTTTTGCTAGTGTTACTCATTGGACTTTCCTTTCTTCTTTGGTCAGGTTTTGTGTCCCTGTTTGTTTGAAGCCTTCTGCCATATGCTGTTTCCTCCTCCCCAGTATTGACATTTTATGTAATCAGTCCCAATAAGTTGTGTAGTAGGGAAAACAGGGACTTAATTGTAATGGAATACTACCTTCATGGAGATTCAGGTACTAAAAGTCCTTTGCTTTCCCTACTTCACATCTCTCAAACTAGCATCCCTTCGTACACATGTTTGTGTACTGCTGCTTGGCTTAAAAACATGGGAACTGCTGGTTGAGCTTTGTGGACCATATATCTAGTATGCTCTGGTAACCCTAACATGTGATGAAGTGCCCTTGTATCATGGGTTCTGAGATCTACAGAGGAAGTTTTTACAGTTTTCCAGCCTTTTCTGCTGCTGGAGCAGGGTTCCAAACAAGTTGTGAAGTAGAGAGAGCCATGTGCTGAGAATACCTGAATAACCGTAAAGGTAATATTTCATTTTGTGTTAAATATGTAAAATATGTATTCTAGATATGTCATTGATTTATATACTGCATAATAGGATGTACATTTTTATACATTTCAAAAATAAATATGAATTCATTGCCCCCACCACAACATCAAAGCTTCTTCGATACTGCAGAGGCCAAGACTTAAGCCACCTCTGAAAGAACACCACTACAGAAATTGCCAGAACTTGGGGCAGCTCCGACATCTTAATACTTAAATATTCTGATGGTCCTTAAATCCCTTTGCATGCAAATGCTGCTATTATTCAAGTTGCAGATAAGGACCTTTGCAGACCCGTCTTAAAAGACCAGTAGTCTGTGTCATCGTGACGTGACTGGCCCAAGATGCTATTGCATCTAAATGTATCTGCACATGTCCACATTGCATTAAAAAGTACATGAGCAAAAACAGCATTGACAATTAATCTCAAGCTTTAAATAATAAAACAGTTTAACATATTAGGCATCTAATACCTTGTAAAAAAAAAAGCGCAGGCAATCATAATCTGCTATCCTTTTTGGTTTTGGTGATTTTCGTTGGCATAAGCCACAAAATATCCTCAAAACAATTGCTACAAGAAGAAAGGGGTTCCAAGGAGCAGTCTTTGTGGTTGGCATGACAACTGGAAATGCTGTTGCATACAATTACCAACACACTAAGTGTTCATTATAGTAGTACTACTCAGATGTAATTCAATAATGGCTTGGTTAATGTATTTTCTCCCAACCAGGAGTACTGTCACATGTCACGTGTCTTTGTGACTTTCAGCCAGGCCAGCATAGTGATCTCTTGAACCTGAGCACCAACAAAGATTGCACGATTTGTTCACCGTGTATGGGTGTCGTTTCGGTGGTTACTGCGTCTGTGTGCTACTCGTGCAAAACTGCTCGAAGATGATGCAGGACGGCGGCGGCCAGCTTTCAGCCTGGTCAGCGGTGGTATTTGTTGGTTGTCAGGTAAATCGTAAAGGCAGCAGGAGAGACTTCATGTGGCTTATTTAGTATTTTAATGCAAGGCTCTGGCGGTTGTGGTGAAGAGGAGAGTTTTCTGTTTTCTGCCGATACGACAGAATTGTGTCCTTGCATGCTTTTGCGGGTACAGTGTTATAGTTAAGCACCCACGCCAATGATATCACTTCAGGCACACAATTAGGACTTTTACATTTGTTCTGTGTTGGGTGTGATTGGACAATAGCATCTTGCTTTGCTGCTCTAGTGCAGATTGTCTTTGCAGCCTTGGATGGCTTATTGGGATTCGATGGGTTCACATGTGAAGACTGGATATGTGGAGTTTTCGTTGTGTGTCTAGATATGCTTGGTGTTAGGAAAGATTTCCATTTATGGGTAATTTTCCCTCCAGTTGTGAACCCCCCAACTTTTTGCTTTTGTCTGACCATCCTAGCCTGACTTTTTCCAGTGGAGTCCAGCCTTATGCTGTTCTGCACTGGGCTTCTGCTCATTTTGTTATGGGGAAACTGACATGTCCTTCAGACTGTCAGTACTGGGAGACCTTGTTTTCCTTAGTCTTTCACTTTGTTGCTATTTCTTAGTAACATTTTCTCAGCGCACAATGTACCTTCCAGTACAGTGCACTGGTGTCCCTTTTTCAGTTTTCAGGCCCTTGACACCCTGAAAGGATTTATGGTGAATATACAAGTGTGATGCAAGGTCACACAGCCGCTCTCTTAGAAGACCCAATCAGGTATGTAAGTTATGTAAACTCTACAAAGCTTGATAGACTCCAAAGTAAAATTGTTTACCTATTCAAAAAATAATGATAATAATGAAAGTTCAGTGGTATTTCATAAAGATTTTTATCAATCACTGGTTTTGTGAAAAAATACGTCTCTTGGTATGAGGCGTCACTAATATCTTCTTAGTGAGGAAGAAAAAAGCCAATAGCATTTTATGTCAGACCAAAAACAATCTTTTGCCAATGCATTTCGGATTTACAAATCCTTCGTCAGGGCAAGTCTGTAGTTAACATGTATATTTACATAACATCCAAAGGAAAGTGTATTACAATGCACATTCACAAAAAATATATAAATAACATACCAATCATTGTAGTGGTAGAAAGATCGGTTGATACATAAAAGAAAAAATAGAAAAAGAGAAATAATAAGCAATAAGAAGTCTGTAAGTAATAAGGTTAACGATGACAAGAAATGCAGCATGCGTTTACCTGAGAAAATGGCAGGATGCTTGCATGGACAGTGGCTTGTAGAACCAGAACCATGTGGTGGGCAGAAAGCTGCCCGGACAAAATCAGCGCCAAGGCGCAGATAAGCTGAAATGTAAGAGAGACATTGTAAGGAACCCGGGTGGGATCCGTGTAAGCAGTACGTGTCATAACATCAGGGGAGCTTACCATGAGACCAGCGAGGAGTCGGACTGTTCCTCTCGCTTGCTGGCGTGTAACTGCGTTGTTCGCATCGGAGCGTTGCCCAGACAACGCTTCTTTAATAAACGACGTGATCGCGGCCTGGCGAAGCCCGCGCTCTGGGACAAATGACAGCAAATAGGTTTCTAAGTGATGGTTTAGAGCTATAAACTAATTATACGCCTAAATTGGAATATGTCAAGAATTGTGGAAACAAAAAAATGTAAAAACAAGGAAACTGAAAGCATAGAGATAAAAGAAATACTCCAATGCAAGACAAGAGAGTCATAAAAGAGAAATAGCAAATACAAAAGAGCCCTAAAGAATGCTGGGCTAATAAAAGAAAGTTGCAAAGTAAATACATAGTAATAACAGCTATATCAACATTATTATATATATTCATATATATGTCCACACTGGATCATGTCATCAAACGGCGGCATCTGAGGCTATTTTATGTAGTCATAGGAAAAATCATAGGAGAAATCAGATGCATGAGTCATGCTGCAAGTACCAACCCACTGTAATGGTGTCATCGCCAGACGGCACCTTGGGTCCCAGACCGAAGTCCAGGAAACACAGCGGGGTGGTCTAAGTCCATAACACATAGGGTATATCACAGTAAATAGTTGCTAGAAATTATACCTTGAAAGCAAAGAGATTAAAAAATTAAATAAAACAGTGATAATTAATCTCTTAGTTAATCCCATTGGGAAGCAGACTCCCAAGTTTGTCAATCCAGAACAACTCCCTGCGATTCAACCGCTGGTTAAGGTCTTCATGTGTGTTGTTTCTTGTGAGTACCTCTAAAACCACGAATCTAATCTGAGTCAAATTATGTCCATTCTCCAACCAGTGCCGTGCTACGGCAGAGTTGGTGTTAGCATTACGAATACATGAACGATGCTCATTCCACCTTGTTTTGGCCATTCTTGTGGATTGGCCCACATAGAATTTTCCACACGGGCATTTAATGCCATAAATTATGTTGGTGCTGTCACAGGTTCCATAGTTTTTGAGCACAATCTTTTTCCCTGTTCTGGGATGGTTAATGGAATCTCCCTTGATAACTAAGTTGCAGTTAGTACAGTTCAGACAGGGGTATGTACCCGTCCGTTGGGTTATCGGTTCATTAAGGGGTGGTCTTGTGTGTACAAGTTCATCTCTCAGATTCCTGCTACGTTGGTAAGCAAACACCGGTAATTCTGTGAATAAATTTTGTACTCTGATGTCATTTTTAAAGATCCCCCAATGCTTACTGATGGTCTTCTTAATTCTGTTGCTCTGGATAGAGAATTTTGATACAAAGACAGGTGTTTTTAGTTCTCTCTTTTTTATAGGATTTTGGGTAGATAACAAGGTCTCTCGTGTCAGGCTGTTGACCCTAGCTGATGCTGTGTCCAGTTCTGCTTGTTTGTAACCCCGGGCTAAAAACTTCTCTTTCATAATCT
Source organism: Ambystoma mexicanum (assembly GCF_040938575.1). Taxonomy (NCBI): domain Eukaryota; kingdom Metazoa; phylum Chordata; class Amphibia; order Caudata; family Ambystomatidae; genus Ambystoma; species Ambystoma mexicanum. The sequence continues at coordinate 503,578,527 of NC_090929.1, read as the reverse complement.
GTTGTTGGGCTAAACAATCATTGGGGTCGCTGACAATCTTCTTAACCCTTAGGAGTTGACTATATGGGAGATTTTTGAGTAAACTGGGCTGGTGAAAACTCAGACGATGTAGAAGGTTGTTGTGATCAGTAGGTTTACGGAAGATTGAAGTGCTGTAACACGTGGTCCCTTTTTTGATGGAAACATCCAAGAAGGTGATAGTGTCATAAGAAATTTCTCTCGTGAATTGGATCCATTTATCTATGTTGTTTAGATATTCAAAGAAAGAATCGAAGGATATCCTTGTGCCTCTCCACACTCCAAAAATATCGTTAATGTACCGAGTCCAAAGATAAATGTCATTCTTCCAACGTTGGTTATTAAGCACATTATCAGTCTCAAACTTATACATAAAGCTGTTGGCATATGAGGGTGCCATTGTCGCTCCCAAAGATGCCCCCGAGGTTTGAAGGTAAAACTGATTGCGATATTGGAAGTAAGAATTTTCTGAAATGAATTGTAGGAGAGCCATTATGAACTCTTTCTGTGCTCGAATTTCTGATGCTTGTAGCAATAGCCATTCTACTGATTCTATACCGCGGTCATGTGGTATAGACGTATATAGGCTTTTGACGTCTATGGTGAACATCAAATCATCCTGTGTAGGAGTTATAGAATTAAGTTTCTGTAGAAAATGTGTGGTATCACGAGTATATGTCGAGGTTTTTTGAATCAGAGGCTGTAGAAAAAAGTCAATGTAAATACCCAGCGGTTGGTTGATGCTTTCCATGCCTGCAACAATGGGTCTTCCTGGTGGATTAGTGGGATGTTTGTGAATCTTTGGTAAGGTATAGAAGTTTGGAATCCTTGGGTGGTCTTTAAACAAAATTCTCTCCAAGTCATAATCAGTTACAAGAATCCTCCACATAGAAATCTGAAACCTCACGAGATGAGACTCATCAAAGACTTGTATAGTGACAAGAACATAACTATCCGTCCAGCGGATAAAGGTGGAGCGTTGGTCATCCAGAATACGGCTGACTATGATGCAGAATGCAACAAGCAACTTCAAGATAGGACTATTTATGCCACCTTAAATCTGGATCCAACTGTCACGATCAAGCAGAACCTGAAGACTTTACTGGATAAAGCTCTCGAACTAAATTGGATAAACGAACATACCCAACATTTTTTTTTTGAAGACCACCCAAGGATTCCAAACTTCTATACCTTATCAAAGATTCACAAACATCCCACTAATGCACCAGGAAGACCCATTGTTGCAGGCATGGAAAGTATCAACCAACCGCTGGGTATTTACATTGACTTTTTTCTACAGCCTCTGATTCAAAAAACTTCGACATATACTTGTGATACCACACATTTTCTACAGAAACTTAATTCTATAACTCCTACACAGGATGATTTGATGTTCACCATAGACGTCAAAAGCCTGTATACGTCTATACCACATGACCTCGGTATAGAATCAGTAGAATGGCTATTGCTACAAGCATCAGAAATTCGAGCACAGAAAGAGTTCATACTGGCTCTCCTACAATTCATTTCAGAAAATTCTTACTTCCAATATCGCAATCAGTTTTACCTTCAAACCTCGGGGACATCTATGGGAGCGACAATGGCACCCTCATATGCCAACAGCTGTATGTATAAGTTTGAGACTGATAATGTGCTTAATAACCAACGTTGGAAGAATGACATTTACCTTTGGACTCGGTACATTGACGATATTTTTGGAGTGTGGAGAGGCACAAGGATATCCTTTGATACTTTCTTTGAATATCTAAACAACATTGATAAACGGATCCAATTCATGAGAGAAATTTCTTATGACACTATCACCTTCTTGGATGTTTCCATTAAAAAAGAGACCACGTGTTACAGCACTTCAATCTTCCGTAAACCTACTGATCGCAACAACCTTCTACATCGTCTGAGTTTTCACCAGCCCAGTTTACTCAAAAATCTCCCATATAGTCAACTCCTAAGGGTTAAGAAGATTGTCAGCGACCCCAATGATTGTTTAGCCCAACAACAGATTATGAAAGAGAAGCTTTTAGCCCGGGGCTACAAACAAGCAGAACTGGACACAGCATCAGCTAGGGTCAACAGCCTGACACGAGAGACCTTGTTATCTACCCAAAATCCTATAAAAAAGAGAGAACTAAAAACACCTGTCTTTGTATCAAAATTCTCTATCCAGAGCAACAGAATTAAGAAGACCATCAGTAAGCATTGGGGGATCTTTAAAATGACATCAGAGTACAAAATTTATTCACAGAATTACCGGTGTTTGCTTACCAACGTAGCAGGAGTCTGAGAGTCTGAGAGATGAACTTGTACACACAAGACCACCCCTTAAGGAACCGATAACCCAACGGACGGGTACATACCCCTGTCTGAACTGTACTAACTGCAACTTAGTTATCAAGGGAGATTCCATTAACCATCCCAGAACAGGGAAAAAGATTGTGCTAAAAAACTATGGAACCTGTGACAGCACCAACATAATTTATGGCATTAAATGCCCGTGTGGAAAATTCTATGTGGGCCAATCCACAAGAATGGCCAAAACAAGGTGGAGTGAGCATTGTTCATGTATTCGTAATGCTAACACCAACTCTGCCGTAGCACGGCACTGGTTGGAGAATGGACATAATTTGACTCAGATTAGATTTGTGGTTTTAGAGGTACTCACAAGAAACAACCCACATGAAGACCTTAACCAGCGGTTGAATCGCAGGGAGTCGTTCTGGATTGACAAACTTGGGAGTCTGCTTCCCAATGGGATTAACTAGGAGATTAATTATCACTGTTTTCTTTAATTTTGTAATCTCTTTGCTTTCAAGGTATAATTTCTAGCAACTATTTACTGTGATATATCCTATGTGTTATGGACTTAGACCACCCCGCTGTGTTTCCTGGACTTCGGTCTGGGACCCAAGGTGCTGTCTGGCGACGACACCATTACAGTGGGTTGGTACTTGCAGCATGACTCATGCATCTGATTTCTCCTATGATTTTTCCTATGACTACATAAAATAGCCTCAGATGCCGCCGTTTGATGACATGATCCAGTGTGGACATATATATGTATATATATAATAATGTTGATATAGATGTTATTACTATGTATTTACTTTGCAACTTTCTTTTATTAGCCCAGCATTCTTTAGGGCTCTTTTGTATTTGCTATTTCTCTTTTATGACTCTCTTGTCTTGCATTGGAGTATTTCTTTTATCTCTATGCTTTCAGTTTCCTTGTTTTTACATTTTTTTGTTTCCACAATTCTTGACATACTCCAATTTAGGCGTATAATTAGTTTATAGCTCTAAATAATCACTTAGAAACCTATTTGCTGTCATTTGTCCCAGAGCGCGCGCCTCGCCAGGCCGCGACCACGTGGTTTATTAAAGGAGCGTTGTCTGGGCAACGCTCCGATGCGAACAACGCAGTTACACGCCGGCAAGCGAGAGGAACTGTCCGACTCCTTGCTGGTCTCATGGTAAGCTCCGCTGATGTTATGACACGTACTGCTTACACGGATCCCACCCGGGTTCCTTACAATGTCTCTCTTACAGTTCAGCTTATCTGCGCCTTGGCGCTGATTTTGTCCGGGCAGCTTTCTGCCCACCACATGGTTCTGGTTCTCCAAGCCACTGTCCATGCAAGCATTCTGCCATTTTCTCAGGTAAACGCATGCTGCATTTCTTGTCATCGTTAACCTTATTACTTACAGACTTCTTATTGCTTATTCTTTCTCTTTTTCTATTTTTTCTTTTATGTATCAACCGATCTTTCTACCACTACAATGATTGGTATGTTATTTATATATTTTTTTGTGAATGTGCATTGTAATACACTTTCCTTTGGATGTTATGTAAATATACATGTTAACTACAGACTTGCCCTGACGAAGGATTTGTAAATCTGAAATGCATTGGCAAAAGATTGTTTTTGGTCTGACATAAAATGCTATTTGCTTTTTTCTTCCTCACTAAGAAGATATTAGTGACGCCTCATACCAAGAGATGTATTTTTTCACAAAACCAGTGATTGATACAAATCTTTATGAAATACCACTGAACTTTCATTATTATCATTATTTTTTGAATATGTAAACAATTTTACTTTGGAGTCTATCAAGCTTTGTAGAGTTTACATAACTTACATACCCTGATTGGGTCTTCTAAGAGAGCGGCTGTGTGACCTTGCATCCCACTTGGTCTTTGGCTTCTTGTGTATTTTTGAATTAGGGTGTCTCCTTATTCGTCACAGCCAGCTCCTTTTTATAATTTGACAACAAGGAATCTTCAGAGCAACGAAACGTCTACACAGAAACAATTATTTGAGAAATGTGAATATCGTATAGTGGTGCCCACTCTTTTTGCTTTCACCGAATATACAAGTGTGCCCAGGCTAGAGGTGTTGGCAGCAGTTACTTTTAAAGCATTTTTGACTCTTTCTATTGTCCAAACCGCGTTTAACACGTTTGGCCCATTACAGTGGCCAGTGCCTAAAATGGCCATGCCACGAGGTCCTTTATTCTGTCCTTTGGCCATTTTGTCCCTTTGCCAGACCGAGGAAATTCCTTATTTGGTCATGCAGACCCCTGCACAAACCAAAGCTTTTGCAGGCTTCTGCATGCCTTGTGTGTGTGCGCTCAGAATGTCGGCTGGAGCTTTCTAGTTCCAATACACATCCTGAGTGCAAGGATGTCTGGTGTGCTGGGATGACTGGGACTACTGTGGTCCATGATTGGTCCACGTCTGGCATGACTGAATGTGAGTAGATCTCTTATTGATTTCTCTTCATTTTGGCGCGAAGAAGATTTTGGATAAGAGAAGGCACCCTAAACCCATTCCAGGTCGATCTTCTGAGTTCACACCAAACTTAGTAAAGGAGCCAAGTATCCTGAACTGAAGAAGCAGATCCGTGGAACTGCAGGTGATCCGCTGGAAGGTTTGGCACCCTGACCTCGCTGTTGTCCCTTCGGTGCCCCTGTTTTTCATCGATCACAGAAGGCCCGCAAGGGCGCTTTGACCCGTTGGAGTACTGGGGCTAACTACTTCCGCCACCTCCTGCCTAAACTGTAAGCAAGCCTTTTTGGAAGTGTTCCTGGACCACCCAGTGAACTGACCAGCTTGTACGGGTCCATTTACCCCGGAACCACCGCTGTCTCGGGTTTCGACTTGAGCTTTTGTGGACTGTAAGCTCCTGGTAGAAGACACTCTCCCGCTGAGTTTTGTACACCTAGCATTCCTAGGTTTAGAATTAGGAGAGTCCGTCTGAACCTGAGCATGCGGTTCCTCTGTCGCCCCGCTGTGGTGACGATCTTCGTGGGTGCCTTGCTGCTGTGCCCCCTTGTGCTCTTAGATGAGCTGCAGTGGAACTGACCCAATCCCTTCACCAGAAGCAGAGAAATTGCCACTGTCCTGCCACGGACTGTGGTCCCGGAAAGCAGCCCCTGAAAACTGCAGAGATGTGCAACAGCCAGATACGAACCTTCGAACGAACTGGACTTGACTGGCAAAGTTTGGTCTGGAGTGTTGATGAGGGTCGGTAAGTACTTATATCCCTTCCCGGTGGCCCATGGCGCATCCATAGACTTTTACTCACACGTGTCCCCTGGGGGCCACACTCCTTTGTTAAGTGGATGTGCTACCAACCTATTCCTGATGCCTGGAAATCGCTCTGCACTCTTGTGGAGACCCTCCTTGAATAGTGGAACTTTATTCTTCATCACCTCACCCACCTTCCTGAGTCACTACAGCCCCTTGAAGAGACCCGTTTTCAACTTAACGGCACAATCGAGTGCTCCAGCACTGAATGTACTTTTGCGCACAAGGCTCCACACTTCTTAGGGACTGGACTGCCTATTAGCTATGGTTTGAATTGTTGAAGGACTGCCTAAAGTATATGTGAAATGTATAACCCCTTTCTGTTGCAGTTTGTGGATCTCTACTGTGTAATATTCCTTTAGGCCAATAGTTACTGTATATGTGTTTCCTAGTTAGCGTTGTGTTCGTTTTGTTAATATTGCTGAGTTTTACTTTGTGTTTGAGTTAAAAGGCCTTTAATAAATGTATATGTATTTTTGATATATACACCTAACTGGGAGTAATTTGTGGTGTCGTTTACTGTGTGTGCTCATTGTGGGCTTTCAATCACCCTCACCGCTCCTGAGACCTAGCCTTGACCGACGCCAATGCTACCTTGATTGGTCTGCTTGTCCAGAAGGTTACCCTATACCAAGAAACTAGGTTGGCCTTCTGAACCTCTGCACACCAGGTTAGAGTTCAGAAATCCATCTTAAGACTTGGTATGGCTTGTTTTGTTTTCTCCACTTGCGATGGTGCGTTACTTCTCTGACCCCTTTTCATATGATTATGACAGCCTTGATATTAGACGCAGAGTGATCACTTATGGCATTCTTGATATCGTGTTCGGTATAATTTTTGATGTCATGCTAAATTGCATTTCTCCTCTAAATCTTCATGTTACTGAGTGTCATCTTCTGTAGTACCATGCTTAGCCTTAATCCGGTGCCATTTGCTATGCCCCTCTTCCGGACGCATTTCTGACGTCACTGTGTATGTATATATAACTCACACATGGTGTCATGTTCTTGTCTGGATATCCGTTGTGTCATTTGGGATACCCCTCTCTATATGACAGGTGATGTCACTTGCAATGTCAAACTCGGAAATGGCAGTTCTGACTTGCATCGTTTTCGGCCATCCGGTAGGCATTATTTTGTTTCCTAACATATCTTTTTACGAGCCCCCCTTTTGATCGTCTAAGGTGGATGTTGTTTTTTATTTAACAGACTGTTGGTGTCTCTTGTCCTTCGGTGCAACCATTGGTAAACTGGCTGCCGGCCCTGCTTGCAGCTCACTTGTTCCCAGATTGATGGTACGCTGGTTGGTTTTGTCCTCTGGAATCTGCAAATCATGAAAGAGAAAAATTGGTTTGAAGCAGAATTAAGTGCCTGGCCCAACCAAGGAATTTCAAGTTATCCAGTCATCGATGGAATACAAAGCATTGAATGCCAAAAGCATCAACAAAAATGCATCAAACAAAAATTGAATGCATTTTTTTCAAAGGTAAAGGTTTTATTTTAAGTATAATGGGTTTTAAGTGGTAAGAAAACGGGGGTTGGGGAGGACCCCCCCCCCCATTAAAAGAAAAAGAATGCATTTAATGCTTTTTTTTCATTGCTTTTTTTTAGATGCTGAGGCATTCCATGCTTAGGCATTCAATGCAATCACTAGAAACCGAATTCAAGCAGCACAACTGGGCCGTCATGGGGGCACGGGAGAAAGATACACAAAGATCGCCCTGCCATATCATTTACTGCGGACATAGGAGTATGTGAGTCGCATCATGCTGCTTCTATGAAAGGCTGCATAGTTTGGCTGCGCTGTTGATAATTTCTTGGCCGTTTATTATTAGGGTAGGCAAGTTAAATTCAGCAGTTAAATAGATTTTTCATGCAAGGGTAGGTGGTGTTAACTGGCGCTCTCGTTGTTTTGGCGAAAGATGAACGGAACATCAGCTACATGATCTGTGTGAGCACATACTGAAGGAACAATTTCCACCCTTCCTTCAATTTAGCACATGCCTTCCTCAGGCTCGAAAGAGTTAGGGAATTGATCTTCCCTATAAAGGTTCTGCTTCAAATGTAATCTTGCAAAGGGCAACCTTGGTTGCTGCCTGCATCCAACAAATGTGTTAAGTTATTGAGCGAGGACTCTTGTTTTGTATATATGTTTTCAAGGGAGAAGCTGTACTATTTATAAAAGGTTGATCTTTTGTGTCATTTTAACAGGGTCCCACAGGCAAAATAATTGAGAGGGTAGCATTTGCAACTTCATTTAATATTTATAAAAAATATTTATTATGAATTGCCTGAAGTCACAATATGGTCAATACCTTGATCCTGATCGTAGTAACTTCAGTGTGCAATGACTTTTTGCCATTCGAAAGAATGCCTGCTGTACCTTTGTTGGGTTTTCTGAGATAGCTGTAGAACGTTAAATTAGTAATTTGGGGAGCTGCTTTATGTAAGTAGCAAAGACGTTTCATTGAGGCGTGCAATAGATTATTTTTTAGCAAATGCTCAGTGGATCTGTAGGCACAGTGACTCCTGGCTGGAAAATGGCAGATTCTTGTAGTGATCTCATCTGCAAAGAATCAGCAAGGTGTTTCCTATTGCTCATTATCTGCGCCCTCTATCAATGACTCCCTCCGTTGCTCTATTCCTCTTCTCATTCCATTGCACACCTGCACCCCTTATCGCATCCTACTTTAAAACTTTGCACTCTCCCCCTGCACCCCGGTGCCTATAGAAGCAAAATGCAAAGAACACCAGTAAACGCCAAAACTATTGCCATTGCCAATGCTTGTTTAAGTAAGCATTTGAAAATCATTTCAAGGGTGATTTCAGTCGGCTGTTAAACAAAGGGCTGTAAACATCAGAGAAAACCACCAATCAGTGTGGCCAACTAACTAGATGCTGGGGAACTATGTGGAACTGAAGGTTTCTTGGCAATTCCTGCACTTTGAGATGCACATTGTGTCTCGTTTATCTCTAAACCCCATCCACATCTAACAGAAATGTCTTAGAAGTGTCTGAAGTCTTTTTACAAGTATTCTGACTTGACTCTGCTCGGATGAGAACGGTATGGCTTAAACTAGCCTTGTTAGTAAGAAAAATCTGGAGTTGTAAAATGAAATATAATGTTTATAGCACAATTGGAACTGTCTGAAAAGAGTTGTGTGCTGGAGAGAAATGTGCATGCCTCATGGAAAGCACAGCCACAAATAGATGTGTGTAAAAGCAGAATTGGCCAGGAGTGTGGTATGTTGTGAATGTGCTGGACAGTATTCCTAATTCCAGCTGCAACCTTTCCCCTTGTTGAAGTATACTATGTAAAATACCAGAAATGCTGTAATGTGCACGAGTGAGGCAATCATCATATGTTCCAGCTTGAGACAGCAGTACAATCCACCCTCAACTGTACCACCTGTGTGAATCACTTTTAGCAATTCTGACTGGAGGAGACCCCTCTGATGCAGAGGTGGTAGTCCATTCCCTGTACCTACCCAGTGTGGGGGGTCTCTGCCTAAGCTGCCAGCAAGGCTGTAGGATCTGATGTGGTATTTTGTGATGCAAGGTGTGGGCCTTTGGCTGTATGCTGAGACCTTGAACTGGGGAGGATTTGCAGCAGCATCTATACGTGAAAAGCTCTGCCACCTCTACTTGGTCAATAAGTACAATAGGTATGCTTTTTTTTAAAATATCTGAATTTGTAGACAATGCAAGTGGTCTAGAAGGTCTGAGCCAAAAAGGATGCAGTTTTAAAGAGAATCTGCATTTTAGACATTGCAAGTGGTCAAGGAAGTCTGGCTTTCCCATGCGATTTAACGTGACATATGGAGGGAACAATGGTAAATAGTGGCTTTTTACGCACATCTCACCAATGATACTTTTTGTCCAAATCAGTCACTGCCACTTTCATCAACAACAAGAATATATAGTGATAGAAGAACATCTGGAGTGGCACCCTCTGTCTTCTCTTACATTGAGGCACAATCAGGTCTGAATTTAGGAGACAGTGAGTTCTCAGGTGCCATTTCATCTGGTCAGTTGGGCAGTAGTCACTCAGGGAAATCAAATGGGGATTGATGGGGTGAAAACCCCTTCAAGTTAGGTCATTGTCAAGGCTTGAAATTCATTGTGCAACAGGAAGTTGCCTTAGGTTCACCTAAAGGATGGATCACACTAACCATAAATGAAGGTAACATGGAAGAAATGAACCACTATGTTTACATGACATACTTGAAAAGCAGTGGAGGAATGAGTTGGTGATACTAGTGTTGTAATGTTATGGCTTGGTGGTAGCTAAGTTTATTATCTTGGTATGCATACAATCTGTTTCTTTCAATGCGATGGTGTTTGGTGTTAAGCTGATTGTGTGTTTGTTGGGATGCGTTAACTAGAATTCAGGATTAGGGATGTATATCAACAGACTTTTCATGGCTGCTCTGTAATAAAAGCCTTTTCTTTGTAGGAAGTAATGCACATGATTCGATTGAAAGGTGCATCTAGAAACCACATCATGTATCTGGAGGGTGGAGATCCGATAGATGTGTCTGTGGAGTCCCTCTCCACCTTACCCGCTGATGAAGGAGGTAATTGTGTAATTTTTTAAGGGAGCAGTAGCACATTGCCAAAGCTCCAGGCTACACCCAATTGACTATTTATGAAAATAAAATCAATGTGTTCAATTTGTTCTGGAGAGTCATCTGTCTTGTTTACCATAGAAATGTAAGAATGTGGGTCTTTTAGCAACTGCATAAAGATCTCTAAGTCTTTCTAAAAACAGAAAGGTATCTTCTCCCTTTTCAGAGCATGAAGAAACTGTTCACCCTCTGGTCTTGAACCTGCAGTGCATCCAGACGGAGGACGAGCTGAAACCAGCTGTGAGGGAGCTGTATGTTGGCTGCATAAAGACAAACCAGCAAGCTGGAAAGAAGGTGAAGGACATAGATCTACAGCATGCTTACACATTTTGTGTTTTGGAGCACTGTTGAGGCCTCTTTTCCTTTTCAAACAAAAGCTGTGTATGTTCATCTCTCCAGATGATGATGCTGGTCTGAGACTGACATCCTAGATCTGCCTGGTGAGCCCCTGATTGAACAGGAACTCCATCAGCTTTAAGCGCTGCAAGTAGTCTTGATCAGTGTCCTCAATGGAGTGCGAGGAAGAGAAACAACTTCAGTGGCAAGCTGTTAGTGTTGACATCAGAACCTAAAAGCCACTGACAATTGACAATTATGGATAGCAGTGCATGCCTTACACTGCAAATTATCTCACTGATGACATTGTATATGACATCACCAGTGAAATAATTGATCACATCGCTATATGTAAGCACAATCATTACTGCACAAATGGCATACCCAGCAGACACTGGCCCTCATTACGACCCTGGCGGAAATCGAAAAACGATGGCGGAAATGCAATACCGCCATCGAATAGCGCTCGGTGCGACTATGACCCGTCACCGCAAAGTACGAAGCCATTAGCGACACCGTAGTGAACGCCAACGCTAACTGCACCAAGCACGCGCGCGCGCGCCATGCCAAACCGCAAACACCACCATGGTGCAACGGTACGCCAATTCCGACCCTAGCGGACATGTACCTAACGCCATCAGGCATGGCGGAATGTACCATTCCGCCATGGCGAGAAGTACGGCATCGCGAATCAACCGTAAACGGCCCCACTGAGTGCCTGTACACCGCTCCCTGCCCACAAAGTACAACTCCCTGTAGGTGCAATGAAGTCACAATGCAACCATTGAAATGTACAAAGCACCCATGCATGCCAACGAACAAAAGCAACACAAGAGGGGCCAATGGGAGCTGCAGGTCACAGATGGCACAAATACAGAAGCCATCCCAATGGACATGACCACAGTCCCCCACCAAGAAACGCACGCAAACACAGGCACCTGTGCCCAGCAACATTCCGAAAATCACATCATTCCACCAGTCCACCTGGCTGACCGGCATCTGTTACACAAAACCCAATCCCCCGCCCCTGAGCATGACAACATTCAAACTGTCATATAGGCAGCCCCCATCCCTGACCTCACGGGCTCAGTAGGCAAACGCGCCCAGTACAGTACCACGCAACTAAACCCCGAAGCTGGAACCCAATGCAGATCTCCTCACAATACATCGCCCCCCAAATAGGCATATGCCACATCACTTGCAAAGAAAAACGCTACACGGGCCAAATCAGAATAGCAATTTATGCACATCAAAAGCACCAAGCCCATACAGCCATCAGGCCATGAACTCCAAAACACTAATCACCATTGTGGGCTGCATCCGCAAGAAATGACCAGCCACTACTTGTGTGTCGCCCTGTACCCCCATGGTACACAGAGCCACATTCACGTACGAAAAGGCAACATGGAAGCGCACAGAACCGCAGGGCTGTCCCAATGGGGAGGCACTAGTCCAGCTGAAAGGCCGAAATGTTGCTCCGAGACACCAGTACTGCGTAAGGGCATGTGGGCCATTGGCGATCGTCCCATAAGATCGTAATGCTGCTCCACCGATTAACACGAAGCAGCAGGTGTCGGGAGTAAAATCCATCTGCAGGAGTGGCATACAGATGGCAGTGGCAAAAGGGGAGGAGATACCTGTCAACCAGAAGAAAAGAAAAAGAACAGAATGGCCATCAGAACTACATTCGAACAACTCACTTCAATGATCACACGAAATCCACAGCCATATGCATGCTAGCCCACTCAAAAGGATCATCACCACCCCAAAACCACTTGCAACTCATAACCATCTATATCGAGGTGCAAACACCATCACTAACGAGTGTACCTGTGCATGCGTCTGTCAAAACAGAATCCATCAGATGGGAATGTCAACGTGCATGGACACAAGTGTCTGAGGGCGCCTCGAGACAGGGAGGGCTCAACAAGGCCAGATAGACGATGGTCCCACTATGGCAGGCCTGCATCACATAGCGTAGGGGAGGTGGATAGATCCCAAGAAGCCCTGTACATGGCAAACTCTGTATCAAATCACCTGCCCATGCATCCATTCATCATTCCCTCATCCCGGGATCAAAACGCCTGAATAATTACTCACATGACATTAGAAACATCCATTGAGTCTGTGCGTTATGCAGCCTGCAAAATCCACAGTGCCCCAGCCCGTATTTCCAGTGTCGTGAAGTAACATGTATTTTGGAACGGCCGGCCTCATCGCCCACGTAGCTAATGCGCATCCCAAACTATTCATACCAATCATTGCTCCCTCGCCATGGGCCCTGTCTCAAGGACATTGAACAATAGAACGTTATATTTGCAGTCAGACCTGTGGGCATCTCCTCGCCGCCAGCTGATAACCGAAAGCGCCGCCCTTCGAATTCCTCATTTGCAACATCACGTCGAAAAGGCATCTGTGGCCGTTTGAAATCCCTAATTATTCCATCGAGTGCGGCTGTGTGTGAAAATGGCAACTGCCTTCACCCACGAATGGGACGCCCCGCCCGTCGTTGCAACTCGGTACAGTGATGCATGAGGGCCCACCGTTACTCGAGTACTACGTTCCACTGACCCTTCACAAGTCTGTTCGCGACTGCACAGATGGAATGGGAAACAATGGGACCATAGCCGAATGAACATAACAACCAATCCAACACGCCCATCGGGTACAAATACATGATAGCAATAGCAAGATACCATTCCCCGAATTGCAGCGTTGTGCGCGTGACGTGCTCGGCCAAAGGGGAGAGCAGTTTGCACAGGTGGAATGAATCACCACAGGTGGAGGCCATACAGCCTGAAAACACATGAATTGCACAGCCAGTCTCCTCCCACAACCACACCGAAATGCTACCGGCAGGACTCGCGATGTTGGCCCTGGGGGACCTGATAGCGCTGCAAGTGCTCCAACTCCAAGAGGAAGACGAACACCAACTACAACCGGCCGCACGGAGGAGACGCAGGAGGAGGAGGAGGGCAAGGCAGGGCCAGCAAGGCCCACCAGCACAGCCACTACCACCACGCAGGCAGCCAGCAATCCCACGCCTCCGAGCACATCCGTTCAACCTCACTGATGAGCAGATCCACACCCTCTACCGTTTGGACCGGGACACCATAGCCGCCATTGTGGACATGACACAGGCTGACCTTGTCAGCATGATAGATAGCCCAACCGCCATCCCACCCCTACTGAAGGTGGTGTCTGTACTCCACTTCCTGGCCACAGGCACCTACCAGCACACAGTCGGACAGTTGCATGGCATTTCTCAGCCACTGTTCTCACGGACACTATTGCAAGTGCTCGATGCCCTCCTGCAGCACGCAGACGACTACATCTGCCTACCACGCTCGGAGCAGGAAATTACAAACACGAAAGTGGGATTCCATGCACTTGGCGGCATACCGGGTTGCATTGGTGCCATCGACTGCACCCATGTGGAATTGGTCGTCCCACATGCCATGGAGGCCCAGTACCGCAACCGAAAACAATTTCATTCCCTGAATGTACAAATGGTGTGTGACTCCAACAGGATCATTACACATTGTTGTGCCCGATTCCCTGGATCAACCCATGATTCTATGGTCTTGAGGAACTCTACAATACCACGCTACATGGAGCGACACGCAGGGAACAGATCCTGGCTACTCGGTGAGTCTCATTACATGCATGATGATGTGGGGTATGTGAATTGGCAATGACCTGGCAGGAAGGGGGGGGGGGGTGTGCGTACGTATCAATGGCATTCCACATCATACGTTTCTCGTCCACATACAGGTGATGCTGGATATCCACTGAAGAGATGGCTCCTCACACCAGTCCGGAACCCACGGGACCAGCATGAGGAGGACTACAACCATGCCCACTCACGTACCCGTGTAGTCATAGAACAGGCATTCGGCCTACTGAAGGGCCGTTTCCGCTGCCTCAGCAGGTCTGGCGGGGCACTCCTGTACCGCCATGAGAAGGTTGCAAAGATGGTGATGGCATGTGTCATGCTCCACAACATGTGCGTACGTAGAAATGTGCCCATGCCCCCTGACGCAGAACTGCAAGCACCTGATGATGGTCATGATGAGGGTGGGGATGTGGCAGCACCTCATGGAGTCTGCGAGGCACCGGAGGCCCGTGACATTCGTCAGCATCTCATTGATGTATGCTTCTAGCACTCACGCCTGGTGGCTGATACATGGACACGGGACTCGTGGCACTGCGTGTGTCTGGGACATGCACAATATGGACTGTACGCCTATGATGGCCTAGTACACAAAGATCAATGTCCACACATCTCATTGGTTGATCGTGCACTTTTTATGGCATATGTGATGTCATGTTGAACACCCTATCGACCCGCCACCCAAGTGAGCCCAACACACCCCCTCCACCCCCCTACCTCCCCCCCGAACACCAGTGTCCAAAGATGCTCATTGTCAGTGGGCTGTCGCTATTGCAGGCCCCCTCTGCGGGTATCAGGGGCACCCCTGCCTGTGGAGCGCAGGTTCCTTCCAGATCTACGTTGGGGGCTGCCCTGGACGGAGCTTGCAACGGATGATGTGTCTGCCTGCTCACGTCCATGCATGTCCCTAAGGGTTTGCGAGAGCTCAGTGAGCACACGGCGCACTGCGGCAAGTTCGGCACATACGTCCTTGGCCGTCGCATGCAGTTCCCCCCTGAGGCTCTCGGTGCTTCTCTCCATTTGGACTCTCAGGCTCTCGGTGCTACTCTCGATTTGTGCCCTAAGTGTCTCAGTTGATGTTTCTATGTCTGCCTTAGTGCCCCCACATTCATCAGCATGGTCCTTGAGGAGCGTGGCCAGTTGCTGCTGTTGTTCGATCAACTGGTCGAGGGACTGTTGCCTCTGCTGGGCCAAGGCCATTTGCGGGGGTGTCACGGAGGGGCTGTTGTCCTCATGTTGCATTGCCACAGGGCTTGTGGGGGATGGCCAGTCGTCGTCTTGTGGGTGCCCCTGCGTGGTATCCTCATGTTGTACGGGATGGGACAGACAGGGGGATTGGGACAGGTCATGGATGGATCTGACTTCGGCATCCCCGTTTTCTGTGTCGGAGCATGCTGCCATCAATGGGGTGTCACCTATGGTGCTGCTGCCACCGGAGGCAGTGCCTTCTGTGGCATCCATTGGGGGGACCTGTGGTGGTGGTGTTGTGGGCATGCTGGCTGCTGGGGTGCCTGTTGATGTTCCCTCCTCTGTGCTGCCACCTGATTTGTGCTGCTGCCGTGTCTTGATGCGTGCAGCTGAGGTGGAGGGTCTCTGGCCGTTGGTCTTGGCCCTCTTTGCAGGTGTGCTGGTAGGGGTGTCCTGTAGCTCGTCGTTTGGATCGGACCCTGTGGTGGAGTAGAGGAGGGCGAGGGTTATTGGTGGGTCTGTGGGAATTGGAATTGCATTGTGTCACATGCATTGGGGTGGTACCTGAGGGTGATTTGGGCCGGGCCCTTGGAGGTGCTTTGATTTGTGTGTGGAGTGAGGGTGCAGTTGTTTGGCAGCCTGCAGTTAGGGTGTGCCTGCTGCACGTGTAGTGCGTGTATTAGGGGTTTTTAATTATTTATGTATTTATTGTGGGTTTTAACGTGCGCTATCAGGCCGATGTGTGTGGACGTTCTCCTGGACATGTGTTTCTGTTGCACTATGTGGACGCATGGTACTTCACATGGATGGACTGTGTGGATTTGGCATAGTTTTTCCTGGCCCACCTACCTGTATCTTCGGATGTCTGCACTCCTTTCTCCATCCCTCCGACTCCCTCTATGCTCTCCATTCCGATGGTGGAGGCACAGATTTCTTCCCAGGGGGTCAACTTGATGGGTGATTCAGGACCTCCCCCGGTGGCTGTGGCAATGTTGCGGTTGGCAGAGAGTATGCTGCGGACGCGTATCCGCAGGTCGTCCCATCGCTTGCGGCATTGCTGTGGGGTGCGGGGTGCGGTCCCCACCGCACTTACCCGCTGTGCCACCAGAGCCCATATGGCCTTCTTGTTTGCAAGTGCCGTCCTGGTCATTTGCGTGGAGAAGACGACGGCAGCATTCTCCTGGAGGGTCTCTGTTAGCACGGTGAGTTCCTCAGGGAGAAGTGGACCTGCCGCTTGCGGTCGCACGCTTTCTTCGCTACTTTTCCCATTTTTCTTGGTTTCGCTAGGGTGGTTGACGGGTTGGGGTGTGTTTCAGGGTAGTGATTTTAGTGGTTGTGTGGTTTTAGTGTATTTATAGGTGTACGCCGGGATGTTTCCCGTTCCGGGCCCATGTTTTAACTTCCGTTTCCGTATATTTCCGGCCACCGTACTTTCCGGTAGGCGCACACTGCGGTGACCGCTAAGAGGGGTGGCGGTATTGCACCTGGGGCGCCGTACGACGGCGGTGTGGGCCGTTTTGGGGTCATTTCCGCCATCGCAGACTTTGCACTTCCGCCATGCCGTGGTGCTCGTGCCCGATGGGTCGGAATGGGCCGCACTTTGCTCCTTCGTGCAATGGCGGAAACGCTATTTACGCTGTGGCGCTCCGGTCAGTCGCTTTCCGCCAGGGTCGTAATGAGGGCCACTGTCATGTATGGTTCCCATGTATCCCGTACCCACTGAGCATGCATTCTAGGTACTGTGATCTGAGCCTGGCGTGAAGCATGCCATGAGCACTGTATCACTGCCAACAACATGGCCTGCTAGAGAGGACCAAACCCTCTCTGTCTGAAACAGCACTCCAAAGAGTGCCAGGACTCCAGCATATCGTCCCACTCATCCTAAAAAACAGAATACATTAAAATGCCAATTGGCCTCTTTGTCTATGAGAGTACTTCAGAGACACCACCTCTCCACAGCACATTCCAAGCACAGCAACAGAAAAAGCAGGAACCTAAATATATAGCAATATACAGGCCCCACTGTAGTGCCAATTAAGGTAAGCAGGATGTGGGTGATTGATAAAGTGCTTACTACCATCTGGACAGTGGGTTAGGATAACATTTAAATAAATTCTATATAAAGAGTGTTATCTTTGCTCCCTATTTGCATTGTATGATCCACTAACAGAAATGAGGACTCTAATGAGGAAGATGGACCATGTTACAATGGTCTTTTCTTTTTGTAAAGTAGCCTAGTTCCATATTTTTGATAGTTGTTTAGTACACTCTCTTCCTTTCTTCAGGCAGAGTAATTTTCCTTATGTCCTGTCCCCTTTGCTCTGTACTTGAGAATGTCATACCCGTCAAGTGGATGAGAATGGGGTCTCATGTACAGCATTCTTTTGAATTAAAAAGAAGATCAGGCGGCACATGCACACACCCCTAACTTAGCGCCTTCTCTGCGCATGCTACCCCGCGAACGACCAGTCCTTTTCTCTGCACGACAGGACTGCGCTTCAACATGCCTACATTTCATTTTTATTTGTTTCACTTCACATTTACTGCTCAGTGTCCCTGGACACTGTCAGGTCTTGGCGACATCTAGCTGTGGTAAACAGGATTGGGGTTTGTTTCCTGGGGAATGAAAGGTTAAGCACGGAACTCTTCTTCTTGGAAATCCGCTTGTGTCACGCCTCTCCGGAGACCGTGGTCGTTGTGGCATTGGTGGTTCCATAGACGGATTTTGGCCATTTTCACTACCAAGATGGCTGCCGCTATGGAAGGTGTGGGTTTAGGCGTTGCTAACTGTAATACGTAAAATTTCCGTAAGTGATATAAACAACCGAATGGTTACCTCAAGGGATCACCGATCGCTTCTTCTTCTTTATCTCTTCACTTCCTTGTCCCGAAAAAGGGTCCGACAGGGGGTGGATGCTAATGCCTCCCCGAGACCCTTCCTCCGCCTTCTGGTCAAGAATAGAGGAGGGGAAAGGCCTCCGGGAAACCCTCTGGGGAAGAAAACCCTGCGTCGACAGCCTCTGGATTGATGTCGTCTGGGCGGAGAAGATTCAGGTAACCGCAGGTTGAGAGCCGTCTAATGGGAAAGGCAGAAGAGTATGGTGAGTATGAGATGGGTAAGTAGAAGGTAGAGTATCAACAGCGGATGGCAAGGAATTACCTGAAAAGGGGGGTGTCGGCCTATCAAGCTGGATAGGAAGTTCCCCGATAAGACCCTGATGGAATCAGACTCGAGGATGTATAAGGAAGTATAGGAGGAGGGTGAGTATTTTGCAACCTAGAAAACCGATCCATCACATCCTTCTTTAGTTGGGACACATGAAACATCGGATGGATCCTAGACCATGAAGGGGGAAGCTTGAGTTTGAAGGCAGATGAACCCAGCTTCCGCAGAATGGGAAAGGGACCAAAATATCTAGGAGACAATTTGGATGGGACCAAGTGCTGGGGTAAAAACCGGGAGGCCAGCCACACCGAATCACCCGGCATCAAGGGCGGCGCCGAAGAACGGCGTTTGTCTGCAAACCGTTTGACTCTACATTGAGCCTCTAGAAGTGAAGTTTTGGCCGCCAAATGTCCCGTCTGAATACTTCTGAGCAGATTGTCCACATCTGGGAACCGGGATGAAGAAGGACGGCCGGTAGGAAAACAGGTAGAGTGAAATCCATATGAACAAAAGAAAGGACTGGAACCCAGAGCGGAGTGATGAGAGTTAATGTAAGAAAATTCTGCCAATCGTAATAGAGCACACTTTGGTTCCTTACAAGCAGGAAGTGTGAATATTGTTGTTACATATTCCGTTGGTTATGAATCTTGAAATTCCCATAAGCATTCCTCAAATCTTCGATGTGCTCAGTCAACCTTTTTCATAATGTGTCAACACTCATCAGTTCCTCATTGTGCTAAAATGCCTCCCCGAATACTTCCTTATACATCCTCGAGTCTGATTCCATCAGGTTCTTATCAGGGAACTTCCTATCCAGCTTGATAGGCCGACACCCCCTTTTTCAGGTAATTCCTTGCCATCCGCTGTTGATACTCTACCTTCTACTTACCCATCTCATACTCACCATACTCTTCTGCCTTTCCCATTAGATGGCTCTCAACCTGCGGTTACCTGAATCTTCTCTGCCCAGACGACAGAAGGCGAGGAAGGGTCTCGGGGAGGCATTCGCATTCACCCCCTGTCGGACCCTTTTTCGGGACAAGGAAGTGAAGAGATAAAGAAGAAGAAGCGATCGGTGATCCCTTGAGGTAACCATTCAGTTGTTTATATCACTTACGGAAACTTTACGTATTACAGTTAGCAACGCCTAGACCCACACCTTCCATAGCGGCGGCCATCTTGGTAGTGAAAATGGCCGAAATCCGTCTATGGGACCACCAATGCCACAACGACCACGGTCTCCGGAGAGGCGTGACAGCTTGGTGATACCTTTTGAGTCATGTTGGCAAACAATATCTGGGTTTTTTTGTTCACACTTTCTTTGACTGTACATTCAGGAGGTGGTTACTTCCCCATGCCAAGATGGAGGCAGGTTTGCCAACTCTCACTGAATTGGAACTTCAAGGCAGTTTTGCACCCTACTGAGGATTCTTTAACTGCCTTTTGATATCTGGACCATGAGAGAGCAGGTCCTAAATTCAGGGAGCTCCTCTTAGTGGGCCCAAAAGGTGGAGTGAGAAAAGAATCAGGACAGTGAATTCTGTGTGGGACGTCTGCCCATTTTATGCCATGGGATTTCTGTGCCAGACTGCGTTTATGATAGGGGAGCGTCAAGCCAACTATCTTTACCTGGAGACTTGCGCTGCTGGCTAAGCCTGTACAGACTTCCTTATGCTAGCAATTTCACCGGGTAGTGTTGGCTTTCTAGAGATTTACGGAGGGAGTTGTGACTTTTCATAGTCCAGATGTTCCCTCTATTGAGATGCTGCTGTCTAAAGGAATCCGCGTACCAGTTGGGCGTTTGTGTGCGATCGAGGTTGATTAGCATGCTGCTAGAGTTCTTTGAGAGTGCATATCAGATCTGTCTCATCGCTAGGAGTTAGTGTGCATGCAGGGTTTATCTGGAACCCTATCCGAAGAGGATTAGTGCCTCTTGCACAGCTCACATAAGTTAAAGGTCGAGACAGTGCATGTTCTATGCTATGCTTTTGGACATGACTGGCCTATGGAGCTCTGGCAGGAGTCAGGGTTCTTCGAGCACAGGACTCTCAGGAAGACTCCTAATACAATCAAAAACGAGATCAGCTGCAAAAGGAAGTAGTTGCCAGTAAGACCTTCCTACCAGTATGAAATTCCATTAAAGAGCAACAAAATATGAGAAAATGAGAGATAGAAGAAATAAGTTCTGAAAGGATAGTTCGTTTCTTAGGACTGTGTCAGGTCCGGCTTGTCCAAATCCGCGTGAGCTTATGATCCCACAGACCCTCCCCGGACGTTCCCAACTCAACCCTTGATTCTACAGCTGAGTCTGCAATCCCAGGGCAGGGAAAGGGGTAGTGGAAAACAACCAACTACAGACACTCCTACTCCTGGACTCTTGGAACGGAATCTGCAGCGGGAATAAAACAAACCCAATATTAGGCATTTCCAACCTTGTAATCAATAGCAACTCCCCATTATGGGGAGCTGTACTACATGTACTGTTTTCTCATAATGGTAAACCTGGAATACTTCCCCCATCCTGGAAATCTAGTAACATCTTGACTGTCCACAAGAAAGGGGCTTGGGATGATCCATCTAACTTCCATATGTTAGCTGTGCTCGACTCTACCTCTAAAATCTTCACCAAAGTCCTCTTACATGAATTGAATACCTGGATCACTGAGAACAAGATCCTGCCACTAAACCAAATAGGTTTTAGAGATAAGTCAAGTACCTCTCATAACCTGCTCATACTGAGATCTGCTATTCAACATTCTTGGCAGCAGCGTAAATTGGATATACATTGTGCATTCATTGATTTTTCTGCCGCATTCGACACAGTTTGTAGGAATTGGTTGTGGCGAAAATTGGATGCTTGTGGGATTCCTCCATGCCTGCTTCGCATGTTGATGCTCCTCCACGCAGACACATCTGTTTCTGTTCGCCTAAACGCAGTCGGTAAACTATCTAAATCTATGCCTACCCACTGCAGAGTAAAACAGGGATGTATGATCGCAGCCATTCTATTTAATCTATATTTAGCGGACATGTATGTTTCATTTAACATTCATGCTGCTAATATAGTAAAAATTAAGAATATTACAATAGGTTGGCTCCCTTACGCTGGCGATCTTTTACTTTTGGATTACACACCTGCAGGCTTGCAATTGATGCTGAATCCGCTAGTATTATACTCTGGCACCAATGGCCTCAAGATTAATATCGCCAAAGTAAAATCATGGTCTTTTCCCAGAAATTCAGACCCAAAAGATCACTTTGGACACTATCTACCGAACCACTTGAGTAAGTGTCCTCATACAAATACTTAGGTCTTATTGTTGATGATAAAATGAAATGGGACCTACTTTGGGCCGACCTGAAGTGTAAATGTGTGATATCAGTCAATGCACTTAGTGCATTTATTGGCCGAAATAATGGCTACTGTGCATTGGCCGTTCTGTCCATATACAATGCTAAGATTGTGGCGATGTTGTCTTATGCAGTTGCAATCTGGGGCCATAAATTTAAGAAACGCATCATCATGTTTGAAGCAAAACTACTGAGGAGGTTATTTCCCCACCCCCAATATATTAGCGTAGAATATTTCTATCTTGAATTTAATGTAAAGGGCATTTGGAATGTATATATTGCCCAATGTGTTCTACTTCATGAACGTTTACTTACTGTGCAAACAGATACCATCATTGTACCCTATATGAAGGCCTTTTTAGGTCTTGAGGATAACATACCGTTAGGCACAATTGGTGTTTTAAATCAAACACATAACATATGGCTATATGAGGGTAGTAACACATTTCTTTCTGGCGATCTAAAATACTGGTTGAAGAGTAAATTACGTGTGGCTGCATTTATGGAAAATATGCTTCATATCGGGAATATCTCATCCACCAGAGACTATTGCAATGAGAGAATATCTCGAACATCGCCTCCAAAATATATCACTGCTTATCCTAGCCCGCAAAATTTTCGTACCTAACTAATTAAATTTAATGTGACAATGGTATTAACATCAAATTGTCGGAGTAACCAATTGTTTTACCGACACACATATTGTCGTTTATGTGAAAACCTGGTTAAAGAGACAGTCTTCCATTTGATAATAGAATGTGAATGCCTTGTTTTTTTACGCATGAAATTTTTAAAGCATATAATAACGTGACTAATATGAACAATGTTCCCTCCTTATGGTTGTTTTTTATGCAAGGAAATTATACTAATTTAGCATATTTTATTGTTCGGTTTTATTTGCATTTAGCTGAAATTCTTAAATCTCTCCAATAAGTCTTGTGTCCTTTTGCTACTAAATTATGTGAACTGTGAAGTCATTTTTTGTATTTGAATTGTATGTTATGTGTTATACAAAGCCTTGTTGCTATGTGTATATCTAATAAATTGAATTGAACATTAGTTTTGCATGCCACTTAAATCTTAAATTCTATATTCCCTTCTCCCAATGTCTCACACTTTACCTGCTTTACCTCTGCTTTCAGCAGAGAGGTATAGTTTGAGAGAACTGAAGCCCACTCTTTTACCTTTTGAACTTCTACTTCAGAATTGCCTCTTCTACTGAATTTCCTATGCTAACTAGCCCCAACTACACTATGTACAGACTTGAAATTGTTCACAACTAGGTTCTTGCATTTTATCTTTTCCTCCTTCTCCTTTAAATACTTCCTCTTCTTTCCACATGCAACATTAAAATTTTACTGTGTCCTATGAAAAACCTGGGGGTGTTTCACTGACTGCCTAGAACCCGGGGATCCCTTGTTCAGGTAGGCAGGGCACAGCCATCACCTTTGGATCCAGACCATGGAGATGGACAAGTGCGGGAGGATCACCTTGGTGCGGGGTCCTAGGGGAGTGGGGGAGGAACACCTTATGGCGAGACATGGAATACCCCCTTTCCAAATACCCCTGTCCCATCCTATTTGATAGGATATTCCAACTTCCCAGATCACCCCACCCTTTCCTACACAAACATTGAACCGAGGAAGAGAGGGTCTAAGGCTGAAAGGAGTACCACCCATGCAATACATTGGACATGTCCCACTAATAAGATCAGGCAGGGTCAGGCACTTGATCTTAATTACATACGCCTGGAACTATTAGCTCTCCCAACATGTTTAAAAGGTGGAACACTGAGACACACTCGGAGCAAGGCGGTGCATGTGAAGGAGCAGTTCTTCCAGGGTGATGGCAAACCAGGTGGAGCAGAGCGACAAGCCGAGGGGCGGAACCGAGGTACGGAAAAACCTAGGCCCCCCCAGCAAGAGATCGTTACCTCCGAAGGGCCTTGAAGGTTGCGCAAGGAAGCCCAGCTAGTGAGAAGAAACTAACCTCTTTTGTGTCTCAAGGATACCAGCCACCCTACTGGGTGAACGACAGAGTTGGGGAGGTGCAGCGGTAGGTGTGGTATCAGCCTTGACTTCAGGATCAAAGCTGCGAAAGAAGAAAATGAATTAACACAGCCGGTGAGTGAGTAAAGCAAGGAAAGTCCAGTCTGTGTTAAATGAAACTTGACGGCAACAATATCCAACGAATGAAGGTTGCACGTTTGCAAATAAGACGCGAGAGAAAGCAAACCATTGTAAATAACTGTAAACAAGGGAAACAAAGAAACAGAGTGGTCCGTCGACAGAAGATTGCCCAATCAAAAGCCTCTGTGAAATGTGTGATGTCGTAGAAGCTGCATTAATAGAAAGAAACTGAGATGCAAGATTTGAACTGTTGTTAGGTTTGATCCCTGCAGAGGGAAACCTGGATGTGAGAGATATCTTTGAACTTTGAAATAAGTACTGTTCTCGAAACTACATTTACCAAGAGGCCTTGGTGTAGGAGAGAAAAACTGATGTTTGAGGAAAGAAGGTTTGAGTGGTCATGCCGAGGTAAGAGCAAAAGCCTTGCAGTTTTGAAAGTCTTCAACAGTGGAAGCAAAGTGAAAGGAGGCTTGAGCCGACAGAGGGAAACCTATGAACGTGTGATTGAAACTTGGGGATGCGGACCCCTATAAATTGTGATTTAAAGGTTTAAGCCTGGCAGAGGGAAACCTGTACTGAATAGTGCTAATCAGAAAGAAACAAACTTTTGTTAAACTGTATTACAAGTTAGAAGGTGACCTGGGCTGGAGTGAGAGAAAGCCGAGAGGTCCAGCAGATAAACTAGTGACTTTTCGTGGAATGACAAGCGCGCCCTGGTCCACGAAACTGTCAGGTTTCGCGGGATTTGGTTGAATGTGGTGGAATGAGGATATGATTAACATAAAGTATGGTTTGGGCCTTAACTTTCTGTGCAGAGTGTGGAGAGCTTCCCAAGCCAAAATGGAGATTTCCAAAAGGCTCAGTGATTGGTCAGAAGTAAAAGAAAGGCATTGTTGGAACATTCTAAACCGCCTTTCATTGTCAGAAGCCCAGCTGGAAGGTCTTATGTTTGAAGCTCTTAAGATTTAGAAAACTTTAGTTAGGCCCTTGTGCCTAAAATTGTTTATTTGGATCAGGAAAGTGTTGGAGAATTAAAAAAGAAGAAACTTAGAAAACGTTCCAGTGAAAGAAAGAAGCAAGCTAAGTGAATTCTTTATATTTTACGGAACTTTGTGATATTCAAGCAGGAGTTAAATATCAATACCATAAATTAACTTGTTCCTGTTTTCTTAGTTTTTGTTTAATTAGTAGTTCATTTCGTTCTTTCAAGAATTTATGTTAGAACTTCTAGAACTGTATTTAAATTTATTGAACTGCGTCACATTTTCTGCACCTGGCAAGTTGGAGTGTGGAGGTCTGTTTATCATTTTAGCATCTTGTGTTTTTTCGGCCGTATAAAAGATTATTGAGTATTGTTCCATTTTACGGTAACAGTGCTTTTCTTAACGTCGGACTAGCGTTAGAAATCTTACACTGTCTGCGCAAGTGACAGTGTGGTAGCCACGCGACTCTGAGGCGTTATGTTTTATTTACTAACATTCTAACCTGGCGCGTGATCATCACTGGGCTGCCTCTTCAAGGATTAGTGTCCGGAACTGAGGAATTTCTTCTTTCCAGTTTGAACAATTCACATTAAGAAGAGTGGAATACTATTCCATTACGCATGCGCCCATGCCAGTTTCATTTTTGAACTCTATTCCTTGTTCATGAGCGCATCCATTTTAGAAGGAGAAAACAATATCTTCACGCATGCGCATACTCTGGTTAAAAGAACGCTTCTTTTATGAGCGATCTTCTTTGCAAGCAGAAGATCCAATTAATGAACACTTTATATATTCAGGAAACAAACAATTTTAAATTGAATAGCCAGAGTGTCATTTTTGGAATTTGTGTTGAATCTAGAAGTTAATACGAACAACAGGTATAATATTTCCAGCGGGTTGTTTGGGTAAATGACATCTGAACTGCTAGAAGATTAACTCATTAAACTGAGAGAGATTAGCAGTTTTTCAATACCGAATTGAAGAAATTAGTAAGAGCATCTGAGACTCTATTTTTCTGTTTTCATCAGTAGAATTCACACACGTCCTCTACGTTATTCACAGAGGATAATCAGGTATGGTGGCGTGTTTATTTACTTAAATTGATAAAGAGAAGTCAGAGCCAAGGAATTCAAAGGTTAGTGACTAAAGTGAATTTGTTGTTATTTTTACCAACAGGTTGACAGATAAAGAAGCTGAGCAAAACCTGAAGTTTATTATTTTGTCCCATTTTCCCCCTTTCCCTTGGGGGTGCTCTCAACTGAACTGTTTGATACCAGTTAAGAGGTTAGCATCCAAAGGGGACTGCGGGGGTTCAGCAACTTCCGGGGACAACATCAGATTTGATAAAGCCTGACAGTATGAAAGGCCAGAAAAAATAGTCCTCCTAAGCTGTCATGAACCCCGAGTTCTCAATGGAAGCGTTAAGTGTTTTAGTGAGGGAATTACAGGAGGAATTAAAGGTGGCATATCAAGAGAATAAAAAATTAGGACAACGAGTAGATGAGTTATGTGAAAAGATGGCACAGACGCAGGGAATTGGGAGAGAAGAATTCCCCCCGGAATTGGTAAGGGCTGGTGAGGAGAGAGGTGTGGGTAGAGGTGACGGGGCAGAAGGAGGTTTTAGGGCATTAGTTATGCCAGTACTTTTGGCAGCTCCAGAGCGTTACTATGGAGATTCAGGTAAATTTCAGACATTTGTAACCCAATGTGAGTTGCACTTTCTTAGTAGGCCCGAACTATTTCCTTCTGATGCTTCCAGAGTTATTTTTATGATGTCTTATTTATCAGGAGAGGCTTCTACTTGGGCAAGTTTATTGTTCAGGCAGAAGAGTTTATCTTTAAAAAATGTTTCTCTTTTTATGGAAGAATTTAAGAAAATGTTTGATAAAAGACAAATGTCCTTAGAAGTTGATGGGGAATTATTAGATTTGCGTCAAGGAAACAGAGACTTGGTCACATATATCACACAGTTCAGGTCTTTGGTTTTAGAATCCCAGTGGCCAGCAGAGAAGAGGTCTTCTCTTTTTTATCGAGGCCTCAAGGAGGATTTGAAGGATGCCTTGTCCAGTGTAGTTCAACGCCCTTCTTCTTGTGAGGAATTGATTTATTTAGTAGTTCAGTTGGACTATCGTATAAGTGAAAGGAAAGCAGAAAGGCGTCGTTGTACTCAGGGGGAGGTGAGGTCAGTCCTTAGAGGAGATCGTTCAAGGCTTGAGGTGGGTAGTAAAGAAGTGAAACCAAGGGTAAATGATCAACAAATTAGAATAAAAGGTCCTTTATCAAAAGAGGAAAAGACTAGGAGGCGTGAGAATAATTTGTGTTTATATTGTGGTAGGAGCGGTCACTTTTTAGGAAATTGTCCCTTTACACCCAAAAAATGTTCATCAGCCGGAGGAAAAGGACAGCAAATTGCAAATACAGTTCAGTCAGCGGTTCCACACATAACTGTAAATGTATCCTTGTATTTGAAGGAGGAAAGGAAAGGGTATGGACCGGTAGTGATTGATTCAGGAGCCACCGGGAACTTTATGGATTGGGGAGTAGCTAAGGCTTTGGGAATACCACTTGTGAGGAAGGAAGTTGTGGAACAGGTTCGGGCTGTAGATGGAACTTCTCTTTCATCAGGTCCTATAACTCATGAAACTGGTGTCTTGGTTATGGAATTACTTGGAGGTCATAGAGAAGAAATCTCATTTGATTTAATTGATACACCAATTCTGAAAATAATTTTAGGCATGCCATGGCTAACCTTGCATAATCCTCAAATTGATTGGAGTAGGCGAGTGGTAGAATTACAGTCTAGTTTCTGTTTAGAAAACTGCCTTTTGAAAGGTAATCCTGGGAGGGAAGAAACACAAGGTTTGGTTTCCTCTTTTCTGACTGACGCAGGTATTACAGGACATAATATAGGAGCGGTGTTAGGACATCTTCCGGAGTGTTATCAAGGGTACAAGGAGGTTTTTGATGAAAAGGAGGCAGGAGAATTACCTCCACATAGGAGTTTTGACTGTAAAATTGATTTGGAGCCCGGGGCGGTTTTACCAAGTAGTCGAGTGTATGCATTAACGGAAAAGGAGAATGATTATCTTAAAGAGTACCTCGCAGAAAATTTGGCTAAGGGTTTTATTCGTCATTCTCAATCTCCAGCCGCATCTCCATTATTTTTTGTACCAAAGCCAGATGGGTCTCTCAGAACATGCATTGATTATAGAGCTGTGAATAGGATTACAATCAAAAACAAGTATCCTCTCCCTCTAATTTCGGAAATCTTGAATCAGGTCCAGGGAGCCACAATTTTTTACAAATTAGATTTACGTGGTGCCTATCATCTGGTGAGAGTCCAGGAGGGTGATGAGTGGAAAACGGCATTCAAAACCCGATTTGGGCTTTATGAGTACTTGGTGATGCCTTTCGGGTTATGCAATGCACCAGCTGCCTTTCAATTCTTTATGGATGAAATTTTAAGAGATTTTTTAGATATATTCGTAGTAGTATATATTGATGATATTTTGATTTATTCTCAGGATTTAGAGTCTCATAAAATTCATGTGGGAAAGGTTCTACAAAGACTCAGAGAGAATCATTTGTTTGCTAAATTAGAAAAATCCCAGTTTCATACTAATTCTGTGGAATTTTTAGGATACATTGTTTCTCCCAAGGGGTTGGAGATGAATCCGAACAAAGTTCAAGCCATCACGGATTGGCCAATACCAACGAAAGTAAAAGAAATTCAAAGCTTTTTAGGTTTTGCAAATTTTTACATAAGGTTTATTGAAGTATTTTCTCGATTGATTACTCCCATAACAAAACTCTTAAGGAAAGGTGCCAAATTTGTGTGGTCGACAGAGGCAGAGGAGGCATTTCAAGAATTAAAGAAAAGGTTCAGTTCGGCCCCTATTTTAATTCATCCAGACCCATCTCAGCCTTTTTATGTAGAAGCGGATGCATCGAATCTTGCCATGGGGGCTGTTCTTTCTCAGAGACATCGAGAGACAGGACAACTTCATCCAGTGGCTTACTATTCTAAAAAATGTTCTATGGCAGAACAAAATTATACGATCTCAGATCGAGAATTATTGGCAATCAAGTTTGCTTTTGAAGAGTGGAGGCATTTTTAAAAGGAGCAAGACATACAGTGACTGTGTTAACAGACCATAGATATTTGCTTTTTTTGAAATCAGCCAAGACTCTCACACCAAGGCAGTTAAGATGGTCATTGTTCTTTGCTGATTACGATTTTGTAGTGACATTTAAGCCAGGTAGGCTTAATGGAAAGGCTGATGCTTTATCGCGTCAATTTCCTGGAAGTGAGATGGAATCAGAGAAGGAGATGATATCCATTATCGATCCATGCTGTTTTATTTCTGCCGGAATACAGAAAATTGAGGATGTTGAGGAAGAAGTTCGAAAGTCCATGTCAATTGCACAAATGGAGGAATGGGTTCGAAAGGATCCGGTTCGAAAAATTGAGAAAGGATTGCCGTTTTTTGAAAATAAACTTTTCTTACCTATTTTGGAATTGAGAGAGAGAGTAATAAGAGACTGTCATGAATCTATGCTGTCCGGACATCCAGGTTTTAGAAAGACGCTAGAATTGGTCAGGAGGAGCTTCTGGTGGGAAAAAATGCGTCAGGACATCTTAAATTTTGTAAAAACCTGTGCTATTTGCGCTCAAATGAAGAATCAAACCGGAAAACCAGTCGGGTTGTTGGAGCCGTTGCCTATTCCACCTCGTACTTGGCATACAATCTCCCTGGACTTCATTACAGATCTTCCTTGTGACAAGGGTTGTACATCTATTCTAGTTGTTGTGGACCTCTTGCCAAAAGAGGCTCATTTTGTTCCAATTGAGGGAGAGGTTACTGCAGACAGTTTGGCCAAAGTCTTTTTGCGAGAAATAGTTAGACTGCATGGTCTTCCTAATCAAATTATCTCAGATAGAGGTCCTCAATTTATTTCTAGATTTTGGAGGGTTTTTTGTAAGGATTTGGGTGTGGAAGTCAGTTTATCATCAGGTTACCATCCCGAGACCAATGGACAAGTAGAAAGGGTAAATCAAGAACTGGAGAAGTATTTGAGGTGTTATCTACAGGCAGGGGAAGGATTTGATTTGGCTTGCCGAATTTGCTTATAATAATTGTGCTAAAGATTCAACTAACATGTCTCCGTTTTATCTTGGAAGAGGTTTTCACCCACGGTTTTTAAGTTTTGAAATTACTGAAGAGTCAGAGAATCCTGGAGTTGAGGTTCGATTAAAAACTATGAGAAAGAATTTGGAAAGAGCTAAAAGAGTACTTTTCGATAGTAAACAGAAGTACAAAAGATTTGCAGATCAAAAAAGGAGGTTGGGTCCTAAATATAAGGTTGGTGACTTGGTTTGGCTTTCGACGAGACATTTAAGAATTAAGGGCAAAAACAAATTTACTCCACGTTTTGTAGGTCCATTTAAAGTAGAAAAGGTGATCAATCCAGTGTCAGTACGATTAAAACTACCTACTTCCTTGAAAATACATCCAACCTTTCACATTAGTCTATTAAAACCTGTGATTCAGGGGACTAGAGTTGTACATCCACCTTCACCAGTTCAGTTAGAGAATTCATCTGAAGAGTTTGTGGTGAAAAGAATTGTAGACTCCAGGAGGTTAAGTGGGAAACTACAATATTTAATAGACTGGGAAGGTTTCGGACCTGAGGAACGTACATGGGAGGATGATGTGAATGTGCATGCACCACAATTAGTCGCAAAATTTCATAGAAAGTATCCTTCTAAAGTTGGCCCTGGGACAGGGCATTAAAGGGGGGGTACTGTCAGGTTTCGTGGGATTTGGTTGAATGTGGTGGAATGAGGATATGATTAACATAAAGTATGGTTTGGGCCTTAACTTTCTGTGCAGAGTGTGGAGAGCTTCCCAAGCCAAAATGGAGATTTCCAAAAGGATCAGTGATTGGTCAGAAGTAAAAGAAAGGCATTGTTGGAACATTCTAAACCACCTTTCATTGTCAGAAGCCCAGCTGGAAGGTCTTATGTTTGAAGCTCTTAAGATTTAGAAAACTTTAGTTAGGCCCTTGTGCCTAAAATTGTTTATTTGGATCAGGAAAGTGTTGGAGAATTAAGAAGAAACTTAGAAAACGTTCCAGTGAAAGAAAGAAGCAAGCTAAGTGAATTCTTTATATTTTACGGAACTTTGTGATATTCAAGCAGCAGTTAAATATCAATACCATAAATTAACTTGTTCCTGTTTTCTTAGTTTTTGTTTAATTAGTAGTTCATTTCGTTCTTTCAAGAATTTATGTTAGAACTTCTAGAACTGTATTTAAATTTATTGAACTGCGTCACATTTTTTGCACCTGGCAAGTTGGAGTGTGGAGGTCTGTTTATCATTTTAGCGTCGTGTGTTTTTTCGGCCGTATAAAAGATTATTGAGTATTGTTCCATTTTACGGTAACAGTGCTTTTCTTAACGTCGGACTAGCGTTAGAAATCTTACACTGTCTGCGCAAGTGACAGTGTGGTAGCCACGCGACTCCGAGGCGTTATGTTTTATTTACTAACATTCTAACCTGGCGCGTGATCATCACTGGGCTGCCTCTTCAAGGATTAGTGTCCGGAACTGAGGAATTTCTTCTTTCCAGTTTGAACAATTCACATTAAGAAGAGTGGAATACTATTCCATTACGCATGCGCCCATGCCAGTTTCATTTTTGAACTCTATTCCTTGTTCATGAGCGCATCCATTTTAGAAGGAGAAAACAATATCTTCACGCATGCGCATACTCTGGTTAAAAGAACGCTTCTTTTATGAGCGATCTTCTTTGCAAGCAGAAGATCCAATTAATGAACACTTTATATATTCAGGAAACAAACAATTTTAAATTGAATAGCCAGAGTGTCATTTTTGGAATTTGTGTTGAATCTAGAAATTAATACGAACAACAGGTATAATATTTCCAGCGGGTTGTTTGGGTAAATGACATCTGAACTGCTAGAAGATTAACTCATTAAACTGAGAGAGATTAGCAGTTTTTCAATACCGAATTGAAGAAATTAGTAAGAGCATCTGAGACTCTATTTTTCTGTTTTCTTCAGTAGAATTCACACACGTCCTCTACGTTATTCACAGAGGATAATCAGGTATGGTGGCGTGTTTATTTACTTAAATTGATAAAGAGAAGTCAGAGCCAAGGAATTCAAAGGTTAGTGACTAAAGTGAATTTGTTGTTATTTTTACCAACAGGTTGACAGATAAAGTAGCTGAGCAAAACCTGAAGTTTATTATTTTGTCCCATTTTCCCCCTTTCCCTTGGGGGTGCTCTCAACTGAACTGTTTGATACCAGTTAAGAGTTTAGCATCCAAAGGGGACTGCGGGGGTTCAGCAACTTCCGGGGACAACATCAGATTTGATAAAGCCTGACAGAAACAAACTGCATCCTTGTGTCCGAAGCCAGAGTGTGTTGCAAGGCCCAAGTGTGCCACATTACCCCATGCTACAAAATGTGGGGAAGGGCGTTTAATCAGCCATATTGACATTTCTTTTGAATACTGATTTTCCTTTTTGCATTACACATTCCCTTCACACATTTATTGTATTGGAACGAGGGCAGGCATTAGGTTTATTAGTATAGGCCATTTTATTTTGACTAAGGACCGACTAGGACTGTATTTTCTTTTTGTTTATTGGTCGAGAATACTCCCTTCGAGGGGATTGGGTCCTCCGACGTATTCCATATCTATGACAGTAATCGCCACAGCTCTGCTGCTTCGGGAAATCTTTCGGTGTCTGTGTCCTGCGTCGATAACGATACGCCGCCCTCGAGGACCTCCTCCGATGGCCGACGTCACAGGATGTTATAAGTAGGACGCACGACGCCCGTAGCCTCAGTTCGTTTTTTCCGCTGATGTGTTCGCTTCGGAGATCTCGGCACGCCTCGACTCTTTGGAGTTTCTGTTCTTTCGGTTCTTCGAACCTGTTCGGTTGTGGAAAGTTTTCAAGATGTCTTCCTCTTCTTCCACCCCGCGTCCGGGGTTAAAGAAATGCGGGGACTGCGGGTCCGAGATGTCAGTGACGGACTCGCATGGCGCCTGCCTCTGGTGCCTCGGGGAGGCCCGCGACACGGATGCTTGTGCCGACTGCCAGTCGCTTACGCCCAAAGACTTGCGGGAGCGCAAGAAGAAACTGTCGGTCGGTAAGGTGTCCAAGCCCCGGAAGTCGAGGTCCACTGGGCTTTCGACAGACGATTCGAGGGGCGACTCTACGCATCGTCATCCTAAGTCTAGGGGGTCTCGGTCCCGGAGTGGGTCCTGCCACTCCTCTGCCTCTTCGAGGCACTCCCCGAAGCGCAGTCATCGGTCACCTTCCCCGTCCGAGGACTCCGCCCGTCGGTGGGTTGTTTATCCCACCAAGCATGCGACTCAGAAGAAATGGGCTTCCTTTGGTAAAAAAATGCTGGCGATTCTTGAATCGCAGGGCACCGGTCCGTCCGCGCCTCCGAGTGGGGTCGGGCGTGACCGTACTAGAGACACCGCTCGTAAGCCTTCCGGCTCGGGTGGTCAGCACGGTTCACGGGAAAGGTCCCGCTCGGACAAGGGGAATCGTTCTAGTCATGCCCGTTCCAGGTTCCGGTCCTCGACACGCTCGAGACCGTGTGCACCTGTGTTGTCTTCGAAGAAGACGTCGATGCCTGTGGCGCCAAGGTCGTCGAGGGACTCTCTTGAGGCAATGCCTCCGAGGAAGTCGTCGACGCCATCGGCGCCCAGGCTGTCGAAGGACACGCTCGGGGCTCCGCCCTCGAGGCCTGTGTCAATGCCGTCGATGCTGTCGGCGCCGCGTTTGGCGTCAACGCCAATTCACTCGACACCCTCAACGCCTTTCGAGGCTGTTTTGACGGGGGTACCCCGGGGTACGGTGGAACCCCCTAGAAAGGTACTGGCCAAGGCCAAGCATGGCTTTGTTCCCCATTCTGTGCCCACTTTCCACCATCTTGATTACATTTTGGAGGTGGATGAGGACTCTGATGATGGCATGGTTCCTGATACGGTGCCAGATGAGATTATCTCGGGACATAGTCAGATTGAGGACCTGCGTCAGTCACTGCACAACGTCAGTGGTCTGGACACCTCTCCGGAGGTGGAGTTTTGTAGGCCTGAGCCTGGCACCCATGCCGACTCCTCATACCGGCGCCTTATGTCAAGGGTCCCCGAGTACTTGGGGTGGTCTGCTCCCACAGGGGATTTTCTTCAGGATGACCTCACGGATATCCTCGACCAAGGTCCACCAACTGACCCGGTACTGCCGATCCATATGGGTCTATAGAGGAGTGTGGCGGCGGGTTGGACTGCTCCGGAGAGTCTCCCGGCAGTGGGCAAGTCTTTGCCGCGAGTATACCGCCCAGCGAGTAGCGACCCTTGCTACTTGACCAAGCACCCCACTCCGGAGAGTTTGGTGGTGCAGGCAGCTACAGCCCCAAGCAAAGCAGGCGTCGTATCCTACCATCCCTCCTGATGGGGACGACAAGCGTTTTGATGGTTGGGCGAAGAAAGTGTTTTCTTCAGGGTGTATGGCTGTTCAGGCTGCCAACTCCATATGTGCCTTGTCACGTTTCACGCGCACTCTGTGGAACTGTGTTTCCTTAGCGGCTGAACATATTCCCGAAGGGGACGAACGGGATGGTTTTCTTGTTATGGTCCAGGGGGGCAAGGATGCCATGTGTGAGGCCGTTCAGTCGGGTTTGGACATGGCAGATTGCGTCAGCCGATCCATGGCGGCGAGCACCGTAATACGCAGGTTTGCATGGTTGCGGAAGTCGGGGTTTGCTCCTGATGTGCAAGCCCAGCTCCTCAACATGCCCTATGATGGTGTCCATCTTTTTGGCAGCAAGGCTGACGAGAGCCTTGAGAGGTTGCAGACCTCAAAAGCTGCAGTGAAGTCGTTGGGCGTTGCAGTTCGCCAACCTCTGCCTTTTCGTCTTAGGGGACAGCAGTGGAGGGGAGGTTCCTTTCGTTATTACTCATCCTTTGGTAAAGCGAAACGAGCTGCTAGTCAAAAAGGGCCACCGTAGGAGTGCCAGAGGTGGAAAACAAGGTACTCGAGGTGCCAAAGCCGCTCGGGCTGTTGCCTCTTTGCCCTCAGGGTATGCCGCAGCCGCTTCAGCTCAGTCATGAGGCCATGTCCCATGGTTCGCCGATTGGGGGAAGGCGGCGCACCATCTTGTCGAATGGCGTGCCATTACTTCAAATGTGTGGGTTCTACAAAGACTCAGAGAGAATCATTTGTTTGCTAAATTAGAAAAATCCCAGTTTCATACTAATTCTGTGGAATTTTTAGGATACATTGTTTCTCCCAAGGTGTTGGAGATGAATCCGAACAAAGTTCAAGCCATCACGGATTGGCCAATACCAACGAAAGTAAAAGAAATTCAAAGCTTTTTAGGTTTTGCAAATTTTTACATAAGGTTTATTGAAGGATTTTCTCGATTGATTACTCCCATAACAAAACTCTTAAAGAAAGGTGCCAAATTTGTGTGGTCGACAGAGGCAGAGGAGGCATTTCAAGAATTAAAGAAAAGGTTCAGTTCGGCCCCTATTTTAATTCATCCAGACCCATCTCAGCCTTTTTATGTAGAAGCGGATGCATCGAATCTTGCCATGGGGGCTGTTCTTTCTCATAGACATCGAGAGACAGGACAACTTCATCCAGTGGCTTACTATTCTAAAAAATGTTCTATGGCAGAACAAAATTATACGATCTCAGATCGAGAATTATTGGCAATCAAGTTTGCTTTTGAAGAGTGGAGGCATTTTTAAAAGGAGCAAGACATACAGTGACTGTGTTAACAGACCATAGATATTTGCTTTTTTTGAAATCAGCCAAGACTCTCACACCAAGGCAGTTAAGATGGTCATTGTTCTTTGCTGATTACGATTTTGTAGTGACATTTAAGCCAGGTAGGCTTAATGGAAAGGCTGATGCTTTATCGCGTCAATTTCCTGGAAGTGAGATGGAATCAGAGAAGGAGATGATATCCATTATCGATCCATGCTGTTTTATTTCTGCCGGAATACAGAAAATTGAGGATGTTGAGGAAGAAGTTCGAAAGTCCATGTCAATTGCACAAATGGAGGAATGGGTTTGAAAGGATCCGGTTCGAAAAATTGAGAAAGGATTGCCGTTTTTTGAAAATAAACTTTTCTTACCTATTTTGGAATTGAGAGAGAGAGAGTAATAAGAGACTGTCATGAATCTATGCTGTCCGGACATCCAGGTTTTAGAAAGACGCTAGAATTGGTCAGGAG
This sequence comes from Ambystoma mexicanum, assembly GCF_040938575.1. Lineage (NCBI taxonomy): Eukaryota > Metazoa > Chordata > Amphibia > Caudata > Ambystomatidae > Ambystoma > Ambystoma mexicanum. Next base: position 503,542,162 of record NC_090929.1, on the reverse strand, counting down.
GAGCTTCTGGTGGGAAAAATGCGTCAGGACATCTTAAATTTTGTAAAAACCTGTGCTATTTGCGCTCAAATGAAGAATCAAACCGGAAAACCAGTCGGGTTGTTGGAGCCGTTGCCTATTCCACCTCGTACTTGGCATACAATCTCCCTGGACTTCATTACAGATCTTCCTTGTGACAAGGGTTGTACATCTATTCTAGTTGTTGTGGACCTCTTGCCAAAAGAGGCTCATTTTGTTCCAATTGAGGGAGAGGTTACTGCAGACAGTTTGGCCAAAGTCTTTTTGCGAGAAATAGTTAGACTGCATGGTCTTCCTAATCAAATTATCTCAGATAGAGGTCCTCAATTTATTTCTAGATTTTGGAGGGTTTTTTGTAAGGATTTGGGTGTGGAAGTCAGTTTATCATCAGGTTACCATCCCGAGACCAATGGACAAGTAGAAAGGGTAAATCAAGAACTGGAGAAGTATTTGAGGTGTTATCTACAGGCAGGGGAAGGATTTGATTTGGCATGCCGAATTTGCTTATAATAATTGTGCTAAAGATTCAACTAACATGTCTCCGTTTTATCTTGGAAGAGGTTTTCACCCACGGTTTTTAAGTTTTGAAATTACTGAAGAGTCAGAGAATCCTGGAGTTGAGGTTCGATTAAAAACTATGAGAAAGAATTTGGAAAGAGCTAAAAGATTACTTTTCGATAGTAAACAGAAGTACAAAAGATTTGCAGATCAAAAAAGGAGGTTGGGTCCTAAATATAAGGTTGGTGACTTGGTTTGGCTTTCGACGAGACATTTAAGAATTAAGGGCAAAAACAAATTTACTCCACGTTTTGTAGGTCCATTTAAAGTAGAAAAGGTGATCAATCCAGTGTCAGTACGATTAAAACTACCTACTTCCTTGAAAATACATCCAACCTTTCACATTAGTCTATTAAAACCTGTGATTCAGGGGACTAGAGTTGTACATCCACCTTCACCAGTTCAGTTAGAGAATTCATCTGAAGAGTTTGTGGTGAAAAGAATTGTAGACTCCAGGAGGTTAAGTGGGAAACTACAATATTTAATAGACTGGGAAGGTTTCGGACCTGAGGAACGTACATGGGAGGATGATGTGAATGTGCATGCACCACAATTAGTCGCAAAATTTCATAGAAAGTATCCTTCTAAAGTTGGCCCTGGGACAGGGCATTAAAGGGGGGGTACTGTCAGGTTTCGTGGGATTTGGTTGAATGTGGTGGAATGAGGATATGATTAACATAAAGTATGGTTTGGGCCTTAACTTTCTGTGCAGAGTGTGGAGAGCTTCCCAAGCCAAAATGGAGATTTCCAAAAGGATCAGTGATTGGTCAGAAGTAAAAGAAAGGCATTGTTGGAACATTCTAAACCACCTTTCATTGTCAGAAGCCCAGCTGGAAGGTCTTATGTTTGAAGCTCTTAAGATTTAGAAAACTTTAGTTAGGCCCTTGTGCCTAAAATTGTTTATTTGGATCAGGAAAGTGTTGGAGAATTAAGAAGAAACTTAGAAAACGTTCCAGTGAAAGAAAGAAGCAAGCTAAGTGAATTCTTTATATTTTACGGAACTTTGTGATATTCAAGCAGCAGTTAAATATCAATACCATAAATTAACGTGTTCCTGTTTTCTTAGTTTTTGTTTAATTAGTAGTTCATTTCGTTCTTTCAAGAATTTATGTTAGAACTTCTAGAACTGTATTTAAATTTATTGAACTGCGTCACATTTTTTGCACCTGGCAAGTTGGAGTGTGGAGGTCTGTTTATCATTTTAGCGTCGTGTGTTTTTTCGGCCGTATAAAAGATTATTGAGTATTGTTCCATTTTACGGTAACAGTGCTTTTCTTAACGTCGGACTAGCGTTAGAAATCTTACACTGTCTGCGCAAGTGACAGTGTGGTAGCCACGCGACTCCGAGGCGTTATGTTTTATTTACTAACATTCTAACCTGGCGCGTGATCATCACTGGGCTGCCTCTTCAAGGATTAGTGTCCGGAACTGAGGAATTTCTTCTTTCCAGTTTGAACAATTCACATTAAGAAGAGTGGAATACTATTCCATTACGCATGCGCCCATGCCAGTTTCATTTTTGAACTCTATTCCTTGTTCATGAGCGCATCCATTTTAGAAGGAGAAAACAATATCTTCACGCATGCGCATACTCTGGTTAAAAGAACGCTTCTTTTATGAGCGATCTTCTTTGCAAGCAGAAGATCCAATTAATGAACACTTTATATATTCAGGAAACAAACAATTTTAAATTGAATAGCCAGAGTGTCATTTTTGGAATTTGTGTTGAATCTAGAAATTAATACGAACAACAGGTATAATATTTCCAGCGGGTTGTTTGGGTAAATGACATCTGAACTGCTAGAAGATTAACTCATTAAACTGAGAGAGATTAGCAGTTTTTCAATACCGAATTGAAGAAATTAGTAAGAGCATCTGAGACTCTATTTTTCTGTTTTCTTCAGTAGAATTCACACACGTCCTCTACGTTATTCACAGAGGATAATCAGGTATGGTGGCCTGTTTATTTACTTAAATTGATGAAGAGAAGTCAGAGCCAAGGAATTCAAAGGTTAGTGACTAAAGTGAATTTGTTGTTATTTTTACCAACAGGTTGACAGATAAAGTAGCTGAGCAAAACCTGAAGTTTATTATTTTGTCCCATTTTCCCCCTTTCCCTTGGGGGTGCTCTCAACTGAACTGTTTGATACCAGTTAAGAGTTTAGCATCCAAAGGGGACTGCGGGGGTTCAGCAACTTCCGGGGACAACATCAGATTTGATAAAGCCTGACTGAAACAAACTGCATCCTTGTGTCCGAAGCCAGAGTGTGTTGCAAGGCCCAAGTGTGCCACATTACCCCATGCTACAAAATGTGGGGAAGGGCGTTTAATCAGCCATATTGACATTTCTTTTGAATACTGATTTTCCTTTTTGCATTACACATTCCCTTCACACATTTATTGTAGTGGAACGAGGGCAGGCATTAGGTTTATTAGTATAGGCCATTTTATTTTGACTAAGGACCGACTAGGACTGTATTTTCTTTTTGTTTATTGGTCGAGAATACTCCCTTCAAGGGGATTGGGTCCTCCGACGTATTCCATATCTATGACAGTAATCACCACAGCTCTGCTGCTTCGGGAAATCTTTCGGTGTCTGTGTCCTGCGTCGATAACGATACGCCGCCCTCGAGGACCTCCTCCGATGGCCGACGTCACAGGATGTTATAAGTAGGACGCACGACGCCCGTAGCCTCAGTTCGTTTTTTCCGCTGATGTGTTCGCTTCGGAGATCTCGGCACGCCTCGACTCTTTGGAGTTTCTGTTCTTTCGGTTCTTCGAACCTGTTCGGTTGTGGAAAGTTTTCAAGATGTCTTCCTCTTCTTCCACCCCGAGTCCGGGTTTAAAGAAATGCGGGGACTGCGGGTCCGAGATGTCAGTGACGGACTTGCATGGCGCCTGCCTCTGGTGCCTCGGGGAGGCCCGCGACACGGATGCTTGTGCCGACTGCCAGTCGCTTACGCCCAAAGACTTGCGGGAGCGCAAGAAGAAACTGTCGGTCGGTAAGGTGTCCAAGCCCCGGAAGTCGAGGTCCACTGGGCTTTCGACAGACGATTCGAGGGGCGACTCTACGCATCGTCATCGTAAGTCTAGGGGGTCTCGGTCCCGGAGTGGGTCCTGCCACTCCTCTGCCTCTTCGAGGCACTCCCCGAAGCGCAGTCATCGGTCACCTTCCCCGTCCGAGGACTCCGCCCGTCGGTGGGTTGTTTATCCCACCAAGCATGCGACTCAGAAGAAATGGGCTTCCTTTGGTAAAAAAATGCTGGCAATTCTTGAATCGCAGGGCACCGGTCCGTCCGCGCCTCCGAGTGGGGTCGGGCGTGACCGTACTAGAGACACCGCTCGTAAGCCTTCGGGCTCGGGTGGTCAGCACGGTTCACGGGAAAGGTCCCGCTCGGACAAGGGGAATCGTTCTAGTCATGCCCGTTCCAGGTTCCGGTCCTCGACACGCTCGAGACCGTGTGCACCTGTGTTGTCTTCGAAGAAGACGTCGATGCCTGTGGCGCCAAGGTCGTCGAGGGACTCTCTTGAGGCAATGCCTCCGAGGAAGTCGTCGACGCCATCAGCGCCCAGGCTGTCGAAGGACACGCTTGGGGCTCCGCCCTCGAGGCCTGTGTCAATGCCGTCGATGCTGTCGGCGCCGCGTTTGGCGTCAACGCCAATTCACTCGACACCCTCAACGCCTTTCGAGGCTGTTTTGACGGGGGTACCCCGGGGTACGGTGGAACCCCCTAGAAAGGTACTGGCCAAGGCCAAGCATGGCTTTGTTCCCCATTCTGTGCCCACTTTCCACCATCTTGATTACATTTTGGAGGTGGATGAGGACTCTGATGATGGCATGGTTCCTGATACGGTGCCAGATGAGATTATCTCGGGACATAGTCAGATTGAGGACCTGCGTCAGTCACTGCACAACGTCAGTGGTCTGGACACCTCTCCGGAGGTGGAGTTTTGTAGGCCTGAGCCTGGCACCCATGCCGACTCCTCATACCGGCGCCTTATGTCAAGGGTCACCGAGTACTTGGGGTGGTCTGCTCCCACAGGGGATTTTCTTCAGGATGACCTCACGGATATCCTCGACCAAGGTCCACCAACTGACCCGGTACTGCCGATCCATATGGGTCTATAGAGGAGTGTGGCGGCGGGTTGGACTGCTCCGGAGAGTCTCCCGGCAGTGGGCAAGTCTTTGCCGCGAGTATACCGCCCAGCGAGTAGCGACCCTTGCTACTTGACCAAGCACCCCACTCCGGAGAGTTTGGTGGTGCAGGCAGCTACAGCCCCAAGCAAAGCAGGCGTCGTATCCTACCATCCCTCCTGATGGGGACGACAAGCGTTTTGATGGTTGGGCGAAGAAAGTGTTTTCTTCAGGGTGTATGGCTGTTCAGGCTGCCAACTCCATATGTGCCTTGTCACGTTTCACGCGCACTCTGTGGAAGTGTGTTTCCTTAGCGGCTGAACATATTCCCGAAGGGGACGAACGGGATGGTTTTCTTGTTATGGTCCAGGGAGGCAAGGATGCCATGTGTGAGGCCGTTCAGTCGGGTTTGGACATGGCAGATTGCGTCAGCCGATCCATGGCGGCGAGCACCGTAATACGCAGGTTTGCATGGTTGCGGAAGTCGGGGTTTGCTCCTGATGTGCAAGCCCAGCTCCTCAACATGCCCTATGATGGTGTCCATCTTTTTGGCAGCAAGGCTGACGAGAGCCTTTCGAGGTTGCAGACCTCAAAAGCTGCAGTGAAGTCGTTGGGCGCTGCAGTTCGCCAACCTCTGCCTTTTCGTCTTAGGGGACAGCAGTGGAGGGGAGGTTCCTTTCGTTATTACTCATCCTTTGGTAAAGCGAAACGAGCTGCTAGTCAAAAAGGGCCACCGTAGGAGTGCCAGAGGTGGAAAACAAGGTACTCGAGGTGCCAAAGCCGCTCGGGCTGTTGCCTCTTTGCCCTCAGGGTATGCCGCAGCCGCTTCAGCTCAGTCATGAGGCCATGTCCCATGGTTCGCCGGTTGGGGGAAGGCGGCGCACCATCTTGTCGAATGGCGTGCCATTACTTCAAATGTGTGGGTTCTGGAGATCATAGCACACGGCTACTGTCTTCCTTTCCGGCAGAGGCCTCACGACAATCCACCAGGGAACCTCTCTTTGAAGAGTCCGGATCCGCTCCTTGCGCAGGAAATTCAATCCCTGCTGGAGAAAGGAGCCATAGAACTGGTGCCTGTGGCGGAGAGGAACAAGGTATGGTATTCCCCTATTTTTTTATTTCAAAGAAAGACGGGGGATTGAGACCCATCATGGACTTTCGCTGTTTGAACAAACTTCTCAGGAAGGACAAGTTCAAGATGGTTACTCTTTCTCAAGTCCTCCAGGCCCTTCAACTTCAGGACTGGTTGGTGTCTCTCGACCTCAAGGACGCTTATTTTCATTTGCCGATCTATCCAAAGCACAAGAAGTACCTGAGGTTCGTGGTTGGCAACTCGCACTTTCAGTTTCGGAGTTTCGGGTCCTGCCATTCGGATTGACCTCCGCCCCGAGGGTCTTCATCAAGCTCATGGTAGTGGTGGCAGTGCATCTCAGGAAAGGGGGGATTCACATCTACCCCTACGTGGACGATTGGTTGATCAGGGCGCGCTCTCCCGAGCAAGTCCTGGATCATCTGTCTGTCACCTGCCACTCCCTCCACAAGTTGGGCTTCTCCCTCAACTTAAAGAAGTCTCACTTTACGCCATCTCAGAGGCTACAGTACATCGGAGCAGTGCTCGACACGTCCCTGGGGTAGTGTTTTCTTGAAAGGGGCCCCTAGGGGTCCCTTACGTCTATTGAAACAAGGCGAGTCACCACACACGATAGATACGCCAGACACGAGGTTGTATTCCCAAAGCTAGGGTTTCTTGCAAAGCAAAAAGTCTCAGTTGGCCAACTCGGTCTCACGCCCGCAATATGTATCTCTAGACCTCGAGGGACGCAAGAGCGTGAATTACTTACATCAGTTACATATATACAAAATGCATATCAAACAATCAGCTATGACATGTTTAACACCCCCCTTTATTGGGTTTCTTTGAACTCAGTGTAATGATGGACACTTTCGACAATTATGACACCTTCAAATATCCATTCTAGCAACAATATGCAATTTGTAAGTGCAGAGGCATCTTTCAGTTGTTGAACAGAACACACTGCTTCTGTTCTTGGAAGCGAGCTACATACGGGGGAAGAGTCGCATTCCAGACCTTGCTATCTGTGAGGTGCTATTCGTGTCCGGGAGCCGACACGCTCTAACAGGGCTCAGTAAAGGGGGGCCTTAAGAAGAGCATAATTCAAGCCTTTAGCTGCTTTATTCTAAACATATTCTACCATATAACGAGACTGGCTGGCAGCTGTGAAATGATTAAATGCCCTGCAGCTGTGCTTCAAGGCTACATTCGGGAGGGAGCCGGGCATTCTTCCTGGCGCTGCCTATGTTGTGTTTCAACGAACTCTTGTTATCCTCGCGGCCCTGCGGCCTTGTCCTTTTACGTGCAGACAACAATGTTTTACAGTCGAGCAGTGTAAGCAGAAAATGTACTGCAAAGCAATAAGAACAGAAAGCAATGAGCAATGGTTGGAAAACAAAATGGCGATTCTTGTTACATCAAAATGGCCATTCATTGGCAAACTCGGAAACCTATATGTCTGTCATATCGTGCATGAGACGGTTGGCCCACGGCCATCAAAATACGTTTGCCGTTACATATGAGAGGTATCCATTTTTATAGACTGACATTGAGGGCTCATCACATTCAGCAGATGGTGCAAAAGTTCCAACATGCCCAGAGTCTCCCTGCGTTCGAGTTCTTGAGATTGCTCGGCCTCATGGCATCCTGCATTCTTCTGGTGCCAGAGGCCACGTTGCGGAGGAGATCTTTGCAATGGGCACTGAAGCTCCAGTGGTCTCAGTCTTCCGGCAGGATGTTGGACCCCGTTTAGGTGCTGCCCTTGGTCGCCCAGGACCTTCTGTGGTGGGCCGTCGATGGCAATCTGTTGAAGGGGGCTACATTTTGGCTACCCTGGCCAGAGGTGACGATCGTGACGGACGCATCCCTCATGGGAAGGGGAGCTCATGCCAACGAGTTGACAGTCAACGGTTGTTGGTCTCCGTCGGAGTTCAGACTCCATATCAATCTGTTGGAGCTGAGGGCCGTCAGGCTTGCCCTGAAGGCTTTTCTGCCGACTGTGCGAGGAAAGAATGTCCTGATTCTGACGGCCAACACAGTGGCCATGCACTACCTCAACAAAAAGGGGGGGCAGGGTCACTTCCTCTGTGCAGGGAGGGCGATGCAGCTCTGGTTCTGGGCAATCCAGCAGGAAATTTCGGTCTCAGCAGTTCCTCTGGCTGGAGACGAAAACGAGACGGCGGACGCTCTGAGCAGGCAGAGCGCGATCTCTCACGAGTGGGAGTTGGCTCAGGAGATTCTCCTGGAGATCTTCGCCCTTTGGGGGACCCCTCAAGTGGATCTCTTCGCCTCCAGTGTCAGCCGGAAGTGCGAAAGGTTCTGCTTGCGGGAATTTCCTCCAAGAGGAGCCTTATGTAACGCTCACCTGGCTCCCACGGAGGCGCTGGTCTGGTCTGGGTTGCTGTGGCCTCTTCAAGCGTGATGCGCAGAATTCGGACCACCGATTGAACAGGACCCCCAAATCTTGCTTATCTGGCCCTTAGGAATATCCTTCTTATGGTTTGGAAGGATGAACTCTCCATCCTGCTTCTGGTGCAGGGGCGCGCGTTCGTCCAGTTACTTCACTGGTTTTCAGAATGGCGCTGGCAAATCCACTTGACTTTTCTGAGCGATACGCCATAAGTATGAAGATGCAAAAGTTCAAGTGTGAGCCTCCTTTTATGCTGTTTTTTCTGTCCTTTATTTCAGGTGCAGAACAAAGGCGATGCGTTGAGGGGTTAAATTGCCGGTGGTAAAATCAGGTGAGTTAGTGATGAGGGCGACCCCTCTAAATGTCTTTATAATTCCCCAGTAATGTCTTTTGTCCTTTCCCCATAGGGGCTGGGGTGCGGTACCTGCCAAAGATGCGGCACCGACCCGAGATATGGAATGGTTCACCAAGAAAAGCCGGTAAGTAATATGGCGGAAAATTCGGCTTTCCTCTTGTGTTCCCTTGCTCACCTCTTGTCTCTTCTTCTCTCCCCTAGGTGTAGAGATGTGGCGATCGGTGCTGAGAGCCGCGATGGAGCCGGGCGGCGTCTCTGGAACACGTGAGTGAAGCGCGGCGCTGCAGCGAGCAACGCAGTGCTTTTAAATGGAAGTCTTCCTTCAGGAATGCTGGCGTGAAGATTCCGGATGCAGGTAAGAAGGTTGAATAAGTTCTTGGTTTTCACCTTTCTCTTCTCTTATTCCCTTACAGGTGTTCCAAGTTCGAGGCGGGCGTGGCTGGAGTCCAGGTGCAGGAGCAGACACGGTGAGCGTTCAGCTGCTGGGATGCAGAACAACACGAAGCACGTGTGGCTGTCCGGGCGTGGCTTAAATAGCCTTGGAAGAAGTTCCAGGTGAGTATTCTTCCACAGCCCCACCCAAGTAACAAAATAGTTCCTTCAGAAAAATAGTCCCTCCTAAGCCTCATTTGGCTTGGTTCTTCATGCAGCATGGTCTGCATCAGGTGAGTGTGCACCATGGTCTGCTTCAGGTAAGTGTACCAAAGACTTCCCCTTATGAGCATGGCGCCTATGGCGCCAGGACTGATGTCCAACATGAGCCTGGCGCCAACGGCACCAGGACAGAGTCCAAAGAGCCCCTATAAAGGGCCGCTGGGCTTTTACCCGGGGGCGTGATGCCTGCTCCCGGGGGTGCTGGGCCTGGCCTGGTGCTCCGGGGGTAGGCCTCATGACACCTTAGGAGACGCGTTCGTGGTGGAGTGGTCATTCCCACTGCTGTACGCATTTCCTCCAGTCCCCGTCATTCCGCAAGTGCTGCGGAGGTTACAGAGGTTCGGTTCCCGGATGATCCTCATTGCTCCGGCATGGGCCAGGAGGACGTGGTACCAGGACCTTCTCGACTTGTCCATCTGCCCTCCACGTCGTCTTCCCTACCAAGACGATCTGCTCTCACGGGAGGGGGGTCAGGTTCTCCATCCAGAGGTCAGATCCCTCAACCTTCACGCTTGGCTTCTGAAAGGTTGAGGTATAAGGATTGGGACCTCCCTGAAGACGTGATGGAGGTGTTGCTTTCGGCCAGACGGCCGGCAACAAAGTCCCTGTACCGTTGCCGTTGGAGAAAGTTCTGCGACTGGTGCAGGATTAAGAATGTGGATTCTTTTTTATGTGACATTCCTGTGGTTCTGTCTTTTTTGCTTTCTTTGGCCCACAAGGGCCTGCGAGTGGGTACCGTTAAAGGTTACCTGGCTGCGCTGTCCATATTTAAGCGCTCATCTGAAGAGTGTTCTTATTTTAAAATTCCTTTAATTTCTCAGTTTCTCAAAGGGCTCACTAATGTGTTCCCTCCGTCACCTTTCCAGGTGCCCGGTTGGGATTTGAACCTTGTTCTCAAGTTTCTAATGGGTGCTCCGTTTGAGCCTTTGCATTCCTGCCCTTTGATACTGTTAACTCTTAAAACTGTATTTTTGGTTGCGGTCACTTCCACTCACAGTGTGTGTGAGTTACAGGCATTTTCAATTAAGCCACCCTTCACTGTGTTTCACAAGGACAGGGATGTCCTTAGAGTTCGTCCTTCCTTTCTTCCGAAGGTGGTGTCGGAATTTCATTTAAGCCAGAAGGTTATTCTTCCGATGTTTTATCCTCCTCTGCATCCTGGTAAGGAAGAGGAGAGGCTCCATAGGCTGGATCCTAGGAGAGTTTTAAGCTTTTATATTTCATGCATGTCCCGGGTCAGAGTGGACAATCAACTCTTTATTGGTTACACTGGAAGGCATTTGGGACAAGCTGTTGCTAAGCAGACTTTGTCTCGATGGTTTCTCCTGGCAATTTCTGAATGTTACTGCATGGCGGTTAAGATCCCTCCGATAGGCTTGCGGGCCCATTCTACCAGGGGTATGGCTGCCTCTACTGCCCTGCAGAGGGGTGTGCCTATTTGTAACATCTGTGATGCAGCCACCTGGGCTTCGGTCCATACTTTTGTACGTCACTACTCCCTTGATTGTATCCGTGGGCAGGATCTGGCCTTTGGCAAGGTGGTCCTTTACTCTGCAATTTGATTGGGGATTCTAAATTTCTATCTTCTAAATTCTTTTTCTCACCTCCTTACGTTGGTACTGCTTTGGGAGTCTGTCAAAGATATGGATGGTCCGACGACGTATTCCATATCGCTCCCTCCCTGCCTTCCCCGCTATAGAATTTCTTATGTGGTTGCAGCTTACGTTTCCACAAGGCTTTGTGTGGTCAGACTGGCAGAAGACTGCTGCCACACGTTCTGGGAAAAAACTACAACTGAGGCTACGGGCATTGTGCGTCCTACTTATAACATCCAGTGACGCCGGCCGTCGGAGGAGGTTCTCGAGGGCGGCATATCGACGTCATGGACGCAGACAACGAAAGATTTTCCGAAGCAGCACAGCTGTGGTGATTACTGTCATAGATATGGAATACGTTGTCGGACCATCCCATCGAAAGAACGTTACCAGGTAAGAGAGTAACTTGTTCATCTTTATTATAGGGCAAGATAGGAGTTTTTCAACCCCTTTTAAACCATCAATAAATGTTTTGAAACTTGCAGCACCTGTGTCTACTTGAGATACCATGCCTCCATCACAGTCCTTAACTCACTCCTGGCGTGCACTTTTCTCCTTTAACTTATCCAATAAAATATTCACTGGGACGAAGAAAATTACAATTCGGTAATCTTTAAGTTTGTTTTACTAAACTGCCCTTCACACTCTGTTGCACATGCACGTCTTTACCGCTCAAGCCGTCTCCCGACAGAGCGGTAAAAGCCAATGTGCTTTGTGCTTAATATCGCATGAGTGAGGAAAATTAAACTCCTTAGCCAACCTTCTGCACGGATGGGGCACTTTCCTCTCCGTCGTTCTCCTGCTGAACGGATCGGACGAATAGCGCACACGGTCGCAAACAAACAGAGCTCTCTCAAGCAAGATATCTTGTGCGCACGCTCAACCTCTTCAATGTACCTCACAGGCTTATAACGCCACCACAGTGTTCATTGCTTAGCAATTTTCATAAGGTAATACAGTTGCTCTCTTGTCTAGTTCTTCCAGTATACAAATTAACTACTTCCAGTTCGAAGCACACTAAGTTGCTGCTTGTCAGAACCTGCCCGCCAGTTCATTTATACTCAGTGCAGCATTACGTCTTACTGCTTCAGTCTTCTTTCTTCTGGAAATCGTTTTAAGATTAATAATTTGGGCCTACAATTAAGGAGCATTAAGAAACAGGACTTGTCTGGGATTTACTTTGAATGAACGGCAGTTAGGGAATTTAAAGTACATTCCATTGAATTGTTCTCACAGCCAATCAGTTTAGGCCACTGCCTCTCCATTTTGGGTTTGGGAATTTTGCATTAGCTTAGTTAAGGGAAATAGAAAACAAAGCACTTATTCTACCTAAATGATTCCTCCTCTAGCACCTAGCCCCAACAAAGCATCTCCCAACCCTATGAACCACTGTTGGCCACTTGCAGGATATGACAGTCTGTTAGACTTAGGGAAAGTTAGAGTAGAATATGTTTAGGTGTAGGGGTTAAAATAATGTTTACTTAACTTTAGAGTCGAGATAGTTCAAAACAAGACATCTTTCTTCTTCAAAGTTAAGTGAAAGTTTTTGAACAAACATATTAGATAAAAGGAATAATGCACCAGAAACTACAGTAAATATCACATCCCTACTGATTCCCTCCTGGCAATCACATAGGGAGGCAAAGGTAGTTCAGGAAGTTGTGAGGAGGGCTTTGAAACTGGGCTGGTAGAAAATGGAAGGGCGAGAGGGGATTACAATAATTGTTCTCTCTATTTTCTCATTATCTGCAGATCTCAACTGAAGTTGTGAAGGTGAGGCATTCTCATTTATTATTTTGTCCTCTTCTCTTTATCCTTTTTTGGTGTTTTGGGTTCAGCCGGGTTAGGCAGCTATGGATACCAAACAGCCTGGGAAGGGGAATCTGCAGTATTCAGCAGCTCTTTCAGACTTTGTTCAGTGAGGGACTTGACAGGCATGGGTCTTTCCTGAGCCTTCTGCATGTGCTGTAGCATCTTCTCCCGAGGTGTCGGCTGAAGTGGGAGAAAGTGTTTCATGCACATCCCCCTCCTCACTGGATGAATTTAGTTAAACAAGAGAGCAGTAAGGTCAGTACCTTGTTTGATAGAGCACCCAAGCTTGGTGACACATTCCGACCTGGGACCGGACTGGGAGGTGTTCCAGAAGTCCTTCCCTCGGCTATAGGGACTTAACTATTGGGGCCGCCCCTTGGCCCCATCCAGAGCTTGTAGAGCACCACACCACACAACCAAATCAGCCTTCAACCCAACCACCTGGTTTCTACTGGCAGTTTTCTTCCCAATGCTCCAGAGAGCACTTGCTTCAGCACTGCCAAGGGGCCACCTTAACCAGGGCTCACCCTGAGGTACAGAGCAAAAGATTTGTCTTGCATTGGAAGATCCAGTGTCAGCACCAAGCTTTTAAGCCAGGGTGGCTCCTCAACATCTCCCCAGGCCCATTTCTAACGAGGCCTCAGTGGTTAAGTGAACACTTTGTACTCCCTTCAGGTCATGAAAGGTTTCTGCGGCTTGTTACCTAAGGGATGCCCTCAGTCTCCTTTGCACATGCAGATCACCCAAGACATGGGCCAGAATCGAAAGTGGCCCTTTTGACGTCCAGGGCCAGGCCCCTAGCCTACACAATTTCAGTTCAGGCTCCCAGGTGCTGGAACCTATGATGGCCTCTTCGAAAGGGTTGGCTCAGGACTGGGAAGGCTCTCCTGACTGGGGCAAGCCCCCGAGGTTTCAGTACAGTTTTGGTTCCGATACCCAGAGACGGAACCCCACACCCTGGCACGCCTTTCATGGTAATCACTGTTCATCCCTCATAGTCCACTGTTGCTAAGGCATCTGGCACTTAAAACATGATTTCACAACATAAAGCCATATTGCTCTCAGGCATTACTCACCTAGCCTCCTTGCTCCCATGCATTAACCTCTTGATCAATTTATAGCATGGGTCCTCGCCCTTACAGTTCAGAGCCCCTTACACCCATAGCCCCTCACCCCACAGGGGCTCCGTACTGACAAGCAAGGCTTCATAGCCTTAAGACCCTGCAGTCTATGAAGGACTCTTCATAGACATTCTGAAAGAGGTATTATGTCAGCTTCCATCCCCCAGGGCCCTGTCTGCCCCTGCCACTCAGAAGACTCTGGCCCCAGTTCCTTCAGCACCAACCACACCAATTGCAGAACCGGACCAATCCACTCTTATTGCACCTCCAGCTCTGTGCCCCAAGATCTTCCTCTGGTTCCTTTGAAGCCATCTCCAAGGATCTCCAAAGATTTTCTTGGCCTATGCCTATCCCCTGTGGATCTTACTGAACTACGAGATTTGGGTGACTCAGATAACCTCCCATCCTCAGTCAAAGAATTCCATTGGATTATGCTGCAAGTGGGACTGCATTTGCCTCCATCCCCACAGGTCGAAGGGGGTGTTCTGTGTTAGGTGTTGAAACAGATACTGAACAGGACAGGCATCTCTAGCCAAGAGCACATTCCGAAAGAGGCCAAGAGAATTAGGCCAAGAGAATTTGGGAGTTGCTGAACTTTGTGGGCCCACCTGCCAAGAGTCTGCACACAGTGTTTGCCACCTGCCGAATGAACAGCCATGCTTAGATTCACAACCAACAGTGGACTCTTACTCCTCACAAGTCCCTACTATATGTTTATAAGGTGGATTTTCAATCCCTCCTCTTCCATAATGGTCACCGTGCTCCAGAACTGAGGCCACACACAAAGGTTGTAATTGGCATTTCCGAATGTAACTTGTCGAAGCGCCAAGTAGTCCAGAATCAGGCAGTAAGCACAGTAGCATGCGTAAAGCGTAGAGAACATGCCACAGTGGTCTGAAGATCCTTGCACTGGCTCCCTGTTAGGGAACGGCTCAAGTTCAGGTTGCTATTACACATAAATGCCTGTTTGGTAAGAGTCCTAATTACCTGAAACAGTGACTGAGCTTCAAACAGTATAGTCGCGTGCTTAGATATAGTAACAACAATTTGTTATCTGCCCCACTGTACAAATTGGAAAGAGCAGGCAAACGCTCGTTTGACTTTCTCACTCCAGACCTTGGAATGGATTGCCTGTTTTGCTACATTCAGAGGTTTCCCTTGATCATTTTAAGAGAAAACATTTTAATTTACTTAAGCTGCTGTTTTAACTCGTACTTGTTGAGTTTGTTTTATGCAATCATTTTAACCCCTGATTAAGTGACTTGTATCCTATTGTTCATTTTATCCTTGTTGCGGCTCATGTCTGCCTTTTTATTGTGTTCTTGTTCATGCTTGCTGGTTTAGGCTGTTTTATACTGGTTTTTACTTTTGTATGGTGTGAGACAGGCATGGTATCAAGACAGACACAGACACAGACGCAAAGATGTTAGTTTCAAAATCTTTATTTAAAAAGTGTCCTGGGTTGGTGTAATGCCGAACTGGCCCAAACACTAAAGGGATGGTTCCCTTAACTGATGTTTCTAAGGGCCGGTGAAGTCTGAAAGTCCAGAGTAAAAATCTGTCTTTGTCTAAACCTATGCTTGCCCTCACTCTTTGACAAAATGTGTTAGTGTTAGGAAGTCTCTTAAAATATAGTGGTTCAACAGAAAATAGGAAACCAAGGTTGGTTTTAGGTGGTCTTCTCATCAGGTGTAGGTTGATCAGTTTCACAAAAAGGAGTTCAATCAAAACAAGGCTGTTTATAAGACCTTCTCCACAGTTCTTGCAGTAATCTCAAACACTTTCAATGTCTTAGGTTCCTTGGGCTTCCCTTCCCCAAGCTTTAACACCAAATTCAAAACGTAGCCAAAGAAATATTTGCAGTTTCTCTTCAAGCTTCTTGGGGTTCACTTCCTCAAACGTGTATTCCTTTAGCATCAAAACCCAATAAGCATTCAACTTTTTCATGCCTCTCAGGGTTCCCTTCCCCAAGCTTAGGCCCCTCTTCCGCAAGCTTCAATTCCTTCAGTATCACAAAATAATAGGTAATAATAGGTAATCCACTTTGTTAGGCCTCTCAGGGTTCCCTTCCCAGAGCTTAGGTCCCTTTATGTTTTAAACACAAGTTCAGCTTGTCAGGATGTACCTTTCCTTTTACATACAGTTCCTTCACAAACACTTCATTTATGAGGTACAATCAGAGACTTTCAAAACGGCCAGGTTCTTTGCTCCTCCTAGGCGTGACCCCTCTTTTTATTGCTTGCTGTTCCTTTTTTAACCTTTCACCTTCAGGTGCTTCCTGTATTCCTTCTTGTGCAAACTTGTACCTTTCTTGCTTTCTCGTGCACACTTGCACCTTTCTTGCTTTCCCGTGCACACTTGCACTTTTCTTAATGTCTTTACCTTCCGGCTGCGCCGCTAGCGTCTTTTCCTTTTTTTGCTTTCCTTATCTAAATCTTGTGTCTTTTTCATATTACCTTTACCTTTTCTGCTCTTTGCCGCTCTACAAGCTTTCTCTTGCTTCTTCCACTTTCCACTCCATGCTGCTTTCCACGCTTTCTCTCAATTCTTTCACTTTTCCGCTCTGTGATGCTTTATAAGATTTCTTTCGCTTTTCCACTCTGTGCCGCTTTAGCAACTGTGTATTTCTGTGTCTTACTGTGCCAGGCTGGTGCCCCGTTAGAAAATAAAGATTTGCCCGATTTTGCGGCTATTGACAACAACTCACTTTGAAATATGTGCCTAAAATTAAAGAAGGTCACTAAGACAATGAATGGGCAGGCTCCCAGTGTATCAGGGGTAATTTCTTCGGGGACGATACTGCGGGTGGGGGGAGCATCAATCAACTAACCTAGATAGAACAACTGACCTAAATGAAATAGCAGCAAAAACTTTTTCCTCATCACATATAGATGAGGATTCCTCTTTTTTTGGCTTTAGAATCCTCAGAGAAATCTGTCCCCTGGGAGGGCTACATGAGGAGGCCACTAGATGTGGGAGAGGGGGGGCCTTCAATCACAAAAGAAATCCTTGTGGTCTAGTGGCTCATCCCCTTCACCCTCTACCCCCAAAACGAAACCTTTTTGTTTTTGTTTATTTTTGTTTGTTTGGGCCCCTTCCCTAAAGGCAGATGGGCCCCGAACCAGCATCCCCAGGCTTGGGGGGGGAGGGCCTGCACTAAAATTTCTGGTGGCCCTCTCCCCCCACCCCAAATGGATGGGGGGCACCTTATGTAGCCCTCCCTGGGGGCAGATAGGGGCAGAAATCTGCCCCAGGGAGGGCTACATGAGCTGCACATTTAAGGACTTACTGGTATTTCATGCTCTTAGTGATTTTTTTCTTCATATTATCCCTGTAATTTAAGACTGGTGTCATCAGGTCATAGATAGCCGTTACGTTTTGACGGTTATCTTATTTGTTTTTGTTTATGGCTCACAACACGATATCTCAAGCACTCGAAATGGCTTGTGGATGTAAACTGGGTTGGAATCTGAGCAAGCGCCTTGTGGGCCTGTCAGTGCTTCTGCTTTGTCTACAGCTCTTTTTTTTGCACGGCAATCTATCTTTAGATCATTGCTCAGGGCTATGTTCCCTGTGGTCGGACATGGATATACATATTCAAAATAACATTGTCAATGTAATGGAGAGCGTAACTGAATAGCGTGGCAGTGTTCCGTGATGCTGTATGGCAGAAGTCTTTAGAACACATAATACAATGTATGCCAGGAGTGTGCAATTCATTATTTACATGTTGGGGTTCTGCAATGTGTGTGCTTGATTGGAGGAAAATTGTAAGATACTGGTAGTCTTGAGTGACCTTGGGGCATTGAATTTTAACAGGCTATTGCCATTTTAGTTTTGTAAATCCTGCCTACACAAACTCTACAGAGGTTGAAGGGTTCAAGGGAACGTGAAGCATTTCTTGTGTGGCTGTGGGACGGGAAGATAGGTTTGCTAGGGATTATTGGTAAATTAACTGGTGGATATAGTTTGGTTTGACTAAGGCAGGTGAAGGTAGGAATATGAATAGTATTAATTAAATAGGGTCATGGGATTCTGGGGGTATAGTTCGGATGCGTGGACAGATTTTATATATTTGTGCTGTTAAACAGTCCATTATTTCATGGATTGACTTTGTTCGAGGTATACATTTGTTTGTGTCTTTTCATGCATGTGCTTTTTGTTTGTCCTTAGAATGGGGGAGAAGAACATGCTCCGAATATAATGCACCATTGGTAAATGTCCAAACTGTGATGAGCTCAAGAATTAGAGCTAAATGCACATTGGATGTGTCACTGGGCTTTTACAGCCAGCGCATTAGGAAGTTAGATAATGTATGAGCATGTGATGTTTTATGCGCTTGCAGAAATACATCCTGAAAGGGGCTCCTATAGATGGGATAACTGATGCTGGCCACTTAAAATTTTAAAGGTTTAAACTGTCCAAAAAAAAGGAGGAACATTTTATCGAGGGTCTAGAGGGAGTGGGCAGATGTGGTCTTTTTACAGGAGACACACTTGATAGAAAATCCTGAGAGTTTGCTGAACAATGTGAGGTATACCAGGATGCTGTTAAACTGTTATTTCTCTAAATCAAGAGTGGTGGATATTTTGATTAGGAAAGGATTGGGAATGGCTATAGAAAAGGTGACAATCGATGATGAGGGCCGAATCTTTTTGGTTGATGGGGGATATGAGGGAATGTTAATGGATGACATTGGAATCTATATATGGACCTTGTTCTGCAGGAGAGCCTTTCTTCAGGTTCCTAAGGACACTTTTGGGAGATATGGGTGGAGAATGTGTTATTCTACGGGGGGCTTTACCTGTGTGATAAATCTTAAGGTGAATAGGTCCTCTTCATGCAGGTTTACTAGCTTGGGGATGAGTAGTGAATTTTAGGGTTTTGCAGATACGTTCGATCTAATTGACAATTGGAGGGTTTAACATCCTGGGGAAAGAGAATGCCCATTTTACTCTCCAGTTCAAGACTCCTATTCAAGGATTGATTACTTCCTGATTTCGGATAGGCTGATTGAGAAGATGGTTGGGGCAAGTATAGGAGAATGCGGTTTATCTGATCATTCAATGGTGACATTAAAATTTGATATGGAAGTTTGTCTGTCCAACTTTTTTAGGTGGCAGCTTAAATTATTCATACTAAAAGACGAAGAGGCCTTGAATGCCTTGGAGAATGTTATTACTTTCTACTTTGAGGAGAATAGTGGGTCGACAGATAGTATGATAGTCCGGGATTGCTTTAAGGCTTCTGTTTGCAGTGAATTGATGGATTGACTTCTCGGATGAAGAAGTCGGAATGGAAAATTTAAGGTGGATGGAGATGGAGTTAGGTGACTTGCAAAAGAAATATGCTTTGTGAAGGGATGTGGGAGATAAAATGAAGATGGATTGGGCTAAGGAAGCGCTGAAGTGTATTATGGATACACAAGTGGAAAGGGGTATTTTATTTATGATAAAAAAATATTAGGAGGAGGGGTTAATGGAGATATCATACAGTCATAGGATAGACAATGGTTCAGGTGAAACGGTTGTAAAAAAGAAGAAAAGAAAATGTGTGAATGTTTCTGGACCTTCTATGCTTCTATATACGTGGAGGAGCTCCACACCTCTAGTTCATATCTTTGGCATTGCTATTTTCTTTGGAAAAATAGAAATTCTGTGTCTGTCTGAGGAGGGCAGGAATTTGTTAGATGCTTCTTTTAACGTTTTGGAGGTCTTGATGGCGATAAACCAACTTAACACTGGGAAATCCCAAGGCATGGATGGATTACCTGTAAAATCTTATATATCGTTCAGCTCCAAACTGGCGCCCATACTTTGTGGCTTATATAACTGTTTTATGATGGATGGGATTCCCTGTCCGTCCATGAGAGAGGCTATTGTCACCTTGATCCCAAAGCCAGGGAGGGATAATACTAAATGTAGTAATTACTGTCTGATCTCGTTGCTTAATGTAGATGCTAAGATATTCACTAGAGTACTGACTAATAGCTTGGACAAGTATATGGGGGATTTAATCGACCAGTCACAAGTGGGGCTTATGAGGCAGAGATATGGATATGATAACATTAGAACAATAATAGACATCATGGGACTTCCAGAAGATGAAGTGGAAAATATGTTATTGATTTTTATGGATGCCGAAAAGGCATTTGACTGTGTTATCTGGACTTTTATTTTTAATTGTACATTGCTTGAAATGGAGTTCAAGCCATTTTCTCTGAATGCTTTTAGTGCACTGCAGTCCAACATTACTGCTAAAATTTGGGTGAATGACGAATTATCTATGTCCTTCCCGTTGTTCAGAGGCACGAGGCAAGGCTGTCCGCTATCGCCTTTTCCATTTAATCTGGCATTGGAGCCCCTGGGAGCCTATATCAGACAAGAGCCTGACCTTCGGGTTCTGCGAGTAGGGGACAAAGAGGTTAAGGTACTTTCCTAGGTGGATGACATGACTGTATTTATAGCAAACCCGGGTGAGAGAGGGGCTTTACTGAAACATCTATTTGAGGAAGTGGGTCTTCTCTCAGGGCACAAAATCAACTGGGGAAAATCTGTGGTCTTCCCGAATAAAGAGTCCCCCACCACCCACCTCCATGCGAAGGACTGTCCGATTGGAATTGTCAGTTAGCGAACGCCAGTGTAAAATATTTAGGGGTCTACCTTATCCATGAAAAAAGTTGTGGAATATAATGCCAAGAAGCTGATAGAGGCACTCCAAAGGGATATCTGTAAATGGGAGAGCATGACTTTGAATGTTTGGGCAAGAGTGAATGCCATTAAAATTTTGCTTCTGCCCAAAGTATTGTGTTATCCAATCGCTTCCTTTGAATTTTCCCAAGAGTGTGCTTAAACGTGTTATGATATGATAAGTCATTTATAACGTGCCTGTACACAAGTGTTTCTAGGCATGACAAGACAAGGAGGGGGAAACAGAAGGAGGACAAATAACGATCTTATTAGGCCTTGTGTCATTCAGATTGAACAAGTGCGGGGAAGAGGGGGTGGGCGAAGAAGTGCCAAGGGGGCATGAGGTGAGAAGTGCAGGTGACTCTTAAGTGCAAAGAGAAGGCACTGTAGTGTTACAGATACAGGCCCTTAAATGCTGAGGGAGCCCGGAGGCAGTGCAAGGGCAACTGGACATGCAGGAGCCTGGGCCCAAGTTCTGAGGTGGCCAGGTGATCAGTGTGCGGAGCTATCAGGGACATTAGCTGGGGTGAGGAAAAGAGAAAGCGGAAGTAAAAAGCAAGCTCTTGAGTTGCTTCCGGAACCAGAGGTGGTTCTTCTTGAGTCTGAGAGAGTCAGGGAGACTGTTCCAGAGGGAGGCCCCAGCCGAGGAAAGAGATCTGACCCGGAGATTTATCTGTAATTATGGGGGCCTTTTAAGTGACATGTATGGTTGAATGTGATTTTGGAGCGATTCATGAGTTAGATATGTGTGTGCTGGTTTAATTGGTGGTGTGTTGTGTACAGATGTGTTTTTTTGTGATTTGTCCTGTTTCGTCTGTGTAGCTTTTGTTATTGGCCTATGGGCACTGGGTATTTTGTATATAGCAGTTTGAGATGATTTAATTGATATGTTTATGATGATCTAAGAAGAAGGTTTTTAGGTTAATTTCAAAGCAGTATCATTTTGAAACCCATGTGCTGTTTGGTTATTTTGTTCTTCATGAAAATCTAAATAAAGTGTTAAAAAAAAGAAAACCTAAAATACGCTAAAATCAAGTTTATATAGCTCATATCTACATCCCTGATAAACTAAAAAGCCTAAGCCCAGAACCATGCTTTTGCTTTCTTTCTGAACGTAAGGCAGTTTTTAATCACTCTAATATCTTTTGGAGGGGATTTTCAGTTTGACAGCCGTTCCTGAGAATGACCTATTCTGAGTGAATGACCTTTTAAAACTAGGAACTTCAAGCTGTAAACATTGTAGGTCCCCCTAGAACTCTTAGGCCCCCATAGATTTTCCATTTCTGAGCTAAGTACTCAGAGGATCGAACATTAAGTGTTTTGTCTATACATATCAGTTTAAAATAAACATGTTAGTGAACATGTTTGCACCAGTACAGTTTATCGTACCTTATTGAGACCTGAATTTAGTTATGCCTTTCTTGATGGTGCACAATTTGAAGCAGTGCATTCATGTCCACACAGACCTTTGACATGGAAAACTATGTTCCTAGTTGCGATAACTTCAGTGGGAAGGGTGAGCTAATTTCAGGCCATTTCTTGAAGACCTCCTTATCTCATCTTCTTGAAGAAGAAGGTAACACTTAGTGCAACTTTCTTTTCTAATGAAGGTTGTTTCAAAATTCCATCTGTCACAAAAATGTCAATTACCAGCTTTTTACCCTTTGTTTCATCCTTCAAAGGAAGAGGAAATGTTACACCGGCTGGGCCCTAGAAGGTTTCTCAGATTCTTCGTGGCTGGGACTAGGGAGTTTTGACAAGGTGATCAGCTTTTTATAAGCTATGCACTGGCAAAGATTAGAAAATCACTTGTGATTTCGCGCTGGATTGTACTCAGCAATTCAGAGTGTTATTTGTTATCAGGGAAAGAAGAACTGGAAGGTCTTAGGGCCTATTCAAAACTAGAGGGCTAGCAGCTACATGAACATACGCTTTACACTGAGTTCTTTGACCTCAGCTTTCCATTTTTCCCCATGCTCAAATGCGTGAGGGAACTAGAAAGGGAATCATTGGGCTCTCTATTTGTGGACAGAGATGTGAGGGAGATGAGGGAGATGAGGAATCTGTGGGAGGCAAATCCATCAGAAAGAACATTACCAAAGGTGAGTAACTGCTTCTTTTCGTGATCAATTATTGTTACATGGAATTTTTCAAAAGGACACATTTTATTTATGGTAGTATGTTGTAATATATTGTATCGACAGCGATGTTTTTAATGCTTTTATATTTGCATCGTGAATGTTTGCATGTTTTGCCAATTTTATCTGATAATAAACATTGATTTATATAGCATCCACTGAGTTTCTTTGTACATAATATATACATTATTATGTCACCAAATAATATGGACCTCAGTCTAGGAGAAGTTTACAGTGGTGCGTTGTCTTTTCTTTTTTGATGACAAGCTTCTTTTTCTTTCTTGTTAATTGAGCTGCTGACACTTCAGGTTCCAAGGTATATGTGATAATGTAAAGTGAGGCCGAATATTTCTTTCTTTCTAGGACGTCTTACAGTTATACATATTGTTTTAATGGTTTTGTTTGCTTTCCAAATTCCTTTACTACTTTATTCATTCATGGTAGTATGTAGAAGTCATTTTAAGTGTTTTTTTACACTTTTCGGCTACAGCACAAAACAATGTTGAAGTAATGTCTGCTATTGTTACACTATCATCCATGTCTTTGAACCTGATGGTTTTTCATATTTTTTAGTTATAAGCAGCTGCTATTGTGGAATCTTACAAGCATAGTTTTTTACACATGTTTTGAATGTCCGTTTTTGGATAAGTGACATACACTGCCATTTTTACAACATACACATTATTTCTAATAAGCAAAGGCTATTTCGCTTGTTGACTTTTTATGTTTTACAAATTCAACTTTTGGGGGGTTTAGTTATTGTGCAGTTGAAGCTCTTTTTAATAGGTTTTTATTGCCATGGAAGGGTGTCTTTATTTTATTTTTTACAGTGTGATCATTACATTTACAGCAGATTGAATGTGTTCATGTGTGTACTATGTAGTGACTTCTGGTAGTTGGAGTGTCTTGGCTGTAAATTACTGCTTTTCTCGTATCGTATTATTTAATGCCTGATTAAGATGCATTGGAATGTATGCAGTTAGTAATTAAGGTATGTATTTTTGCATGGTGACCTTGATAGCTGAAGAATGAGCATTAGTTCAACTTTATAATGGGTTAATTTGAAGAGCTTCTGTCATTAGTTCACTACATTGTTCCCAATTTTTCAATATGATTATATTTTAATGATACACTTAATGAAATTTCTGGTACATCAATGGTACACAGTAAAACTACATTTTCAGGCACAATGTGTTTGTGTGGATTACATGACAGCTTTGCCTTTCTTTTTGGTCAGTGTAATTTAGACCTATATGGTTTTTATTGTAGTTCTACAGTACTGCATATTTACAACAATTCATAGGAACCCTTCTGTTTGGTTTTAGGTTTGTAAACATATTTTCATTGCAATATTTGCCAGTGTCACTGAGGATGGAAATGCATGTGTGTGCAGTGTTTTCATTTATTTCATGAGTGCACTTCATGCCAATGTTACTCTGTTGTTTGATTTTTTTTATGTCTTCATCTAATAGGTATATTTGAATCAGTAAATGTATGCTTACAGCAGTTTACACTAGAATTATGGAAGTTGATGGGCTATTTTCTAGAATTGTTTTGTTTTCGGAAATCTGTACTATTGGTGGGTTCTTTACTTTTTGTTGTTTGTGTTTTTGGCCTGTGATTTCCTTGCAATGAATGTGTTTTTTTTCTCCATATTTCTAATTTGTGGGGGGGTTTCATGACCTAGCAATATTGGAGGAGATATAATACTTGATCTACTTCAGTTCTTGATATACGGAATATATCATCTAATTTTTTGATATATCAAACTCATGGATTTATTTTTATTTAATTACATTTTCTTTTCTTTTGTTGCCTATAACAGGCCGGAGCCTGCAGGCATCAGGGCGCACATAGAACAAGAAGTATCAAGGACGTACACAATGACAGACAAATTAGCTAGTGGATCGGCATGAGGCAATCAGAGGCCCTAATTGAATAATATGGTTTTAAGCCGCTTGCGGAAGTGGGGAGACTCTTCTCTGTACGCAGTCCACCTGGTAGTCCATTCCAGGCATGTTTAGCCAATACTGGGAAGCAGCGCCCCCTTCCGCGTGTTCTTTTGACCTTCAGGTATATGAGTCGGAGAGTATTGTTGGATCTTGTTGATCTCCCCTGTGGTTGTATGGCGAGACTACCTTTAAGATACACCGATGCAGATCCATGCAGACATTTATATGTCATGGTGAGGATTTTAAAAGTAATCCTGGACATAACAGGTAGCAAATGGAGTTCCTTCCTAGTGGGAGTTATGTGGTCCCTTTTAGAAATGTTTTGATAATTCAGACAGCATTGTTTTGTAGGATTTGGAGAATATTTATGCTGTTCTTACTTGCTCCACCCAAGAGCGCATTACAGTAATCTACACGAGGCATAATGGTGGCTCTCACTAGGGTTTCATAGTTCTTACTTGTGACATAGGGTTTCACCAGCCTAAGTAGCCTAAAATGCTATTGTAATTTTTGTATGACATTTTCCACCTGAGCATCAATCAGCATCTAGTGAGTGGTCCATTATTACTCCCAAAGTTTTAGCTTTATCTAGTGTTTTAATACAATGGCTATCAATGGAAAATTCAGAATAAACTGGATCCAACACAGTTCTTGCTTGGGGACACCAAAAGACCAATATCTCGGTCTTTGCGTTATTCAAGCAGAGCCAGTTAGTTGTCATCCAGTTTTTAACCAGTTGGTAAATATTTTGAATGTTCCTTAGGTCCTTAGCATGGTCTCCACTCAGTTGAATCAGTAACTGAGTGTCATCAGCTTAGTTTGTGAATCTGGCTCCTGCTTCATCTAGAATATTACACAAGGGGTGCAAGTAGACATTGAAGAGTGCAGGAGACAAACACCCTCCCTGCAGGACTCCGTAGTCAGATGTTTTTACAATGGAGGATGCTTGTCCGCAACACACTCTTGACATCCTGCCTGATAAAAAGGATCCAATCCACTCGACAGAGGATGGTGAGCACTGTCCCACAAAGGATAGTGTAGCTAATAGTTTCCTATGCTCCAGGTGGTTAAATGCTGCTGATAAATCGAGCAGCATCAACAATCCTGCCTTACTCCTGTTCATGGTATCCAACATCTGAGTTTGAAGAACCAGTAATGCACTCTGTGTGCCATGGTGCACTCTGAATCCCGACTGGCCAAGATGAAGGATGTTGGCCTTATCTAGATGTTCTTGTAGTTGTAGAGTGGCCACTCGATCTACAACTTTCAAGAGGAATGGAACATTTGTGATAGGTCTATAGTTGCAAAAATGTTGGGGATTTTGCCTTTTTTAGTAGTGGAGTAACCACTACCTTCTTAATATCATCCAGTATGGTTCGTAGGAGAAAGTGGCATTAATAAAACACGTTACGAAGGGTGCAAAGGAACCTATATTGTTCAAAACAGTTTTAGCAGCCAGGGTGTCATCCTTAAAAGATGTAGGACGCATCTTGTTTAATACTTCCTCCATGGCCTGCAGTGAGCAATTCTCACTATAAGATATTACAACATTTTCAGATGCTGCAATCGAAGCAGAGTCTGCAACAATTCTAACATGTGCTCCACTGATTTTGACTGCAAGGGCTTGTTGAATGTTAGAACAGTGATCTATTGTAGGGGAGAACGAGTGCAACTTTAAATGTGGTATTTCTCCAGGTTATTCAAAATCTATGGTGTCATTATTGGTCCGCTCAATTTCCTTATTGAAAAGGTTTTTCTTGGCCTTAAATATGCCATCCCTGAACCAGTTTTCTACGTTCTTCCAGATTATTTTATTTTTCTGTCTTATTTTTGTTCCAGTAACGTTCCGCTGCGCTCTTCTCCTGTTTTAACTTGATGAGTTCAGGAGAGAACCAGCTGCAATTGTTCTGCTTGTCCCTCACCATCTTAGTCTTTACAGGTGCCAATTTATGAAGCATTTCCAATATAGCTTAATTATATTTCATGGCCAGAGTATCTGGAGGATCGAGATCTGTTGTGCTTTCCATGATATTGCACAAACAGTCGTTAAGATCTTCCTGCCTAATTTTGTTTAAATTCCTACTTGTAACGTTTTTAAGCGGATTACCCTGCAGGACCTGTTTCCCTGGCAGGGTTAACTGAAAGTGGATGACTGAGTGATCAGACCAAACGCAGGAATTAGTGCAGACAGACTTAATCGGTAAATTCCTAGACACAACCCAATCCAGAATATTACCTTTGGCATGCAGAGGTTCACTATTATGAACAATAAAGTCAATGTTTTAAGGTCGTTTTCCAGGGAGATTGCTTCTTTGTCTACGTTGTTTCCCCTCCACTTATTAAAATCTCCCATTAACAGAGTGGATGAGTTAGATTTATTTAGGCCTGCCAATATTCCCATAAGATCTTCATTAGGATGTGTAATCTTTTTGGTGTTCATACCCTAACTAATGTAATATAGCCCATCCCTCACTTGCCATACTTCAGATCTTTTGACTGTCTCATAGATTTTGTTAACTGAAAATACTCAAATGTTCTGTAGGTTTACATTTTCAGAGCCACCCATAGATATTGTTCAGTCCTATGTTGTTACTGTTTGAAAAGTTGGTTAACCATTTTCTGGGATCAACCGCACCAAATCACCAAATTAAATAATATGTTTGCCACCGAAAAGGAAGGCAGCATCACTTTGAAGAGTTTCTTGAATCTCTGGAGCATTTAAGCCACCATCATGTTAGGCAACATGCTAATGTAATCAATTATGATGACTTTCTAATATTTTATGTTTTTGCAACTTTTCATGCTGCCTTTGCATGAAGTTTTGAACACTCACACTCAAATTCTATGCTGTGCTCTGTGGATAACAGGAGCAGTCTATCCAGTGTTAATCAGCACATATTGTAAGCAGCCAGACCTGTTGGAGAACTCACAACACAAGCCAAATAATTGTATTTATTAGATATACATTGTGACGAGTCCCGGGGTATTGTAACTGCTCCCCTAGGGGAGCCCCTTCCCATGAGGCCACGGAGGTGAGACCGCTACATGATAGTCCCCCTGCGGGTGGTACTCGACAGGTGGATCTCATGGGGAGGGAAGCCCTCCATGGCACCAATGGCGATAGCCTTCGCAGTGCACAGTATTCACCCCCTTTCTGTCAACTCTTTCCTCTCACCCCACTCAGTCCCTTCTCATCTCCCACACATCTATGTATCTCTGTAGAGCAGAGGACCTCATTCATACACACCATACTGGGATGAGAAAGAGTGAGGCTTACCTCAGAGGAGTACATACAATTACTGAGACGTAAAAGATCAAACAAGTAGGTTAAAGCCCACCGTGTAACCAACACACGCGGTGCAGTCTACTAGAGGCAGTCCTGATGATAAAAAACAAGGAAGGACTGCGTACCTTGTCAAGCCAGCCCTGTAGGAGCGAGGAACCACAAACCAGTTCCATGGCGAGAGACGTGAGGAGACAAGATGGAGGCGCTGTCGGGGGGCAAAGAGTGTCTCCTGAGGTTTCATGGTGCAGGAGCCTGTCCTGTGATGGGGAAAGCAAAACCCGGACTGGCAAAGCCAAAGTAGGCAGAAGGCGTGCAGCTGAGGATGCGAGAAAGAGCCTATCGCTGCGGAGATGCCGAAAGCAGGACGCAAAATGTGGAAGCAGTGCTGAAGCCCCGCTCTACTCCCAGGACAGACCGGAGAGTGAGTCATCATTTCCCACAGGTAGGGAAAGGGTCTGGCTGGCTGGTGGGATGCAGAGGGCATCACATAGATTAAAGAGACACATACCAATATTCCGAGAAGCAGAAAGGGATAGTGAAAGAACTGTAAAGACTAAAATGAACTTTACAAAATATCCTATTTGGAACAGTACCTGGCAGGAGAGTTCACCAGCTCTGTTCAAGTGGACATTAAGTGAAGCGGGGCTGGGGGCTTGCAAAAGTAGCACACCAGGGTCTGGGACCTTCATGAAATCGGGGAAGCCCCACCAGAACAGCTTACCAGGATCTGGGACCCATACAAAAATAGGCAAGGCCTGCTAAAGCAACACAATGCTCATTCCACCGTTTTGTAGTCTGTCTGCTCAATTGCAGAAGAGGAGCAGCCATATGCATATCAATCTGGTACTGCCACCAATGGGAGAAATCCCACCAAAACTGTTAAGCAACGCTCCCTGGACACAGAAACGCAAGCTACCCAGATATGCTTCGGCCTTGTTGGGCCTCATCAGGTGCAGCTTGATTCCCTTTGGTGCGGTGAGCAAGGACCCAGGAATTGCTTTGACATGTTGAACAAGGAAACAGGGTGCCTACTTTCCCTACTTTCTGTTTCATCCTCCTTACAAGCGTAATGTTGTAAGAATGCATACAAACATAATGTTTCAAAGTCATATAGTCATTCTATGTTTAACAGTTCAATACTGTTTGGGTCAACATGCAGCAATATTTCTATTTGATGATAGGGTTTTAGCAGTCACTTCTTGTTTTCTAGGTAACCAAGATGTATCCATTTAATATCCACACTTTTACAAATTTCAACTGCCACATAATTGATACTTTATCACCAAGCTTAGCATTTTAACACTTAAACTTAACAATCTAATTGACAGGCTCTTTGCTCTGCTAATTTCTTCTTGCAGATTGTTTGTTTCTGCTTTTCTAGGAAGTAAACTCACTGCTATTGAATTAAGATAGACAAATTGTGTGTCTTAATTTAAATTCTAAACACTTAGGATACCCGGGAGTAGTCATTTATCTTACTGCAATTTGTAGCTCATTTTAAAACATGATCTTTTCAACGTTTTTCTATTTACATGATACTGCATTGCATACAAGTGATTATTATTGATAGTTTGCAT
This sequence comes from Ambystoma mexicanum, assembly GCF_040938575.1. Taxonomy (NCBI): domain Eukaryota; kingdom Metazoa; phylum Chordata; class Amphibia; order Caudata; family Ambystomatidae; genus Ambystoma; species Ambystoma mexicanum. Next base: position 503,512,790 of record NC_090929.1, on the reverse strand, counting down.
CCGCTCCTTTCTTAACATTTCAAAGTGCCATTGTTTTTTGTATTTTTGATTATTTTCAAATGTTATTTTGCAATAGGATGTACATCTGTGTGTTTTAAAGTGAATACTTTATTATTCAAATCTCTGTTAGGATTTTCATCATGAATTTCACATGGGAAATATTTGTCTAAGAATTGTGCAATTCTTCATTATCTTTTCCAAATTAAGGGACCTCTTTAAACTACAACACCATGTGCATGTCTCGGGAGGATAGCTCAGGGGCAACGTCCTCGCCTTGGAAACAAGACGACACGGAGAAACACAGGTTTGATCCCCGGGTCCGCGCTTAGAAACCTCTGGGTGTTAAGCGTGTTATCAATAGCCAATCATATCATATCTTATCATATCATGAATGGATATTCCTTTCTCTAAAAGCAATGCCTTACTTCTCCTAAATGAGTGTTTTGGGAGCCTAGTATACAATTTTACGTAGTTTGAAAGTGAAGGTGCAAGTGTGTTGATAGATTTAGTTGGTATATCACTTCCAATTCAATTGGAGTCATCCTGGTAATGTTTAAGTGTTTATCATTTTGTAAACAAATCAGTTAGTTCATCCCATTCTAATCTGCACACCTTAGTGTTACACACGAAGGCTGGTCCAAGATTGTGTAGCATGCCTGTTAGTTCAGAGTATCTTTTATATTTTTTCTGCTGTACACCTCACATATTCGCTAATTTGTTTGTAGGATTGCTTTCTAGTACCTGATATTTCAATGCCACTTTGCCTACTAACGATGAAACTGCCCTTTTTGCAGTACCTTGTTACGGTATTCAATGTATTTGCAACCCCATAACATAATGCGACTAATTCACTTTCATAAACAATGTGAAACATGTAATTGTGATGTTATCTATATCTTGCATTAGTTGAATACATATGTACAGGTTATATTATGATGCTATTTGCACAGATCTGTCATCTAATCTTCCTGCACATCCTGTTGGAAATATTTGAGCAAAGTATCTTTAAGCTAAATGGTTTCTGAAATATTTAGCATTGATCCTTGTGCTTCTTGCATTTGATATAATTCAAGTGATTTGCCAATTGTTCCTTTTGAATTAAGAGACCGTGAATAGTATATTCTTCATAGATATTATCTGTTTTCCAGCTCGATTTTTTAGAAAGTCCATGCAGGAGCTCTGATGTGTCATGTTCTACATTTACATTAATATGTTCTTCAACGTTTAACTCTTTATAGTTACTATAGCAATCACCCCCGCTTTCGGGGATGTAAAGTGCAGGTAATGGCCTGGCAACCAGACTATAAGGTAGACAGTAATGAAGTGCCACTGTCAGCACTAAGAGCGTTACCTGCTCTTTATGCCCGCAAACATGGAGGGCATCACTATCGGCATCCTTGGACTCCCTCCGGACAAGTATACTGTTAAAATATATTTTTCTGTTTAGGGGAAATTGTCTCTGTGTGTTTTGTGCATGCCCAATTTCCTTAACAAAACTGCGAAAACAGAAGAAGGTTGGGGATAGGACTAGGGGGATTAGGAGGGTGCAATTCTATGGGGGTGGCAATGGGGTTGGGCCTTAGGCTGCGCAGAAAGAAAAATGACAGGCACCCAGGGAGGTGCTCGAATGTCAGAGAGAACATGGACAGTCACTGTTGGATTCCGCCCATGCTCCCAGCCTTCTGGTTTGGCCTTTTACTCTACACCAGTTCTGATTTTCTTTTCAGGTACGTAGGTGCTTGATGGACTTTTTTGATGTGAGCGAGTTTCTGTTATTTGTTTTGCTTTTAGTAGGAGCTCTATTGACTAGAACTAACAAAGTCTACTCATTTGCTCTGCTAATGCCTAAAGTTCTTTGACGTTAGAGTGCTTTTGTATTGTGCCAAAACACCACCATAGTAGTTTCAAAATGTTGAATCCTTGTCCCAGGCATATTGTGCTCCCAGCCAGTGCAATCGCTCCGTAATATCTTGAGAAGAATATCCTGAGCAAGGGAGAAGTAAGGAAGAGGGAAAGTTGAGAAAGTGTTAGCAGATGCAGAGAGAAGGTAAGGCAGGGTTAAATGCTTGCATTTGTATGGATGCATCTTCGCCTGTTGCACAGTGACTATTGTCTCAATGGAGGTGACACATAAGGTATGTGTTCAGCTAACATATGCCATGGGATTCCAAGGCATTTTTGGAGTGCAATAAGATAGATTGAATAGTGCTGTGTGCATTATGTGCTCAAGAGCATGCTCGGGCAATACTGGTAGATATGTATGCATGAAATACCTGCGTGGCTATGGCACCACAGTTAAATTCCCAAATAATAATTCTAGAACTGCCAAGCCAACTCAGAAAGAAACTTAATCCAAGAGTAGGACATGTAAGAAGTGAAAGTTGTTGACAACAATAGGGGATGGACAGAATTAATAAAGTAAATAACTTTTGTCTGGCATATGTAAAGTAAGCAATGTTTGTGTTCTGTGTAGCGCTTCATGCCAAAGTAAGGCCCCCTTACAGCACCAAGCAGCGGGAAGGGAGTTGAAAGCTAATAATGTAATTACTGGTGTAGCCAAAGAGCAGCATAGAAGTGCTTCTCAGTCACAAACATTTACAAATGGACAGTTCTATAATAATTGAGTGGCCCTGGGCAGGGTGACTTTCAGCATGCAGCTTCCTTGTAGCCCAAGCAGTAATTGTGCCATATCAGCAAACCTTTGAGGAGTCCTTGATTGTGGTGGAGACAACTTGGTCCCTCCTAGGCAGGTGCTCTGCTCCCCTGGGAATCTCCATAGACACCACCCATTTCCAACCTTCTGCCCTGAGCTGCAATTGCCCAGGTAGGTTAACAGATGACAATAGGGAGAACCCAGATAGCTTTGGGAATACAGCTTAGTTTACTGGACAACTTTCTCTACAGCACTGAAGATTCTTCAGGCTGCAAGTCCCAGGACAGACCTTCGATGCAGAATGAAGATGCTTGAAACACAAATTAATTTGCTCTAAACACGGATTCAGAGGCAAGAAAAGTGTTAAATCCGGTGAGCTTACACACTTGGGAAGCCCTTTAAAATAAACAGGAGGGTTTGCGTTAAAATCCGTCACAGCACAAATGAATTTACGGCAAAGCTGACTACCATACCTATACCTTTTGCCAGCAGCAGGCTAAATGGGGATTTGGGCAGCAGATAAGGTAGAAAATCCTTCAACTCTTATGGGACTACATTAAAACATGGGGACACACACGCAGCAACCACTCCCATACTAAAACATTACACGCAACATTGAGAAGTGTATTTTAGTTCATGCATTTAAAATATTTACAAATACCTTTTTCCTTTATGGGGTTTCCAGAGAGAGACTTACTCTGTTTTTGGTGTAGGAAGAAAAGACACAAAGGTTCAAATATGCTCCCTCTCCTCTCTACCCCCCGCCTTTCCCCACATACACACACAAAATACAGCATGTGCCTCCAAGCCTACAGCAAAATTTAAACTTTCCATGTCTGGATGCTATGTGCTGTTCTTAGGGAGAACAATTTAAAAGTGAATCTGCACTGCTGCAGTGAGGATGTCTAACTGTTAAATTGCCCAGAGTCCAGCCAGTTAAACATGCCGAGGGCAGGAGCAGGATGCTTCAATGTTCCCATCTTTGTTTTTAAAAAAGGTAGACAACTTTTCCTTTTAAGACTTTTGCAGTTCATTAGCAATTCCTGTTTATGATTTGGTTTCTAAACTCAAAATTGTTTGGATGGGGCACACTAGTTCATTTAAAAGTTCCTTCGGAACAGGTTTTCTACTTTCATATGTTTGGCTCTACATATAGCAGACAGTCTATTGACATCTAATTTTGCACAGCAACACAAACATAATTTTAGGTTTTCCTTATGGGGATTTTTTTTCCTGCAGGAACAAATGCGTGGTTAGTCCTATTGCCATTCTGTTGTATACATCAATGGTGTTACATCAATGGTATTTTCATCCTCTTAATTTGTTGTTGTTGTAATAGCACGCTATATTTGGTTAGATGTTCTTCAGACTAAATTGTGTTGTTACAAATTTATTTCAGTCCTCTTTGTCTTGTATAAATGTGCTGTCTTGCAAAGACTTTATTTTAGGCCTAATAGCAGTTTGGCTAGTTTGATGGCCAAGTATACTTTCCATAATAAATCTTGCATTATTGTTGTATGTGTTGCAAGCATTTATATGTTGTGAAATGTACTATTGTATTGTGTGATGGTTGCACATGAAATGTAATGACCTCGCGAACTGGTAAATGGACCAATATAACATGGATCTGCAGTTTGGTAATTGCCATATTTTTCCATTATTTGTCATGCCTAGAAGATTTATATGTATTGACATTGTACATTTCAAGTGCCAAAACCTGAATCTCGTCTCCCAATAATCTAATAGGGAAAAAAGCAGCAAAAGCAGAAACAGGTTTCATTCCATACAGCTGTGCAGAAATGGTTTGGGAAACCGGCATTATATCCCTATACCTAAATTGAGGCCCCCTGAGCATATAAACCTCACAGCATGTGTACAGTTTTAGACAATTAACCTCATAACAAAAGTTAGTATGATACATTTAATCGATTACATTAACAATGCATTTCCTAACAGTACATAATGGGGGCTTGGCTTTAGGGGATCATCTGCGCTTGATGCAGTACTGCTCAACCTACCTTTTTGACATTAACTGCCTCCTCCATGGGAGTTTTCCATCGCTTTGAATTGGCTTATTTCATTCTCACACAGCCTTGTGGACACACACACGCGAGGCAACAAGTAGCTTTTAGTGCTCATCACAACTACTTAACCTTAATGGTGTTCTTACGTCAAGGCCACTCTGATTGCTGCTGTTGTGCACCGTCTGAGGCTCAGCAACGCCCACAGACCTAGAAGTAAAGTGCCACAAGACATTACATATTTTTACTTGCCATTTGTGTACTCTGCTCGACTTTCTTTGTGGCCTTTTTGGGAATACCTTGCATTCGTAGAAGTTCTTCACTGTTTCCATACTTAAATGCAAATGATTTCCCTCTGTAGTGAGAACATACACAGTGTCTGTCTTTATTTTATGTCTCCTCTGCATAGCATCTCTCAGTGGACGATGTCTCTATTCACTTTCCTCGCTTGTGTTTTAGGTCAGTTAATCACTTTGTATTGAGATAAATTGTGACCAGCATTCAAAAAGTTTGTCCAATTTCATTTAAGAATTGTGTTATCCATGTATTATTCTAAATAAACATTTTGTGCACTACAATGCAGACAATTTCGTAAAATCAATCACATATAAAACATTCAGACCAATTTTGTGTGCATCTAGTTTAGTACCAAAGTGCAAGTGGAACCGGCAGAATACAAATGTGACTATGCATAAATAGTCTAGGAAACCAACAAACAATGGCCACTATACTATTCTTGCATCCAAACTTTTTTTGTGTTGCAAAGCCGATCATGTGCCCAGTATTCGGTCTAAGGCTTGCCTCTGTGGCTCTCTCTACACATTTTCAGTCTTTTGAGTTTGGTTTTCGCTCTTGGTCTGTTAGGTTTCCAATAGGGGTGAGTTAATACATCAGATTGCTCCTACGGCACATGCTGCTATAACAAGCACTCCTACAACACACACCCATGTCATAAATGCATGTTCCTATGACACGTATACAAAAAAGGTCCTGTTTTTCTGTGTCAAAGTCAATTGTATATGATAATGTCAAAAAGTTAGAAATAGCACTGAAAGGATAATTCCAGAGAATTACCCAAATAGATTGTATTTGAAAAGTGAACAGTTATATTCAACCGACACTGAATCTTAAAGCTATTTTTTTCTGGAGAAAAGAAGTTCAGAAACATACATGAAGGCAATCTTATATGAACATTTAAAAATAAATACACGAAAGAAGGATATGTGGATGAAAACCATCCTGTCTTTGCAAGGCGAAGGCCTCACTTAAGATTGTGCCGTCACCGTTTGTGCAGAGAAAGATATGAATGAAAGAAAATGATCTCAAGGGGAACACATTTAATAAACACTGTATAATACAATTATGGTTAACATGTAGGGTCACACACTTGTATTGGCCCTCCAGGGGCATACATCTCCACAGGTTCAAAGTTTGAGTTTGAATCTACAAGTGCCTAGGACCCAGCTCTGGTCTTGATGCCCTTAGGATTTATGCAAATGAAATCGTCAATAAAACCGTAATAGAATGTTTTTGAAAAACAAAACCAATTAAAGTGGATGCCAACTCGAGGTTCGGCTTGTATGGTCCAAATTAGTCCATAGGGCCCAGCCTTCGTCAGGGCCACAGGTGTATTAGTTCTCAGTAAACAAGGATATATGGTGGGTTGGCAGAAGGTTCCTGCGGGATATGCGAAGGCATCATGAAGTTAGACATATTCAAAGACAAAAACAAACTGATTTATTAAAGTAAATGTCAGCATGGTAGAAGGCCTAACTTGCCCTATGCTAAGGTGGGATTTCCCTACTTGAACGAAACTAAGGAAAGTATGAGTCAAAGCGTACAACTTAAAAGTCAGTCTGTGTGCAGAACCTATGCTTGCTCTCACAACCAAAATTAATCAATGTGTAGGGTTGTCAATAAACAAAGAAATGGTGATCAACACAACGTTCTGAGCTTCTTCTAGCTTTTAGTTTCTTTTTCAGCTCCCCGTCCCCAATTTCAAAACAGTTCCCCAAAAGTCTCAAGATTAGCTTTCCCAGTTCAAGGCAATATAGTTCAACACAACCCTCCTGGTTCCCTTCCGCAAGACGCAGCTCTGCCAGTTATACTTATTTCAGTCTTTCAAACAAAAGTTTTAACACAACTCAAGGTCAGCTTAACCCTGTTCCGGGATTACCTCATCTGAAGTCTCAGTTTTGCCGAAAGAAAGTGAATTGTACCAACTATTAAACCTTTACCTTAACTTGTTTTACTGGAAAAGGTTTTGTAATTGTATATACATAGCCCCACCTCACATCGGAAACCGCCTATGAACTGTTGCTCCCGGGTGACCAAAACTGAGTCTACAACAAAACTAAAAAGGTTTGATGTATGAGCCAGGAATAGAGAACCCATTTTTAAAGCATTAAAGATGGAAACACCAATTGGTTAAGTTACACAGCTGCAACAGACTGCGGCGACGGCAGATTGAAGGCCAAATATAGAAACAGGGACGAACATTTGCCAAAACAAAAATATATTATATCAAGAAATATATTTGTGGCACAGTATGAGATCCACAGCATGAATGACACACAGACACACAGAACTATGCAGTGACCTGGTGCCGTTGAGTGCAATGTGTATGTTTTCCCCATGATGCGTACACCTACTCAACATGCACCTACTGCACATAACATGTGGACGTAAGCCACCTATGACACATGCTCTGACATGCAGCTATGACACACATGTACCTACGTGACATGCTCCTACCACACATGCTCCTATCACATACACCCTTATGATACACACTCCAATAACACTCCAATAACATGTGCTCCTAAGACACAAGTTCTTACGATATACGCTGCTATAACAAGTGCTCCTACAACACACACTCCTATCATACATGTTCTTATGACATGCTACTACACGCACATCTACTACACAGAGCGTGCACCTGTGACACATGCACCTACAACACATGCTCCTATGACTCATTTGTCTATGACACACACGCCTACCACACACACCCTTATCGTATGCCTACCACACATGCTTACAACCCACACTCTAATGACAGACTTTTATGACACATGCTCCTACAAAAACACACTCCTGTCATAGAAGTACCTATGACACGCGCACCTAAGGCACGTGTGCCTACTGCACATAACATGGACGTATGACACATGCTCTCACATGCACCTGTGACACATGCACCTACTGCACCTGCACCTACCACACACGCGCCGACCACACATGCTCCGACTACACACGCTCTTACAACACACGCTCTTAAGACACACTCTCTTATGATACACTCTGACACAACATGTGCTGCTATAACACATGCTCCCACAACACATACTCTTACAATACATGTTCCTGTAATACACTACTGCACACACAACTACTACAAATGACATCTGGACATATGGCACATGCTCTTATCACACAAGCTCCAACCTCACACACTTTTACAACACGCACTCTTACGATGCACACTTTCCACGCACACTTTCCACCCACACTTACAACACATACTTAGGACACACACTCATACACCAAACACTCCTATGACACGTGCAGCTACTACACATGCTCCTACTACTCACGCTCATACAACAGATGCTCCTATGACATGAACTTCTACGACATGCTATCCTACAACAGATGGTCCTATGACACGCACTCTTATAAAAAATACTCCTGTTACACATGCGCCTACTACACATAACATGTGGACGTATGACACATGCTCTCACATGCACCTATGCCACATTCTCCTATGACACCCGCTGCTATAACAAGCGCTCTTATACCAAGCGCTCCTATAACACACACTTCTATGATATATGTTCCTATAACACGCATTCCTACTACATATGCACTTACTACACATAACATGTGGACATACAGCATGTTCTCTGACATGCTCCTAAGACACATGCACCCTCCACATGCACCTACGACAACTGCTTCTATGACACATGCTCCTATGACACATACCCCTACGACACATACCCCTACGACACATGCTCCTATGCTACAGGCTCCTAGCACACACACTCTTATGACACACACTGTAATGACACACACCTATGACACATGCTCCTGCGGCACGCAATGCTATAACATGCGTTCCTACAACACACAACACATGCTTCTACAATATACATGTCACACTGCACTTACGACATACTTACGCTATACACTGGTATGCAACATGCTCTTATGCCACACACACACTTATACTACATGCTCTTACAGCACAGGCTAGTATTACAACAAACACTGAGAATCATTAATCACGTAACAGTAAACAAAAAAGTGGACATTATTTGATTTTTTTAAATTTCTTTTTACAAACGGGTTGAGGTCAAACCAACAAAAACTGAAATGATAAAGTTAAGGTAACACCATAATAAATAACATTTATCATATTTGTTTATCACTTTAAACAAACATCATGGTAACCTTAACTCATCCACACACTTACAATATTACCATAAAATTATAACAATTTCACACATAAAAACAAGTAATTGTTTATGTCAAATTATTCAAAAGTACATTAAATCTACAGTTATAATAAGTGTTAAAAGAAAGTATAAAATATTTTTGTAAAACAAAATTACTACATAGTACACTTAAATTATAATATACAAAAGCGCAATTCCTCCAAAAAATTGCAATTATAAAAATACACAGAATATTTTCAAAAATAAATCCACAATAGAAAAATATACATAAGCATTCAAGTCTTATACTTTACATATGCAATGATATCAATTAACAAATAACTTTATAAATTAATACAACTATGAATTAATAAGGTACATGTCATTGTAAATGGATATAATTTAGTAAACAATAAACATAACATTATAATAATAAAACATACACAAGATCAATAAAACATTACAATATCATATACAGTTAAGCTTAGTAACATTTACTTCTACAAATAACATTAAAATATACAGAACATTTATAATCATTACACTGCGGATAAACAATGTAAATGTTTGGACTAAATTAAATTTAAAAAACAATGCAAATTGTAAATAGTAACAAAAGCAGCACCAATGTAATGCACATTGAAAACATAAATAAATAAAAACAGACTTACGTTTGTATAAAAAACAAGCAAATATTTCCATAACACATTACATTAATGTGACTATAAAGCATTTCAGAGCAAAAACAAAATATTGCAAAACAAAAGTAGTGTGGGTTAAGGTTACCATGATATTTGTTTTAAATATTTTTTATGTATTAATAACATTTATGTTGTTACCTTAACTTTTTTATTTCTGATGTTTGTAGACTTTAAGTTTTTGTTGATTTAACCTTAAGTCTTTTGTAAAAGGTTTTCCAAATAATATATATATATATCTCTATATAAATATATATATATATCATAAACACTCTGATTCATTCAGTTTTCCTTTAAATAGGAAAAGGTGAGGGTTACCATTATTCCACTGCCCTTCTCTGACAAAATGGGACATCTGGTCTTTGGCTACTATAAATGATCTTCAGCTTTAAAAGAAAAACATTTGTAATAGCATGTCCCCTGAATATTTTCATTGATAAACGGGAATTCCAACAATAAAGGAACCTGGCTTTTACGAATTACTTAATTATAGTGATTCTTTCTGTTGAAAAAAGATGTGCTGCTTCTAAAAATGTAAAGAGTATATTTTGCTAACCAGGAAGCGGGGCAGCTTCAGTAGTTATCATCACAACCCGTTTCCGGACAATTGTATCTGATAAGTCATAGGCATGTTTACAGCACTTCTAAGTCCAGCAGTCTAACCATGCCAGCTTGTGAAAACCAAAATGGTTCTTTTCACCTTCAGTATGTAAGCCCAAGTGACCGATAACAGCCTCTCTGTCCAACAGAAAGCTCAAGGATAATCCCATATAGAGCTTGTGTCTCCACCTTGGCTTCCATTAAGGAGTTGTAAAACGTCTTACAGAAACTTTGAAACTCATTTTGGTGCTGTCTCTTACATTTTGGTAAAGATTTATTCAACTTTAACTTGAGAGTTAGCCCAAAAATATATTCTTACCGAACAAAAATGTTTGGGAAAAGGATGAAAACATAATGTTTATTTAAAATCCTTTGATCATATTAAGAAACCTGAAAATTGCTGCATTGTGTTGTCTTGAATAGCTTACACGTTGGCTGGGTCATATAATGCTAACTTACCCTCGACCTCCAATGTCAGCAATATTTCTGGGGCCAAAGAATTTGGTTGGTCTGGGCTCATAAAATAAAATTCTATATAACTTTCTGCTACTCAGTATTCAGTAGAAAATATTGTCTATAATGATCCACACACAGATCGTAAAGACCAGTTTTAAGCTATAGGAACATGGTGGGGTTCTTTTCAGCCCAATATGTTGGTAAGAGTAAAAGGACATTGCATCTTCAAAAGAGACTGGCATGGTCCCAAAAGGTAAAGCGTTACTTATGTTAGATTGTATTTCTTTTGGTGATGCAATTAAAAGTAGCACAAACTATGACATGAAAAACCTGCAATTCCACAAAAATGATGATTGGGATGCCATGTCATGCATGCTAGAAGACTTGATGGTTGTCACATGAGCTAGATTTTGGCATAGGTGCTCTTTGCTATTTTCAGTAGAACCCTAGTCTATAGCAGAATTTCTTGCACACAAAATGTCAAGTGCTCTCATTCCTGATGCATGGAGGCTGCATGACTGATTCAGTGTTGGTCCAGTCAATGTGATATTATGCCATAGGAAACCAAGCCCCATCTTACTGATGAGGCCTAATAGGGCCAAAGCATGTCTATGGTTCCATGTGTGTTGTACAGCGGAAATGTGGCTTAGTAGTTTGGGCTGGACTGCTCCCAGTTGTGGTAGTAACAACACTGATTTTCATATGGTTGTTCTAATTCTACACTGGTGGAGACAGCCTAAAACTGTGGTTCGGAAGGTTGCAGCGAGCAATATCAGTAGTCATGATTATATTAATTTTTTTGTCTCTACTTCGACTCCCTATGTCAGAAAGGGTATGCAGAGAAGTGGATTTTTGCTCACTGGGCCGTAGAGAACCAAACAGAACCTCATGCATGATGCTCAGCAATGATTAAACATGTCTGGAGTTGCTTGCATTTCTGTGCAGAGGGGACTTGGCCCAACAGTCTCGCTGGGCTGCCCCCAATTGGTGGCAGTACGAAGACTGAATTGCATGTGTCTGTTCCTCTTCTGCAATGGTGCTGACAGGCTAAAGAAACGCTGGCATCGAAGGTTTCCCAGAACATTCTGTGAGGGGTCAGAAATGTGAGACGGACACAAAGGTAGTTTCCTTAAAAGTTGCCATTTTATTAAATAAAAAGGGGTGAGATAAAAGCCTATCTTTCCCTAACCTAACAAGGATGTCCCTGCATAGTGTTAGGAAAGATTTCGTAATTGTAGGGAATTTTCCTTCCATGTGGCAACCCCTAAACTTTTTGCTATTGTTTTTAACCTTGTTCTTGACTTTGCCAGAGAAGTACAGCCTTCTGCCGCACTTCTCTGGGCTTTCGCTCCTTTTCTTATGGGGAAACTGACATGCCCTTAAGACAGTCAGTACCGGGGAACGCTGTTTCCCGTAGTTTCTTTTATCGTGTTGCGGCTTTAGTGCAACATGACACAAGAGGGCACTGTAAGCTAAGTTACAGCTCTCTTGGGTCTCTAGCCTTCTACAGACCCTAGATACTGTTTTAGGATGGTATTTGATCGGTGCAAGTCATTCAGGGACTCGAATGGTGGCAGCGATCGTTTTGTTTATTTTGAGCTCCTTTTGGCGTTCTGAGCACGTTTTTGCCCTGAACCCAAAATGGTGGCCTGGCTCTCCAAAATGGCCAGACCACGAGGCTCCTTTGTCTTGTCCACTGACCGTCTTGCTCCCTTCACCTTCCCCAGGTCGGGCGACCCGGGGCCTTCCTTATTTGGGCATGTACTTTCCCGCGAAACGTGGTTGCTTTCGCGGGCTTCTACATGTCGATTGTGTGCCTCCAGGGTGTGGGCTGGGATGTCTGGTCCCAATACACATCCTGGGTGCCAGAGAGTCTGGGGTGGTGTGAATGCCTGGGACCACCGTGGTCCGTGATTGGTCCACGTATGGTATGTGTGTTGATGAGCGGATCTCCCATTGGCTCCCCTCCGTTTTGGCGCGAAGGGAACCGTGGATAAGAGGGAGCTGGAAACACCACTACCATGTCGATCTCCTGAGTTCTCACGAACGAAGGAATACAGGAGCCAAGTATCCTGCAACTACGAGGCTGGACCGAGGAATCGCTGGTGACCCGCTGAAGGAATCCTCCTTTGCACTGCTGTCGTCCTGTGAAACCCTTTCCTCCTTGGATCGAACCAGAAGGCCTGTACTGGTGCTTCGACCTTTGGAATAGCAGGAACAGCTATTCCCGGCGACTTCATCATCTCCTGCCAAGTAAGCCTTCGGAAGTGTCTCTGGGCCATCCAGTTGACTGACCAGCTTACAAGGGAGTCCTGCTCTGTAACTGCCGCCAGGTTGTGCTGTATTTGGAGTCCTTGTCACTCTCCCACGCTTCGTACGCTTGGCGTCCCCAGGTCTGAAGGGAGGAGTGTACATTTGGCTTGAATACACACAGCCGCTCCGTTGTCCTGCTGCGGCAACAAAACTGTGCTGGTTTCGTCGATTGGGACGTCTTTTTGCTCTACACGACTACGAGGCGTTCCCTGCTCTTCTGAACCTGCCAGCTGCTGAAACAAACGTGGAGAAGCCTGGGTCTGCTTGCTTCGGGGACCGGTGAGTAGTTTAGCTAGGATCTGGTCGCCCTCCTGCAGTATCCCATTGCTTTTCCCTGCTGTGTAAAAACAGCACCCTTTTGCCGCGCTCGCGCTCTGCTTCTGCCCGCTATGGAGGCTGCGCTTGAGCTGTGGAACCTGTTCTTCTGCTGTGCACTAACGTGAACCGCCTGACTTCCTCCGAAGAGCTTCCCCTTGTGCCCGTCGGCACCGGCGTGGCAGGTACTTTGAGCACAAGGCTCCACTCTTCGCAGGGCTCGGACTTCCATCTAGTTAGGTGCCTATGAAGGCGAACTGAGTCGAAAGCATTATCGCACTGCCTGTTTTCCTTCCCTTTCAGGTGGACTACATATTTCGTGCTTTAAACGCTTGCGACTGTGTATTTGTATATATATTGTGTTGATATGGTATGTGTTGGCTTAGTATTGTGATATTGTGATTTTCTCGCTACGGTCATTGTTTTAAAGGCCTTAAAATAAATGTGTATCTATTTTTGATATAACAACTGTTTGGAGTAGTTTGTAAGCGCTCTTGCTTTGTGTGCTCATTGCGGGCTTTCAGTCACCCTCACCCCTCTTGAGACCTAGTCTTGACCGCCGCGATCGCTACCTTGATTGGTCTGGCTTGTCCAGAGGTTACCCTGTTCCAAGTAATTAGGTTGGCCTTCTGAACTTCTGCGCCACCAGGACAGAGTTCAGAAATCCGTCTTAACAAATTGGTGTACAGCGGTGGGATACGACTGAAGGTATCCAGTGTTGCGCTCGAACTAAGGCATTTCAGGTTATTCCAAACAGTACACGTAGTGAATTGTTGTAGTATAACTTTAAAAAGGCCATAGTCCTATCAAACAGTATGGAAGCAAATACCTTGTTAACTTTAAATGCTTCCAAATCAGAAACGCTGAAAAAGATGTGTGCGGAGAGAGGTGTTTCCTCTCAAGGCACAAAATTGGAAATGATCCAGAGAATCGTGGCGTGGCAAGAAGCGCAGCTTGACGCTATAACTTCCGAGGACAGTGCAGAAGGTGGTGGGGCTGCTCTCACTGGCAGAACCGACGGTTCTGCCGCTGCACTGATCCATCGCGACCACGAGGATAGGGAGGATGTAATGTCTAATGTTTCCTCTGCCAGTGTTGATGGGGAGGCTATGCTTGAATTCAAGAAGCAAGAGCTGCGGTTTAGGCAGCAGGAGCTTGAATTCAGCATAGCCAAACTAAAAATCGAACAGGCAGAAAAACAGAAAGACAGGGATCACCAGTTGGAACTGGCCAAGCTTCAGGTTGCAAATGGATCCAAGGGTCCTGGACATGGTTCTGGGGCTTCCTCTCATCCACGGTTTCCAAAAGATCTGCTCAGTGTGTATGAAGAGAGGAATGACATTATGGACTGGCTGAATGCGTTTGAGTATGCATGCGAGGTCCAGGAAGTTGACAATGCTGATAAGATTGCGTGGTTGCTCAGTAGACTGCCCCATTCTGGCTGTAGTGCCATTATGGAAATGTCGAAGGCTGAGCGGGCTGATTTCGCAATGTTAAAGCAAACTCTCATTTTAAAGTTTGGGAAGACTCCGACCCAATATTTAAAGCGTTTTCGAGAGTATAAGAAAAAGGAAGGTGGTACTTGGGTATCTTATGTCGCTGAATCCTTGAAAAACTTAACTGGCTGGGTCGAAGGTTATAAGGTTTCTACCTTCGAAGGCATGATAAATCTTGTCATGCTGGAACATATTTTTGCTTCTTCTTCCCCGGAGCTTAAGCAGCATTTGGCCGATTCGAAGGAGATAGATCCTAAGAAGCTGGCCATTGCAGCAGACTTATGGGTGTCACATCGAGTGTCCCATAAGGACAAAACTCATCCTGGTAAGCAGGAGGAAGGGGAAAAGTCCAAAGATATGGAGGGTGGGGAATCTGCTAAATCTTCTTCCCATAAGGGCCACAAAAAGAAAAACAAGGGTAAGACACAAGAGAACTCACAGGGTAGTGGAGGTTCGCCTCCGAAACAGAACTCTGGTTACAATAAGCCTCCCTACGTAAACAGACCCACTGGGGCTTGTTTTTCTTGTGGAGCAACTGACCATGTGAAGGGGGATCCCCGTTGTAAGGTTAGACCTTTGGGGGTCCACTCCGCTAATCTGGCCTTCTCCTCCTACGAGGAAGAAGAGATTACAGGAGCATCCTTCTCCTCAGACTCATTTCCCAGCGGGATAGAGGCTGAGGTAGTTTTAGTGTCCCTGGGTTCCTGGGAGCCTAAAGTCGCAGAGGCTTATGCTAGGATTCCGGATAATACCAAGCACTACTTTAAAGACAGTGTGCTGATCAATGGAGTGGATACTCCAGCTCTTAGGGATAGTGGGTGCAGTCGCACTGTAGTGGATTCTACCTTGGTAGACTCAGAGGAAGTTGCCAGAGCTAATCTGATGCCCACTAAGTTGGCTGACGGCCCCCTCCGTATGTTTCCCGTGATCCCTGTAAATCTTACTTTAAATGGTACAGCAGTCAGGATTCCAGTGAGCATTCAGAGAAACGTCCCGGGAAAGGTCTTGTTGGGTAATGATCTCAGAGCTTTAGGGCTCGTAGGAGACACTGCCGAAAGACCCTACACACGGTCTCAAGCACGGGCAGCATTGGCCAAGTCCAATACGCCGCCCCAGCCGAAGGGGAAACCCAAGGCGAAAGGAGTCTACAAGTCAAAACGAGGGAAAGAGAATATTCCCCCGAGCTCGCCTACCACTGCGGTGAAGGAAGTTGGTCAATCGCCTGGGCCTGACGAGGAGGTGGCGATGCCTGAAGTATTCGACCCCAACGATCATCCTGAACTAAAAGACTTGTTAGTTGAAGGAGGTCCTGATAGGGACGAATTCAGTAAAGGCCAACGTGAGTGCCCATCTCTGGAAGGCCTAAGGAGACAGGCCTGCTCCCAGCTTGAGGGTGAACCTCCTTGGATGCATAGGATTTACCAGGAAGGTGGACTCCTGTATAGTGAGCCCACAGAGTCTACAGAAGGAGACCATAGGAGGTTGGTGGTTCCCCTTGCTGTTAGGCCCTTCCTCCTGCAGATGGCGCATGAAGTTCGCCTTGCTGGTCACCTTGGTATGAAGAGGACCAAGCAAAGGTTATCCATGCACTTCTACTGGCCCAAGATGGGGGTGCAAGTAGAAAGTCACTGCAGGAGTTGTGCCGCCTGCCAGTTGTCTGGTAAGGTTGGCGCGACAATCCAAGCTCCGTTGGTACCGCTCCCAGTTGTGGGGGTACCATTTGAAAGGGTAGGGATCGACATGGTTGGTCCCCTTGACCCGCAAACATCCTCAGGCAATAGGTTTATCCTGGTGCTGGTCGACCATGCAACCCGGTATCCTGAGGCCGTCCCATTTACAACTGTAACTGCCAAGCCAGTTGCAGAAGCTTTACTCGGCATGTTTACTAGGGTTGGCTTCCCTAAAGAAGTTGTGTCGGATCATGGCAGCAACTTTATGTCGAAGTATAGGCAGGCTATGTGGAAAGAATGTGGGGTCACCTACAGGTTCTCTTCTGCATACCGCCCCCAGACCGATGGTCTGGGGGGGCGTTTTAACAGGACGTTAAAGAGCATGATTGGGGCTCTGGAGGAGCCTCAGAGAAGAAAATGGGATCTTCTTGTCTCATGCTTACTGTTTGCCTACCGAGAGGTACCACAGGAGGGTGTTGGCTTCAGCCCCTTCGAACTTCTGTTCGGTCATCCCGTACGGGGACCCTTAGCCATCGTCAAAGAGGGATGGGAGATGCCCACTCCCCCTGTTACTACCAATGTAGTTGATTATGTGCTAGGGCTCAGAAAACGGATGGTACTTCTGATAGGCTTGACTAGTGATAAATTGAAGGCAGGGCAAGCGCTGGTGAAACATTGGTACGACCAGAAAGCTTCCCTCATCAACTTTACACTTGGTCAGCAAGTCCTGATCATGAATCTCATAAGGCCTCGAGCTTTACAGGACAAATGGTCAGGCCCTTACCCAGTGGTGGAGCCCCTGGGTGAAGTTAACTATTCAGTGGACCTTGGAAGGCCTGGACAGGCTCCCAAAGTGTTTCCCATGAATAGGCTGAAGGCTTTCGGCCCAAGCGTCGAAATCGCAGCACTGCTACTGGCTTCAGATCTTGAGGAAGAGGAGTCTGAACCTCTCCCCGACCTGTTCCCAAGCAGTCCTTCAGTTAGCTCTTTTGAGGGTGTCCGAGTGGCCCCTCACCAAAATGGACAAGGCTCAGTGGTTTACCTTGGACATGAAGTAGGTGGAGGGAGGAGACAGCCTCTACCCAGTAAAGTACAAGCAGTACAAGACTGGCCTACCCCCACTACGCAAACCCAAGTGAGAGCCTTCTTAGGACTCACGGGTTATTATCGCAATTTTGTGGCAGACTATGGCACCATAGCTGCTCCTCTGACTGCCCTCACAACTCCGAAGAAACCCAAGAAGGTAACTTGGACCGACGAGTGTGAGAAGGCCTTCAATGGCTTAAAAGACTCCTTGTGCCAGGCCCCTGTCCTAAGGGCCCCTGATTATCAAAGATCTTTTATCGTGCAGACGGATGCCTCTGACACTGGGATAGGAGCTGTACTATCACAAGTAGATGAGAAGGGTAAGGAACACCCTATCGGTTTTATTAGTCGCCAGCTTAAGGACAGAGAGCTCAGATGGTCCACGGTAGAGAAAGAATGTTTCTCTGTTGTGTGGGCCCTAAGGAAGCTGAGGCCCTACCTCTATGGGACCCACTTCACTGTGCAGACTGACCATAAGCCGTTAAAGTGGCTAATGAACATGAAGGGGGAGAATCCAAAGTTGCTTAGGTGGTCCATAAGTCTTCAAGGCTTCGACTTCACTATTGAGCATAGACCAGGTGTCCAACATAGCAATGCTGATGGGTTGTCCAGAAAGTTTTACCGACCTGAACAAGAGACTCATCCAGGGGTGGATTAGTTCCCCCTGTCCATAGTCTGGGAGGGGCGAGTGTTAGGAAAGATTTCGTAATTGTAGGGAATTTTCCTTCCATGTGGCAACCCCTAAACTTTTTGCTATTGTTTTTAACCTTGTTCTTGACTTTGCCAGAGAAGTACAGCCTTCTGCCGCACTTCTCTGGGCTTTCGCTCCTTTTCTTATGGGGAAACTGACATGCCCTTAAGACAGTCAGTACCGGGGAACGCTGTTTCCCGTAGTTTCTTTTATCGTGTTGCGGCTTTAGTGCAACATGACACAAGAGGGCACTGTAAGCTAAGTTACAGCTCTCTTGGGTCTCTAGCCTTCTACAGACCCTAGATACTGTTTTAGGATGGTATTTGATCGGTGCAAGTCATTCAGGGACTCGAATGGTGGCAGCGATCGTTTTGTTTATTTTGAGCTCCTTTTGGCGTTCTGAGCACGTTTTTGCCCTGAACCCAAAATGGTGGCCTGGCTCTCCAAAATGGCCAGACCACGAGGCTCCTTTGTCTTGTCCACTGACCGTCTTGCTCCCTTCACCTTCCCCAGGTCGGGCGACCCGGGGCCTTCCTTATTTGGGCATGTACTTTCCCGCGAAACGTGGTTGCTTTCGCGGGCTTCTACATGTCGATTGTGTGCCTCCAGGGTGTGGGCTGGGATGTCTGGTCCCAATACACATCCTGGGTGCCAGAGAGTCTGGGGTGGTGTGAATGCCTGGGACCACCGTGGTCCGTGATTGGTCCACGTATGGTATGTGTGTTGATGAGCGGATCTCCCATTGGCTCCCCTCCGTTTTGGCGCGAAGGGAACCGTGGATAAGAGGGAGCTGGAAACACCACTACCATGTCGATCTCCTGAGTTCTCACGAACGAAGGAATACAGGAGCCAAGTATCCTGCAACTACGAGGCTGGACCGAGGAATCGCTGGTGACCCGCTGAAGGAATCCTCCTTTGCACTGCTGTCGTCCTGTGAAACCCTTTCCTCCTTGGATCGAACCAGAAGGCCTGTACTGGTGCTTCGACCTTTGGAATAGCAGGAACAGCTATTCCCGGCGACTTCATCATCTCCTGCCAAGTAAGCCTTCGGAAGTGTCTCTGGGCCATCCAGTTGACTGACCAGCTTACAAGGGAGTCCTGCTCTGTAACTGCCGCCAGGTTGTGCTGTATTTGGAGTCCTTGTCACTCTCCCACGCTTCGTACGCTTGGCGTCCCCAGGTCTGAAGGGAGGAGTGTACATTTGGCTTGAATACACACAGCCGCTCCGTTGTCCTGCTGCGGCAACAAAACTGTGCTGGTTTCGTCGATTGGGACGTCTTTTTGCTCTACACGACTACGAGGCGTTCCCTGCTCTTCTGAACCTGCCAGCTGCTGAAACAAACGTGGAGAAGCCTGGGTCTGCTTGCTTCGGGGACCGGTGAGTAGTTTAGCTAGGATCTGGTCGCCCTCCTGCAGTATCCCATTGCTTTTCCCTGCTGTGTAAAAACAGCACCCTTTTGCCGCACTCGCGCTCTGCTTCTGCCCGCTGTGGAGGCTGCGCTTGAGCTGTGGAACCTGTTCTTCTTCTGCTGTGCACTAACGTGAACCGCCTGACTTCCTCCGAAGAGCTTCCCCTTGTGCCCGTCGGCACCGGCGTGGCAGGTACTTTGAGCACAAGGCTCCACTCTTCGCAGGGCTCGGACTTCCATCTAGTTAGGTGCCTATGAAGGCGAACTGAGTCGAAAGCATTATCGCACTGCCTGTTTTCCTTCCCTTTCAGGTGGACTACATATTTCGTGCTTTAAACGCTTGCGACTGTGTATTTGTATATATATTGTGTTGATATGGTATGTGTTGGCTTAGTATTGTGATATTGTGATTTTCTCGCTACGGTCATTGTTTTAAAGGCCTTAAAATAAATGTGTATCTATTTTTGATATAACAACTGTTTGGAGTAGTTTGTAAGCGCTCTTGCTTTGTGTGCTCATTGCGGGCTTTCAGTCACCCTCACCCCTCTTGAGACCTAGTCTTGACCGCCGCGATCGCTACCTTGATTGGTCTGGCTTGTCCAGAGGTTACCCTGTTCCAAGTAATTAGGTTGGCCTTCTGAACTTCTGCGCCACCAGGACAGAGTTCAGAAATCCGTCTTAACACATAGCAAACTAAAACTAAAGAAAAATAACCTAGTAACGAACAAGTCTCTGGCCCTCGCAATAATACACACAATGAAACTATACAAGGAATGTTTGGCTGTCTTCAGTTCAACAAACTAGTATACCATTTCAACCTCAAAGGTTTAAAAAAGTACAGGGTTAGACTCCCTTCCCCTGGATTAATTCAGGAATACCTTGAGCAAAGTTCAGATTCAAGTAAGTTATGGGCAATAACAAGGTTTGATTCAATGTAGCACAAGTTTTTCCATTTACTGTATCCTTACACTTGGAAAATTAAATGTCTCTTTAATAAATGGTTGGTCACAAATCAAAACAACTGTTATTTTCTCCAATCTCCTGTTTGCAAAGTAAATGTCTCCCCCCTCGAAACACAAGTTCATAAACCAAGTCAATTGTTCTCTTTGAAAAGGCCAAGTAAGTATTAGCACATCATACTTCTTCTTCAAAAGGAAGCACTTTTGTTAGGATAGCACATCAATTATTTTTGGTAATGCAATAGTTCATCAAAAATGTGATAAAATTAACAAGTTCTTTTCAACACACCTTTTCAACACAAACACATGGCATTAAATTATCATCGTCTTCTTTTCTGGTATACTCGCCTGACAGGACTACCTACTATTGGTCCCTTTCCTGGTTTACTCACCTGCCAGGAGGAAAACTCTTTCTACATTTGTGTTTGTGGTAATACTTATACTCCTACGTCCCGTCCCCTTTCCTCCATACTGTATGGGCGTACCTCACTAGGGACGGGAGACTGAACCTTTTTCACAAGAAAAAATCTTCTTCCCCTTTAAATTTAGAGGTACGCAGGGGCACGGCCCTCAGAGCATGCGCTCCCCTGACTCTACCCACCGGCGCCACTCCCCAGTCCCCTTCTCTGCATCGACGGTTCTACCCTTTGGCCTCAACACAACCCCCAGGGTCTTTACCAGACTTATGAATGTAGTGGCAGCCCTTCTCAGGGCCCACGGTCACCATGCTAACCCGTACCTGTACGACTGGCTCATCAGGGCGAGATCCCTGGAGGGATTTTCGATCAACCTCAAGAAGTCTCAGTTGTAGCCTAGACAGAGCTTGACTTTTCTGAGCAGCATCTGGGACACGAGCTCTGAGAGAGTTTATAGCAGAAACATCAGTTAGTTTACAATAAGCCATGAAGGCTTTATGAACATTTGGGGAATCATGAGTTAAAGAGATCATCACTTCCCCCGGATATGAATCCCCTCCCATGTGATCCTCCCCATAATACTACCCCGAGGGTCAAAATAAGGTAGCCACTGCCTTTCCCAGGCCACATGAGAGGAAACCCATACCTGGGTGTTAGTGATGATTTCACTAGATTCATCACGAATCCCAGTGGTCAGATTCATTCAAAACCTTCCATCCATTACATTTTTAAGTTACAGTATGGTATAGAAACAGTCACAAGGAATTTGCATCTGTAAAATGGACTGGCATGGTCCAAGAGCTGAAGTGTTGGATTGCATTTGCTTTGGTTATGCAATTAAAAGGATTTCTATCAACAACATGAAAGACACACATTTTTCAAAAATGGCGTCATGGACGCCTTTCATGATGCCACATCATGCCTATTAGAAGTCGCCAAAATGGTCACAGGCTCAACATATTTTGCTGTCAGTTTTGTTTGCTTTTTCAGTGGAACATTGTTTAGAATAGAATGTCTTATCCATAAATTGGATGGACGCAGGCTGCATGAGTGATTGTTGGTTCAGCACGTCACAGTGTTTCATGCAAACCAGTCAAGGGTGTTTAGCTAAAGATATTTTAAATAGGAGAGTAAACTTTGAAGGGTTATTCCTGGACTCACTAAGATAAACTCTGAAACCTTCAGTGACAACCATTGTAGGAATGTTCTTCTTTTGGTTCACAGCTCCTCTTGGCCTACAGTCAGGTCCAGACAGACTGTTTGGCTGCTATGGCTTGGCCTCTGACGTGACAACGTGTACAGAAAGAAGTTTGTAAAGAAAATTGTATTTTGATCTGATCTCACACACCAAGCGCTCAAGTTGGAGCTACAACACCGAGCGCTCAAGTTGGATCTACAACACGTAAACAAAAAATCAGGTGTTTGGAATATTTAGGTCCTGAGGCGCAGAGAATGCCCCTCATGAATCTTCTTTGTGAACTGAACACACACATGGCAAGATTCTCATTTGCTATCTTTGGAAAACTCATTACTCAAACTCCCATTACCGTGGTAGACCGGGAAAACGTATGCATGTGAAACGAGTCACGCAAGGGAGAAATTAATATATTCCCATTTCAAATTTTCTCCTTCAACATATCATTGCTTATAGGATAAGCTTGCAACAAAACATGATACATTATACCACACATTATTTAATTACAATAGACAGCACCATGTCAAAGTTTGGTCACATAGGTACAGTGAGACCATTGGTGCTCTGTATCTCTACATTTCGCACTTTGCATGAAACAACGGCAAATCGTAGAATTGTGAAAGTTAGTCTCTGATCAACCTTTAAATCTCTTTTCGTCTTTCTCATGGCTCAATATGACATTTCAATTGCGCATTTTCTAAGAAGTTGCCATCTTAGACTAAAACACTTAAGAGCTCATTTTGGAATTCCCTGTCGCGTAAATGGAGGCGATGATGGCAGGTGTAACAAAGTTATGCCTCAATTTACGCTACAAGGAATTGTCATTGTTTTTGAAGGTGGGGGCGTAATGGGAGTTTTTGCCCACTGCCTTCAAAAATAACTTAGTTGCACGCTAGGATAAGATTTTCATGCTTGCGTGAAACAAATGATTTCCTATGGAAACTGCCTGTGTTTTGCTAGAGCAAAACGCAGGCAGTTTCCATAAGTATTAATTGTAAATGGTGCTTGACATGCTAGCATGTCAGACAACGTTTATTTTTAATTGTGAACACAGCTCACCATATTTGCAAGCATAGCAAGCGGCACTCATAATTAAAAGTAAACAGTGTCTGGCATGCGAGCATGCCAGGCAGTGTTTACTTCATTTGCACTGCAGAGTGCAAATGTGAAGGTCAAAATCCGGCGTACATGCTTGTACGCCGCCTTTTGCCCTTTAGATTTGCATGCCACGTTGCAAATGATGAAAATTTGGCGGCGGTGACCTGGCTACTCCTGAGTGCAAACATAGCAGGTCCCCGCCGTTAAATTATGACCCAGAGCAAAATGACCTCCTAAGTGTCCATCTTCTTTGTGTTACAGTTTTTGAACAAACACTAAGTGACCTTCTTCCAACCACTTAAGTCATTATACCCTGAACCCGTGACCGCCACAAGTGGGAAAACACACCGACGGGAATACCTGCTGTTTAAAATGCTCTCTCACATTCCAGTAAGGCTGCACATTTGTGAAATGCCAAAAGTCAAATCCTTTTTCTACTTATTATCAGACATGCATTATTAGTGAATCTAATTTCAAAGTATTAACCTGTATCTTTACCTGTCTGTTTACCGATTAAATCAAACATCAAGTGACAACATTCAGAGTGCTCTAGAGTTGTGTGCACTCTGCAGCGTTTCAGAATTGTTATAAACATTTATCTAGCATTATAAACATGGATGATGGACTATATTCACATTAAGCTTAACATTGCATTCCGTGTCAGCGGGCGCCATATTTGAAAGTTATACATAATGATTAAAATGCATTGAAATCAATGTTTCAAAAATTCTTCAACATTATTAACAATCATAATAAAAAACCTAACATCTTGCTTACTAATTAATTTAAAGTGCACCCAATTATGATTGCAGGACATTTGTGTGACTTTCCAATAGCATCTTACTTGACACCAATGTTTGACATCATAATTTGGTTTATTTGAGCATTTCTCCTTTGTCCTTGTAGAGGGGGAATTCAAATTATGTTTTGTTTCTCGTTCATTGCATTCGAGATTTGAAGAATTCAAAGGAAATTTTGTATGCTTTTCTCTGTGAGTTATCTGGCCTCTGTACCGACCCTGGATTTTTTACTGCCCTAAACGAAAATTACCAGGTACACCCCAATAAGCCTCCAACAACATCATCACACATTTGCAGGTAGTGGTGGAGTGCAAAGGCTGTGCAGGGAATTCATCCCAGAACCTGCACCAGCCTTTCTCTCTCTCCCATCACTTTTCCCATTCCTTCTTGATCTTCCTCCTCCCCATCCATCCAGCCTTCTCCAACCGATGCATCCATCACCCTTCTCTTATCCATCCATCAATCCAATGTTCATTCCTTCCATCAATCCAGTTTCACATGCAACTTCCAGGCCACACTCTTTCCCTTTCATCCATCAATCTTCCTATCTTAGTTTCCTTCAACCAAACCCTTGATCTTCTCTTGCACCCATCCATCCATCCACCATATTCTTCCATCCATAAACCCAACCTTTCCATCAATTCAACCACCCCAACCTCCATCCATAAATCCACCCACCCATTCCCCTTTTCATTCCTTTGCCTTTCTTTGTTCCTGCCTTCCTTCTTATAGCCTTTCTAAACTATCCCCTATTACCTTTCCCATCAATCCATTGCTTAATTGTCTTTCCCATCCACTCACATCCATCTCCTTATCCATCCGTCATTCATCCATCCCACCGCCTTACCATTCCACCCATCCCATCGCCTTACCCATCCACCATTCAACCATGCCATCCCCTTACCCCTTCAAGACATCCATTAGTTCATTTACCTCAACCACCATCTTTCCCATTAATCCACCCTTTACCCACACCTTCATCCATTCCACATACTCACTTATCCTTCAATTCTTGCTTTTTTCTACCTACCCATCTATTCTAATTGTATCAGTTTATATATTCTTCCTTAATCCAACATTCATTCTCCCCGTATCCATTCTTTCAGCCATGTTCCCTCTAGCCATATCTTCCTTCCCACCTATTTCCCCTTTTGTGCATTGCTCCTTTTTTAAATATTCCTATTTGTTCTCTTCCATATTTTCTCTCTGTCACTCTATTGCCTTGCTTCATACACCTTTTTCTTTCTTCTTTTTAATTCTCTTTTTATTGC
The DNA here is from genome assembly GCF_040938575.1 of Ambystoma mexicanum. Classification (NCBI taxonomy): domain Eukaryota; kingdom Metazoa; phylum Chordata; class Amphibia; order Caudata; family Ambystomatidae; genus Ambystoma; species Ambystoma mexicanum. Next base: position 503,487,198 of record NC_090929.1, on the reverse strand, counting down.
TGTCTCACCCCTTCTCTCTCTCTCACCCACATGCCCACTCTCTCTTTCTCTTTCCAAATCAGTAACCTCAGTGAAATCTCCTCGCTGTAGAAGGAAAGTTATTTTTTTGGCCTGTATAATATCCCATTTGGTGAGTAACTGAGTTATGTGATGGGGCCATGGACCACTGACTGTATTACAAGTAATTTGCATATAGAGTGTGAGATTTGCAATATTGTATGGTTATCAGTGTCAGGCTGAGATCCTGGTGTCTGCAGAAGCTGCTGAGCCCCCGACAATCCACCCAAAATGTGGCACTCTGAGCTGATACTATAAACTGCTCAGTTTACCTCACTTCCAGGGGAAAGGGGGAAGGGACAAATTAGCAAACACCAGGCTGGAAGCTAAAGGCTAGCTGTTTCTTCACCTGTAGTAAAACATAAACATATAATACACCTTGTTATTCATGGAGTACTATACTAACCTTAATTATCAATATCCTTTACCAAATAAAGTAAAAACCATACCTGGAACTTCTCAACAAAATGCCCAGAGAAGTGATAAACTGACTAGACTTCCTTACTAGTTGACTTGAATCTCAACGATCATTCAGCCTTCTTAGTAGGTCCATGAATGTGAAATTAACTTTGCAGGTAATCTTCTTTAAACTCAAGAAGCTTGAACAAAGTCTTAAGTTCATTAAAAGTAAATGGAAGTTCTAGTGTTTCTGGAAAGAACTTATATTTCTTCTTATTATTTTTAGAGTGTCTTTACTTAATAAAAACTGTTCTTCAAACTTGCAACAAAAAAATCTCACGTGGAAATATCTTGAACATGCATAAGAATCCAAACTGAGTGAAGAACGTAGATGCGCTGAAGACTAAACCGCGGGAAAAACCACACGCGCTTATCCAAGGAGCGAGAAAACTCACACGCGCTGAAATCGAAACCGCGGGAAAAATCCACACGCGCTTTGTCCAAGATGCGAGTATACGCACACGCGCTAAAATATAAACCGCGGGAAAAACCACACGCGATTAGTCCAAGATGAGAGAACACGCACACGCGCTGAAGTCGAAACCACGGGAAAAATCCACACGCGCTTAGTCCAAGATGCGAGCACACGCACATGCGCTGAAGTCGAAACCGCGGGAAATATCCACACGCGCTTAGTCCAAGATGCGAGCACACGCACACGCGCTGAAGTCGAAACCGCGGGAAAAATCCACACGCTCTTAGTCCAAGATGCAAGCACACGCACACGCGCTGAAGTCGAAACCGCGGGAAAAATCCACACGCGCTTAGTCAAAGATGCGAGTAAACGTACACGCGCAGAAAACCAACCGCGGGTAGAAAAAACACACGCACAATAGTAACACGCGACACCAAAGAGCTCGCGCTAGATTCTCAAGCCAAGACTTTCACGCGCAGGCTTCTGTTAACGGAAAAACCACGCGCTTGATAGATAACGTAGCGTAGCAAAGCCAAACATACGACAGCAATATAGTTCTTAATTAATGTTTTCATATGAACTTGAAAATCAGTTTAACTCTTCTACAATGACATTATAAAAAGAGTCTTGAGTTTTAAAAGAACTTATCTTGTGAAGAGTCTTGGAAACTTATTTTCTTGGATAACTCGAAATCTACTTACTCCTGTTCAGTGACAAAATGAAGCTCCGTAAGATTCCTGTTTACTTTTCCAAAGAAGCCGCTCGACTGCTTGAAACTTGAAACCCCTGAACAAGTTAAGCAGGAGCAGCTTAGTACACGACCTCTCAGCTGGGCAAAGACGATGAAAGGCAGTTTAGAATGTTCACTGTCTTCCCTATAAACAATCACCAGCCAATCAGAACTTAGACTGAGGACCTCCATCTTGGCTTGGGGCATTCTCCATAGACTGCAATGAATGTTAAGGGCAAAATTGGCTGTTTTAAAATTAAACTCATCATAACTTCCAAAAACCTTTCTATATAATTTTCCCCATACCTAATGTGATTCAGAATATGTCACTGTATCCTGACAGTACCTGACAATCAGCCAGTAAAGTTAATTCTATCACTCTTGGGATTTCTGTTTCGTCTGGGCAAGAGATCATTTCCCAGTCATAGGTTATTCACACATACTCCTAGTCACAGGGTTCGACTGCTTCAAGCAGGACCATTTTGTTGTTGCAGATTTCTAGCAGTGCGAAGTAGCCAGTTCTGTTTATATTAAATCCCTTTGCCCTAATCATCGGTACCCTGTGTTATTCCCAGACAAAACTGGTTAAACTTTCCCCATTTGTCTAGGAGTGTTCTGTCCCTCCGTCCTCATGAAAAGTGCCATTAAGCTTATCACTAATTTTTTGAGTTGTCAGTTGCCACTGACTGTGATATGACATACGTATCAACATTTGCTCATATGAATCAGAATCCACTTGGAGCCTTTCAAACCAAAGTTAGTCTTACTGTAAGTGTATCTGGGTGTTTTTTAATGGGTAGGAAGAACTATTCTGTTTGGTGCTTTGTGACCTTAATCGGATAATGTGTGTTTCTTCCAACTACAAATGACCTGGCCATCATGCCTTGTTTGATCTTCATGCATGAAACATGGCAATCATTGCTCTATTAGTCTCAACTATTCCATGACAAAAGCTTACAGAGAGGACTCACTAATTATTTGTTGAACAGACTCACAGGTCTAAAAGGGAGCTGTCAGACTCCTTCTGAAACGCCAAAGACACATACACATCATCTCAGGCCTATGAACACTAAACTGGCGCCCGATAAAAAAACAGGATTGAGTTTAAAACCCTTGCATCACTCATTACACCTTTCACTACAGGCGTCCAGAAGCCACCAGAATGAAATTCATCACTACAAGCCAACCAGAAGGTTACCTTTCAGTAATGTGACAATAGCTACTGTGCCAATCTTCAGTTGGAAATGCCACTGAGGATCATTCTTCTGTTTTCTCTCAGCCAAGCTCTGGAATTCTATCCCTAGGTGACGTTCCATAGAGGAAATCCACCTAGCCTTCAGAAAACCCTTAAAATGTGGCCAAACCTAAGCACCCTGGGCCAACAGCCAGACCTCCCATTCCCTAAGAGCATTATCCAGCAGAAGCTTCTCTGCTTACTCTCACCAATATGACATGTGCCTAAATACAATGCTTTAGCTGAGTAATTTGGGTGATCATATTCTTTCATGTCAGTCTTACTGTACCCCTGCACTGCACACACCACTTCAAACAAAGAATATTTGGGAGATTGACTCCTTCAAATGGGTCTCCCCCGCACTATAAATGCAATCAATATGATGAGAACTCTTCACCTGTAGGCAACAGTTCAAGTGTTTCAGCACGACCTGAACAATAACCAAAAAGCTGGTTTTCGCTTGCTCAGTTCTCCCTCCATTCCACAAGAACCCGCTCGCACCTTATTATCTTAGAATTTACACTACTACTCACACACTCAGATACCTGCTGACAAACATACCACACTGAGCAACAGCACTCCTCTGTTCTCTAGTTCTACCACACACATCCCCACACTAGCAGATAACCAGATTTTGCAGAACTTACTTCCAAATGGATTAATATTGTGCTCCCCCCCGGGATGAAACCCTCTGGATGAAACGCAGAGCCAAGTATCCCTGTCACTAAATACGAAGCTTCATGCCAACGCTCAGGACTTGGGAGCTTCCAATCTGCGCCCATCAGCACCTCAGTTTTCCCACATGCCTTCCACTCTGTCCCAATAACCAGCAACCCACTCCCCCCACCGCTTTTCCTGCAGGATCACATGCAACAATCCTGCCAAAAAGGAAGCGGTGCATTGCACAAGATCACATTACATTACATTGATTTATTTTACATGCCTGCAGACTATCCGAGTATGGCGGTAATAGCAAATAGTCATTTAGAATATCATCTGTTCTACTGCTACATCTGATTATGAGTTTAGAAATCCATATATCAGAAAAAAATGCATGCATGGATATGCAAATAATTCCTACAGGAAAAGTGGCAGCAAAGGTACGTGATTAATTGTCGCATACAGTAATTCCACCAATCCCCAGTTTGCTTGGTGGTTGACCATCCAGTGCACCTATGCATGAGTATTTCAAGCACGACCAAGCTAGAGAGGGGAGACAGAGGGAGGACTGGACAGAAAGACTTGCTACGCTTAGAGCATTCAAGGTTGTTTAAGTGCGCAGAACCGAACAGGTAGTGCGAGGGTGGAGGAGGGGGACATGTGCGCCCAGTCCAGCAGGAGCCAGGGTAAAGTTCTGAATAGTTGCCCCTATCATGGAGCATATTTCAGTAGTGCCAGGTAGAGTGCAGCTGCCCTGGAGGCAAGTATAGGACTGGCGAGGGAACCTGGGACCTGTGAGGCTCTGGGGGTCCACCAGATGAGCAGTCAGCTAATTGAGCAGGTTGGGGAAGAGAAGGCGGGAAGGAAGCAAGCGAAGAGAAGGAAGTTAGCGGGGGGAGGGAGAGAGAAAGAGGAAGAGAAGATGAAGGTCATGAGGAGTTTCCAGAACTTGAGGAGGTCAGGTTCAAGACGGAGAGAGGTAGGAAGGCTGTTCCAGACGGAGGCACCTGTATAGTGTAGAGATCTACCCCCAAATCTCTGTTTGGAGAAATGGCCCACCCGCAGAGAGTTGGAGGAGGCCGAGCGGAGGGCTTTAGAAGGAGAGTATTTGGGAAAAGAGCATTGTAGATAGTGAGGGCCCTAGCCCCAGAAAGCCTTGTGGACTGAGGGTCTTAGACTTGATCCTTGCAGCCACAGGGAGCCAGTGGAGAGATGTCCGTGCCGGAGGGATACGGTCCCTGGGCTTGAGACCAAAGAAAAGTCTTGCGGTTCTGTTCTGGGTAAGTTGAAGAGGTCGGAGAGTAGAAGTAGGAAGATTGAGAAAGAGACTGTTGCAATAGTCAAGTCTCTAGAGAACCAGGGCTCTGGAAACAATGAGCTTCTGGGGGAAGGTGAGAAAAGGTAGAATACCTCTTAGGACGTGCAGCTGGTATTGGGACTTTTTGGACATGTCTGACATGTGAGAAGAGAAGGATAGAGTAGAGTCGAAGATGACCCCCAGATTTGTTGCCTCACTGGTGGGTGGGGGCGCAGGACCAAGGGAGGCCTGCCAGAGTGAGAGTGGGAGCAGGGGTCCCGATGAGGATGATCTCTGTCTTGCTGGCCGTAAGGCAGAGTTCATTAGCAGCACACCAGGACTGAATTGCGGACAATCAGCAATGAGCGAGGAGGAGAAAGAGGCCGAGGGTAGCCTGAAAGAGAGCTGTGTGTCATCCGCATAGCACTGAAAGTTGGAGGTAAAGACAGCCAACAGGGCCATGTAGACATTGAAGAACCAGGGGGATAGATTAGATCCCTGGGGGACAACACAAGTAGAGAGAGAAATAGCGGAGAGGAAGGACCCAGGAGAAATACAGGAGAAATACAGTTTTAAACATAGTGAAAGTGAAACTGTTTTTTTCTTTTTACAGAGGATTCCCAGCCTGACGGGGAATACTCATGAGCATGTGAATCCATACCAGACACATGCTGGAGAACAATAGTTACAGGTAAGTAACTTAAACCTTATTTTTAGTACCTGACCACCTTTGTATTGTAAAGGCATTTGTAAAGTGCAACTTTCTCCCAAAGTCATCTTGGTGCTCCTGGGAAGACAGATAGCCTGGGAATAATTAGAAAAGATAGATTTTCAAACATTTACGAAAAGCAGGATTGGCACTTGTGGCTCTCAGAGCGAAAGAGAGAGAGTTCCAAAGACCAGACCCGACCACTGAAAAGGAGCGACCACCAATACGATAGTATTTGACCAACGGAACAGGGAGGAGACAGGCATCGGCAGAGCGCAGTGCTCCAATCGGGATATAAGGTTGAAAGTTAGCCACAAGATATTCGGCATAAAAAGCCTGATGTACCGAGCAGAGAGCCTTGAAATGGATGCACTTGGCCACTGGGAGCCAGTGAAGCCTGCGAAGAACAGTAGAGATGTGAGAGTAGCAAGGGGTGTAGAGGTAGCCAAACGGCAGTAGAGTTCTGAAGGACTTGAATATGTTGTAGAATATAGGCAGGTTGAGCAAGAAGTGACAAGAGCACAGACTACAGGGGCACGAAAATGGGCAGGAATACAAGGAAGGACTGGACTAAGGAGCTTCAACTGAAAGTAGCCCCATTGGCAATCAGACAGACACAAAACCTGGCCATCGACTCAGGGATGGAAAGATCAAGGCGTAACAGGATTTGCATGTCATCCACATAAGAATAGCGGAGGAAGCCGTGGGAGAAGATACGTTTGGTCAGATGTTCAACATAGGCGTTAAATAAGGTCTGGCGCCTACACAGATAAGGAGGAAGAAAAAGGGGTTGGCGACGGCCAGAGAGAAAAGAGGAGATCCAGTCCAAGATGGTGCCCGAAAGGCTGTCCCCCACCATGCTATCCAGCAGGACCCCATGATCGATGGTATCAGAGGCGGCTGAGCGGTCGAGCAGAAGCAACGCACTAATGCCCACCTTGTCATGGGTCCGAGCTAGATCATCCATGACTGAGACCAGGACACCCTTGGTCCCCCGCTATGGGTGAAAACCAGACTGTGAGGAGTGAAAGAAAGAGGATTCCTCAAGAAAGACAGCGAGGACAGACCAAAGATTCTGGAAGTAGAGAAATAGGACGAAAATTAGCTGGAACCAAAGGGTCCAGCGAGGGCTTCTTCAACAGCAGAATAACCATCTCATTCTTAAGGGAAGTAGGAATCACACCTGTAAGGAGAGAGTTGCTGACAGCTCCCATCAGCAGGTGGAAAATATGAGGCATGATGCCCTTAACTATGCAGAGAGGAATAGGGTCCTGGGGAGAAGAGGATTTAAGTTTCATAATGGCAGCAGCAACATCAGCAGCTAAGAAGATCGAAAATACTGACTAGGAGTTGGTGGGTGGTGATGCAACAAGGAGCAGAGAAAGAGCAGGAGGAGGAAAAGAAGTAGAAGAAATACTCAATCGAATTTTACTAATTTTGTCCGAAAAGAAATGGGACAGAGAATCACAGAGATCCTGTGAGGGGAGAATTGGATATGGCACAGTGGAGGAAAGACTGCGTACAGTTTTAAACAGCTTTCTCGAGTGATTGACTGATGTCTGAATAAGGAAGGTGTAATAAGTTTTTTTGGCACTGATAATAGCCGGATGGTATTGTAAAGCGCCCTGGACTAACAGATTTAGCTGTGGGGGAGTACGAGATCCTCCATTTATGCTCCAACTCTCTGTGCTTCAAACAGAGTGCCCAACGTTCATCTGTGAATCTGTGAATCATCACTGAGAAGGACGAGCAGATGGCCTACACCTCCTAAGAGAGGCTAGCCGGTCCACCACTACTGCCAGGGTTTCAGACAGCATGCGCAGTTCAACATAGGAGGGCCATGCGTGTCATTCACGGATCTGGATGACAATGTCAGCTTGTGAAACTGACCGGCAACCACGCTGAAGAACTGTGTTCAGCTGGGGATTTGGCTTTGAGGCCCTAATGTCCCAGATAAAGGGGACAACAAGATGGTCAGTCCAGGTAACTGGAAATGCAGGAAAGATAAGGAGCTCAGTATCTGCAGAAAGAAGTAGGTCTAGGTATTGCCTAGATGGTGGGTGGAATAGTTGACCTATTGAATCAGACAGACTCCTTCCTAGAGGACACACACATTTGAACTTTGGAATCATTGACATCATTCACCTTAAGGTTAAAGTCACCTAGAATGATGAAATGTGAATGCTTCAATTGAATATTGGCAGCAAAATCGAGTAAAGAATAAAAAAAAGGAGGGGTCGTGATGGGGTGTGGGGCAGTAGACCACCAGGATATGAATACACAAGGTAGATGATAACGAGAAGTGCACCAACATGACCTCCATTTTGATCTGATGGCTGATGGCAAGCAAGCAACAACCTCAACAGGAATTGAAAATGATTGTGATGCTGCCCGTCCAGTTCTAGGAGGGAGGGTGGTCAGAATGCAAAATTTTGAAGTTGGGCAATAACATGTGGATCAGTGCAGGGCCAGCGCCTGACCGAGCCTGGTCTCAGTAATCAAGCAAAATCAGGAGAGAAATCATTCATAAAATCATAGCAATGAGCATAATGCGCCACAAGCGAACGATCGTTAAGGAGTAAACAATTAAGAGGCATATGAGAGACGCATGGAATTGGTTGCCTTGCCGTGTATCATGCAACCATGAGGCAATACACTAGCAGGGGGTGCAAGCAAAAGTAACTGCTTAGGTGAGTAGGTCATTCAGTTCAAGTCAGTTTGAGTAACCCAAGGGAAGGTGTCGCCAGTGCTGGCTGTACCACGGACGCACACAGACGGGCTTGACTTGGGCGTGACTTCAATAGCATACAACCTCTGGCCCTTTCGACTTTTTGGCATGTGGTAACTAGCAATCTGTTGCTTTGCACATATGAAGGTGCTTTGTCAGTTTCTGGACGAAATTAAACTAACATCATGTTCTTACCCTAGGTCCAACACCAATACTTGCCAAATATGCTACAAATATACCAATCATTTTCACAAATCTTGCTTGGCCGATTAAAAATTAAATAATGACAAGATGCTTGGGGAAGAATATCAGATCACCTTTAATATGTTACTTAATAACATATCAACCTCAGAAGGCTGAAGTACTGATTCAGGACTGCTGAAATATGAACTTGAAAAGTGCAGGCAGGACAATGTGAGAGTTTTTAACTCCCTAAGTTATCCAGTTGTGATACACTATGCTGTTTAATCAATTGTGCAGTTAAAAAGAAAGATGTATTTAGGATATCTACCCATCAACCTTTCCTGTCCCCACCAGGCCTTACTATTATTATAATGTTTACCAGTGGTTCCTGACACATTTCTACTGTGTCTAAGCACTGTAATAATAAGTGTTATGTTAGTAAAAAATGTGACCCCCAAAGCCAATGCATTACTAAATGCTGTAGTATTCACATTTAAGGAGAAATAGCTGGTTAGATAGTTCAGTAGGTTAAGTGCTCCTTACTGGGATCTATGTGTACTGCAAGTCATAGATTTGAATCCCAGCAATGCCTACTTAACCATATATGCCGCTGATATGGTCAGCGGCATATATAAGTCCCATACCGTGGCCTCATCCTCTTGGTCCTCCTGATGATGCTCCATGTACGCATCAAAACACTTTGAGGAGTCACGAGTACCCTTACATTTTTTGTTTGTAATGAACTTTTGGATTAAATTTTGATTGATGGATATTGTCTCTACAAACTGATTACGATGAACGTCTCTCGGTGGTAATGAGAATAAAAGTGTTCTTTGTTACTTAATGCAATGTGTGGGCTTTTATATCAGTTGGATATTCCTCTGACTTTATCCCAAACCAGTTGTATGAAGCATGAACTGGCATTGGGTGGCATTACTGGACATTTGATGACATCAAGAAGCAACTTAATATATAAAGCTATAACTTACATCTTTTGACCTTACCTAGCCTGCAAGGCTATAATAGACATGAGATGGCAGTATCCTCAAACGGAAGTTAAATTAGCCATACTGTTTTTAGTAGCACCAGCGAATCTGGTACTTTACTTGGTATTGGGAAAATGCTTACTAGACCTGACCTCCGCGTTTATAATTGGTTTATGTTGGCAGTAAATGGCTACATGAGGCTGTAGTGGCATATGCATGGCAGTGCCCCAGGGCTATGTTGTTCCTACTGGGTCTACCCCTGTCATAATGTGACCCCTTCATGGCCTATCGAGGCAGCACCCTAGTTAAAATGGGGTTGGTACCTGGTAAGTCTTATGTCTGCTTTAGTAGTTTATGAAATGTAAGCTTTTGTATGTTTTTTTACAGCCGCCAAGTTAGGTGATGTTATATTATGTGATGTCATCAGCGTCGAAGGTCATATGACATCACTTCCTGTGGTGTCATTAGGGGTGTGATGTCACATCTGCTACCCCTGGCATTTGGGTGAATTGATGTCCCTGAAGGTGACATTGCTTAATTTTAATGTGTCAGACACTTTCAGATGTCTAGAAACCAAAATCTTAGAAAATAAATTTGTGAATGTTTTTGTCATGAAGGAACTAATATTAGTATGTAAGGCTGGGTGGTGCAGGTGTTAAATAGATTGCCTGTATATGGAACAACCTACAGTGGTGAACAAGGTTGTTATGAGGGGGAATCCAAAATGGTTTGTTTGGCACTAGTATATTTGTGGATCTTTATTGAAACAAGTGTGCTCTAGTCTCTTGTGCTAAATGGAATTACCAAAAGATCTCAGACCAAATAACTGGACAGAATCAAAGAATATAGCAAAGTACTACTTTGTTCTTCTTTTAATAAAGCAGGGTACACTGACAAACATCGGCTGACATGTGCACACACACACACACAAACTTGATTACACAGAGGTCTTATACCTCAATATGAGTCACCTATGCCATCATCCTACGTGGCAAACCATAAAACCTGCGGGAGGGATTGGTTAGGGGAACATGTCTTCATATAGAAAGTATACAGGCTAGTACTTCATTGGTGGTCTCTTATCTGTGAGACACACCTCAAGCTACCTCTAAATACGTATAATACTGATTACAGTGAACACAATGGCAGTGGATTGGTCTATACCCACTGATTGGTTGGCATTCTACCAACCTTGAACTTTTGACTCGCTAGCAGCACATAGAGAAATCGAAACCCAGGTGCTCTAGTCATATCAGATTGCTCCCCACTTTCCCAATTAGGCCATCATCTCTCATAAATTTGACCATAAGCCAAAGTTTCCTGTCAGTAGTTGACTTTGCTGTTGCTCTCTTTTCTAGGACATTCGAGGGAATATAAGCACATCATTTATCTTCAACTGATGCTTAATGAATAGCCCTTGTTTTTGACTTCTGCATCACTTGTGAGGAGACCACAAATGTGTCCATCTCGACCTCCTATTTACTGATATTTGATTACATTCAGCTGGGTGTTGTTGCTCCCTTGGCCTCTAGAGACTTGCTCACTCCATTGTGTATGAGCTTTATTCACTGTTTATTGTCCAATACTTGGCTCTCGCATATGTTTTCTTCTTCGTTAATCTAAGAGAAATGTGTCTCACGCCCATGCAGTTATCCGTCTGTTTGCCTTTGTGCTCTGCAGTTATTTGTTGAAATAGCATCCTTGATCCTAGTCCAACATAGACTCCTCTTTGTTTGCGCATGAAGCCATTTTCCAGCATCTCCTGACTCTTTACTCTAATTTGTTTGAGGTAGTTAGACTCAATCTTCACACGAGCCGGCATCCATTTTCCAATCGTCGCCATCCTTGCCACATTATATATTTTTCTATAGCACGCTTCTATTTGTCTTGTATACCATGCGTTGCTGTATATTTGCACTTATTGATCCACAAGTTACTTCATCTTCTTTTTGCGTACATGATTACTTTATCATTTTGTAAATTTTTCTCTTGCCGCTTCAGTTACATCATCATTCTCAAGTATTTTCATATTGTTTCAACATTTTCTCGTATATCTTCTTCATGATATCACTCTGCTCTTGTCAGATGCCACTCAGCGTTCCATAATATCCATTGGTGCGTGCAGACATCGGTCCACTCTCTCAACCTGCGGGTACATTCTATATGGTTGTCTGAGTGCATAACATCTCTCATACACTGAATGCAGTATAGGGACAGCACAGGGGGCCCCACATGCAGCTCTTCTCCTGCTATTCCAATATTATGGCAGTGAGGAGGCAGGAGTTAAGGTATATGTGTTTACCTGTTCCTCTACACACGTTTCCAGGAAAGCTATTTATAATAGATTCGTCACTCGGTACTGTATTAGTGGTCTTACTTTTTAAAGAAATATTTAATTGTATGCATAGTTGTGGAATTTTATAAAAAACACTTTTTAAGTGATTTACATAATGTTACTGCCTTGTATTGGTGAAATTAATTGATGTGCTAATGATGTATCAAAGAGTTTTATAAACCATATAATACGTAAATCAAACATTTCTGAAAGAGTCAACTCAGCTCTTCGTATTTGTGAGGTGGACTCAGTACCATTAAAATGAATGATAATAGAAGTTGTTACAGTGCTTATAGCTGATAAATGCAGCATGAAGAGACTTAGAAAATCTGATATTATGATTCATTGATTGACCTTATCATTGTAAGAAAATGCTGAAGCTCCAAGGTCTTTTGGCAGCGTCTACCAATCGCCTGCTATTTATGCTGAGGCTTCAGGAAGCCAGAATTGGTGGCACAGTGTTGATATGGCTCTCCTCGTTCTTGACATACCATCAACTATTTGTTGGGATTGGTGTTTGCACCTCTGAATTTCTCTCCTTTGCTTGTGGGGTCCCCCAGGGCATCCTGTTGTCAACCACTGTATTTGACATGCATGTCCAGCCTCTTGCTAAAGACTCCCAAAGCTTTCATCTTCAATTCTATTCTTAAACCTGGGCTTTGAAAGTGACAAATGTTTGTCCTTGCTAAACCACGTCAGTTCATTTGCTAACTCATAATAGAATATTATCTTGTCAACAGAGTGTGAAACAACAGCTTTTAATGCTACCATGTTATCCAGACTTGTTTATGTTATTGCTCTTTAATAAGGACAGACCATCTATCTGATTGAATGTCCGCAGATTATTGAAAACAGGCCGCCAGACACCTGATTGATAATTTCCAACTGGAACCTATCTCCCCTGTTATCAGACAGTTGCACTGGTCTGTTGCACACCAGTAGATTCTTTTAAAGACCCTCTGTATTACCCACAAGGCCTTCTGTGGACGGGTTCCCTTTTTGTTTGGAAAAAATCGAGCATTACTCTCTGATTCGAGACACAATTCTGTGATAAAAGAAGTATGGAAAATGACATTCTCCTCGTCAGTTTCCAGCACCACCAATCTTAGGTCAGTGGAAGGATTGTAGGCGAGCTGTCACGCTTTCCAGTAGCAAAAGCTTCTAAAATCCATCCGTGTGGGGCCAGCTTGTGCACCAGTGTCACTGTGAAGATTTCGAAAAAGTCTGGAACTTTTCTGATTCCCGGAAGTGTCCTTCAGCTTTCAGTAAATCAGAAAAGGGGTGCTGCCGTCTAGGAAATGCCTCGATTATAAAAGAAAACGCGTGCTGTGGATGTTAATGGCACCTCACATGTGCTGCATTTTAGCTCCTTTTTCACTAAATGCAAAAATAGGGCCGTATAAGGAGAATCCCCTCGCAGTGCCTCCTCTGGTAACTATGGACTCTTTCAGGACATAAATCAGGGTCGTGCAAGAGCCGATGCTTTCGTGTCAGTTCACCACATTTTCATTTACAGAATAAGGCACTTGTCGGAAAAGTGTTGCTCCTCCTTAACGACACTTACATTACAGACCTATTTGTTGTCTTCAAATGACATGCCCTTGATGTAGGTGTAAGTCCATATAATGCCTGATAATATATTCTGACCTGTATTTGTTGTACATTTAAAAATGACACCTTGTATGTCCTTGTGCATTTCGCAGATATGTCTGTATTTTTGTGTGCATTTAGAAGTGTAATCTGGTCCTAAGGCATTGTATTATTATTGTCTGTGCATTTGTATTGCATCTGACGTGCATTTAAAAAAGTTTGGCCCTCAACGCCCTGCATTATTATTGCCTGTGCATTCATATTGCATTTGACCTGCATGTATTAAAAAACAGGAATCTGGTTCCTAAATTCTTGTATTATTGTGAGTGCATCTAATCTGCATCTGATCTTCATTTGAGAACTAAATCCGACCTTTAAGGCCCTGTATTACCGCTGGAATTCCACCCACCCTCTGTGTTCCCAAAACATCTCAGGAACCAGCATTGGTTGAAAGAGATAATAATCACCACAATACCTGTAGGAACTGTAATTACACAATCACTCCACCTGAATTTACCTCAAAAAATGAATGTAAAAAGTTCAAAAAGAACAGCCTCCATAAAAGCCCAGCCACCCCTTATGCTGACTGCCTTTGGGGTATTAAATAACAAAGAATGGTGTTTTGACGTTATCATTTTTGCTAATCACCTATGTCTCTGGCAGATGTCCTGATTAGCAACCTTACCCATAAAGATTGACATGCCCCTGAAATCATCTGCTCATTTAAATTAGACCTCAAACGCACCACACATGTGGAACTGTAATGGTTTAATCACAACCTAGAACTAAATGAATGGGTGATCCACAACCATTACATACATAATCTAACCAAAAAAGACAACCAAAAACATCATGTCCTTTGAAGACAATAAGTCAACAACCAAATATTATTTTATTTTTATTTTTGTTCAGTGGTTGCCATACCCAGAGGATATTGAAGCGCCTTACAGGGTGAAACATTTCAGAAGGTGGGAGGTGAAACAGAAGTTGGCAAATGTTGACAAGGTAGGATAGGAAGATTGGTATAGACAAGTGGTAACCGGGGAGGTGGAGGGGATTCATTGCGTTTTGAAGAATATTCAAAACATTTTCACACTGTCCAAGAAGGAAAATAATAAAATATAAACTCTCCCTCTTACAAGAAAAATGTATTGTAGAAATCACTACGTCACTGGACATTATTGCACCAAAGAAACAGAATAGAATAAAAACCATAACCAAAATTAACAACAAATGGTTAGATGATGAACTGTCCTCCCTTAAAATGACAATCGGTAATCTGAACTTAGGAGGAGAAAATTATAGTCACTGGCATGCAAAATTCATAACAGAGGCTACCATAGAACTATTGTAACAAAGAAAAAACGATACTATCATAACCATATCTCTTCTGCACAGTGTAAGACTAAAGGGCTGTATGTGATAATTTCGCTTTTTGTAGGTTGCCCAACAAAAAGACTGTTTTTTTCAGCTGGTTTTGGGTGGTCTGTCTAAATTGTTTTTGTTTTCATTTTTTTCAAAAGGTCTATTGACTTAATATCGACTTAAGAAGTTGGCAAGATATACAATTAACTAACCCTCTGATATACAACTAGTAATCAAGCCAAACCCTCAGAGGGCCTGTATATTTCTCGTGCTACAGCCTTTCAGGATAAAATGGCCAGAACTCCAAAATTCAAATCAACATTGTTGATCACCTGAAAGGATCCGATTGAGCAGCCACAATTACCCAGTACCATCAGCCTAGGTTTATTGACTTCAACTCCGTCACACACTGGGAAACTGATTAATATCTCTAAGAAACTTTACACCTCAGATGAACAATCTTACCAATGCACAAACACGTTGATCAAGGAATGCATACCTTACCTGGTAGAACCACTGACCGAATTGTGTGGCCTATCAGCAACATCTGACAGTATCCTAAAGTCTCTAGAGCTGTCAACATGGCAACCCTTCAAAAATATTGAGTGCTGAGTAAGAGATACCCAAAAACCTCAAACCCACATCTAGCATTTCTTTTATTAATACACATATTAAATGTTCATATGGGAATAGATAGTATTGCTTTGGAGTAGATCACCAACTACCTTGATGATTGTACCCTCAGAGGTAAAATGGGAGAC
This sequence comes from Ambystoma mexicanum, assembly GCF_040938575.1. Taxonomy (NCBI): domain Eukaryota; kingdom Metazoa; phylum Chordata; class Amphibia; order Caudata; family Ambystomatidae; genus Ambystoma; species Ambystoma mexicanum. The sequence goes on along the minus strand of NC_090929.1, from coordinate 503,471,689 downwards.
TTCAACTCAACAATGTTCCCTTAAAGTGCGAAGTGTCCCATGGCTCCATCCCATCTCCTTAGCTATTTAATGTTTACATTAAACCCATAGCAGCCATTGTCAATCTTTTCTCAAAATCATTCCAATTATACAAGGATGATTCTTAGCTACTGCTGAACCTGGAACCTAATAAGAACAATCGTATAACTGAATGATACCCAGTGATTTCATCGCAGAATATTCACTGCACACATTTTTCAGTGCAGAATATTAATTGCAATGAAATTCATTGATCATTTAAAACTGAAAGAAAGTGGTTGTTTTGGGAAAGGGGATATTGTTGAGTTTATATGTGGGTGTGGTTTTTCATGTGAAATGAGTTTAAATTTGGTAAAAAATCTGTGGTAAAAAAACATGAAACCCAAACTCCTCCTGAGAATGCAGGATTGGACAGTATATAATATTTGCCTTAATGCCTCCAATGCAATTATTATCTTCCTTGTGATCCCAACATCAGTAAACTGTCCTTTTAAATAGCCACTTCTCATTGGTAAAGCAGCCACCCGGTCGGTCCAGGGAAAAACCTAGACCTCATATTGCACACTAAACTCTCACTACAAACACAAATAGACTCTCTAACCCAAAAAGTGCACTTTTTGCTCCACCTTCGTGTGAGAAATTTCACTTCTTGTAAAGGACACATTAAATTGGGTTGACCGAAGCCTAGACTATTTAAGTAGTCTCTATCTAGGACTAATTGAAAACCAAATAGACCAACTACAACATATCCAAATTAAAACAGCTAGATTTATTATGGGGCTCAAGCCTTGGAACCATATCTCAGTAGGCCTGAAAAAACATTGCTAGCTCCCAGTCACAAAGAGAATAACACACAAAAATCAACAGGCTAACTTTAAGAATCATCCAAATGTTTGCTCCTAAATACCTGAAACCTTAATGAACAAATATGTCCTTACAAGATTGCTAGGATTATTACAGGGTAACAAACTAACTACACCCTGCTTCAAAAAACTGAAAAATGGGAAGAGATTGCTCGCAGTATAAGAACCAAAATGCTGGACCAACCACAAAAACAGAACATACCCTGAAAAGGTTCAAATGTAATGTAAATATCTGCTCACATGAACAGAATATCTAACTCTCACATATCTGTGTTTATTAGTCAAATAACTTCCACTCCCCCCATGACTGCTATACATTACCCTACCACACATTTTATGCCGTGGTTAAGGCAACACTGGTTTAGTCATGGCAAATTTGCCAATGCGGTTTCACAAAATCCACCATATATATAACGTGAGCAAGCGGTGAGAGCACGGCGAAATGCGTTGTTCTTTTGCTTTTACTTGCAACGTGACAAATTTATAATTAAGGGAACTGTTTGCTTGGGCTTTCTTCGGTGTCCCTGTCTCAATGCTGAAGGCCATTCAGGCGGGGGGGGGGGGGGTGGGGGGGTGTGGTGTGTGTGTGTGTGTGTGTGTGTGTGGGTGTGTGTGTGTGTGTGTGTTCCTTTAATGACCTCTAATTTGCCTACCTAGGACCCGCTAAAGGTTACTTGACTTGTTCCTGTGCCCATTTGTTTTATGCTTGTTGGAATATGAATAACCTGTTAGAACCATACTTTCTGTAATCTGTGGTGCCGCAGCAAATGCTTCGCCCCCATTCTGTAGCCCAACCATCAGCTCAGATCTTGGATACTGACCGCAACTAAGCAGACTACTTGGGCACGCCCCAGCCGGTTCCATGTGTTAAAATTGCGGCAAAAATTGCTGTTTACACAAAGAATCGTGGCAAAAAATGTAATAGACACCCCTGGACCCATTATACTATTTAAGGGGATCGGTGGACACCCCCGCAATCCCCGGCTTCCCTTAAATGGTATAATGGGGTGCACCTTTACTGGGTCAAATCACAGCATTTTGTCCGCAATTTATTTGTACAGCTGACTTTTTTGCCGCGATTTTATTACTGCATACCCCCCAGCCCATGCTTCCTATTCCTTGTTATGTATGTAGCACCTCTTTACTGTACCTGTTGCCCTGTTTTGTTTTTCCCATCTGCTTTGAAGCTGCGCCCCTGTTAGTGCATTATAAAATTCAAAATAAATAATGTGTCTCCTCCGAAGTTGTTTATAATGGAAATCATCCTACTTGACCTTTCCCCTTTTACAGATAAAGTGAAAATGTTTCCCAGTGACACTTTTGCTTCAGTTGATGCGTGCCCATTTGTGTCGTACCCACAGAGACCTGTTGCCTATAGGCCCACAAGAGAGAAGGGAAGATCTCAACATCATGCAACTGCACTCATGATAAAGCTGGGGCAGGGAGTCTTTGGAGCATAACAGTTCATCTAGCATCCCTCCAAAAATTATACTCGGGTCTCTCCTTTTTGCAAGCTTAGCCTCTACATAAATTCATCCATGAGCAACAGATTAATTGCTAGTTAATAACTCTCCCTCCCTTTCTTAGCAGGCAGTGGAGTTTTCTTTGGATGGCATATCAACACTGCAGCAGAAAGGGTTCACAATTGACCTTGCAAAAGGATCTGTTGAGGCCGGACAGAGAAAACCCATCAACATTTCATGGACACCACGTGCGGGACATGATGTAAGTTTCAGCTTTTAAACTAAGTGTATCCTGTTGACTATCGTCAAGTCTACTGGCTAAACAGAAATAACATTGTATTTAGGAAGTGGTGAGTGGCTCAATGGAAAATCATGTCTCAACTATGTTGTCTTGTCTAGCCAAGCATGTTGAACTCTGTGTTACCTTTAAATAAACCAAGTTATGTTTTGTTGTGAAAGTTGCAGGAGCAGTTGCTAAATACTTCAGATAGATCAGCAGAGGGAGGTGCTAAGAAACTGTCAGGAGGCCAAAAGGATCCCAGTGCACCTCAAAATACAAAGGTAGAAGTGTACAGAGTCTGTGTTGTTTTAATTTTCAGGGTATGGTAGAACCAGAAAAGACAGAAGATCCATGTCAGCTTGTTTTAAATACCACGACCCGCAGACCCTGTGGCTAACAGCCACAATTAAATCCCAATGTCCTCTGTTGCTTACCGAAGGGGTTTTGTAGTCTAGATCCCACATACAGAGTTATCCAATGTTAGATGCATGGCCACTAAACACTCCTTTAACCTGCATAGACATGCAACACCAGGGGCTGACTACCATTAATTGAAAGGAATGGATTGCCAGCTCAATATTCAGAAGGAGCTGAAATTATTGTTTGCAGTTGGTTGGAAATAGCCTGCAATGCATGCAGACCTAACTAAAAAAAGTAGTGACATCTGTTCTCCACCAGTTGTGAAGGAGGGAGCAAAGACTAGGATTATCGTAGCCACCATGAATATATTTTTCTATATCCCATACATGTGCAATCCACATGGTAAATACTTGGATGTAAAGTCTGCTCTGTAAAAGCAAAGTATCATTACTCTATGGATTCTTCATCTATGTGAAATCCACATCATTTAAATAGCAGTCCAATTCCTACAAACATCCTCCAGTGTGCACCTGTAGCCACTATAGTGGACACTTCTGTTATGTGATGTCGTCACGCCATGTCATCTCTCATGCATGAAAGCACCCAGCACCTAGCATTTATGTCCCTTACTAGTTAATGTCGGATGATTCCTGCTAGCCCAACATTCTCAATGGCATGCTGACATCAGATAATCTCCATGGTAAACTATGCCTCTACCAATAAGAATTGAAACCTAAATCTGCTTCTGGCAACATTGAACGGTCAAGTGTGTCTTATACATCTCTTTCTGACATGTTGTGTTAATTTGCCAAATGTCTAGTTATAATTTTATGGATCTTTTAAAATGTGTGGATTTTGTACAAAATTCCCCCATGTGGGCAGGAACCTGCAACTTTATGTGAGGACTGGTCCCTGCCTTAGTGCTGGGAGGATGGATCAGGGGTAACGCGTTTGTCTTGAAAGTAAGACAACGCAGTCCAAAACAAGTTTGAATTCCTGCCCCACACTCACAGACTGGTTTCCAATGGTAAGTTCATTAAAAAAAAAGAATTGATTACATAATGTTAAGTAATGTGATCAAAGTGAGAAGTGTTTGAGGGTTATTACGTTTCAGTTCATACAAAAAGTCCCAAGGAAATGATAAAGCAAGCTAGGACCTCTGAAATTTCTTTAAGATAAAACCATGGGCTAAAGATAATTTTACTTTCAATTCTTTCCTTACTGGGCTGTAGGCACATCTCGCTTGTTGACTTTCACTTTTTTTTAACCCCAGTTTTTACTTTGGCAATATACAAAATTACTCTTTTGCTCTGAAACCTACAATTCATTCAGACTGCGAATTATGGGCTCTGTGTTGTACTGTGCAGTGTTGTGTGCTGCTGAACCCTGTTCTGTGCCCAGTGATCACAGGAATTGATGCACAGTTTTTGGTGAAATCAATTTCATGTTGCTCTCATCATCTCCCTTTTGTCGCATTTTGTGCAATGCCAGTTCTACCTGTGTGATCAAAGCTTCTCTTCGTTATTTCCTGAAATATCACTACACTTGCCCGAAGCTACACCATGCTTCTGATTTCCTTCTACTATTTCCATTATTATAAGTTTAATGCATTATTTTCTGTTGAACTTATCCAGGTTTTGCACACAAAGAATTGTTCAATACGATCTCTTCCTGCACTGACACATCAAAATCGAATGCTAAATACATGGGTGTCCACAAGATAAAGTCGGGCATGAAGTAGCTCCTTGTTTCAGATACTTGTTCTGTCCTCTTGCACTGTCCCACTGAGTAATACATGTTTCTGGCAAGTTGCAGGAGCAGAAGGTAGTTGCAGCAGAGACAGATCAGAAAATATCAGGAATCCAGAAAGAGGTCAGTCCAGACAGAAATATGAAGACAGTACTATACAGCGCCGTGCAGGTTTTTTGAAATTCCCAGGGACCCTTAACAAAGGAGCTTTCCAAACCGAAAGAGATTTTGATTCAAAGTTTTATCCCCCCCCGGCAATTAGTGTTCCACAGTTTAAAGGCCGTTTTGTGGTTGAGTCGCACTGCCCAGGATAGGTGGCATTGATTTCAAGGTTTTTGTGGAAGTACAAAAGGAAAATATAGCAGCCAAAATCTGTATGATTTACAATACTAACAGATTTTTACGGCATTCTCACTCCTATATTAAACATGTAGAATATCTGTGTTGAACGCTCTGCTAATTGCAAAACAGCTCTTAGAGATATATACCAAATCAAAGTTAGGCCTATACATTACATCATTGGTGTTGTGGTCATTCCATATCCAAAACTGCCATCGATCTGACTAGTTAACTATGTATTTAAGTGCTATGTTTATTACCAGTGTGCAAACGTATGGCCACTTTGCAGTGCTAAATGTTTGTTTCTTAATTGGCCTGCATTTGCATCCATTTCTTCTTTAGAGGATCTGGGGTTACACGGCATCAGGTAATGCCCCAGGTCCATAGTTACAGGCCCGAGCGAAGCCAGGGCCCTAACTAAAGGCCTGAGTCATTACCTGATGCTGCAATGCCCACCCCCCTGGCAAGGGGCTTATTGACATTAGTACCCCGGCCCTTTAGACGGGAGTACTAATAGCGTGTTTTTTTGCTTGCGAGAGGCTCTGGCGTTTCGCAACCCAAAAAACATCAAATAAAAGGCTGCCATGGATTGAGAAATGAAGTCCGTTCCCCCTCTTCAAGGTGGCCATTTAAAACAGTTCTAAAAAGTTTTTTTTTTTTAAATGGCCGCCATTAAGACGGAGAATGGACTACACATAGAGACTGCTCCCTTTCCATGGTGGCCATTATGAAAAAAGTAAAAAAAAAATGAGTTGCAGATGGGGAGCGGGCGTGCTGGTGAGAGAAGTGTACCTGGCGAGTCTGCTCCTGAAAAGGAACTAAAAGAGAGAAGGTAAGTGGGGCTGGAGGGCGAAGGAGGGAAATTTGTGGAAAAAGGGTGGAGGGGGTATGCGGATGGGGGAGATGGAAGAGGGCACAGCACTTACCTTGTTCGCGGGTGGGGGAGATGGCGCCCACTAGTTTTAAAGAAGCTCAGAGTGGCAGGATTACCGTATGATAATAACTCAATTCCAAACCTCCCCATATCGCCGTTCCGAGCCTCCCCATTGGCTGTAAGGACAAAGCCACGCCCCCGCCGGGTACTAATGTTTCCTAATGTCTTAAATCTGATGAGCTGGGGTGATGCCTTCAGACTTATCATGTTTTAGACAGAGTCTAGCTAAATGCTTTTTCATTGTTTGAACTTCTGTAATGTATTCTTACTGGCACCAGTAAACAGAGCTACAATAGATGTTAGAGGCAAAACTGGGGCCCAGTGAGCTCAACCCAATATTTTGTTTGTGGATATGGAATTGCACTTCTTTGCAGCGTGGAATTTAAGATACTGATGCTCTTTATCGCTGCTTTTATTTCTTCTGAGAAGGAATAGTCTGAGTCAATCCAGAGCCTGGTGCTTTTTTTAAAAACTTTAATGGCTAGTTTAGGGGTTGGTGCCAGTTGTCCTCATGGTGGGTAGTGTTATCTGGTTATTGTGATATTTCCCTTTGACCGGGATCTCAATTTTGTGAAACATTCAAGCACCGACATCTCTCCTTATCCAATGACATAGTTGCCAGGTGCGCATGCAGATGTTAAACATTACTGGAAGTAAAGAGCTTTGTTGGGTGGGGGGGGGTTGCCAGGGGTTACTGGTCTTAAAGGAATAGTGCGCTCAGAAATATTATTGTCCCGAGGGTTCGGGCATGTGTTTTTAAGCATACGTTGATCGATTGCACAAACATTTCCAATGCACCTTACCGTAGTTTTCCTCTTTTGTAAACATGCAAAATCAGGCCGCAGGGCGCGGCCATCTTGTGATAATCTTATCCGTTGCCCCAACGCACAAGCAGGACTGCCCTTGCAGCACTAAATCATATCCCCCCGCCCCTGAGCCTGACATCACCAAACCTAGTGATATTCTCTTCCTTTCTTCGTGACGTTACTGGGCAACGTAACCAAACGCGCCCAGTTATCACCTACGTGATGTGACGCAGAACCCAGAAATCAACACACATAGTCTCACAACACAGCGCGTCACAATTCAGAATATAAAACTGTACTTTAAAAGGAAACAGCAAGACTTTACAATTTGTAAAGTACTTTTATTTCACAATAAACGCTCAGAGAACATCTGGCTATTGCCATATTCAATCAAATTGGATTTTTTTTATCGTGAGTCACGCAGTGTTCCTTTTGGGTACATAGGGTGTTCGTTTGGGGAAAAGAAGCGCTTTGGTTGCACAGTGAATTGCAGGTCTTGTGCATCAACTTGGGGCTAGACCACAGTAAAGGATGTTATGTTGCTCCTAATGGCTGGTACCGCGTAAGGGCATATCGGCCCTTGACGATCGTCCCAAAAAAGAGTCAAATATATCCAGTTATTGACATGTATCTGCAGCTGCCGGTTGAAGAAACCATCAGTTGGTATCTGGAATCGATGACAATCGCAGAATGGCAGGATGTACCTGTTTGGAAAACATAATAGAAATGTGTCTAAGTAGTCTTTATTACAATTTATCATTTTACTTATTAATTTGGCATCGAGTTAAAACTAACAATTAGCACAGATGTGAAATAATGTGAACAGAGAGAAAACAACGTGGAAAGTACTACACAATTTGCTTCAGAGGATAGTGCTATGGAGTATGTTCAGCTCTAAACGGGATAGGGAAGTTGACACTACAATTCGAGGTGCACATAGATGGCATTTTAATGAAATATTAGCTTTGAACCACATTAGCGTTGCGATATGCCACACAGAACAAACAAGTACAATGTAACCCAGCAATAATGGTCAGCTAATGATAAGTTGATACTTGTTCGGGCATAAAATCGTCGAAAGTCAAACTTACATCATATTCGGAATTTCCATTCTCTTGGCGTAACTCAGACCATAACGCAGACTCTGTTCGCATCAACGAGTTTTCATAAACTGAACTTACATGTTCCATAGTCCAGTTTTGGAATGGAGAACCTTATCATATCTCACATTATTAAACCCCTCCTTTGATTCAATTCCTTTCGGAATGGTCCCTTTCTCTCAAGGTCAAAAAACAATTGAACCATATACTGTGTGTGCGATGTGTGGGTTTCCTCAGCTCGAAAGCAAAAATTCAAAGCTGGTGACCTTCACTCAGAATAAAGATACATTCTTAGTTTGCAACATCTTGGCTCACCGCATCCATGAGAACTGGAATTGTGATCCACGGGCACAGGAGGAAAAATGTGGGGGCTGTCCTTGCTCGATGATCGAGGCGCTGCTGAGGGGTAGGGGAAACTTGGCAATGACAGAATGCGCCCTGCTCCAAAATTGTAGTTGGGGGTACACAAAAAGGAGCAAAAGTGTGTCTAGCAATAGCCCCACCTCCTTCCCTTATGTAGCCTAGGTCTCATCCCTTTTGTGGGACGAGCAGTTATTCAGCTATTTGGGCAACTGTATGGTAATGCAACTCCCGAACCGCAAAGTTTCTTTCACACTATTATCCATCTGGCCCTCCCACGATCAGGGAAGGTCCCACAGTAGCTCAACGAAACTGTGAACTGTGAAAGCACAGCGTTACATTGTAAGGCAATTGTAAAAACTGCACTAGATGAAAAAAGAATTAACAAAGAGGATACATTTTGACAGACAAATTGGATGCTTTAGTTGGATACTTCATAAAAACATTGTTGATCAAAAAAACAGATGGTAATCATTTGTACCTGGATTTGAACTGTTCCACGAGCTCTGCTTTAGGTGGACAGGGCACATTGGCAATGTTTTGTGGCAATGTATGTGTACTCTGAACAAAATCTCACGCAATTCCATGATTATGCATCTCCAAAACATTAATAATAAGCTCTTTCGCAAAATCAAATTCCATTTCCTCATATACTGGCTTGACCACCCATTTTTTGCTTCTTTTTGTAAAGGCCATAGTGTAGCGAAGCATCTCAAGGTTTCCCGCAGTCCTCGATTGTTCACGGCCTACATCCTCGTTATGCGCTAATACCGCTAGTAATGTCCTATATTTCATCCCTCGAATGCCGAAATGCAATCTCTTTGGCCTGTACTTTAGGCACATATTGTGGAACACCTCCAAATCTCCCGTGTGACAGAATTCTGCAAGTCCCTTCAGATCTCTTGATAGAGTTTTATCAAACACAATCTTCACAAGCGCTTTGTGTGCAGGCGAAGATGGAATCAATCACTTCTTCTTCCATTCCTGCTCCGGAGACAAATGGCCATGTTCACATTGGTGGAAATTTTGGTTTTCTGTCCAAGAGTGAACGTTGGAACAGTGGTGCATCAGTGACTGCCATTTTTCTAGTAGAATTTACACAGACCCATCACAAGTTTTGGAGCTCCACCAAAGATGATTGCTGAAAGACTGGGACCACTGTGAAATACTTTCGGAACCTTTTTTTTCCCTGCAGCTGACATTTTTTTATTGATGGATTTGGCAACATGCCATACATCAAATTGATGGAGAATATTTGGAAACGGCTCTCTCATTGTCTTGGCTATTGAAACGTGTCTATGCGTGGCTATGAGGTCGATTTGCATTCCCCTCGATTGTAGATCTTCCAGTGATTTCTGAAAACCAAGTTTCTCCAGCATGGGGTCTGGCATGGATTCACATGCTCATGAATATTCCCCGTCGTCAGGCTGGGAATCCTCGGTAAAGAAAAAACCAGTATCCGTTTCGTTTCTGATCTGTCTTTCGTAGTAATAACCAATCACTGGTCTCTGCGTCATACTGACCACAGCCAATGACTGCCCTCTACCTAAGCACCGCCTCCGGCAGCCATCTTCAGATTTTTACCGCACGTTCATGTGTTGGGATCCTCGTGCTATTGCTCTCGAGCGTTAGTGCTATTTTTTCACGTTTTTTCTCAAAAACTTCGTTTTTTCGGTCAAAAGAGCCTCAAGCTCCACCGACTCTCCATCCGATCAACGGGGACCCGTGTCGGATTCGTCTGCGCCCCTCAAGGGTGAAGATTTCGTCGAGCTACGCTTTTGGAGGACTCCAGAAGTTTCTCAGGCCCGGACATGGCCCAGGAGAAGGGAAGCTCGACGCCCGGAAAGCTGTTCAGGATCTGCCCTGGATGCCAGCTCCAGAACGTCTTTAAGGAGGACGAACACTCCCTTTGTCTCTACTGCTTACATAAGGACAAGACGCACGTGGAGAAGGACTGTGCGTTTTGCGGCAACATGTTGGAGCGGACCATGAAGGACCGCCATCAACGTCTCGCCAACTGGCTGGAAGGGAAGAGCCCGTCCGGCGAGAAGAAGAGGAAGAAATCCGAGCGGTCTTCTAAGACCTTTGAGGACGCCCCGGCGACGGGGGTCCAACATAAGGCCAAGCACCGCGAGTCCGCTGGCACCGGGAGCGCCGAACGGTCGGGCTCTACGGGCGCCAGGCTGGGCGCACCCTCCCCGGCACCATCAACCACGAGCCAACGCTCTGGGTCGGGTAAGAGGAAGGCCGAGCACCCGGCGAGGCTCCTGGAGAGGCCCCGGTCGAGCTCGAAGGCGGAGGGGGAGCGAGGCAGTGTCCCCCCCCCTCAAGGATAAGGCGGTGAGCGCACCTAAGGTGGTGAAGGCCTTGATCCATCCGGCCAAGCCCTCTATCGAAGCTGTCGCGGCGGCCCTGGCTCAGCCTGTGGAGGCTACACCAGTGGTGGCGACCTCGGGGCTCAGAGTCTCCCTGCCACCTCGGAGGGAGTCCTCTTTTGTGCCCATCGATAGGACCCCCGTGGGGAAGAAAAAGGGGGGGCAGGGCGTCGTCGTAGATTCGGCCTCACCCTCGGAGGAGGAGCTGGTCGAGGTCTTAAGCCACGGCCTCGGCGTGGAAGAAGACCGGCCCGTCGGGATGGATCCCGACGCAGGTGACGACGACATCGTCGAGGGTACCGACGGGGCCCCTGATCGCCCGCCGGATTCCCCTCTGCCAGCGCCGCGAGACAGCTCGGCGGCCATTTTGTTGGCTATACAGTCCTTATGCTCAGAGATAAGGACGAGACTACCGTTGCCGACGGAACCTCTCCCGTCGGGGGACCCAGAACCGGGACCTTCTGGGGTTCCCCCTACCAAGAAAAGAAGGATCCACCCTCCTCCTCCTTTTCAGCCGTCGCGCCCCTTCCAGCCCTCCTCCCCGTCCACCCGAGGGGATGATACGGGGACTGACACGGCAGCGACGGGTACGGACGACGAGGTATACGACGAGGATGTACTGTCGTCGCCTCCCACCAGGGCTTCTCCGCCCGACGAGATTGGATCGTTGCACTCCATGATCGCCAGGGCATCCGAGCTTTTCCAACTCTGCCCTGAGGAGAAGAAGAAGGAAGGTTTCCTTTATCAGCGGCGCGAGGCCAAGAGGAAGACGGTCCTCGCAGTGCCTCTATTGGACGACATTTGGGATGAGGGCCTCACCCTCCTCAAGAACCCTTCCACGACGCCAGCTAGAAGAGACCGGTACGAGAAAAAGTACCGGGTCCCGGACACGGCCCCCCCTGTGCCTCCGGGCGCAGCCTACCCCGGACTCCGTCGTCTCCGCGGCGGCCAGGAAGAAAGCGGGGGGGGGTGCGGCCTCCACATCGACTTCCCCACCGGACGGCGAGGGAAAGAAATTGGACGCTATGGGACGCAGGGTCATCTCGTCTGCAGCAACGACGATTAAAGCTGCCAACGCCTTGGCTATCGTGGCCCGATACGACAGGGAGCTCTGGTACAAACTGGCTCCCCTGCTGGACTTCTTGCCGGACGACAAGAGGGCAGAGGCCCTGGAGATCCTGCAGGAAGGTGAGGTGGCTTCGGACCACGCCATTACCGTTGCGACGGACATCGCCGACACTGGGTTCCGCCAGTTGGGCAACAGCGTTTGCCTTAGGCGGCGTGGATGGCTCAAGGCTACGGACTTCCGTCAAGACGTTCAGACCAGAGTCCTGGACATGCCCTTCGATGGGAACAACCTGTTTGGGAAGACAGTGGACGATTCCCTTCAGGCCATTAAAGCGGACACCGAGACGGCCCGGGCCCTTGGAGTTCTGCAACAACGACGGACGCCCTTTCGGAGCAGCGGAGGCAAGGGCGCCTCCAAAGGTTCCGGCGGCGGTTTCTCCTCCTACCGTCAAGCGACCCGCTCGTCGTCTCAGGAGGCCTACAGAGGACGGTGGGAGGCCGGCTGGCGAGCTTCGTCAGCGTGTGGGAGTCCATCTCCACCGACCGTTGGGTGCTGGACGCCTTGGCCCGGGGCCACACGCTCGAGTTTCAAAGAAAGTGTCCGCGCGTCCCCCCCCGTGGCCAGGAAAGAACTTCACGTCCCTCAACTTCTCCTGGAGGTAAAGGCGATGCTCAGGAAGGGCGCCATCGAACTCGTCCCAAAGAGGCTTCGGGGCTCCGGAGTTTACTCGAGATACTTCCTCGTGAAGAAGAAGACGGGGGGTTGGCGCCCCATCCTGGACCTGCGACGTCTGAACAAGTTCATCAAGGCGCAAAAGTTCCGGATGGTCACCCTCCAGCACGTCCTGGGTCAGCTGGAGGAAGGAGACTTCCTGTCGTCGTTGGATTTGGAGGATGCCTACTTCCATATTCCCATCCTGAAGGGGCACCGAAAATTCCTCAGGTTTGTGGTCCAAGGGCGCCATTACCAGTTCAAAGCCCTCCCCTTCGGACTACGGTCGGCACCCAGGGTGTTCACCAAGTGCCTCGCACCGTCGTCCAGGTAGGGATCCACGTCTACCCCTACCTGGACGACTGGCTCATCCAAGCCAAGACAAGGGAGCTCGCCGTGGTTCACACGGCAAGGACCGTCCAACTTCTCACGGACCTGGGATTCTCCGTGAACTACGCCAAATCCCACCTGGTACCCGCGCAAGACGCTCTGTTTCTGGGAGCGAGGCTCAACACAGTGTCCCTTCTGGCCTCCCCGTCGGAGGAGAGGACCAGGACCATCCTGGGCAAGGTGCAGCGGATGTTGGTGGCCGACGCGGCCAAGGTGAGGTCCATCAAGTCCCTCCTCGGAATGATGTCTTCCTGCATCTACCTCATTCCCATGTGCAGGCTCCGGATGCGCCTGTTGCAGGAGTTCCTGGACGCGCGCTGGATCCAAACGACGGGCAGCTTTGAGGAAAGAATCACACTCGACGAGAGTTTCCGACGAGCGATCCGGTGGTGGGGCACCCGCGCGCATCTGACGGCGGGCATGGACTTCCAGACCCCAGCCCACCAGGAGACAGTGACCACGGATGCCTCCCTGGAAGGGTGGGGGGCGCACACCGAAAATCTGCACGCAAGAGGCCTTTGGCTCCCGACGGAGAAATCCTTACATATCAACGTCCTGGAGCTCCGTGCAGTGTTTTGGGCCCTCAGGTCCTTCCTTCCGTCCCTCAAGGGCAAGGTGGTGAGGATCTTCACCGACAACACCACCACCATGTTTTACATCAGGAAACAGGGCGGAACCAGGTCCCCAGCACTGTCCAAGGAGGCGCAGGACCTGTGGCATTGGGCAGTCGCCCAAGGGATGTTTCTGGTGCCGTTTCATCTGGCAGGGATAAAAAACACCATCGCCGACTCACTCAGCAGGGAGCTGCGCTCGTGCCACGAGTGGGAACTACGGCAGGATCTAGTGGATCGCCTCTTCCGACGGTGGGGCACACCCCAGATCGACCTGTTCGCGGCGGCGACGAACTCCAAGTGCCGGAGGTTCGCCAGCAGGTTTCCCCAGGCGAGGAGCATGGGCGATGCTTTCTCGTTCCCCTGGGAGGGCCTGTTCCTCTACGCATTCCCTCCTTTGCCACTGCTAATCCGGCTCGTCAACCAGCTCAAGAGGTCACGGTGCAGGATGATCCTCGTCGCACCTGCGTGGCCGAGGCAGATATGGTTCCCGGACCTTCTGGACTTGTCAGCATCCCCGCCAATCAAGCTGCCGGTGGACGCGGATCTGCTCTCCAGGGAAGGAGGCGCCATCCTCCACCACGACCCGAAATCGCTGAACTTGCAGGCCTGGCTCCTGCAGCGCTAGAGTTTGGAGGATACGACATACCGGCCGAATGCAGAGAGGTTCTTGCAAAGGCCAGGGCGTCCTCGACTCTTAAATGCTACGGACACAAATGGAAGAGGTTCTCTGTCTGGTGCCACGCACAGAAGATTAACCCTCTACGGATTACGGCTCCCCAAGTACTGCCGTACCTGCTGACGCTGGCCAAAGCTGGACTGGCACACGCGTCCATCAAGATTCATCTTGCTGCGATCTCCCGATACACCAGAACCACGGGGCGGACGTCCTTGTGGTCTCATCGTCTGGTGAAAGAGTTCATGAAGGGACTGTTCAGATCGTTCCCGCCGGTGAAGGCTCCGGCCCCGGCGTGGGAGCTCAACGTGGTGCTGACCAAGCTCATGGGACCTCCGTTCGAGCCTCTACACTCGGCCCCGTTGAAGTTTCTGTCGTGGAAAACAGCGTTTCTTGTGGCCATCACCTCTGCACGACGGGTGGGAGAGATCCAGGCCCTTTCCTGCAAGGCCCCGTACTTGACTTTTCACGACACGAGGGTAGTGCTCAGGACGCACCCCTCCTTCATGCCCAAGGTACCGTCGGACTTCCACCTCAACGAACCCTTGGTGTTGCCTGTATTCTTCCCGTCGCCTTCGTCGCCGGCTGAGAGAACTTTGCACTCGCTGGATGTGGCTAGAGCGCTGAAGTTCTACGTGGACCGCACAAAGTGTTTTCGGAAGACGTCACAACTCTTTGTGAACTTTGGACCTGTCAATCAGGGGAAGGCTCTCTCGAAGGCTTCCATTTCCAGATGGCTCTCCGGCTGTATCATGTACTGTCATCGGTTGGCAAACCGACCGCTGCCTGGCCGTCCGAGAGCCCATTCCACCAGAGCGATCGCAGCTACCACGGCGTTCCTTTCTGGTGTGCCCCTGCTGGACATATGCAGGGCTGCTACGTGGAGGTCGACGCACACCTTCACGAAGTTCTACTGCGTCGATCGGGATTCCAGGGAGGAGTCCAGGGTCGGCCAAGCAGTGCTGCGCAACCTGTTCGTCTGAGGTGAGCCTGGTGGGGAGGTAAGATGCTTAATGTTGAGTTTGATGCAATGCTTAATGTTGAGCCTTTGCCACCTCCCGTGGTTGTGCATGTGTGTACTGCTATGTATTCTTTATTCATGAGCATGTGAATCCATGCCAGACCCCATGCTGGAGAAGGAACAAGTTACTTACCTGTAACTGTTGTTCTCCAGCATGGGTCTGGCATGGATTCACATGCGAACCCTCCCGCCTACCCCTCTGCGGCTCTTCACTTGGTCATACTGCCACTTCACGTGCTTCCAAATCTGAAGATGGCTGCCGGAGGCGGTGCTTAGGTAGAGGGCAGTCATTGGCTGTGGTCAGTATGACGCAGAGACCAGTGATTGGTTATTACTACGAAAGACAGATCAGAAACGAAACTGATACTGGTTTTTTCTTTACCGAGGATTCCCAGCCTGACGACGGGGAATATTCATGAGCATGTGAATCCATGCCAGACCCATGCTGGAGAACAACAGTTACAGGTAAGTAACTTGTTCCATCTCCATGGCCACTGAGGATTTACATTCAGACACCTGCACGACCACCGAACTCACAACTTTTTTACTTTCTGTGTTCTGAAAGTGGTATTTGCAGTACTTTGCTGAAAATCCCGGGCTGTCACGCTGTCCATCGCCAGCTAGCCTGAACCGTTTTTCAGAGAATGTACTTTGAATAGACAATTTTTCAATTTTCCAAGCTTCACTAATGGCAGGGAATAAATATTGACGTTGATATTTGTAGTACTGCGTTTTAGAAATGAAATGGCGTCCCACAAATTGACAGAAACTCGACAACTTAATGAAACTAGAGCCACTGAAAAGTAAAGCTGCTGCACACAGTAGATTGCCAGCTGGCAGTTTCCACTGTATTGGTTGAGCGGACAATGAACATTTTTCATGGAACATTTCATAGGTGGCATGTATTTTGAGGTTACTGCCTTGTGATACACAAGTCACATTCACCAATGGCTTCCCACATATTTCCCCTCTCACTGAATGTACACATTTCAGCATCTTTATAATCTCCGTCAAGCTGCTGTCGAATACTATGTATTTGGCTTCCTTTATTAGACTGTCATCCTGCATTTATGTTGATTCTGACTGACCTGTGGTTGATATATCAGCCAAACTGGACATACTGTAGTCGAGATCTTTGTCTAGTTCCTCGGTCAATTGTATTGATGCTTCAGTCTCTGTCATTTCAGTGTCTGTTACTTGAATCTGAATCGGAGAAAACATCAATGTCGACTGGTTTTTGGGTGGCCCTTTTTTGGCAGGTGTGGATTTTGTCAAGTGGTCTGCGACCAATTCAAAAGCATCTTCAATACATTCAGTTTCATCTTCATCTGGTGGAGCAGACGCATTGTAGCAATGGTCCAAAAACACTTTGCTGGCTTCGCCGGTCACATTAAATTAATTTGCCGGCCATTGGGCAAATGCATCTCGAGTCTGAACATGCCGCACCTCAATTAATAGTTGCTCCATGGTGAAATCAGTTTGGCAAGCAGCATCTCTCATTTGTGTCACTGTCTGTGTCTGCATAGTCCGTACACCATCGGGCAACTAGAAGACAGGTTGGACGAATATGTTCAATGTAAATCCAACATACAGTATTGGACAGTTTACATTAAAAAAAAGCATATTATGAAGGCCCCAGCACAAAACACTGGTTAAAAATTTAAATTGTTTATAAATTACCTTATTTTTCTTGCTTTTCGTTGAAACCTTCTTTACTGTAACGTCAGCAACAGCAAGCTGGTCCACCGACTCAGATCCACATGCCTCCTCTTCTATATCTGGATCTTGTATACATCCCTAGAAAAGAGTATCCATTTAAAATAAGTCATTTGTTAAGTCATTTGTATTCGAAATCAAATTATTCCTTCGCACACATGGCTTACACAGATAAACTCGTACATCGTGTACGTCATTTAGTCAAAATATACATTTGGGATTTCACCTGATTGATGGCTAGTTTACTCGATCAAAGTTGACTGTCCGAAGCACACTCTTCGAATTGTTGCACTCAAGCAATTTTCAAAAACTGCTTGTTTCTAATACTGCCACTGTCTAATAGAATCAGATCTAGGACCGACTTTCTATCATTCGAGGGAAATGTCAGTATGCATACCTCTGGCTCGGGATCAACTACAAGGGATGATGTAATTGTAGTAAAAGCTTCATCATCCACCTGTAACACAGTACTTGTATTAGTACGGTTGAAAAAATTTGAATTTTAACAAACACAATGTTACAGAGACAATGGTGCATACTATAAAAAAAACACAAATTAAACATTGTGTAAACGAATGACACGATATGTAAATATGATGAGATTATCTAATTCGATGGAACTTTCAGTACACATACATCTGGCTCTGGATCAACTGCAAGGGATGATGTAATTGTAGTCGAAACTTCAGCATCTCCCTGAAACACAGTACTTGTATTAGTATGGATGAAACAATTGAAATTGAACACATTGTGACGCAGACATTGGTACATATCAATAGCAATCCACGAATCAAACATTGTGGAAACTAATGACACGGTACGTAAATATGATGAGATTATCTCAAATTGTTCTAAATATTGCAAGCAACTATGCAAAAACTGCTTGTTTCTAATATTGTCACTGTCTAATAGTATCAGATCTAGGACCGACTTTCTTTCATTCGAGGGAACTGTCAGTTCCACAAATGAAACATTGTGTAAACGAATGACACGGTACGTAAATATGATCAGATTATCTCAAATTCCATGCATAAAACAATTCCAGAACTGAATAGCTAAGTAGGTCTACCTGACACGCCCTCGAAGTGGTTGTTGACTCCAGGCAAGACATGGATGCTGAATCTTGCTCCTTCATATTCAGTGCATAGTCATGGAGTTGTAAAGGGAAAATATTATTTGATTTAGAAATGCTAATCTTAAAGATTGGCATGGGAGACCGCCAGGGGGTGCGGAGCATGCCTGACGTGTGAAGCTCACGCTCCGCCAACACAGCAGGGCCTAGTGCGCCTTCTCAATCCCCGGCCGGGATTTTGGAGTGGATCCAGAGAGGACCAGTGCCCCGCGGGGATCTTCCCCACTGAGCTGGTGGGCGCACCCCCGAGTTGACTTTGTCCGAGGCCCCGGAAGAGAATAGCTGCGATGCAGGCAGAGGAGTGAACTCAGCGCGCGGGACCCCGGAGGCTGTCCGCCCTGCGGCACCACTGTTCCCCGAGAGGACTGCGTCAAAGCCCGAAGTGCTGTGGCCCCCCCCCTGTGCCTACAGTGCTCATCCCGATATCCGGCATTGGGGTGGTGCCTGGGCGCACGCAGCCCCAAGCGAGTGGCTCAGTGTGACGGCCGCCGCTGAAACAAAGATCCACGCGTAGCTGGAGAAGGAGAGGGGCACTGCCTGGGCCCCCACCGACAATTTGCTTCCCAGAACGGGGCAGTGGTGTCGAGCGCCCCACAGGACCCCGTGAGCAGCTCATCTGGACAGAGATAGGGGCCCCCCCAACCGGCCGCAAGAGCAGGGAAGCCTAATCTGCGACCCACGCGCTGAGGCGCATACAGAGGAGGAGCCTGGGCTTGGAGTGCCGGCTCTGTGAAATTTAAGACATACACCAGGCAGCATCACTCATCTGGCAAGGCCCAACCCGGAGCCGGCAACTTGGAGGAGGTGAGGAGATTTCGGGGGGGAGATTGGACAGAGGTGATTCAGGGCAGAGATTCCACCCCCTCTTCCCCCCCCCTGTCTCCTCTGGGACCATACCATGGTATCCCACGTGCCCGAGGAGGACCATACCATGGTATCCCACGTGCCCGAGGAGGGGGGCGGCGAGGCTTTGCCCTTTCTGAGAGGCTCCACACTCCCCCCGGACCGGGCATCGGAGGCCCACCTGGGAAAACAGGCTCAGGTCCTACACTTAGGACCCCACACAGAGCCACGGCCAAACACTGGGGCCCACAACCAGGAATAGGATATCCCTGAAACAAAGAGGGGACAGTGTCACCGAGCACAACATTGAGTTTCAGACAGGAGAGTCCTGGCAGCTACACCGCACCTGAGGTGCATACTAAGAGTGAGATCCTGGAGCAGACCCTAGCCACCGGGGCAATCCTCTCACTGCAACGCTTCCGCAGGTCACATACAGCTCTGAGCGAGGTCCATGGAACCACCATGCTGGGAGCAGCTACACCCCCCTCCGCAGCACTCACTAAAGACGACCTCAAGGACATTCTCCAGGAGATCAAAGCGATCCGCACCGACATACAGGCCTCAATAGTAGACCTTAGAGGGAGAGTGGACACTCAGGAAGAAAAAATTGAAGGGATGGAAAATAATCACCTCCAGACAGACCTGCTAGATATGAAATACGAGGCGAGGCTATCAGTTCTGGAAATAAGAGAGGAGGGTATGATCCAGAAGATGGATGATCTTGAAAATAGGGATTGCCGAAATAACCTGCGCATCATGGGCGTGACCCAGCAAAGAGTGACGTGGGGAGGAAGGTCCAAGGCCTGATAAACCAACTCTTTACAATAGAAGGGGGCAAGGAAGTCCAGCTGGAAAGAGCACATCGAGGTGGAGGTGGCGTAGGGGGAGGTCCAAGGACCATTGTGGTGTGGTTCCTCCGCTTCAGGGAGAAAATGGAGGTCTTGGAGAAGGCAAAAAGGCTGGGGAGCTTCATCTTTGAAGGAGACACAATCAGGATTTACCAGGACCTGTCCTCCCTCACGCTCACCCGCATAAGAGCATGCCGCACGCTCACACAGTGGCTTACCAGCCAGGACATAAGATACAGGTGGTCGTTCCCTTTTGCCTTATCTTTCGAATGAGCAGGCGTAGATTACAGAGTGACTAGTGGTAAGGAGGCCTTGCAAGTGCTACACGTGCTCAAGGGAGACGCCACGGAGGAAGGAAACGAGGAGGGCATACAGGCAACACCAGAAATCAGGAGAGAACCTGAGGGTCCCTGGTCGACGAAGAAGAAGACAAAGGGCAGAAGAAAATTCAGGAAACCAAACACTCCGACGTCGAACATAGGAGAGGACTAAGTGAAGGAAGATATATCTTTAGGGAGTGCAAGGGCGCTGGTCCAGCTACCACGGCCGGGGACACAGAGCTCACCAGGGTAGCAGCGGTGAACAGACACTCATTTACCCTGGTGGCTTGCCTGTTGGCAGGCGTCGTGAACAGGGGAGGAAGGGGGAAAGGGAGGGAGTTTCAGTTTGGGGTTCTCGAGCGCAGCGTGGATTCAGCGTCTGAAGGGAGCAGGGCAGCCTTTACAGGACCGGGAAGGCGATGGACATAAGACAAAGAACTAATGGCAGACAATGAGAGGAAGGGCCGGGTCGAGACCCCTCAGATGGGCTCTCTCAACATCAAGGGGCTCAACTCCCCAACAAAGAGCTCTCTTTTGGGGAAGGAAATGAAGAACGCAAAAGTGGATGTTCTCTTCTTGCAAGAGACTAGGACAGTGAAGGGGAAGAGAGGGCTATCCCAGGATCACATGTGGGCCAGACCTTCTGGGCTTCCGGCCACGCACAGAGAGGCGGAGTCGGTATCCTATTACACAGAAACCAAAAGCTCACAGAGGTAACCCACTGGGGAAGGAAGGACGGGAGAGCCATGGTGGTGTTGGGCAATTTGCATAACTCTAGAGTCACCTTAGTGTCCATATACTGCCCCAATGTGGGCCAGATGGAATTTATCCAAGAAGCCATGGGAGAGAAGATGTCCAAAGTGGATGGGCTCCTTCTCCTGGCGGGGGGGACTTCAACATGTGGGCAGACCGGGACTTGGGCCGCAGTGGGACGACAATCCCGATAGGTAGTAGAGGTAGACAACCACATGGGGGGTTCCGGGATCTAATGTGGGAGCAAGGCCTGGTGGATATATGGAGGGAATAGATCCAATCAGAAAGGGATACACTTTCTACTCAGCAGTCCATGGCACTAGGACGAGAATTGATTATGTCTTTACAGAGCACCAGTACATGAGCAGAGTGCACGCATGCGAGGTCCGCCCGGTCAGCTGGTCGGACCACGATCTGGTCTGGTCAGATATTAGCGTATCAGGTCTGAAAATCAGGGAATCCTTATGGAAATTTAATGACTTCCTACTTAGGGATGCTGTCTTTAAAGAGGAGATGATAACGGCGATGAGAGAATACTTTGAGTTAAATGACACCAGAGAAGTTAACAAGGAGATAGTATGGGAGGTGGCGAAGGCAACCTGGAGGGGTAAATTGATTAGTGAAGGGGCATCCAAAAAAAGGATCAGGACCCTCCAGGGTCACAGGTTGAGATCAGAGATACTTTCTTTGGAGAGGTTGGAAGGGAAAGGCGAGGCGGATAAGGAGAGGGACCTGGGGATAGCAAGAGGTAAGAGACAGGAACTGAGGGATCTGGAGTTGGGCAAAATAGCAGCTGGTTTCCAACACCTGCGTCAAAGATACTATGAGAAAGGCGACAATTCTAATGCCCTGCTGGCAGCTAAGCTCTGAGGCCAGCGGGCGGACAGATGGGTGGCGAGAATAACCAGTGGGGTAGAGGGAGAAAGATCAGATCCAGAGGGTATTGCAGAGAAATGTGCAGGCTTCTACGAGACCCTATACGGGAGAGAAGAGGAGGCAGAGAAGGAAGCAATCAAGGCATACCTTGGGGGGGGGGGTCACCCTCCCCATCCTTGGAACCCCCGAAGCATCCGCTCTGGATGCCCCGATAACAGAGGAGGAGGTACTCAAGGCAATATCGGGTCGAAGCTGGGCAGGGCCCCAGGGGAGGATGGGTATACGCAAGGCTTCTATAAGGCGTTCTCGAGCCAACTGGCAGGGTTCCTAGCAGGTCTCTTTTCCAACATCATGACAACGGGGAGGGCTCCCCCCTCCTTTGGCAAAGCATTAATAACAGTGATCCCAAAGGAAGGGAAGGATCCAACAGACTGCCGGTCCTATAGACCAATCTCCCTCCTGAATGTGGATGCAAAGGTATTTACCAGGATTATTGCGTCGAGGCTAGATCCACTCAGATCAGGTGGGCTTCATACAGGGGAGGCAGGGGGCGGATACCCTCCGTAAAACCCTACATGTCATGAGGGAAGCAGCACTGGGGGGGACAACCCGGTCCTGGTGGGCATTGACGCGGAAAAGGTGTTCGACCGGGTGGACTGGGGATTCCTGCATGGGGTACTCGAGAAATTGGGCTTTGGAAAGGGGATCCGGCAGGCCATTAAAGCACTATATGTGGCCCCGTCAGCTAGAGTCACGGTCAATGGGTACCTGCCATGCATCTTTAAACTCCAAAGGGGGACGAGACAGGGCTGCCCCCTCTCTCCGCTCCGGTTTGCCATGACCATGGAGATACTTGCTGAATACCTCAGAGGCTCCCCTATGGTACTGAGTATTGACGTGGGGGACCGTACCTTCAAGCTCAGTCTCTACGCAGACGATATCTTGCTACACCTGAGAGAGCCGGCCAAGTCAGTCCCAGCTGCCTTGCAGCTCATTGAACAGTATGGCCGTTTCTCAGGTTTTAGGGTAAATATATGAAAGTCCATGATCTTCCCCTTTGCATCAGATACGGACAGAGACCTGGCTGAATTGACTCCTTTGGGTCTCCAAATCTGTACAGAGGGAATAAAATATCTGGGGATCAATATTGTTAGACCTAACGAGGATTTGAGTCAGGCAAACTATCCACCATTGTTTGATAAACTATTCAGGGAAATGGAAGGCTGGGGGAAGGGACAAATATCCTGGATGGGAAGGATAAATGCTATAAAGATGAATCTTCTCCCCAGGGTGCTATATTTCTTCCAGATGCTCCCTCTGGAGGCCCTGGAAACCTACCTCCGTGAAGCCAAAATGCGTATAACGAAGTTCATATGGCAAGGCCGGAGACCTAGAATAGGATACCCTCAACTTGCCCAAAGAAAGAGGGGGGGTAGCCCTTCCAGACCTACAGACCTATCACAGAGCGGCCCAACTCAGGGCATTGGCCCCACACCTTAGAGAAGACCCTATTAAACAATGGGTCTACCTCGAAAACTTTCACCTGCACCCAGTCACGGTAGGTGAGTGGCTATGGCTATGGGTTCCACTGAAAAAACTCCTGAAAAGAATCAGGGACCACCCAATACTAGGAACAATGTGGAAAGCGTTAGCAGGGAAGGGGAATAGAGAAATGGTGACCACATGGCCCTCCCCGATGAGTCACATTTGGTCGACACCAGTGATAGAGGAAATCCCAAGCCATGAACATTACCAGTCTTGGTTTGATGCTGGACTCTGTAGGGTCGGACAGCTGCTGCGGGAGGACTCCTTTATAGGTATACAGGAGCTTGAGGAGGCACTCGAAATTGGAAGGCTCTCCCCACTTCTATATCTACGGCTCAAGGAAGTCCTAAAGAAGCCGAAGCTAAACCCATGCATACAAAGGAAGCTCACACCATTTAAAAAGATTCTAGATACTCATATAGAAATTAAAGGTCTCATCTCCCTCCTTTATGGAGCATTACTGACTCCCCGTGAGGGAACCACCAAAAGCCTTAGAAGGAAATGGGAGAGGGACCTGGGTTGTGAAATCAGGGATGGTCTCTGGGGGAGACTCTGCTGCAGAGCATTAAGACATCAATCTCGTGCCAATACAAGACGCATGCTGTCAAACTCCCCCACAGGTGGCAGTACGACCCAATCACTCTCTCTAGGATGTTCCCGGATGCCGTCCCTCTCTGTTGGCATGGATGTGGGGAGAAAGCCAACTATTGGCACATGTGGTGGTCATGTAAAAAAGTTCAAGCTTACTGGTCAGAAGTGCTCAGCTCAATCAGGGAGGCAGGAGAGGGGGTCTACCCGCAAGATCCGTTATTGCTAATTTTTGGGCTGCAGCAAAGGGATGAACACTGGGAGAAACTCCCGGACCTGACACACTCTCTACTTTTGGCAGCTAGAGCCGCTCGGGCTAGAACATGGAAGAGGGCAGCCCTTCCTACGAGGAGAGAATCGGTGGCAGTGGCCAAGGACATTTACTCTATGGAAAGACTCACTGCAGCTATACAAGGCTCAAGCGCACAGATAGAGACTGATTGCCTGCAATTCAGGGAGTCATTCGTCACCACGGAGGACACACCCGGATGATTACAGGGGCCCTCGACCCGGCCCTCGACCCGCCTTTGAATAGAACACATCGCTTTTGATCTCCGAGAGTCGGTCAGTCACTGACTGTTGTAAGTCCGGACTGAGCTGCCCAAAGAGGGTTTCCACAGACAAGCTGATCCCGTGTCCTGAGACAATGTTATAGGGGGCAGAGGGGAGGGTGGGTGAATACATCAGGGAATTATAGCTTATGCTTGGAGTTCTTGGGGGCACACGTCCAAAGTTGTTCTTGTGTATAAGCTCTCTGTTGGCTCTAAAAATTAATAACATTGATTTTTTTAAAAATAAATAAAAAATTGGCATGTAAGTAGACAGATTATGAAAACATTATGCTTATTTCAAAGGACACTATAGCATAGGTATCTATGCCCATAAACCAATTTTCTATGAGGCTTCTAAAACCAAGGACAGATGTTTAGTAAAATGGTCTTTATTTAAAAAGCAATACAATCTTACTAATATGAAAAGTATTATAATGGACAAAAACACCTAAAACACCAATCCGTCCATTTAGTTACCTGTTCATGACCCCAAGGCTACAGCTAAATCCGGAACCGTGATTCACCTGAGGCGGCATGTGAACGAATAGAGTCGGTATTGCGTTTGGGAGCAATTTTCGAGTCGTTCTGAGTTGATTCTTCTTTGTGTATATGGATGGGTCGTACATATTCTGGGTAAAGTGCAGGCTGCAGATGCGGAATTGATCACTCCTCTTGTCCTCCAAGACATCTTTGACTCTACTTTCAAGCTCTTCCAGCGCATATCCGCAATATCTGACCCATTCTCTTATTCGATCAACAGTCTTTGGGAATACATGCATTGTAGTGCCTTCATATTTCTCATGGGTCTTAGAAGGGCAACTGAAAATCGCACATGCAGGCATTCTAAATTCTGCAAAATAAAAGGTCAACATTATTCGAAAATTACTTTGCATAAAAACGTGAGAAAGAAGGATAATACCATACATTCTTCTATGCAAGGTATGTTTTGGTCACCACAGCAAAACCAGTGTAGCGTGGCCGGCTGTATTATAGGATAGCTTTCATAAACAATTCTTTGATGTGACGAAAATCAGAACATGGTACTCATCCCTTGAATGTACTGTTGTGCATCAAAAGGAAACATGCTTATAATATTGACACGGTCTGCTAAGGATGCAATTCGATGCCAATTGATACTGATGACAATTGATATATCGATAACATAACAAATTAAACTCAAGTCAATGGCAATGAGACGAATGAACATAATACTAATGGGTACGTTCGCTCGAAACAGATAGAAATTTAGAGATCAAGGAGATATGATTAGGAGACATGTCCTTACCTTGACCAACAAACAGTTAGATTCAGCAAGCAGGGTAGTTAGTGGCAGGAGAACAGGGAGAAGTTCACAGGTTGTACGATGCAAGTGGAGTCGCAGTGGTCACAGAAGTTCTCAGGTAGCACAACGACGAGCAGATTCACAGTGGTTACAGATGTTCTCAGGGAGCACGACAACGAGAAGATTCGCAGTGGTCACCGAGGTTCTCAGGTAGCACGTTCACAAGTTGACATGTAGTGCTCAAAGATGCTCTCATGATAAATATCAAGTGGTTTATAAAGAATTACAAATGAGGGTGTGTATGCGAATGAATGACGTGTATATGTCGTGGTCTTATGTGGATTGCAGGAGCGCAGCCTATTTCAGAGGATCGTGCCTGGAGACACGGGGTCTGTATAGGCCATGTGTAGAATGGCCCCTGTGCGGAAGATACCTTTGAAGTGTACATGGTGTTTGGCACCTTGGCCGTTCCCGCCCCTGCCAGCCCCCTTTGGCAGCACACATCCACTGGTGCCAACTACCTTTGATAATGAAGGGGGATGGATGGACCTGAGGCATGCAGACAAGAGCTGGAACACTGCTGAATGGAGACACACTTATGTGGATTGCGGGGGCGTGGCGTGCTTCAGGGGATCCTGCCTGGAGACACGGGGTCTGTAAAGGCCATGTGTAGAATGGCCCCTGTGCGGAATAAACCTTTGAAGTGTACATGGTGTTTGGCACCTTGGCCGTTCCCTCCCCTGCCAGCCCACTTTGGCAGTGCACATCCACTGGTGCCAACAGCCTTTGATAATGGAGGGGGGATGGATGGGCCTGAGGCGTGCAGACAAGGGCCGGGACACTGCTGAATGGAGACACACTTATGTGGATTGCAGGAGTGTGGCCTGCTTCGGGGGATCCTGCCTGGAGACACAGGGTCTGTATAGGCCATGTGTAGAATGGCCCCTGTGCGGAAGATACCTTTGAAGTGTACATGGTGTTTGGCACCTTGGCCGTTCCCGCCCCTGCCAGCCCCCTTTGGCAGCGCACATCCACTGGTGCCAACTGACTTTGATAATGGAGGGGGGATGGATGGGCCTGAGGCGTGCAGACAAGGGCCGGAACACTGCTGCATGCAGACACACTTGATTCACTGAAAAACTGAAACAAACAT
This sequence comes from Ambystoma mexicanum, assembly GCF_040938575.1. Lineage (NCBI taxonomy): Eukaryota > Metazoa > Chordata > Amphibia > Caudata > Ambystomatidae > Ambystoma > Ambystoma mexicanum. Next base: position 503,444,957 of record NC_090929.1, on the reverse strand, counting down.
TGATAAAAATTCTGTAGTGCTTTATTTTGTTTCTTAATTTTATGGCACAAATGTACTACACATTATAAAGTTCAGGTTGCAGCACAGTGAGGGAAAATCCCCTGTATTGACCGCTGTCACTGGGGAATGTGTCTCTAATGGCACCAACGGCACAGGCGGGTATTACCCGTCGAACGCGGTGTCCAAACCTCCCATGAAACCAACATGTGTATTAACGATAGGCCACCAGCCTGTACCACCTGTGAAAGAGAAAGATGCAAACTGTTTTTAAATGACCAAGATAAGTGTACTAAACCTTAATTGCCAATGACAATTCTTGTATCCACGGCATTGTTGCCAGTGCAAATGCTAGCTAGACACTGTACAATTTTGAACGACTATTATACGAATATTACTAGTGAATTGCAAGACTACATTGGTTTGACAATGATATATTGAAGTTACGACAATATAGGAGACAACCTTAAAATAGTAGTGGCCTAAGTGACATCACAACCAGAGTATACCTACTCTTTACTTGGATTTCCGAGGGCAAACTGTTGCGCGAAGTTCGTGTATAAGCACCATCAAAATCCTCAACACGGAATGTGCGAGGCAGGCTGCCCTGAAGTCTGGCAGCTCGGTAACGCATTGCGGCCGTAGCTCACCTTGCGATATGTAGGACAAGCATCCAGAGCTTTCTCGGCAGCAGCAGTTCTCCCGCTTCGGTTGGCATTAGCGTGCACCGTTTGCAGGTACACCAGGTGGAAACGCCGTCCATGCAACTAGGACCAGGCTCTTCATCTGTTGAATCGTCCTCCCAACTGTCGTCCGAAGCCCCATCGTTTCCGCATCTTTCTCTTTCGAGTAATTCCGCCTCGGAAGTCTCCGGCTCGTACTGGTAGGGCTGTATTGTTGCCATTGTGGGGGAAACAAACGAAAATAATTTATAGTAATGGTACTGGTATCTGTTTGCACTGGCTACAAGCAACGAAGGTAGCTGACCAGAGCACAGAAACGAGGCACAGAATACTCAAAGAAATACAGTGAGAGGAATAGAAAAGAAAATCTGATGTCTGTTGTGAAGAGATCTGTTTATAATTATTGAGGAAAGAGGCGTCCTGCCATTTCCATGGTGACACGTCATTAGCTGAGGCACAGAGAATGTTGACACGAGACGTGCTTTGGCATTGTGAAATGGGCAGTACGCGTCTAGTAATGTCAGGCTCGGGGGCGGGGGATATGATTTAGTGCCACCAGGGCAGTCCACCCTGGGCGATGTGGCGACAGATAAGATTATCACAAAAAGGCCGCGCCCTGCTGCCTGATTTTGCATGTGTACAAAAGAGGAAAACTACGGTAAGGTGCACTGGAAATGTTTGTGCGATCGATCAACGTATGCTTAAAAACACATGCCCGAACCCTCGTGACAATAATATTTCTGAGCGCATTATTCCTTTAATTATGAAGTGCAGGATCTGATTCTAACCATGTGGCACTGTACAGATAAAAAGAGTCATTTAGAGCCTGAAAACTCCTGCACACTTCACCAACTGATACACTATTTATTGCATGGTCAAATGAGTTACATGTGATCAAGTAGGACTAGGATTTTAGGTTGTCTCAAATAGAGAGATGTAATGAGATCCTTCCTGATATTGCTTAAAGTTGATTCATTACCCTGGACGTGTCCGAAATTGTCACTTGACTCAACGCCAAAAAAGGCAGTTAAGCACATGATCTTAACCGCCCCAGATTGGGCGAGGAGCACATGGTACTCAGACCTTCTGGGTCTGACCATCTGCCCATCTCTCTGGTTGCCTCATCGCTTGTATCTCCTAACCCAGTCGGAAGGTCGGGTGCTTCAGCCGAACCCAGAGTCCCTCAACCTGAGTAACTCTTGAGAGGATGGGCCTCTTTGAGGAGGTGCTTGAGGTGTTGCTGGCTGCACACAGACCATCTACAAGATCCCTGTACGCGTGCAGGTGGAGAAGATTTGATGCATGGTGCAGGGAACGCGAGATTGACCCAATCTTTTGCACCACCACTACAGTGATGGAGTTCCTTCTGTCTCTGGCCTCAGTAGGCTTTCAGGTCACCACAGTCAAAGGATATTTGACTGCTTTGTCTGTGTTCAAGAGGTCCCCAGATCAAGGTTCCCTTTTCACTATCCCAGCTATGCCCCAATTCCTGAAGGGCCTTGTGAATATGTTTCTGCCAACTCCTTTTGTTGTCCAGATTCTGATTTAAATCTGGTTCTGACTTTCCTGATGGTGGCTCCCTTTGAGCCTTGTACTCTTGCTCTTTGCGGCTGCTTACACTGAAGACAGCCTTCTTGGATGCCATTACTTCCACCAGGTGGGTCAGTGAATTGCCGGCCCTTTGTTGTAAACCCCCATTTTGCGGTTCTTTCCAGAAAAGTCTCACTTAAGGTACGGCCGGGGTTCTTTCCGAAGGTGGCATCAGAATTTCAACTTTCATAGGATATAGATCTGCCAGTTGTTTACCCACCTCTGAACCCCTCTAAGTAGAGGAGCGCTTCCATCAGTTGGACCCCAAAAGGGCCTTTTATGTCACAAGGACAGCAGAATATCAGAAGACTGATCAATTATTTGTGGCCTTTAGACAGATAAGGTATAACCGTGGCTAAGCAGACGCTTTCCTGATGGATTAGGGGAATGTCTCCTGGCATCAGAGCACACTATACCAGAGGTGTTTCTGTGTCTACAGCCTTGCAAAGGGTGTTTCAGTTACGGACATTTGCAGAGCGGCAACTTGTTCTTCACTCCATACTTTTACAAGGCACTCCATCCTGCACGTCGCAAATGGGGCTGACTGACATTTTGGCAGGGTGGTGATACAAAACCTTTTACTGTGAACTTTCTGCCCTCCTCCATTGTTCCACTGCTTTCGGAGTCTATATGATGAGGAATCTGCAGGAGAAAAGCAATCCATTGAAGGAGAAATTACTCACTGTAATGTTCTTTCTATGGATTCTTCTCCTGCAGATTCCTCATCACCCCTCCCATCCATCCCTGCTCAGAAAGTGTTAGCAGTTTGTGCGTGCCTGTCTTGGTGAGTAGACTCCTGGTAAGGGTCCTAGAGTGACCGTTTTATGTCTACAAAGCTGCATGTCTTTCTCTCTGTTTTTGAAAAAGAAATGTTTTGTTCTTACTGGTGTCGAGGTTTTCTCTACTAAGTCTATGTATCCTTTTGAGATACTTGTATTGGCTATTGGGCCTTCTTCTCTCGCTATTTTCCTCTGCAGCGGTCGAGCATGGGGAAAAAAGGCAGGAACTGAGATACAGGGCATAGTATATATGACGCCTGCTGGCCCGATGTCACATCCAGAACCGACGATAGAGTACCAAGCAAGATGGATCCATGATCGACGGCTGAGTGAAGGTCCACTACATGCCCTGTCAAAGTTTTTCTGAGCAGCAGAGCTGAATGTGGATATCTGTCTGATGAGGGATCTGCCGGACAGGAATCCATAGAAAGAACATTACAGTGAGTAATTTCTCCATCTAATCTCTTTGGAAAATCCTCCTGCTGCCTTCTTAGTTGGAGCTAATATATATTGTTGCCAACCCATGTTAAATAACAGCGATAAAAGCCCTGATGATACAAGGCATTGTTCTTATAACTTTATGACAGGCACTGTGACGAAGAAGATGATTAGGAGGAGAAGTAACACTTGCGAGGAATTGAGCGAGCGGTCTAGTTCCCAGCGGCCAGTGATTGGCTACATGGAATACAACAAGCCAACGCAGGAGATCCTTGGCAGTTCAAGCTCAAACTCAGACGCTGAGGAGAGGCAGAGGGTGAGAGTCGTCCTCTGAGGAGGACAAGCGGGAGATATAACCGGCCATGAACGAACCGTAGGAGAAACAGAGTGCACAGCCGAAGGCAGGTCTCAGTTTGCAGAGATGCTGCAGACACCGGAGGATGCCCAGAAGCTACCGGATCCTACAGGAAGACTACAGCTGCCTGGGAACCGCCAGTACCACCAAGGTGAAGGCAGACAGGTACACAGGTTGTCCGGGAACTGTGAGAGCAAGCAACAGGGTTAACTCAAGAAGTGGCGACTAAGACGGTCTGGGACCCTACCCTTTGGAAGTCAGAGGGAGACCAATGAGAAACTAACCAGATATAGCATAACTGTGCACATCCAGGACCCGCACCCAAAACCAAGAGGACCTGGTACCCTAACCAAACAGAGGGTCTGGTATCTTGAAGTGAATAAGAGACAGTTACATACTTGACAGGAAAGTGAACCAAATGGCTACAACATCATCGTATGAGTCTGCAACCCGGACTCACATATGAGGCTAAGATCAGAAGGTTGAAACCCTGTGATAGAAGAGGGGGACTTCTACACTTGGCAGCGGACATGCCAAGCTAATAGGACACAAGAACTGTGAAACTAACAATCCCTCTTGAATTATCAAGTGACTTCAAACTAAGAAGTTGTCTAGGGGAAAGGAGCACAACCGTATAATGGGAAAATTGTGTTTATGAACATTGTTTATTTCGTCACCTTTTATTACCAGAGAGACTGGGAAACTTTGTGGTTGAAAGCAAAAGGAACACTGTTTGCTTTAAGAAGAGACCAACCTTGCAGTTAACTTAGATCATTAGTGTTAGGGACGGTTATGAATCCAATGGAGTTATCACGGATCCCCCTGCGATAGCCTCCTCCCATGTGGCCAGGGGACGGCAGCCACTACCTGATTCTGACGCTGGGGGCAGCTTTATGGGGGAGGATCACATGGAAGGAGATAAACACCAGAGGGATTCATGGCTTTATTGGCTTCATTGGATGAGACGTGGTATCCCACAATTTCCCATGAGGGAGACTCCCTGTTGCCCAATACCCTAATGACTTATTGCAGGTAGGACTGCTCTTCCATGTGAACATATTAAGAAAGACCTTTCAAGAATCATGCATCAGAAACCATCAATGGATCTTTATCCCCACAGCCACCTAAATCCTCAGTTAATATCAGTGGACTTAAATTCTCACAAACACCCAAGTACTGAGACGAGGAAGATGAAGGAACTGATACTCGGCAGCAAGCATGGTGAACAGGCTAGTCATTGGATGAAAGAACCTGTCCGCGGGTCCTTTAAAAATGGTAATTGCGCTGAGAGAAGGAGCTCAGGAGAAGGTGTGATCTCTCCGGGAAAGGCGTACAGTCAGTGGCTGGAGGCATGAGATGGTGTGCAGATGGTGTGCAGAAGCTGGAGTCACAAGTCAGCATGCAGAAGCTGGAGGCGCGAGATGGTGTGGCGAAGTTGAAGGGCTCGCCGGCAGAGAAGAAGGAAAGAAATGTGGTGCAAGTGAGGTGTGCCGTGGAGATGCCAGGAACCGCGAGAGGGTCCCTGGGCATTCGGCAGCCCAGAGAAGCAGTGTTGTCCTTCCCAGGAGCCAGAGAGAAGCCAGCATGCAGGAGCAGCGCTCCGAGAGAGCCTGGAGAGACATCAGAGCCAGGTAGAGTGCAAAACCGGCAGCCAAATTACGCTGCGTAAGCGCGAGGAAGCCCAGAAACGCTACAGTGAGCCGGTGAGTCTGCCTGAGCAGAATGGGGACACCAGGGCATTTCGGCGAATGCGCTGAAGAGAATTAGAACATTAGGAAGTTACAAAAAGTGAAATGACAAGAATATTGTGTATGAATAATAAAAGGGCAGAAGATTTTTTAACATTGTGAAATTGCAGAAAGCAAAGTAAAAAAGAGGATTGTTTATCAAGTAGATATACCAAGACAAGAAAAAGGGTATTTGCTACTTAAATAATAAAGAGGGACTGGAAGGCATTTTGAGAGTGCAAAGAGAAGTCCTGGCAGGACAGTACAGGAGGCAGTTGGAAGTGCATAAATAGTCCTGGCAAGGGAGTATACCAGGTAAGCTGCAACCTTACAAGGAGTGTTAAAAGAAGGAATTTGTGTTAAAAGGAGGAACTTTTGTTGCAGGGGAACTTAGAAGACTGAACTGTGTTCATCTAACAGGATTGTTGTGGGCCAAGGAAGGCATAAGGAGCGTAATTCCACAAGACAGCATACCACTTTGATGGGCCAGGTGTGCAAACCAATATAATGGGACAGATTAAGAGAACACAGAGGCATACCAGCACTGTATAGTGTGATTCCGGGCAACTTAGAGGCCATTTATAATGGTAAGACCACTGACACTGAAATAATAAAGGAGTTTTAGCGCCTGAAATAAAATCTGTTCCTGCACATTTCCGTGGGCATAACAGTTGCGAAAAAGAAAGTTAAGCAGTTACTGGCTGGTATGATGATGCCTGCGCTATATCTAAAAAGAAGTTAGTGAGGTGCGTACAATCAGATATGGGGTGGATAAAAAAAGAGCTAAGGTCCCTTAGATGGGAAAATAAAAACCTGAGTGTACAGAAAAAGAATGAATTTGCGGTCGACCATTGGGCTGCTCTTACAAAAGCAATGATTGATAGAGACCACACTACATTTTGGAAGTTGGTTGGGGAAGGAATCGTCTGGGGATAAAATCAACTACTGTACGAGATCTGCTCTTTCTCCCACTTCAGCTCTCTATAGAAGAGCGAGGAGGGAATAATCCATAGGGCCAGCGAGCAATGTCCCACAGAGAATTCAACACCCTTGGGGTTGCTATATCAATTGATGAAGTCATAAGGGTGCTGAAGGAACAGAGAAGTGAGCGTGCGGCAGTATGCTCTATTTCTGGACTTAAAAACTGCGTTTGACATGGTGTCAAGGAACTTACCGTGGCAGATCCTAAGAAGTCATAATAAATCAGGCACTACTCTGAAACAAACATAGTGGGGCTATTCAATTATCACACAGAAGGTATGGAACCGGTGCAATATCCCTACCTCTGTAACTATAAAAGAAAAAGGCTGTACCTGCAGACACCTATGGCCCTGAACTCTGGGGATACGCCAATACCAGGAAACTGGCCAACGTAGAGCACTCATTTCTGAAAGAATTGGTCCATTTTCTGAGCAGTAAATCTTCATCGCGGTTACAACTTGAACTTAATGTTGCTCCACTATGTGACTCAATTGAGTTCAAATTGGTATCATACTGGGGAAAGCCTGTGGAAAACAGATGAATTAACCATTTACTGCGAAGAAACAAATCATCCGCTATCTTTGAATGGAGTGTACAGGGTTAAATGGGTCACACACTTGAAACTCTGCCACTCTAAAACTTGAGGAGAACCATCTCAGGTTCCGGAAGCACCTTTTCTTCTGCCTTCGCTCCCCCTCTCCTCTGCTGATCTGCTCTCTCTTGGCACCTTGCACCTGGCCACCCTCTGTCTTTTGGGCCCAGATACCTGCTCATCCTTTCATCCTCCCGCACTGCCTCCGGGCCACCCCTTGCACTGGGGTCTGTATCTGTACCCATACAGCCCCTCCTTTTTCTTCCTGCACTTATCGGACCTACCCTGTCTGCTGCCTTAAACCTAGCACTTGCAAATTGCTGGCTGCATTACCACTGTTTGTTGCCTTTATTATTTATTTATTGTTATTTATCTGTTTCTCCTCTGCTTCGCACTTTCCACCTCTCCCCCCTTCCATGCACTTTTCCCCTCCCCCTCTACCATGCACTTGCGCGTTCTCAATGTCACTGGGCCTAGTAAGATCGCTGTTTTGTTCTCCCCTGTTCCCCTCCCTTGCCATGTCGTGCTCTGAAACACTTGTGTACGAGCGCGATAGAAATAAAATATCAATCAATCATTCAAACACACATTGAGTGTGGTGGCAATAAGCGACATGTGAAATCACTTTAGATCCCGCTCTGGCACAAGGTCACTGAATCTGAAGGAGGCGATAAAAACAAGAGTCAATGAGATACCAGTTGTCAAAGGCCCGAATTACCTATCTTGGTGGTTGACATGTGCCCAGCAGACCTATCTTGACCATATTTTGCCCCCCTACGAACGATCTTCATACATCCGTTTGAAACTTGGGACTTTACAGATTGCCTTCTTCACCAGAGGGTGGCACGCAAATGTCTCTGCAGTGTGCCCCAAGTGTAAATTAGCAGAAGAAACGCTAACTCATTACTTATTGGTATGCCCTTGTACAATTAATCTGAGATGGTGCTACTTGAAGCCAGTATTAAATGATTTGAGGATTCGCTGTACATGTGATGTTGTTAAGCTCCTGAGACAGTCGCTGCAACCACACATCAATCTTGCAACTGCCAGATATACCCACAGAGCGTGGTTGCACAAATTAAAAGCCTTAAAGGCTCCAGGCACAGGAGTCTAGACCAAACAGCTCTACGATACTGTCATTGAGGCTGCAAGTTCACTCTACCTACCAGTATCTACCCATTGACCAGTGGTGATGAATTAGGATCCCTGGCCTTCACCAAACGAGATTCCGCCTTGTATGTTTACACATTTTATTGATGTTCTGGTATCTATTTGCTGCTGCTGCTGTTTTATGAATGTAGGTTTTAAAAAACCTACATTCATAAAACAGCTTTTTAATATACTTTTTGCCAATTTTACATTTTTGATTTTTCCTATGAAAACTGTACCGTGTTTTGTCATTGTATGACTTGAAGGTCTTTTACAATGAATAAAAGTATGTTTGATTGATTGATTGATTGATTGGCATAAGGAGCTGTTAGTTCCAGAGACATTTGTGATATCTGTGAAGAATTCAGGCAAAGAGAATCACCCTCTGGAATTAAGGTCTTTTCCATTTTTAAGAATATTTAGGTTGAATCCATTCTACTTTTATTTAAGAATACCTTTTTTCAAAGACCAGGTAATTGGCATTTCCCTTGTCACTTTGTTATTTTGTTTTATTGTGAGGGTCAGGATAGAATGTTTTGAACACAAGGACATCTTTTGATTTATGACAACCTGACAAAGAAAGATTCTTAGAGTTTAGGTAGGCAAACTCCTCTTTAGAATATGGTCAGAGAGGCATTTCCTCAACCTTTTTAAGTTAATAAAAGTATATAACCAAAACAAGACAACATTGTGTCCGACTTTCGTTTCTGACCCCTGACATATGGTGTCAGTAGTGGGATCCGGCTTAGTTGACATAAACTGGCGACCCCTTCAATTTGAGAAACTCGGTAAATGAGTTTCAGATCCATCAATTGCCACTGAACATTCTATCAGTTTTAACTTGTGCAGTAGCAGTGGCGAATTGATCCAACCTTGGGACCGAGTTTTAATACCCACAGATTAAGTCCTCTTTCTCCCACCCAGAACTTATATTAGACATGCCTCTTAGTTGGTTCTAGCTTGACAGCATGGCCTGGACGTCTTGGCAGGTGTTATAGACCCAAACCATAGAGGTGACATACAAATCTGGATGCAAAAATAACGGAAAAGAGGCGTAGCAAGTGAAGGAATAGCCCAGGGGATTCTATTTCCTAAGCCCAAGGAAGTTAAAAATTCTAACAAGACTAAAAGAGGAACCAGGTGTTTTGGGCAGGCAGATGTAGAGTCTCACATTACATCAGAGGCAGTTCCACTTCACATATCGGGCGAAGAGGCCGAAGTTATTCTTGACTTAGCCTTTGCCCAAGGGAATGTTCCCGTAGTTGCTGAACCTTTCTTTCAGATCTTACCCGAAGGGAAAGGTAGGAAAAGGGGGGGGGGCATTTTTCTTCCTAAAAACTGGACTATTATACAGGAGAGATAGTGGGCTGGATTGTGCCCCAAGATCGCAAATATTGGTGCCCAAAAGTCACAAAAGAATAGTATTGGAAATTGCCCATTCCCACTTGACAGTTGGCCATCTAGGGACAACCAAAAACTCGAGCACAGATTCTGAACCAATTCTATTGGCCACGATCGATGCAGATGTGAAACATATTGTCAAAAGACTAGTTTCCAAATACCCCTCCAGCTCCATTACACCCTTTGTCAATCATTCATATACCTTTTTCACGCATAGGCATGGATATAGTTGGCCCACTTGAGCCATCAATTTTGGGAAACTGATACATACTAGTGAGATTAGATTATGCAACCCGTTATCCTGAAGCCTTTCCTTCACGGAATAACACGACACAACAAATTCTCAAACATTTAATTCAATTTATTTTAAGAGTTGGGTTTCCAAAGGAGATCTTGACAAACCAAGGATCTACCTTTATGAGTAAACTCATGTCAGACGTAAAGCAAATTCTTCAGATTAAAACACTTAGAACTTCTATCGCCCACAAACTGATGGCTTAGTGGAACGGTTCAACAAGACTTTAAAGCACATCTTAAAGAAACGTGCTCAAGCCGATGGCAATAACTGGGATGTTAAGACACCATGGGCCATTTTTGCCATTAGAAAGACCCCACAATCCTCAACAGGATTCTCCACCTTTGAGCTTGTATATGGTAGAGAACCACAAGATGTCCTTGATATGTTGTGTGAGACCTGGGGGGAATGGGAAAAGCAGTTTTACCTCTTTCTCAAACAGCTCAGATATTAAAAGAGCATATTCCTGCTTTAGAACTATAGTACATGCCAAAATGATTAAGACCCATGAACACCAGAAAGTATATCATGATAGAAAAGCTTTAGTGAGATCCTTTTCTATTGGATAAAATCTTCTGGCTCTCCTTCATTCATCTCAGAACAAAATGCTCTCTAAATGGCATGGCCCCTACGAAATAATAGAATAGACAGGGCCTTATGATCACGAGTCTTGCAACTGGATGGAAAGATCAAGACTCATATTTATCATGTGAATCTTCTGAAAGAATGGAGAGAAAATCCCATCGAAGATACTGCAGGGGTGCTAACCAGTTTATCTGATGAATCAAGTAGTAATAAATTTGATATCTGCCGACCTGCCTCAAAATCAAAACAAAGATTTAATGGATATCTGTGAGAAACCTGAAGGCATCTTCACACCTACTCCCCTTGGATCCTCTTCTCAGGTGACCAGGGAAAGGCTGTCGCTTCTGGATCCTGACCCTGGGGGGGGGGAGATGCAAGGAAGGATAACCTGGGTGGAGGGTCCCTGTGGAAGAGGATGTCTTTGGATGAGGCATGGTATACCCCTTTCCCTTGTGATAATAAACCCTACCTTCGTAGGTTGTTGCCAGCTATTTCCTCTTATTTTCCTTCTGTCACCCAACTGTAGTACTTGGACGAGGAAGAGGTGACTAGGAGTTGTACACACTAACATTCAGTCACACCACTCTGGTACTGAGGTGAGGAAGAGGCCTGGAAACTATTGCGAGGGTCAGGTATGTCCAGAGAATAGAAGTAAGTTTGGTCAGGCAATTGAACTCAAGAGCTCGCACCTGCAACCTGTTAACAGGTCACAGGTTCATAAACGGTGGAGCCACCAGCAAGAGAGGAGAAACCAGCTGGAGAGAAACCAGGCTGGGAGAGATGGGTCTGAGACGGGAGAATTCCTGCCCAAGAGGGGGCTGCCAAGGAGATTTCTACATGGAGGACAATACGCCGGCTACTGCAGAGGAGAGACTGAGACGCCAGGGTCTGAACAGGCAATGAGAGGGTCCCTCTAGCCATGTAGCACAATCCCTTTTCCAAAGTCCCAGGTAATCATCTACACATAGGATTGGGTCATTTTTCTAGTATTTTACATGAGGATGGTGCCTCTGTGACAATACATTTCCCATAGAATGACAGAATCTTACACCTAATTGTGGATCTCATCGACTGGATTCCCAGCTCAAATCTGATCATAGCATTCGGAAGGGATTGGGGGAGTTGGAGGACTCGTTTCCAATCGTAACCCTCTATAATCTCCCAGAATTGGCTGGGCCAAACCCGCATGATCTCAGCACCATATATCAGGAAAGGAACAACCTTCTGTCTAAAGAAGGTACACACTGGGACCACAGATAATTTCTCAAGCCTTTTATGTAATATTACCCCCTGAGTTGTTAATCTTTAACATTTTAGTCTGATATTCTCCTTCCATTGCTTTTCAATTGGTCAACAGGATAATTATTTTTGTCTTTTTGACATTTATTTTAAGACCATTCAGTTCAAAGTAATTTCTCAGTTCATTCAGTCGCTGGATATGTATTTGCTCTGGTCTAAGATAACAATGTCATCCGCATAAATGATCCAGGGAACTGGTTGTTTATATATTCTGGGTGGAAACGCCTGCACAGTGTCCTGCCCCTCCTCAAAGTCTGCTAAATAAAGATGAAATAAAGCTTGGTCCAAGGAGCATCCCTGTTTTTTTTTTGTTCTTTTGTTTGATTAACGTCAATAGGCATACAAGACTTATACAATAAAGAATAGAGTGACTAAGCTATAGGTATATAATCAAAACATAAGTAAGAACGAAACCTCCCAACATATTAAATCATCATAAAGTCTCACATGTGTAATATCTTCTAATGCACAAAAATGCAGTTTAAATATAAACCTTTAGGTGTATGAATTACTTAAAATGAACTTTAGGACAGACAAGACACACAGGACAAACATACACATGAGGATGGGAGAGGGATGAAGCTATTTAGGGATTATAAAGTCAATTAGTTTTAAATAAAAAAAATCTATCCACTGACAGAGTATTTTGTAAATATTCTATAAATTACTTCCATTTTAACTAATGTTTGAGTAGCAGCATTGGAGAAGTAGCATTGCATTTTTCCATTCTATGGATGGTACAAACTGAGTTCCACCAAATCTTGCAATGTACACGTTTAAAGTCTTTCCAATTAGATGTAATTGTTTGGATAGCAATTGCAATTAGAAGGTCAAACAGGTAGCTATTATGTTTATGCAGCGTAGGGTGTATATAAGTACTTCCATGCAGGAGGATGGAAAAACACAGATCTTGTTGTATATGAAAAATATCTGCGAGAGTCTTCCACACCATTTCCCAAAATCTTTTAACATAAACACATTCAAAAAACATATGTTTGAAGGAACCTTGAGCGCATAAGCAACTGCAGCAGTTGTTGTTTAGGGATAATCCACTTTTAAAAAGAATATGTGGAGTGATAAAGGCTCTATGGTGAAAGAAGTATATGGTTTGGAGTAAACTTGCTGATACATTAGTTTTTGAGATATTTTTTCATAAAAGCGGCCATACTGTTAGAGCGTCATCCAGGGAACAGTCTTATTTCCACTCCATTAAAGAGTTGTATGAGTGAGCAACAGCTGGATCAGACATACATGTTTTATAGAACCCAGAGGCAGTAAACATCAGATTAGATAAATACCTAACTCTGTCAGCATGGTTATCCTGTGCATTGCATGTTATTAAGGCAGAATTATCCATTATAGCATTAATCAAATCCATGTATTGGTGTACCAGTAACAATGGAACATTCTATTTAGCCATTATTTTATTGAAAGTAAGAGGCGTTCCTTGGGTAAACAGCTGCTTCACATATTTAAAACCACGAGAGAGCCATGGCTTCCAACATAAATTTCTCTTGTTAATCTTAACCAGGGGGTTTAACCATATATATTGTGAGATAAACTGAGATTTTTTTTTAGAAATGAATGGAAATAAATAGGACCTTAGATACATAATGGAAACATCAATACTTGTACTATTAAATATCTCTTATTGTCTATAATATAGGGGCAGTCCATAAGAGAGTGCAGAGAAACCATCTCTCTGTCTATATGAAGCCAATTAGGTAACTCAAGAGTGACAGGAAGAAACCACAACTGTTTGCTTTAGAACAAAGACTATATGGTATTTCCTGAAGTCTGGGAACCCTATACCTCCCTCTGAGCTTTTTCAGTTTACTTAACAAGATTCTGCGTCTCTTTTTCCCCCCAAAAGAATTTGAGGATGCATGAGTCTAGTGATTTGAAAAATGAAGCTGGAAGTGGAATATGAAGCATATATAGAGAGTAAAGTATAATCGGGGAACTCATCGTTTTAATTGATTGAAGTCTACCCCACCAGGATAGAGACAGGGGGGTCCATGAGTTAGTAAGCTCTTTAACTTTACTTAGATTATGTGCCATATTTTGTTTAGTTATACTTTCGATAGAAGATGCTATATGGATACCTAGATATTTGATGCCTGCAGGCCACCACTTCATTCCTATACCTAAAATGTGTTGTTTGGTACAGTGTATAATAAGCAGGAGTATTTCAGATATATCTGTACTAAGTTTATAGCCTGATGCTAAAGAAACTTGTGTAACAGTATGTAATAGCGTGCAAAGACGGGTATCAGTTATATACAAAAGCAGTAATATATCATCAGCATACGCAACAGTTTTAATTTGAATTCCTCCAAAATTGATTCCTATTATATTTTCATGTTGTCTAATAGCTTCAAGGAAGGGTTCCAGTGCCAAAATAAAAAGCATGGGAGACAGGTGACATCCTTGCCGGGTACCTGTATGAAGAGAGAAATAGGATGATATGCGACCATTAATAAAAATTGATATTTTAGGATTGGAATAGAGTACTTTAATCATATTTATGAAGGGATCAGGAATGTTATGCCACTTTAAAGCTTCAAACATATACTTCCACTCTACTCTGTCAAAAGCCTTTTCGACATCGAGCGCAATGGCAGCATATGGAAAAGTGGATTTCTAAATGACATTGAGAATGTTAGAGAAAAGTCTAATATTAGCTGAGGACAATTGTCCCTTAACATAACCTACCAGATCATTCTTAATGAGATTAGGAAGAAAGGGAATTAGTCTATTGGCAACAATTTTGGCAAACACTTTGCAATCTGCATTAATTAGGGTTATTGGTCTATAATGATGTACTAGTTCAGCAACCCTATTAGGCTTAGGAAAGACAATGAGCATAGCTTCCGTGAAGGACCCTTTGGCTTTCCCACTAGAAATAAAGGACAAATACAAATCCTTGAGTTTAGGTACTAATAAATCTTTAAAATCAATTGAAAAACCATCCAGACCAGGAGCTTTTCCTTTCTTAAGGTCTCTAATAGCTTTATATGTTGCACTTGCTGACAAGGGGGCATTCAGTGTTTGTAGAGTGATACTGCTATATGAGTTGTGATATATCTATTCTGAGAAATCAGATGCATAAAAATTATTAGATGTATTATCTGAAGAGTATAATTTTTTATAGAATTTTCAGAAGACTTTTAAAATGTCCTTATGGTTAAAAGATCTATTGCCATTATGGTCTTTAAATACAGTAATCTTAGCATTATTTCTTTTCACTTTAAGGTACGATGCTAATGATGTACTTGATTTATTCAAAAACTGAAATATTTTAGATTTATACTTCAAGAGGTTAGTACATGACTAGTGCGTGGCCATATTATTATAATGTATTCTTAGTTTACTGATTTTTTGTAGAGTAGAGATAGAATTGGAGCGTAAGTATTCATATTCTAGGGATTTGATTGAGTTCATAATATCATTGTTTCTTTTTTGAGTTTCTTCCTTTTATTAGCAGTGTATGATATAATATGTCCTCTTAATACTGCCTTATAACAGTCCCAATTAATGTCTATGAATGTATCAGTGTTGAGGTTTTCAGAAAAGAAATGAGAGTGCTGCTGAATACATTTGGTGAAAGAATCATCTTTCAGGAGTGTTGAATTGAATCTCCATCTATTGTTGTATGTGGACAAGAACATGATCAGACAGGGTAATAGGTTCTAATTTGGCATCCAGCAGGCGATTGGTCAAGGATTTAGATATGAAAATATAATCAATTCTTGAAAAGGAATTATGAGGTCGGGAGTAATAAGTATAATCAAGATCAGAGGGATGGACTATGCGCCAGTTATCAATCAAACTTAATTCAGACACAAAATTAGCAAACTGTTGATGGGATTTAGTAATCTTGAAACGTACATTGGATTTTTTGTCAGGGAGGGGATCTATGATTTCATTACAGTCACCACACACAATGAGGTTATCAGGGCTGGAATTAAAGATATTGTTTCCTAATTGAGTCCAGAAGACATGATCAGCATTGGTGGGACCATATACATTTAGTATAGAATATTCAATAGAATCAATAAGAAGTTTAACCAACACCCATCTTCCTATATAATCTGAGTCTGTGGAAATGACCTTACATTTAAGATGTTTATTAATAAGAGTAATAACTCAATGTTTCTTTCCATTAGCCGTACTCGAAAAAACCTGACCTACCCATAAGCGTTTAATTTATTTATTTGATAATATACTTTCAACCTTTCAGCTTTGTATATACAACAGTCAACAGTTACATTGAAAAAATAAAATGACATACAATTACATACACTAAGTACAATTACTTCACAAGTTCATTAGCCCATCATTAAAGATCTAATATACTTCATACATCATACAAATATTATACCAAACATTTTAAAATCTCTATCATTTTAAAATAAAATTTCACCATAAAACAGATAAAAGCAATGTCCTCTCCATTCATGAATATCATCCATAAATCAGGAGTATTTTTAAAATCAATTGTGTTATCATAAGACTTTAAATACTTATTGCGCACGACTGAGAGACTTTCACAATAAACCATTAGTTGTTCGAGTGACTCGAGGACTTGGCACCCACACAGATGACACATTCTCGCAGATCTTCATATACTTAATCGGGCACCTTGGATTTCATGGGTCTCACAGAAGTTAAACTTCATCATAAGGTAGTATCTAATTATCAGTGGGCTAGGATATGCCATGATATATTTCGGTTCACCTGTTCTCTCCATCCTATAACCACAAAATGAACCACTATGAGATTTTGTAGCTAATTCTACTATATGACATTCATAGCAATAGACATCAACCTTCTTTTTAAACCATTGTTTAAACTGTGGAAAGTGGGTCATCTGGGTCATGCTTTCATAACCATGAGCCCACTTGTGGTATAAAGTTTTTTTTTTTATTTTTTATATTTACTTGTTTGTAATCAAAACAAAATTTTATTTTTGCAAGAAATCGTCTCTCAAAAGGAAAGGAGAAAGGAAGACAGCAGAGCCGAACAGAGCTTGTAGGAGGGGACGTTGTTATGGAGTACCAAGAGAGGTTGCACTCTCTGTTGCTAATTTAAGAGCTGCCTCCAAAACCTTTACCGCTGCCGTGGACCATTTCGTCTTTTCGCCTGCGACCAAACGGTACCACCATGTCTCCTCCTCACGAAGCGTTGCGCCATGCATTAGAGGTAGTAGAAAAGCTTTGCGCAGGCATGCCGTTTTATCGCAGTTCAGTAGTAGATGCTTTACAGTTTCCACCTCTTGCGTTTCTGGACATAGTCTGCATGTTTTGGAAGTGGATTTTGTCCGAATAGCTTTAATTTCTTGGGTTAACATGAGGTTGAGCCTTATTCTCATGACTTTTTTCTGGAAATTTTATGCAGTAGTTTAAAGGTCTATTAAGCTGGTTTGTAGTCGGTGGTAAGTGCGTGAGCAATTTGTTTGCCATCACTGCCTCGCATGTTAGGATCCAGTCCTCCTGAGCTATTTTCCTTTTTATCTTGGCGGGGTTGTAGATTAACAGGGTAATTCATAGAATTTCGCAGAAAAGTGTCGCAAGCGGCTGGCGCAGAGTGTCCGCGTGCGATTGTGTGCGCCAGGCACGTGCGCTAAAACCGATTTCCGCGCACAGCGTATTCATGGATTCTAGGCTCCCAAACCAGCCGTGGCGCAGAGTATCGCAGCGACCCTGCAGCAGCGCCAGTAACGCCCCCAAGAACGCCCTCGCGCAAGGAAAAGCCATCAAAATCGCTAAATCATCGCAAAGGGCTGCGCTAACCCTGGACCAGTTTACAGGGCTGCCAAACAAGGAACGCAAAGCGGGTAACGTGCATATCAGGGGTACGCGGGAAGTCATACACGCGATTAGCCTGGCTACGTGTATTACAGGGGTACGCGGGAAGTTTTACACGCGAATCGGCTGGGTACGTGTATTACAGGGGTGCGCGTGAATTCTCACATGCGATTTGGCCAGGTACGTGTATTACAGGGGTGCGCGGGAAGTTCCACACGCGAATAGCCTGGGCGCGTGTATTTCAGGGGTGCGCGGGAAGTTCCACACGCGAATAGCCTGGGCGCGTGTATTTCAGGGGTGCGCGGGAAGTTCCACACGCGAATAGCCTGTGCGCATGTATTACAGGGGTGCGCGGGAAGTTTTACACGCGATTTCAGCAGGGTACGTGTATTTCAGGGGTGCGCGGGAATTCTCACACGCGATTTGGCTTGGTACGTGTATTACAGGGGTGCGTGGGAAGTTACACACGCGATTAGGCTGGGTGGGTCCTCACAGGTGTTCCCTGTACACCCTCGACGGCCCCTGCAGGCAGCCCACAAAACTGGGGACTACCCTGCACACCTGCTCATGTCCCCCTGCACCCCCACCCCCCAGCAGTGCAGGGGCACCCTCCACCAGGCCCCCACTCATGTCTCCCACCACCCCCACCCCCCCAGCCACCAGGGGCACCCTCCACCAGGCCCCCACTCATGTCTCCCACCACCCCCACCCCCCAGCAGTGCAGGGGCAGCCCCCACCAGGCCCCCACTCATGTCTACCACCACCCCCACCCCCCCAGCCACCAGGTGCACCCTCCACCAGGCCCCCACTCATGTCTCCCACCACCCCCACCCCCCCAGCCACCAGGGGCACCCTCCACCAGGCCCCCACTCATGTCTCCCACCACCCCCACCCCCCAGCAGTGCAGGGGCACCCTCCACCAGGCCCCCACTCATGTCTCCCACCACCCCCACCCCCCCAGCCACCAGGGGCACCCTCCACCAGGCCCCCAATCATGTCTCCCACCACCCCCACCCCCCAGCAGTGCAGGGGCACCCTCCACCAGGCCCCCACTCATGTCTCCCACCACCCCCACCCCCCAGCAGTGCAGGGGCACCCTCCACCAGGCCCCCACTCATGTCTCCCACCACCCCCACCCCCCCAGCCACCAGGGGCACCCTCCACCAGGCCCCCACTCATGTCTCCCACCACCCCCACCCCCCAGCAGTGCAGGGGCAGCCCCCACCAGGCCCCCACTCATGTCTACCACCACCCCCACCCCCCCAGCCACCAGGGGCACCCTCCACCAGGCCCCCACTCATGTCTCCCACCACCCCCACCCCCCCAGCCACCAGGGGCACCCTCCACCAGGCCCCCACTCATGTCTCCCACCACCCCCACCCCCCAGCAGTGCAGGGGCAGCCCCCACCAGGCCCCCACTCATGTCTACCACCACCCCCACCCCCCCAGCCACCAGGGGCACCCTCCACCAGGCCCCCACTCATGTCTCCCACCACCCCCACCCCCCCAGCCACCAGGGGCACCCTCCACCAGGCCCCCACTCATGTCTCCCACCACCCCCACCCCCCAGCAGTGCAGGGGCAGCCCCCACCAGGCCCCCACTCATGTCTACCACCACCCCCACCCCCCCAGCCACCAGGGGCACCCTCCACCAGGCCCCCACTCATGTCTCCCACCACCCCCACCCCCCCAGCCACCAGGGGCACCCTCCACCAGGCCCCCACTCATGTCTCCCACCACCCCCACCCCCCAGCAGTGCAGGGGCAGCCCCCACCAGGCCCCCACTCATGTCTACCACCACCCCCACCCCCCCAGCCACCAGGGGCACCCTCCACCAGGCCCCCACTCATGTCTCCCACCACCCCCACCCCCCCAGCCACCAGGGGCACCCTCCACCAGGCCCCCACTCATGTCTCCACCACCCCCACCCCCCAGCAGTGCAGGGGCAGCCCCCACCAGGCCCCCACTCATGTCTACCACCACCCCCACCCCCCCAGCCACCAGGGGCAGCCCCCACCAGGCCCCCACTCATGTCTCCCACCACCCCCACCCCCCCAGCCACCAGGGGCACCCTCCACCAGGCCCCCACTCATGTCTCCCACCACCCCCACCCCCCAGCAGTGCAGGGGCACCCTCCACCAGGCCCCCACTCATGTCTACCACCACCCCCACCCCCCCAGCCACCAGAGGCACCCTCCACCAGGCCCCCACTCATGTCTCCCACCACCCCCACCCCCCAGCAGTGCAGGGGCACCCTCCACCAGGCCCCCACTCATGTCTACCACCACCCCCACCCCCCCAGCCACCAGAGGCACCCTCCACCAGGCCCCCACTCATGTCTCCCACCACCCCCACCCCCCAGCAGTGCAGGGGCACCCTCCACCAGGCCCCCACTCATGTCTACCACCACCCCCACCCCCCCAGCCACCAGAGGCACCCTCCACCAGGCCCCCACTCATGTCTCCCACCACCCCCACCCCCCAGCAGTGCAGGGGCACCCTCCACCAGGCCCCCACTCATGTCTCCCACCACCCCCGCCCCCCCAGCCACCAGGGGCACCCTCCACCAGGCCCCCACTCATGTCTCCCACCACCCCCACCCCCCCAGCCACCAGGGGCACCCTCCACCAGGCCCCCACTCATGTCTCCCACCACCCCCACCCCCCAGCAGTGCAGGGGCACCCTCCACCAGGCCCCCACTCATGTCTCCCACCACCCCCACCCCCCCAGCCACCAGGGGCACCCTCCACCAGGCCCCCACTCATGTCTCCCACCACCCCCACCCCCCAGCAGTGCAGGGGCAGCCCCCACCAGGCCCCCACTCATGTCTACCACCACCCCCACCCCCCCAGCCACCAGGGGCACCCTCCACCAGGCCCCCACTCATGTCTCCCACCACCCCCACCCCCCAGCAGTGCAGGGGCAGCCCCCACCAGGCCCCCACTCATGTCTACCACCACCCCCACCCCCCCAGCCACCAGGGGCACCCTCCACCAGGCCCCCACTCATGTCTCCCACCACCCCCACCCCCCAGCAGTGCAGGGGCACCCTCCACCAGGCCCCCACTCATGTCTCCCACCACCCCCACCCCCCAGCAGTGCAGGGGCACCCTCCACCAGGCCCCCACTCATGTCTACCACCACCCCCACCCCCCCAGCCACCAGGGGCACCCTCCACCAGGCCCCCACTCATGTCTCACACCACCCCCACCCCCCAGCAGTGCAGGGGCACCCTCCACCAGGCCCCCACTCATGTCTACCACCACCCCCACCCCCCCAGCCACCAGAGGCACCCTCCACCAGGCCCCCACTCATGTCTCCCACCACCCCCACCCCCCAGCAGTGCAGGGGCACCCTCCACCAGGCCCCCACTCATGTCTACCACCACCCCCACCCCCCCAGCCACCAGAGGCACCCTCCACCAGGCCCCCACTCATGTCTCCCACCACCCCCACCCCCCAGCAGTGCAGGGGCACCCTCCACCAGGCCCCCACTCATGTCTACCACCACCCCCACCCCCCCAGCCACCAGAGGCACCCTCCACCAGGCCCCCACTCATGTCTCCCACCACCCCCACCCCCCAGCAGTGCAGGGGCACCCTCCACCAGGCCCCCACTCATGTCTCCCACCACCCCCGCCCCCCCAGCCACCAGGGGCACCCTCCACCAGGCCCCCACTCATGTCTCCCACCACCCCCACCCCCCCAGCCACCAGGGGCACCCTCCACCAGGCCCCCACTCATGTCTCCCACCACCCCCACCCCCCAGCAGTGCAGGGGCACCCTCCACCAGGCCCCCACTCATGTCTCCCACCACCCCCACCCCCCAGCAGTGCAGGGGCAGCCCCCACCAGGCCCCCACTCATGTCTACCACCACCCCCACCCCCCCAGCCACCAGGGGCACCCTCCACCAGGCCCCCACTCATGTCTCCCACCACCCCCACCCCCCAGCAGTGCAGGGGCAGCCCCCACCAGGCCCCCACTCATGTCTCCCAGCGTGCTACGTGTATTTCAGGGGTGCGCGGGAAGTTCCACACGCGAATAGCCTGGGCGCGTGTATTTCAGGGGTGCGCGGGAAGTTCCACACGCGAATAGCCTGGGCGCGTGTATTTCAGGGGTGCGCGGGAAGTTTTACACGCGATTGGCCAGGGTACGTGTATTACAGGGGTACGCGGGAAGTTCAACACGCGATTGGCCAGGGTACGTGTATTACAGGGGTACGCGGGAAGTTATACACGCGATTAGCCAGGGTACGTGTATTACAGGGGTGCGTGGGAATCATCACACGCGATTAGGCTGGGTGGGTCCTCACAGGTGTTCCCTGTACACCCTCCACGGCCCCTGCAGGCAGCCTACAAAACAGGGGACTACCCTGCACACCTGCTCATGTCCCCCTGCACCCCCACCCCCCCAGCAGTGCAGGGGCAGCCTCCACCAGGCCCCCACTCATGTCTCCCACCACCCCCACCCTCCCGCCACCAGGGGCAGCCTCCACCAGGCCCCCACCCATGTCTCCCACCACCCCCCGCCACCAGGGGCACTCTCCACCAAGCCCCCACCCATGTCTCCCACCACCCCCACCAGTGCAGGGGCACCCTCCACCAGGCCCCCACCCATGTCTCCCAACACCCCCACCCACCAGCACTGTGGGGCACGTGGCCAGCAGGCAATCAGGCAGCAGCAGATGGCAGGTGGGAGCGTGCTCAGGGCTCTGGGGGGCAGTAATTTCGCCTCCTGGCCAGGAGCGTGGTCTCTCGTGTGTGAACGCGTGGACAGCCTGATAGGTAGTGAAATCCCACACGTCAGCAAAGGCCCTTAGCGCGTAAACCCGTCAACAGCATATGCGCGCCTATAGTCACCTGCACGTGCAGGAAATTGTTGCGTGACACGTCCCAGTGTCAAAGCGTGTGATTGGTGAAAATGGATGTACACGTAGAAGTGACAAAGCGTGTGATTGGTGAAAATGGATCTACACGCAGGAGTGACAAAGCGTGTGATTGGTGAACGTACACGCCGCGTAAGTGACGCTGTACGTGTGGGCCTGTATATAAGGTACATGTAGAACACCATTTCCTTGTACGTGCTTTTCGTGGAGAGCGAGTGGGTGAAATCTGTACTTCTTGTCGTTTCACACGCGATTTACTTCACGGCGTTTCCAGTTCGTATTCCCTGTTACCTCTGACAGCTTTTTCTCTTTTTTCTCTTTTACTGGTTTACCTGGGCCTGTTCCCTCAAACAGTGTCCCCTTCTACTGTTGTCCTGTCTTCTCAGACAGCGTACACATCTTCTTTTGGCGGGGGTTTAGCCAGCCAAACGCGCTCATTCTTCACGCTCTTTTACCTGGCAGACGGTGAGTCACGCACGTATCCAACTTCTGTGCTTGCCCCGTGTGTTGCCTACCCCTTCAGAGGTCATTCTAGGCTGTGTGTGACACGCATACGTTCATTCTTGTGTTACTGGGTGCCACAGCGTAGTGCAGGTTTTTCTTTCTGCACACGTGGTCTAGGAGGGGTTGCGTGCACGTCATCTCCCTTTTTTGGGCCTCCTGTGCGTTGCGTGACCCGTCATCTTTCCCCAGGGGTTACAATCAGCCGTGCTAGAGCACTAGGGTACAATTACCATCTGGTACCCAACCCCTTTGACCCCCAATTGCCCAGGACAATTGTCTACAGCCACTCCCATACGCACATTAATATCAGTGCCATGGCTGGGAGGCGAGGATTCCGTAAGGGTGGCAAAGGTGGAAGAGCCACAAGTGGTGGCCGTGGTGGATCCGGTAGGGGACGTGGTCGTAACTTGCAGGGTGAGCCTGTCCCCCCATGTGTGGAGGACCAGTCAAGGGCACCCATCACCCCCCCCCTCTCCCCCCCCTCCCCCCCTCCCGTTGAGGCTGAAGTGGCTGACACCATCCATGCTCAGCCCTTGTTGGACCAGCTCATTGTGGCACCAGACCTGGCTGACTCCATGGCTGACTTCCAGGTCAGCAGGGCTACGACACGTGCGCTGGTGCACGTTGATGCCATCATGCCACGTGGATCTGGGGCAGCAAGGTCATCTGCTGCACCAAGGAGGCAGGGCGGAGTGGCTGCAGGGGCAGCTGCGGCTCCATCCACCCCAGCCCTCACACACCCAGCCAGGACAGTGTCGGTCCTAGTCCATGCTGCTGACATTCCCCCTGACACCATCACACTCGAGCCAATGCCTGCACCAACTCCCATGCTGAGTGTGCAATCCCACACTCCTGATACAGAGTCCACCAGGGCTCCTGCCCCTAGTGTCCAGAGCGGCGCAGGACACTCAGGATCACCACCACCTTCCAAGCGGAAGAGGAAGAGTGCTCGTCCGGCACAGGCTGATGCCCCAGACACGGCTACACAGTCCGGCCCGTCCAGGAAGCCCAGCTTCACGGATGACGAACTGAATGCACTTGTCGAGTATGTGTCCGGACATGACAACGAGATGGTCATTGTTGCAGGATCCAAGACCACACCTGCACAACGCCAGGCACACTGGCAGACCGTTGCGGACATCGTAAGTGCCCTTGGAATCGTGAGGCGCACAGCCAATGATTGCTATAAGCGCTGGAATGACCTAAAGCGCAGGGCAAAGAGTAAGCTGGCCTCAAGTCATGCCGCAACTCTAGTGACTGGAGGTGGGTCTCCAGTAGTAGACATGGAACTCACTCCACATGAGTCAGTCGCTGGGACCTACGTCACGGAGGAACAGATCCAAGGCGTGGGAGATCTGGCTGATTACGAGGCATTGTCCGGTGAGTGCACATGCATGTGTGTGTCATACATGTGCATGGTGTGTGTGTGAGGGCTTCTGTTTGGGTGCCAGGAGAGAGTGTGTGCGCCTCAGTCGTATGGGTCAGCCATGTGCTTCATGCAATACTTCCTGCGCAGCTGCATTTGGCCATAGCAGTATCCCTCCTGCCAACAGTAGACATCTAGCACAACTGCACGCCAGTTGCCCTTGAAGTGTCACCTTGACACAACAGATTTGCTTATTTTTCACTGTTCATTCAGTCAGTTTGTTTGCATTCCACCACTTTCACTAGGCATGTCGCTGTCCACTAGTCACATGTCTGACATGGGTATGGTAAAGGGGAGTGACTTTGTTACCTGGATATCATTTGTACACACATGTCCCTGTGCAATTTGACCATTACAGACTGGCAGCTCCAGGTGAAAAATCTGACCTGTTAGAATCAGAAAAGCTATTACATGCGGGAACTGGACTGAATGAATAGGTGCTGCCCTCCTCTCCATCTTCACTCAATAGCAATGGTACATGCCATCTGTGTGATGGCATGTGTGTTTCACCTGCCAATCACAGGCCAATGTGTGATGCCACTGCCAGGCAGCATGCAGAAAATTTGTTCATCTTCCATCTTGGTGTCATCAGTGTGTGCCGTTTGCCTGCACTTCATACGCAGTGAGGGTGCATGCATGGGAGGGTTTTAGTCATGTGGGACATGTCAATCAAGTACTGGTTCTCTTGCTTCTCAGCCCTCAATGTGTGCCATGGTGCTAATGCCTGTTTCCATTACTTTGTTTTCATGTCTTTGCAGGGGAAGATGCACCTGATACTGCTGGGGTTGTGGAGATGGTGCAGACCCAGGAGGTGTCCCAGGGCCGACCAACCACCAGTGAGGGACGTGGTGTGGTGGTGGGGGAGAACCCACAAGTGCTGCAGGTCGTGCTCTCAAGGGGTGTCTCTGGCTGCACCTCCCCCGAGCTGTACTCAGGTGTTGATTCGGATGAGACCTACGTGCCGTCGCTGGTGAGTGTTCCAGGGAGGGATTCTGTTCTGTCTCACCCACCTGCACCAGGGTCAGTACCCTCCATGGGGATGTCAGTGTTGGCAGCTACGCCTTCGGTGGTTACGGATGCAGGGTCACACTCCGCGACATCTGATCCTGTTCCTGGGCCAGCAGATCAGAGGGGGAATGCAGTCCTGCAGCCTCAGGCAGTGCCGGCACAGCAAGGCGCAGTTCGCCTTGCCCCAGACAGGTGTGGTGCCCGCCGACGTGTTGGCCGTACGCCACCTGGCAATACCGCATGGGAGCAATCCATTTACGGTATGGCTACCCAACAGGCTGCATCATCCGAGATGATGGCTCAGGCCATGGATAGGGTGGCCACTTCCATTGTCCCCCCAGAAAGGCTGATGGAGCGACTAGAGCAGGCAACTGACTCCATCTGCCAGTCACACAGGGAGGACATGTTGGGGTCCAACAGGGACAGGCGGGCGGCACTGGCGACTCTGCAGGAGGCCATCTCCATTGAGTCCCAGGGCCACAGGGAAGCCCTGAGGCAGGAGCTCCTACACCTCAGGACGACTCTTGTTGAGCTTGAGGCTTCAACACACCAAAGGACAGAACAGCAGCTGGAGCGTCTCACCCGTATGCTCTCAGCTGAGATGCAGGCAACGAGGGCGGAGGTCCGGGCATCCCGTGAGTTGTTGCATGGGGACCTCCGCACACTCATCCTCCAGAACCAGACCTACCACACCCGCATGCTTGCAGCCATGGAGGAGCAGACTAGGGCCTTGCGTGGGCTGCCTCCCATAGTGCAACCACCTCCGGATGCAGCTGCACAGGGTGATAATAGCGACAGCAGTGACACTCCCACAATAGGGTAGCCGTGTGGGCCATGAGCCCATGGAGGTGTTTTATTTTCCCAGGATCCACGCAGGTGGGTTCTGGTTTGCATCCTGTCCTCGGACCTCCTGGGTGGCCTCCCCAACCCCCCCGGGCCCATCAATGGCCATTTTTGATTGTTTATTATTTTTATTTTTATTTTGATTTCTTTTATTCCCAATTTTTTTGGGAGGATCTGTTGGCTCCGATCTGTTGGCTCCGATCTGTTGGCTCCGATCTGTTGGCTCCGATCTGTTGGCTCCGATCTGTTGGCTCCGATCTGTTGGCTCCGATCTGTTGGCTCCGATCCGTTGGCTCCGATCTGTTGGCTCCGATCTGTTGGCTCCGATCCGTTGGCTCCGATCTGTTGGCTCCGATCTGTTGGCTTCCGTGGTTCCTGTGGGCATACGCTGCATTGTGGCTGGGCACATGCAGGCTTGTAATGTATTTGGTTCAGATGCTTGGGTTTGAGTCACACACACCCCTCCTGCTTCCCGTTTCCATGGGCTTGCAAAGGGTGTGCCCAAGTGACAGTGAATTACACAGTGACGTTGGACTCCCATGAGCTGTGTGGCCAGTCTGTAGTCAATACTGTGTATACATTCCTAGTGCATATTGCTGTTGTGTTGTACACTGCATGTTGCATTGATGTGTAACTCTTCTTCTGTGTCTACCTCCCAATTTGCAGGTCCCTTCCTCAAGTCCACACAAGGACCTCTAGTCTGGCGATGGGGACCATGTTGGCAGCAGTGCACCTACAACTCTACATGGCGCCAACACTGCACAGTTGGTAGTGGTGGGAGTGCAGGCATTTCCAGGTGGTGAGACTACTAATATGTTACATTTTTGATGTCATGTTAATGGTACTACGTGCTCAAGTATGTTGTTGGTCCGGCATTGCTGTGAGCATTTCAGGTGTTGCAGGTTTCTAATAGTGCCACTGTACATAGTGAGAGTGATGTCATGTTGTGGGGATTACTTTGTTTACCTGCAATTAGCATGACATGGCACGGTGTGTCGTGTGGCAGTGCTGGGGTTGGGTTGGCTGACATGGCACTGTCCTCTTGTTGCATTTTGCAAGTGGGTATTCATTTTAGCTGCTTCAATGTGTAACTTCACAAAACTGCATTGGTGGTGTCTGTGTGGGTAGGGATGCACACATTGTGACACTTCCAGGTGAACAATCTCAGGCTGACATGGAATTCCCGGTTCATTCTCCACACATTCAGGATCAGTGTCAGGTTGAGTCATCATTGATTGTCAGATGGAATGTGCCAGGGCAGTGTGCACTCCACAGGGGTGTGATTTCTATGTGAAGTAATTAGCCACTAGCTGTGTACGGGCTGCCTCCCCCCGTGCCCTTTCCCCTCCCATGCGCAGCGGCTGTGCATGTGGTTGGGGATGTGGGGCCACCACCATGTCCACGGCCAGGCCCCGGCGTGTTGCAACGTTGTGCAGGACACATGCTGCCACTATGATCCTGCACACTACTGGGGGAGCGTATAACAGCTGCCCGCCAGAACGGTCAAGGGAGCGAAAGCGTGACTTCAGCACTCCGAATGTGCGCTCCACTATGCCCCTGGTTGTAATGTGGGCTGTGTTAAATCTTACCTGGGGTGGCGTGGTGGGGTTCCGAATTGGCGTCATCATGTGGGGGCTGAGAGGGTAGGCACTGTCCCCTGTGGAGGTGGGGATTGGTATCATTGGTGAGGTTGTGACCTTGCTCAGTATCCAACATGCATGCATGTGCAGTGGCATACATACTCACCAAGCAGCCATGTATCGCCATGCCGCCCAGCTTCTAGGTCCCGGCTTAGGGTGGACATTCGGTAAATGAAGCTGTCGTGGGTGGAGCCGGGATAGTTGGCATATACTGAGGTGATGATTCCCTTGGCATTACATGCTACCTGCACGTTGATGGAATGCCAGTGCTTGCGGTTCCTATAGATGTGCTCAGATGCCCTGGGGGGACGTAGAGCCACATGGGTGCAGTCGATGGCACCTAGCACTTTGGGGAATCGTGCCACTGCGTAAAAATCCAGGGCGGCAGCATGCCTTTCTGCAGGTGTTCTGGGCAGGTATATGTGCCTGCGGACTGATGGGCGTGCAGTCATGATGTTCAAGACCTGGTGTAGGCAGCGTGACTGGGTGGCCTGTGACACCCCACCCACTATGGCACTTGTCCGCTGAAATGATCCAGTGGCTAAGAAGTGCAGTACATTGAGGACCTTCTCCAGGGGGCTGAGTGCTTGGGAGCACAGGGTGGGTGATGTGAGGTCATCCTCCCACTCAGTCACCAGGTCCAGTATGATGTGTGGTGGAAACCTGTACCTCCCATACACCTGGTCATCAGGCATCCCGAAAAGGCTGGTTCTGGGTGTGAATATTCTGGCCCTGACTATCCTCCTCCTCCTCCTTTGGTAGCCCACTGCCACTGCTGCTAGGAACGGTATGTTCATCCTGGCGTCTGAGCTTGTTATTGTTAAAGTCCGCAATTTATGCTTAGCGCGTGTTCTAGGCGAGCGTGTGACCCGCGCAGCCCTGGAATCCTGTTCCCAGTCCAATAGCGTGTGGAAATTCACACGCACCACGGGATACAGCGTGTGACCCGCGCAGCCCTGGAATCCTGTTCCCAGTCCAATAGCGTGTGGAAATTCACACGCACCACGGGATACAGCGTGTGACCCGCGCAGCCCTGGAATCCTGTTCCCAGTCCAATAGCGTGTGGAAATTCACACGCACCACGGGATACAGGTTCGCTGACGTACTTGCGTGTGTAAGTGGCCGCGCACCCATTAAATACACGTACATAGGCCAATCGCGTGTACGCGCACTTTTGTCCAATTACACGCGATGACACTCTGACGTGCAGTATCTCCACGTGTGCCCCGTCATCACGTCCTGAGTGGGGAACACCCGTGCGGGTCACGTCACAGACGCGCTTACGCGCTGAGGGACTCTGGTCCAATAGAATCGCGTATGCGTGCTGAAGCGCTTACGCGCTAAGGGCCTTTCCTCGGATTTCACGCTGACGTGCAGGATTTTCACATGCCTAATCACTCCGTATCAAGCTGGCCACGCGAAAACACACGGAAGCCCACGCTCCTGCCCAGAAGGCCGAGTTACTGCCCCCCAGTGCCCCGAGCAGCCTCCCACGTGCCATCTGCTGCTGCCTGCCTGCCTGCCTGCTGCCACCGTGCCCTGCCATTTGGTGCCTGCACATCAGCCATCTGCAGGGGTCCAGTTGCTGTGTCCACCCCTGCTGGAACTGAAGACTCCCGACTGGTATTACATCGCTCCACAGCCCAGCCCCAGGACCCAGTTGCCCACCCACACCTGCCTCTGGGGTTGCCATGTCGGGCACTTCCACATCTGGCACCAGTGGCAACCCCAGGCCAGAGGGGCAGAGGGGCACCAGCTTCACTGTCACCGAAGTTGGTGTCCTGGTGGAGCATGTCCTGGGGCAGTATGATGCCCTCTTTGGATCGTCCCGCGCCAGCAAGGAAGGACGGCAGAGGATCTGGGCCGACTGTGTGGTTGCCATCAACGCGGAGGGGGTGGCAACCCGCGACGTCCTGAAGATCAAGAAGCGCTGGGAGGACTTGAGGTCCAGGACCCTTGTGAAGGCCCGGCGCCTCGTGGAGGGGGGCCGGGGCCGCATGAGTACCATCCAGATGAGGGTCCTGGAACGCGTACGCCCAGCGCTCCACGCCCAGATCCTTGAGAGGGAGGCCCGTCTGGAGTTGAGCGGTAAGTGTCCATGCAACACTGTGTGAGACAGGGCATGTTGCGGTGTGCTGGTTCTATGATACTTGCCTGTATGTGTGCCATAGCCCATGTATGCATGTATGTGTGCAGGGACATCATGGTAATGCATGTGCGACCAGTGATGTGTGATGCACATGGTTGTTGCATGTGTTGAAATGCCGCATGGGGAGCCCTAATCAGATTATGAACATGAGAGCATGCCAGTCTCTGTACCTGAACATGGGTGGGGGTGAGGGATGGGT
The DNA here is from genome assembly GCF_040938575.1 of Ambystoma mexicanum. Classification (NCBI taxonomy): domain Eukaryota; kingdom Metazoa; phylum Chordata; class Amphibia; order Caudata; family Ambystomatidae; genus Ambystoma; species Ambystoma mexicanum. The sequence goes on along the minus strand of NC_090929.1, from coordinate 503,414,625 downwards.
GCTGATGCCAGGTACATATATGGTAGCCATGTCTGTGTGCCTGACCTGCGTGTCTGTGACTTGTGCATGCCATGGATGCATGACACATGTGTGTGACAATGCAGAGATTCAGTAAAGCAGCAAAATTACCCTTGTATCCGCTGTGTTTGGTGTGTTTGGGGCCAGATGGATGTGACTGAGGTGATGTGTGTGCATGTGATGGGCATGAGGCATGATGCATGTGAGTTACATATCATTGAATGTTTCAAGAGTCCATTGGACATGCATGGAAATGTCCATGGCATGCACCATGCCTGTTACTGTGTGTGTTTTGCCTGGACTGGCCCATGTGTTGTGGAGGGACATGATGGAAGTGTACTTTGACAGTGGTGCTCATCTGCTATTGCTTCCTGTCTAGGGGACCATTGTACAGTGCCCTGATGCTTGTGTTCTTTGTCTCCCTCTACGCAGCGGCTAGTGAAGAAGAGGGCGGAGACGGCGCTGTGGAGCAAGGCGGCGGGGATGCCCCCACGGCTGCAGCGGAAGGGGTGGGTGAGCCCCCACAGGGGCCTGCTACGGTGGGAGACGGTGAGGAGCCATCCAGGTTGGTGGTTTGCACAGAGGAGGAGGAGGCCGCCACTGGGGCACACATGGGGCCTGGTGGGGGCATCCCTGCTGGTGCAAGTGGTGCAGTCCAGGGCCAGGGGCAGGAGGCAGCACAGGTCACCGTGGAGGGGCCTGTGCATGTCGCTGTCCCTGACCCTGTGAGTGCACCACCATGCACCAGCAGGGATGCCCCGTCCCAGGCCTGTCCGCAGGTAGAGGGGATGTCCATGTCACCTGACTCCCCTCCACCTGCGGACGTGGGAACCCCTGGCCGTGCGGAGAAGGTCCTGATTGGGGTCGCGTTGCGCACGGCTGCGATTCGTGATGCCGTGCGTGCTTCCCGGGAGGAGCACGCACGTCATCACGAAGTGCACCGTGCCGACGTGGCCCAATTGGGATCGGCCATGTTCGGGGGTTTCCTGCATGTGTTGGCCAATGTGGCGGCCCTCTCCTCCTCTGTGCAGGCTATCCACCAGTCGTTCTCCTTGCCGTCTTCCAGCCCAGATGCCACCAGGGCCCCCTGTGGACCTGCCCCGACCAATGCAGCCAGCTCGGTGGGGATCCCATCCCTGCCACAGTCGGGAGTCAGAGATCCAGCAGGGGTGGACACCAGAGCACCTGGACCCCAGCAGATGGAGGATGTGACGGCATCATCGGGCAGGGCACGTGCACGACGGCGTCGGTGGTTTCCATCAGCCGGGATGCCGTCGTGCTGGCACAGGCAGTTGCGTCGGAGGCAGCAGCAGGCTCAACGTGGGAGGCATCATGGCTCGGGGCCATCAACATCAGGGGTGCAGGCATCGGCCGGAGGGCAGGAGAACCCTGGAATGGGAGTGGCTTCCGTGTGGGAGAGGTTGTGCCAGCGGATAGGTGCGGAGCGGCAGCGGGCAGAGGAGGAACGGCTCACGATGGTCAGGGCGGAGGACTCCATGCGGAGGGCGCTGAGGCGGGCTGAGTGCCTCGAGGGTCTTCGCAGGGAGTTTGAGCTTGACACTGCGTTATCCCTGCGGGACCTCGGGGCCAGGGAACATGCCCGCCTCCAAGCCATTGACCAGGAGTTCGAGGATGCCCTGGCCCATGACAACAACCAGTGAGCCGTCCGAATAGCCCGCTGCCTTTGTATATAGTTGTATAGTTAGGGTTAGGTTTCCTTTGTTTTTTTGAATATTTTTTTGGGTTGCGATTGGACAATGCACCACTTTTTTGTATATAGTTCCCTTTTTAGTTAGTAGTCAGTTAGGTTTAATTTGGTAGGGCTCATGGACCCAGGATTATCTTCTTGATTGGCTTCTTTTAATTTTTCATAATTTTTTCTTGGACATTCATCTTGTTTTGTTTGATTTGCTTTGTGTTTTTTCTTATTTGCTGTTCAATACATATTATTTTTTTAATCTTCAATGTGTCGTATCATCTCATTGCTTTCAGGCATGTCATGTTGGGTGTTTTGTCATTCACTTGCAGCCATTGTGTGTGACAGACATGTGTTAAATTGCATTATTTACATTGGGGGTGTAACATGTAATTGCCTTTGATATGTGGGTGGGTGTGATAGTTGGTTGGGCCTTTTGGCAGGGGAGGATGGGCATTACGGACATGATTGGGGAATGTTGGGACCAGGTGCAGGGGGGCATGGATTGGACATGGGTGGGGGCCTGCTGGCAGGTGCCCCACAGTGCTGGGGGGTGGGGGTGGTGGGAGACATGAGTGGGGCCCTGGTGGAGGGTGACCCTGGTGGCTGGGGTTTGGGGGTGGTGGGAGACATGAGTTGGACATGGGTGGGGGCCTGCTGGCAGGTGCCCCACAGTGCTGGGGGGTGGGGGTGGTGGGAGACATGAGTGGGGCCCTGGTGGAGGGTGACCCTGGTGGCTGGGGTTTGGGGGTGGTGGGAGACATGAGTTGGACATGGGTGGGGGCCTGCTGGCAGGTGCCCCACAGTGCTGGGGGGTGGGGGTGGTGGGAGACATGAGTGGGGCCCTGGTGGAGGGTGACCCTGGTGGCTGGGGTTTGGGGGTGGTGGGAGACATGAGTTGGACATGGGTGGGGGCCTGCTGGCAGGTGCCCCACAGTGCTGGGGGGTGGGGGTGGTGGGAGACATGAGTGGGGCCCTGGTGGAGGGTGACCCTGGTGGCTGGGGTTTGGGGGTGGTGGGAGACATGAGTTGGACATGGGTGGGGGCCTGCTGGCAGGTGCCCCACAGTGCTGGGGGGTGGGGGTGGTGGGAGACATGAGTGGGGCCCTGGTGGAGGGTGACCCTGGTGGCTGGGGTTTGGGGGTGGTGGGAGACATGAGTTGGACATGGGTGGGGGCCTGCTGGCAGGTGCCCCACAGTGCTGGGGGGTGGGGGTGGTGGGAGACATGAGTGGGGCCCTGGTGGAGGGTGACCCTGGTGGCTGGGGTTTGGGGGTGGTGGGAGACATGAGTTGGACATGGGTGGGGGCCTGCTGGCAGGTGCCCCACAGTGCTGGGGGGTGGGGGTGCAAGGGGACATGTGTTGGTGTTCATTAGTTCAAGGAGACATGTGCCTTTGCTGGGGGGCATGCCCATGTTGGGTGGGCTGCCTGCGGGACATGACCAGGGATGCAGGGTAGTCCCCTGTGGTGTGGGCTGCCTGCAGGGGCCGTGGAGGGTGTACAGGGTACACCTGGGAGGAGCCACACTGTCAAATCACATGTGGAACTTCCCGCGCACCCCTGAAATACACGCGCCCAGGCTATTCGCGTGTGGAACTTCCCGCGCACCCCTGAAATTCACGCGCCCAGGCTATTCGCGTGTGGAACTTCCCGCGCACCCCTGAAATACACGCGCCCAGGCTATTCGCGTGTGGAACTTCCCGCGCACCCCTGAAATACACGCGCCCAGGCTATTCGCGTGTGGAACTTCCCGCGAACCCCTGAAATACACGCGCCCAGGCTATTCGCGTGTGGAACTTCCCGCGAACCCCTGAAATACACGCGCCCAGGCTATTCGCGTGTGGAACTTCCCGCGCACCCCTGAAATACACGCGCCCAGGCTATTCGCGTGTGGAACTTCCCGCGCACCCCTGAAATACACGCGCCCAGGCTATTCGCGTGTGGAACTTCCCGCGCACCCCTGAAATACACGCGCCCAGGCTATTCGCGTGTGGAACTTCCCGCGCACCCCTGAAATTCACGCGCCCAGGCTATTCGCGTGTGGAACTTCCCGCGCACCCCTGAAATACACGCGCCCAGGCTATTCGCGTGTGGAACTTCCCGCGCACCCCTGAAATACACGCGCCCAGGCTATTCGCGTGTGGAACTTCCCGCGAACCCCTGAAATACACGCGCCCAGGCTATTCGCGTGTGGAACTTCCCGCGAACCCCTGTAATACACGTAGCCCGCTCCCCCAGGCCCGATCGCGTGAGGAACTTCCCGCGAACCCCTGAAATACACGCGACCAGGCTATTCGCGTGTGGAACTTCCCGCGCACCCCTCAAATTCACGCGCCCAGGCTATTCGCGTGTGGAACTTCCCGCGCACCCCTGAAATACACGCGCCCAGGCTATTCGCGTGTGGAACTTCCCGCGAACCCCTGTAATACACGTAGCCCGCTCCCCCAGGCCCGATCGCGTGTGGAACTTCACGCGAACCCCTGTAATACACGAAGCCCGCTCCCCCAGGCCCGATCGCGTGAGGAACTTCACGCGAACCCCTGTAATACACGTAGCCCGCTCCCCCAGGCCCGATCGCGTGAGGAACTTCACGCGAACCCCTGTAATACACGAAGCCCGCTCCCCCAGGCCCGATCGCGTGAGGAACTTCACGCGAACCCCTGTAATACACGAAGCCCGCTCCCCCAGGCCCGATCGCGTGAGGAACTTCACGCGAACCCCTGTAATACACGTAGCCCGCTCCCCCAGGCCCGATCGCATGTGGAACTTCACGCGAACCCCTGTAATACACGAAGCCCGCTCCCCCAGGCCCGATCGCGTGAGGAACTTCACGCGAACCCCTGTAATACACGAAGCCCGCTCCCCCAGGCCCGATCGCGTGAGGAACTTCACGCGAACCCCTGTAATACACGTAGCCCGCTCCCCCAGGCCCGATCGCGTGTGGAACTTCACGCGAACCCCTGTAATACACGAAGCCCGCTCCCCCAGGCCCGATCGCGTGAGGAACTTCACGCGAACCCCTGTAATACACGTAGCCCGCTCCCCCAGGCCCGATCGCGTGAGGAACTTCACGCGAACACCTGTTATACACGTAGCCCGCTCCCCCAGGCCCGATCGCGTGAGGAACTTCACGCGAACCCCTGTAATACACGAAGCCCGCTCCCCCAGGCCCGATCGCGCGTGAATAACTTCACGCGAACCCCTGTGATGCACGTACCCTGCAAATCGCGTGTGACACTTCCCGCGCACCCCGGTATACATGCACACGTATTTTTTGTCAGCGGGTGTCCGTGTTTGTGGGTACCCCTTTGCACATCATTTTTCCTGGAGGGCCACAGTATGGGACATTCATCATGGCAGTATATAGGTGCTATTTGTTGGCGCACCTTTTGGCGCACATTTCTTACAGCCGCAGAGACGCTACCGCCTCCTTTCTTGTGGCGGTCGTGTTTGTGCCTGTGCGCTGGTTTGAGCGTGCGCTTTTTTCCCCTATTCTATTCCATGAATACGTGTTGTAGGCGAGCGTGTGGGCGTTCCGCGCACTTGTGCCCTGTACTTCCCCCGTGACGCCCACGTTTTGGCAAGTTGTTCCCCATTCCGAGTGTTACGCCCGTGTTCCGCCTACTTTTATTGCGTGCGCCGCGCTATGTGCGATTTTCGCTGTGGCCTGTGCGATTTTCGCTGTGACCTGGCGCACGCTGTTAGATGGCCTGTGCGCTAACGTGCGCCGCGCACTTTTTATCGCACATCCGCTGGTTTTCTCGCGCACGGCCTTCCATGAATCGACGTGCGCTGCTTTTCGTGCGATTTTCGCACGTTCACTGCGATTTTCGCTATTCCACTGCGATTCGCACGTTTTTGCCCACTTGCGCCGCGCTAATTATTCCATGAATCGGCCTGTAAGTCTTCAGATGTGCAGGCTAAGTCCGCCAGGATTTTTTGCAGTTTTTGCTCCCATTTGTTCAGCGCTTTACATTTACCTTCGATAAGTTCCTTTCGGATTGCTTTGAACAGTGGTAAAGCGTCTGGAGAGATGATTTTGCACAGAAGTCTTATTTGACTTTGTTTAACAGAAGCTTTTATTGATAAGAGGCCGAGCTCGCGCCTGATAGCTGAAATTGATGTTGATTTCGGGAGGCCCAAAACTGCTTTCCACAGATAGCCTTCCAGTTTCGGCCAGATCGTATCTTGGATGTTTAAAGCTGCATCCATTGCGTAGGTTATTGATGGAACCAACTTTTGTTTATAAAACTGGATAGCTGGTAAGAGAGAACATTTCCCATATTTCCGGTCTACAAGCTTGGTCTGAGTGGTCAATGTTTTTATTTTTGACCACAGGGCCAAATAAATAGCCTTTTCTGAGCGCGTTGCGTCGAACATTATTCCTAAGTATTTTATACTGGAGACAATCTCTATCTTCTTATTGTGTTATTGTTTAATAACACCAAGTGTCCCCATTGTGCTACATCTGTCAATGCTTAAAAAGGCCTGCATGTAGTTGACAATAATTGTGTTATTCTCAACCGTCGTGAGATTCACATAACACAATACAGTCTGACTAATATACTCATGTAGGATATTTTTTTTATATCAAACTCTAAATATAAGTATTCCACCGCAATATTGCATGGCAGCCGAAGCAATTTACGAATTAGCTTTGCTTCATACTTTTTACACAAGGAATGATATTTATGACCCCAGATTTCAATTCTATATAATAGTATTGGACGGATTTGAGCAGTGTACATCATTAACACAGCATGTACAGAGTATCCTGCATTTCTTCCTATGAAGCTACTCACTGCATTTGCTGATACCAGGCATTTTGCTGTTGACTGCTCCCAGTGTTTGTCCCATTTGAGTCTGTCATCAACTAAAGTCTATGGGCCTCATTACACGGTAGGCGGTAAGGGTTTACCGGTACTGGTATTTTACCGGTACCGGTAAATCCTTACCGCCTTACTACGAGGTCCCTTTGCGGGTTGGGGAATTTAACGCCTGCTTTTTGCATTAACCTGCAGAGGTATTTGGCAGTCCCGCAGTGTAGGAAGCAGGGAGTATAGAAACAGAATAGGATCATCTTTCTCTATTTTCCTCAGGAAGGCCTACAATCCGTAGGTTATTTCTCCTCTTTCTGTTCTTTAAATGTTTTGCTTGTTTCTGCAGCAATATAACAGAATTATACAGGGACATCACTCTTTCCGTAACATCCTCCGCATTATTAACCCTTCTTTCAACTTCAATGATTCTCGTTTCGATGGTGGACCATTTCTCGTCAAGTACTTGTAGTTTTCGCCGTTGTTGCTTCCATAAGGGTTTGAGTGCCTTGATCTCTGACAAAATAGGTAGCATAACTGGATTTTGTGTATCATCCTTGGGTGTGGGAGAGTAACTTTTTTTGTCTTTTAGGAGCACTTTTCATCGATGTAGAAGGTAGTTCCTTAGTTTGACCCTTTTTTGAAGCCATAATTGTGAAAGAATTGCAGCAGTGTATTAGAGGTGATGCACTGCTAATATCTAGTAATATTAAAGAAAATTACTGCCTCAAAATGCTTCACTAAATGCAACCTTGATACATGTTTGCTCATAAATTTTACTTGCAGTTTGACAAATTATTCATCCCTCCATTCTGAGCAACATACATGTATGATTACAATGTTTTCTTCATGTATTAATCAAGGGTTCTTTAGTGTCGTCTCTCAAAAAGAATAGGGCTTTATTTATGATGAGGACTTCATAGCATTTACTTGCCCACTGCAATGTTTCTTCTTTAATTCGCATACACCATTTTATATTGCCCAAATGGAACTCTAATATACTGCCTACTACAGCCAATTGTAAGCTTCATGTGCTGTTATTCATGAGGCTGCAGCAATATATTATTATTTGGCTCAGAACGTGTTAAATTGATGAAAGAAGGTTTATATATAGCATTTCTGTGTGTTAAAAACACCTTATAAACCTTGTGCTGTCGTTATAATAGGCATTCAGCCTTTGTTGTGCAGAAAATGAGGTATCTTGTAGCGGGCCACCCCTAATGCGCCTGCCGTATCAGCTGACAGGACGTGTCAGCTCATTCATCACGCTACCTAGCTATTGGAAGGCCGCACCCCAGTTCTTTTCTCCAAGTCTCACGCTGCACTCTGGTGACCGAGAGAGGGGATTGAAACTCCCCGCAGCCCGCAGAAAAGCTTTGGTAGGGCTCACACACTATAAAAAAGTTGTTTTACCTCATGTCTGCAAAATTAAAAGATATAATTAGTATCGCCGGAGCGGGAGCACGGATCAGGCTTCCGTCCACATTGGCGCTTAGCCATGCCCCGAGCATCCCTATTTCAGTCATCTATATGTTTTAATGTTTTCTGAGAGCAGGCCCTGAGTGGACAGTCTGGCCTGCAAGCTTGTATTCAAGTACAGAGCCATGATTGCCTCTATAAGATCTTTCGAGCACCCCCAGGATATTAATTTTCCCCATAACCTTTCCCTGTTGACAATATCAAAGGCCTGCTCAAGGTCAATGAACACTAAATACATCCTAGATTTTGCTTTGAATGTTCTTGTATTTAGTGCATTCAACAGGAAAAGGTTGAGGCTAGTCTCTACTGCCCTAACAAATCCAGTCTGCCTCGAATGCAGGCGCCCAGCTTGCCTTGGCCAATTAGGCAGATGCTGCAACAGGATAGAAGCATAGATCTTTCCCTAGGTGTCAAGAAGGGCGATCAGTCTATAGTATTTTGGGATCTTCCCTAACGCCGTTCTTGAACACCGGGATAATCAGGGCAGGTTTCCAGGAGTCAGGCACATCCCTGCACTCCAGAATTTGTTTGAACAGCAGGAGACAAAATTCTGCCCACAAATATGGGCTTTGAATAAGTATATTATTATTAAGGCCATCAGGGCCCACTGCCTGTGATGTATTCAGTTTCTTTATCAGATCCACAATATAATCTTTACTTAATTCAATTGCCCATTTTAAAGCTTGAGCATTCATTTTAGGCAATTCATTATCACCCTCTTTCACCAAAACCTGTCCAAAATGTCTAAGCTAATTGGAGTCCGCATCTGTCGACAACCTTTTTGCAAAGAGCTGGGAAAAGTGCTCAACCAAATTGGCCTGCGACACTGCAGGCATCATGCTTGCCAGTTGATATACCTCATTGTTGTTTAATAAGGACCAGATGTTCAGCATCGTGTTGTACCCGAAGGGCCCTAGATAACAGCAACCAATTTCGATATTGCTGTTTCCTTTTTTTATCAGCTGAAATGTAACGTTAGTCTGTATCCGGTTAAGTCTTCTCAGATCTGAACGATAGATCTTTCTTTCTTCTACTAGCTCTTTATTATAATGATGGAGTGTCTTTGCCCCGTATCGAGGGCCCAAAATATGTTTTGTTTGGAACTGCAACAATATTCCTTCATAGTTCAAGGTAGCCCCCCTAACCAATGCCAGTTGTTTCGAAACCCTCCCCAGGACGAATACTGAGCCTATTGCCACCTTTATTAACCTGTACATTCTCTACTTTCATGTTTACATCAGAGATTCCACTCTGGTTCCATTTAAGCTCCAAGAGCTGATGTTCACTATTCCCCATTGGAAGTACAACTAATGTAAAAACCCATTTGTTTACATTATGAGATATGAAGTAGTAGTCTAGGCAAGCGTGTTGGTTGGCCCTAGACCATGTGTTCTTCGCTGGTATATCTCCTCATTTAACATGAAAATATCACGCTCTTTCAGTTCGTTTGTCCACAACAAGACCATTTTCTCCAGACACTTTGATGGTAGTGGCATACCCTTCTCATCAAAGCACCTTAAATGAAGATCACCACAGATTATTATATGGGGATTAAGATCTTTCATATAAACCTTGTCTATCAACAACATAATCATATTGACAAACGAAGCATCATTCATATACAATGGGTTCCAGTATAGATTAAATACCACTAGACACATTTGGTACACCCCCTGCTTGTTCCCAGATCATAGTAACCACTTGGACATACAGGTTTGGATTCAGTGTTTCCAATATTTGTATGCCTCTACCCAGCTTTACCATGGTGAGTAGTCCGGAAGACGGGCGTCCCAATATATATATTTTTGCCTGGTTGCATCTGACCTAAAAACCATCACAGATGGGAGGATTACAGACCCAAGTGTCCTGCAGACAGAGAACATCATACTTTTTGAGATCCGCACCCTACATGTGGAAAAGGTGTTTATGGCCCCTTGTGTTCTAGGAGCCCCACAGGAGGGGTTTCAAGTCCTCTTTCCTTAAATATTAATTCTCATTCCTTTGAGCTAAGCCCCGGCCAGCCAAGACCAATCGTGGACATTCTTCTCTTGCAATTTCCGTTCATGGTCGATCTTTATCACCCTTTTTCCTTGTGTTGAGCAATCCATAGTGGTTTTTGTTGATGGAAACTCTGTATGCCTTGAGGGAGGTAGTGGATCTTTACATCTGGCACTCTGAATAGTCAAAGGCCACTCAGAGTGAGTGTTACCCTTCTGTAATTTCAATTCCATTCTCCATTTAGGATTACCAGGAAGGCTAAATCCAGGCGTTTCATCTCCCAGTGGCCCAAGAAATGGATTTTCCGAAATCTCAAATCCCAATGGGAGCAGATCTCCCATCAATTCTAGCAAAACATTTCGCACCAAATTAGGATGGAGGTGAAGAATCACCCAGTCCATGCGGTTTTCATTCACAAATTGGACAATCTTTGGATCTTCTGATTTGATGTTCCTTAACTTAGGGGCACAATGTAGAAGCCTCAGAAAATGTCCCCGATTTAGGATTAGGCCGTCCTTCGTAGGGAATAACCTTTTTATTGCGACTACCAAGTTAGGAGTTTCATTAGGCCCCCTAGATTTCGTAGGTTTTTCTTTCAGATTTATGTCTTGTCAGGGTGAAGGCTTGTTTCCCCCATCAAACATCTTTTCTGATTTTTTATGCATCATCAACCCTTTTCTTCTTTCCTCCAAAGTACAAAAATCGGGGACATCCAATTTACAACTCAATTTTTAATACAAATGTTGTGGTCCGATTTCCCTTCAACTTGATTTCTAGGACAAATGTTGGGAGGAAAGATGTTTTCTGTGCAGGGTGATTGATTCTGCTGTTCATCACCATAAGTTGTCTCATCAGGTGCCTCATCTTCATTAATTATCTCATCTGAGTAGGTCGAAATATCCAGACAGCGAAGCATCTCCTCAGCCATCATCACCTCTTCTTTATCCAGGTCAATGGATAAATCGGATCTCAGCTCCTCTCTTTGAACAGTCAAAGGGTGCTTTGCCTTCATCTGTGTCATGGTTGGAGGCACATGTAGTCATGGACATCTCGCTGAAGGGTTGGGGAACTCCTTGCTCCTCTCTCCAAATCAGCAGCCATTGGTCCCAGAAGGAAACATTTTGCCATATCAGTATGCTCGAGCTGCGAGCAGTCAGACAAGCACTGACTGCATTTGCACTTTCAATGCAGAAATGGCATTCCTAGTTCTGACAGACAACACTGCGACCATGCACTACTTCAGCAAGCAGGGAGACGCGAGATTGCTGCCCCTGTGCAGCGAGGCCATGCAGCTATGGTTCTGGAGGCTGGATAACAACATCTCAGCCACTGCAGCTGATCTGGTAGGGGAGGTGAATGGGTTGGCGGATGCTCTGAACACGCAGAGATTGATCTCCCACAACTGAGAGCTATACCCGGAAGTCATTGCAGAGATCTTCACCTAGTGACGCAACCCTGCAGTGGACCTGTTTGCACAAAGGGCAACACGAAATGCAAGCAGTTCTGTTCGAAGGAATTGCCATTGGGGTATTGGAGGAGGCGTTTTTGTTGGAGTGGGTCTTCGCCCTCAATTATGCGTTCCCACCATTAACAGCCATGCCTTGGGTTCTGAGGAGGTTGGAGAGATTCAGGGCTCACCTAAATCCTGGATTTGGCATGGAGGATGTGGTACCTGGATCTTCTGTAACTACTCATATGCCCCCCTCTCTGGCTTCCTTTGAGACTGGACCCCTTGTCTCAGTTGGGAGGCAATGTGCTTAACCAGGGCACTCAACCTGCATGCTTGGCTCTTGTGAGGCTGAGGTTCGGGAATTGCTGCCTCGATGAGGAGGTGCTAGAGGTGTTGTTGGCTGCACTTAGACTGTTGACTAGATCCCTGTATGAGTGTAGATGAAGAAAGTTTGTGTCCTGGTGCAAAGCGAAGGGAGTGGACCCAATGTCGTGTCCCACCTCCTCGTGATCGAGGTTTTGTTGGCCTTAGCCAAATCACACCTACAAGTGGGCACTGTAAAGGGGTACCTGGCGGCCCTTTCATTGTTTAAAAGGATGCCAGAACAAAGTACATTTTTTACCATTCCAGTGGCGGCCCAATGCCTGAAGGGCCTGGTTAAATCTTTACCTCCTCCGTCTTTTGTGGTCTCTGATTGGCATTGGAACATGGTTCTCTCTTTTCTAATGATGGCTCAGTTTGAGCCTTTGGTCTCTTCTTCCATCAGACTTCTTACTTTAAAGACCATTTTTTTTGGTGGTGATTAGATCTGCCAGAAAGGTCAGTGAATTACAGGCACTCTCTTGTAAGCCCTCCTTCCTGATGTTTTTCAAGGAGAATGTGTCCCTGAAAGTTCGCCCTACGTTTTTACTGAAGGTGGTGTCAGCAATCCACGTGAGCCAGAGTATACTGAGCATTTAACCTTCCACCCCATCCATATAATGATGCAGAGAGGCTTCACAGATTGGATTCCAAGAGGGTGCTGGGTTTTTACCTGACAAGAACAGGCTCTTTCAGGAAGAATGACCAACTGTTCATTGCATTCTTGCAATCCAGGTTGGGGCGAGCTGTTACCAAACAGATTATATCTCGTTGGATAGTACTGTGCATCTGAGAGTGATACGAGAGCACAGGTAAGGAGGTGCTGCCAGGGCATATGGCACACTCTGCCAGAGGGGTTGCGGCCTCATCGGCCATCGAGAGGGGAGTGCCAGCTAGAGAAATGTGTTGCACGGCAACATGATCGTTGCACACGTTTGCCAAACATTAGAGCCTAGACATTGCCCGGGGAGCCGATGCTCACTTTGGTAGAGCGGTTCTCCAGAGTTTATTTGTGTTATTTCCAACCCTCCGCCAGCTCGGACACTACTTCAATAGTCTATCAAGATGAGGAATCTGTGGGAGAATACAATTCATTGAAGGAGGAGTTACTTACCAGTAATGCTCTTTCTATGAATTCTTCTCCCACAGCTTCCTCATCGCTCTCCCAACCTACTCCACTTGGAAGTTCATGAGTCTCCATTGTGATCTGATATCACACTTCTGTATGTAGTTGATGTGAGGAAGAGTTTTATTTAATTATACAACAACATTTGGTTATCCAAGTTGACCAGTTTCTGATGGTTTTGTAAACAAAAAGAGATCAAAAAGTGACAAGTTGCTCACTATTGTTGATTGATTTTGATTACAATTGTCCTTCCCAATCGATGCATGTTTTTTCTCGCAGGCTGAACTGGGGAACTGAGGTAGGGGGCTGTAATGCATCTCTTTAGTATGGCGATCAATGTCACGTCCATTGTCTAAGAGTATGGTGGGTGAATGCACTACGCCCCCTGTTCAACCATTTTCCGAGCAGCAAATGCTGGATGAATAGCCATCAAGAGGAGGAATCTATGGGAGAAGAATCCATAGAAAGAACATTACTGGTAAGTAATTACACCTCCTTCCTTCAACCGTCTCCATGTTCCCTGTATTTGTCACACTCCTCGCTGGGGCTCATCAAAGTATTGGTTAATTAAATGCACTTGAGTTCATACTGTACCATTTGTAACTTCATCACATCAGTATCTGCTAATATCTGCACACAATGCTTAGCAACTGTAGTTATTTCCTAACTCCACCATTTAATTCCCCTCCATAACACTGCAATTATGGGTGGCTTCTGGTGTTTTTCATTATATTTTGGACTGTCCGTGTACAGAATTTCCTTCAATATCGTCCCATATGTATCTGGCACTCCATCTACAACTTTACATGGTGTGTTCGACTTGCTTTAAGAATGCTTTTTCTAACCATCTCCCCCACCTTCTGGTTGTCTTCATCAGTGGGTGAAGTAGTAACTGTGTCCACTATTACTACAGTACGTGGCCCCCTTTTCTCCCTGAGCCACTGATGGTATTTCCCTAAGGTGTGTTTACATCAGAAGCCTGACTCTGCATTAATAGCGCCACAGATATTAAAACAAGTTATCTCTTACTTTCAATGCTAGTCTTTCCCTTGTAGCAGCGAGGCAGAGTGACTTTGATCCAGAGATCTCTCATGGTAGATCTCACACTGGCCCCCATGTATATCTTCTCTGCTGCCACACCCCCAGTCCATATGTTCTAGAAATGCCTAGACCCTCCCCACACATTCCTGTGAAGCCGCTTCCAGTCCAATGGACCCTCCTTTCACGGACTGCTTTCTTCGTCACTCCAGCAGGGCATCCCCAGTGTTGGGTCTTTTATAAACGCACATACTTTAAAATATTTCCACCTATCAGGATCGGAATGCCTGGAAACGCTATTATTTATTATTTTGTTTCCATTAACACACCCTGCTCCATCAAGCTACTGCTCCTTTAAGAGTTGATGTACACCCAGGCCATTGTGACACATCCATTTTTACCAGGCCACGTTCTAAAGCTCACAAGAGTGTAGGAGCCCCTCTATTGAGGACAAACATGGTTCAAAGAACCTGTTCTATGAAATTTCATTCACTCAGAAGGGTCTACAACCACGTTTTAGCTCACTACATCCTTCCCAGAGGGGAAATAATCATTTGCATATAATTCTGGTCACACACAAGGACAGTCCTGCACCGAAATGCTAGGCAATTCTCCTCTGAACAAGGGTACCATCAGCAACCCCATAAACATTTCAGCCTTGTTGGTTAGCGTTTCACTGCTGGACTGCCCAAGTGGGTGGGACCAGACTGATATGCAAATGACTATTTCTCCTCTGTGAAAGGTACAGTGAGATAAAATGTGGCTGTAGACCCTCCCAAGTGGGTACCTTCCCACAGAATAGGTTATTTGGCTGTGTTTGTTCTTGGTGTAGGGGCTCCCATACCTCTTTGTACACATTCTAAAGCTTACAGTTTCAATTTCAGAATATTTTCAATTCCAATGCCCTAATCAATTTTAATGCATCATTTCTTATTTCTTAATCTTATGTACTTTTTAAGATCAATTGTATGTAATATTTTGTATTGAAAAGTTGATTTATTTCAACGATATCAATAATAAATAAAAAATAAAAATAAAAAAATATTTTCTCACCCTTTGGAGGCAGCCCCTTTGGAGAGAGCTCCTGTTTTGTGCCTTTTACTCAAAACATGACATTTCCTAGCATCTAGACTTTACTAGGGCTCTGTGTGCTGCTCTGTGCTCTGTGCGCTTCAGCTGTATACCTCTCTAGCTGTCAAGAAGAAAGGATGTCCGTGTTTATCTTTTGCCCCAAGTGCCACTGGAAGAACTTAGGGCAAAAGAACCTCCATGATCACTGCATCTGCTCCCTACATCCCCATGATAATATTGCCTTTGAAATGTGCCAGGGACTCTACTCCAGGAATAGGGCTTCTAGGGAGATGAGACGTATTGCCTATTTATACATGAGGTGAGAACTCTAACTGGGATGCTGAGGAAAAACAGAAGCACAAAAGCACTGATGGGGAGTAGAGGAGGTCGGCTTGGAAGTACAAACTCAGGCCAGTAAGCACTTGGCTGACAGGGCTCTGGTGGCCCTAGGTTGGCTTTCGAAATTTCATCATCAGTTTCTCAAAAAAGGCAAACATTACTCTGGAAGGAAGAATAAACCATCATCGCTACCCCTGACACTGGCTATGGAGGCTTCAATGTTGATGCAGGGTGAGCATCTACTGTCACTGCCTGTACAGGACTCTTTCTCGAAGGAACCCCCCTATTCACAACTGTTGGAAGTGGTGTTCTTGCAGGTGAGATGTGAGTCTCCATTGTGATTGGTTAACTGGCGTTGGAGCCTCTTGTCGAGGGACTTCCATTGTTAGTCATGGATCAGGAGCTCATGCAGGTTTAGGTCATGGCACACGTCAGGCACTTGATGGCGATGCTCATCATCATCGAGGAGGTACCGCATCATGCCTCATTATTTTCTCTCTAACAAAGGCTCAAGAATGTATAGTGTCATCTGGTGAGGATTAAGGAGGTCCCCACAAGTGCGAAAGTGTGCCTGCCCCAATCCCTGATGGGGAACATTGATAGGAACTCCCAACTCCATTCCCTGACCTCTGTCTCCACTAGACTACTACATGTTCTTTCAGGGCTTGATTTCGCAAGTGGCTAGATGGCTCCATCTGGATTTTTCGGGAGCCACAAGAGGAGGAGGACTCCAAACGTGCAGCTAAGTTGAACAGGTCCTGCAAGTTAGTTTTGTTGGTCTCCATTATGCAAAGTTCTGGAAGATGGGAATGCAAGTATTCAGGGCCCCCAACATCAACTCCTCCAGATGATAATCGGCTGGACAAAAAGTACAGGGGACCCTAACTCATCCCAAGAGATGTATGGGGGCAAGCAACACTCAGAGTTCCTTCCTGAAGATACACAGCAGAAAGCAGATGGTCTATACTAGGGATTTTAGCCTCAGGCATTATTATGCTGGTCTCTTTGGATTTGGTGAATGCCAGCTTCAAAGGCATCAACAGTGAGGTGGTGCTGAGGTACACATCCTAGTTGCAGCCAGCAGGCAGAGCTCCTTTTGATCACCTCATAAGGCCCGGAAAGGAGGAAACCAGGGCAAAAGGACACAGCGGAGCCCTCCAAGCAAGCATGAATTTGGATAATCCCATGCAACACTCAGCATCCTGGTGGGAGGAGTATCAAAAGCCACTTTTCATCTTGGTGGTCAGTCACATCCAGCAAGTGAGTGCTGGATATCGTGGTGAGGGGACACACTTTGAAGTTTGAACGCAAGCCTACCAGTACACCACTAGGAAGAGTGGTGCCCAACGAACACGGGTCACAACTAAAGTAGGAGGTGGAGCACACAATACTATTGAGTTGGTCCCAGAGGGAGCGAGGGGGACAATGGGCCACATCACAAGTTGGGCGGTATCCCGGCGGTATTCCTGCCGGGATACCACCCGTGCTAATAGCATTACCGCCAAACCCCCCTGGCACTATTAGCACCGGATCACGGGTTTGACGGAACAGGAATTCCCCAATGGGCCCATTTGGGAATTCCCCATTTCTCATTGGGCCCAATGGGGAATTTTTGGTGTGACTACCATTGGTGGTATTACCACACGGTAATTGCACCAAAAATCGGCAAATTCGCAGCAGATTTCCCCCACCTCAGGGCTGGGGGTAAATCCTGCCAACCCTGTGATTTGGCAGATCATTAAATGTGGCGGTAATAGCGTTACCTCTGTATTTAAGGGTTAGCGCCAAACTCATGAGGACCCAGAATGTGTCTTCTCAAGATACGTTCTTATTCAAAAGAGGGAAAGGTGGCACAGGCCTATTATGGACTTGTATGCCCTGAACAAATATGCCATCTGGAAAATCTAAGATGCCCACCTTTTCACTCTTTTACCATAGCCCATTCTCAAACTTTATTTTACAATATTGAAGGGAAGTGCCTGAGCTTTCCATTTTGTACAGTTAAATATGTTTAAAAAAAATGTGGGGTCAATTTGTAACTTTTACCTTCGTCTCTGTAGTTTCCCGTCAATATTGTATAAAAGGTTTGAGAATTGGCTATGTTAAGAGGGTGGAAAGGTGGACATTCCTGATTCCCCTCTGACCACCTTACTGTCAGACATAGGACAAAAGGAAAAAGAAACGGGGGACAGTGGTGAGGGGCAAAAAGAGAGTTTTTAAGTAAGAAACACAAAGGGTAAAGCAGGAAAGGACTCCACTTCAACATGAGGGCTGAAAAGGAACAAGGATAGGTTTTGGTAAATAGAGAAAGGACTCAGTAAGAGACAGGGATAAAGAGAAAATGACTCAGACAGCTCTCCATGTTGGTTCCGTCCCCTCTGGATTGTTACCCCTTCTTTGCTTCCCCAGCCCTCCCCAGCCCTCTATGACGTTCCTTTCGCATCATTGGACGTCTGTGGCCTGAGGATGGCATGCTGAGACCAAACTCGAAAACCGCCCGTTCCATTATCAGGCATAGTTTCAATGTTTCATACGTCCTCTAACCCCCCATGTTAGCATGCTGAGGCTTGGGCCTCACCGAATTACACATTTACCGACCTCCTCATTCCAATGCCCGCTACCTACCCACACTACCCTTGCGACTTGCAGCTCCCTTGTGTGCCACACAGGTGAGGAGAAGGGAGAGGGGCCTTGGAAGCAGCCCACAGTATTATAAGGATTGTGACGCTATTTTACTTCTCATTGGAACCGCCCTCTCTTCTGCCCAGTTACTACCCAGCCCTTTACCAATATCCCAGAACCTCCTGAGCTGCAGGGGGAGGCATAAAACGGGTAAGGAGTAGGACCGGGAAAGGTGGTGGGGTGGCTGGGGGGTGCAGAGAAGGTCATTCTTCATGTTTAGACTCTAATCACTCTTAATATTATTTCAGCCACCTGGGTGCTCTGAAGGGTAACCTGATCCTCCACCCTAGGAAGACGCTTATTTGTTGCAAATCCAGCTGAAACTGCTTACTCCACCTGGCCCCAGGTCACAAAAGCTAGCAGCTGAAATAAGTCGTGGGCACCAACGCCTCCTTCCTCAAACTGCCCTGTCAGCAACTTCCATTGAATCCGCCTAGAGAAAGAAACATTATGGTATCCCTACTGTTCAGACACAGATTTATTTTCCGTAAACATAAGTGCTGCCAGAGAAACCTACATTTCCTTTGCTTTCTAGCAGCTACTATCCCATCTTTTCGTAGACTAATTAGCTCTAATGCTATGACGTTCATGTCAGAGCCTGCACACTCATCTCCTGCTCCCCAGACCTTCTGTATCACAATGCAAGCTGCAGGGTGCTGCAACACTAAAATCTTGCATTAAGGGTTATGCTCTTAAAATATAGATCTTATCAGAGACAGGCCTGCTAGGTTCACCTTCTGCCCTTAATTGTTTCACCACCTAAGGATACAACAGCAATGCCATACTGGGCTCGGGGATTTTGGAAGTCCCTAAGCAAAGGATGTGCATCCCGGAAATGCTGCAAATCGACGCAGACTGCAGGCTGAGATGCATGCTTAGCGTGTCCATTGATTCAATATGCTACACTTGGACTACTTAGTTCCATAAAGGCTAGTTGATAAGGCATTGCCAGTGCCACTTAAGGTGCATTTCTTGCAGACTTCATGATCTCCGAACCCTGCTTTATTGAAAGTTGGGACGCATTGGACCCTGAATGTTATCACCTGCAAAATATGCAGATCCGTAGGGTTTGCACCAAAACTCTTGGGGCACTGGGACGGGGGAAGGTATGGTGTTATAGAAGGGACACAAAGTTGTCTTATAACCCCGAACTTGCCCACATGACAGCTGCTTCGTACACAGCTCTCGAATGCTCTTGATGCACGGCAACAGGCACACCAGTCTGGCACTGTGTAACTTAAGCAGAGTGAACCCCATTTGCCAGAGGAAACTACTAAGGTGGGGTTCTGCAAATTTGCCATCTATTTGGGCACCCTTTTTAATTTAAAATAAATCATTGGTGGTAAGATTTTGCCATTACAGAGGAGCTGCCTCGATATTTCCCACAAATCCATGTGAAACAAATTAGTTCATCCTCCTTGCATACCCAAATGTATGCCAGTAATGGCTCACCCAGTTAAGTGCGCCTCCTAGACATCTTAGTTCAGCCTGCAAGATGCATGCATGAATTCCAGTAAAGATCACTAAGCTGTTCATCCGTCCGAGATCGATAAAATCGATGAAATGAGTACCATCTATTGGGTAATCATACCAAGGCTTAGTTTGTAAATAAGTGGGTTTAATGGTTGGAGTTGAAAGGAAAGAGGTCCCCTGCGCTAACGTCAAGACTTAGTTGATGGGCATAATACTACCTGCGTCCTGGCACATGGTTTGTCAGGGAACCAGAACTCCAATGTTCCCAGGGGGTTAGTTCTTGGATGGTCTGACAAACCTTGTTTTGTGATGGCGCTGGCGGTTGGTTGTTAACCAAAGGTTATAGCCGTTAATTATTTGAGTTGTTGGATACTTAAAATAATGTAGAAGGGACTCCTGACTTGTTATCATCAATAAGGGTTTAATGTGGTAACACACATAATTCACAAGTCTAGCAAGGCATGCCAGGTGAAGGTGAAACAAGAGCCGATATACGTTTTGACCGTAGTCTTTAACAAGGCAGAAGATAAGTAGTTGATCCTGAATAGGAATCGAGCGCCTGGAGAACCTCCCAATAATAGAGGGCGGTGGGCTGGATAGCCAATCTGACAATTGACAAAAGAGCTCCATGGTTCGGGATTACCGAACCGTGGAGCGTCGTTTGTAATCTCCTGGGATGCCTGTGCCACATTGGGGCGGCAGCCCACCACCCACTGCTGCCTCCCACAGTATCAATATGTTTAGGGTGGCAACTGCAACTCCCATGGGCTCATTGGGGTGATCTGTGCATCACCCATAGCCTTTGTACACCACTCATGGCATTTACTCCATTTACAAATACTTATTGAAAAAGAATAACATAGTAGTTATGACTTGAAACGAGGCACCAAATGTTTAATTACTTCTTTAATGACATCATTGCCGTTATCAATTTCCTCTGATTCTATAGGAGGCAAATACAGCATTTTGACTGTCTATCTGCAGAACATAGGGCAGTGGTGCTTTCTCCATGTAGTAAAGTGATGGACAAATGCAGACGAAATCATTACTAAACTGATAGACTTAACTGTGAAACATCTCAGCCAGCACTTCTACTGTAGGACGGAACTCTGGTGACGCTATTGGCTAGTGACTGTTCTATTGCCCACTTTGTGCCTGGTGCCCCTCTGCCTCACTAATTTTGCTGTTGACTATGTGGCACTGATCACAATCATTTATCTGTGTGTGTTTAAGACTCAGTGAGTTGGCGCCTAGAATGAGCCTGCGTATTGGTGCACCTCATGCTGGCTTCACAACTGCAGCTCAGGGAAAAGTTGGGTTTAAGGAGGGTCATTTATATCCAGAGCATTCCCAGATGAGGCCAGCAGCCACTTAAGCAGTACCCAGTGTCCACAATGACCCAAAATTTCTCAAACGTTTGCTGTCATGGCACAATGGCTGCTTGGGCAGCAGCCTCAGGGCTGTATCTTCATCAGGAAACCTGCCTTCTGAAAGCCACCCCAACCTGGAAGCGTCTTCAGTGTTACCCACTTATCCCTACTATAGAACTTTCCATTTGGGCCTGAGGTGCCCTGCAGTGATGCTCTTTCAGGACATTGGTGCTTACATTGTTGACTTGCAGTCTGAAAGTTTCCCTCCCACTCCTCAGTACTGTGAGGTGAAACTTCTGTTGCATTAAGTGCTATACAGAACACAAACATTGCTTACTTTCCATCTAGGGACAGATATATGCACCTGTTTTGTTATTTCTGTGCCTACCACTGCCTTGCCTTTTCATAACAACATTCACCTCTCACACAGCCTACTCTTGGATTAGGCCTCCTTCTCAGTTGACTTGGCAGCCACAGAAGTATTGTTCAGGAATTTCCTGTGGTATCATAAATAGACAAGGTAGGTTTTTATTAACCTACTTCTCTACCAGTATTGCTCAAGTACACTCAAACCCCCTCATGTACTCCACACTACTTAATTACTATCTTATAATAACTATCTTGGAATCCCGGTATCTATATTAGTTCAACACAACTCTTCAGTGACCCCTCTATCTAGAAGATTGTCTATATGTATTGGCCAGCCAGGCACCCATACATATGCACGCTTTTAGCCCTGCCTAACTCGCTCCCGGTGTCTGCAAACTCCTTTCCTGCTTTCCCTCCTTGTTACTTTATCCTTGCATATGCTATTCTTCCCAACAAATTATCTGGCGACCCCCAGATGGGGGCAAGATATGCATTGGATAAGGATTTGGTGGTTCGAAACTACTGCATTGGTGAATGGGCACTGTACAAAAGCACAGTAGCATAATATAACAGAAGAACCAGGGGAAGTGTCCAGTTTAACAAGGCCTTGCATCTGTGTGTCCCCACCTGCAGAGGCACATATACATATGTGTGCCCACCTGCTTGCTGAACTAGTGTGCTAACCTGGTACTCTGGCTGCCTGCTGCTCAATGCATACACCCAAGCCAAAAACGTGCAGCAGTGCTGACAGGTATTACAGCAGCAGAGTGGCACCAATGTTTAAGTAGGCTGATGTAAGCAATGTGTTGGAATGACCAGCTGGAGCATGCACCTCTGTCACCTTCTGGCCCTTTGTTATTCATGAGACTGGATAACTAAGACTGACTGACTAACATTGAACAAAATAAAGTTTCGAAACACCACATTACAAATTTTACTGAGTCTGAGACAATAAGTGCAGCTGCTCAGAAATAAGTCCCGGGGCTTAGCCCTGGCACCCCTTCCCCCCACCTAAATTAAGCACTGAAAACATCTATTTCTCTGTTGTCCTGATAGCACTCCTTCCTGACTTGTTGGGAGAAACTGCACCTGGCCTTTATGTGCAAACGTTCCTCCACACAAAGGCCCAGAACCTCCACCCTCCCATCACCAACCACCATACCAAATTCCTGCTTTTTCTGCCTGCTAGCAGGGTCTGGCTTTTCTGTGCTCCATGAGACAATCAGTTTTTTCACCGTTACTGCTTGCTGGTCACTCCTTTTTACTTTGCAACACCTATAAGCCGAAACTATTGCATTGGAGTACAGCTAGGGAGGAATGATATGTGAGGAGGGACACAGAGTCTCGAGGTGTTTGGTTATGTGTCCATTGTCTGCCCTTGGCCACACTAATCCCTATGGATAGTCCCACCCATTCCTGCCTCCACCTGCCCAAAACACCTCCTCATGGGAATTCTTTGAGCTCCCAAGTGTTACCATCAGGCTTTGCATTCAAAGTGCCTGCCAGTATTTGTTCAAAGCAGTCTTATGAGAGTTAATGACTTAATTGGAGTTATAAGCAGTTCTACAGGTGTAGGCTGCCTTCAGCCACTTGATTTATAAGCTCCCTGCATATCCTTCACTGAAGTCCTCTTAAAAGCAAGCATTGGACAAAGTCCTGTTTAAAAGTATTGGCAACGCCAACATTATTTTTGTACGTTATTTTTGTATCCGCGTTTTTATTCGTTCTTTCAAAAGCAGAACAATAATAATACATAGATACATTTTATTCTCACCCCATCCCACCCTATCTGCCCTTCCAGCCCCCTCCCTGAAGGCCATTCTTCTTATTACATCACTTCCAAAAAGTGTATAAATGGATTTATAGCCGCTTCATGCTTGACTGCTCTTTACAAATTTACCTATTCCTTCTACAATATGTAAAAAGCATATTGCAAATCACTGAAGAGTTCCGTGACCTTATAAATGAACTCAGCCTTTGGCTGTATTACTCTATCTGGTCACAGAACTCCTCAGTGACTTGCAATATCCTTACAACATACAGTAAGTGGGTACATTATCCCATATATAGTTATTATGAACATTGTTATTATTTACATTGCACCATACCCTTGCTGGGTACAGTGAAGTGCTATGTCTGATAGTAGAAAATTGGACTGAGGAGACCATAGTAGATGGGGACCACAACCCGCTATGTATGTTTATTTTATTTACAATATTTTCTGGTTAACAAATGTCAAATTTTAATACACTCCATTCAATCAACTAACCACATACATAGTAAAAAATGCATTAAAAGAATCACATGCCACTTGCACATTCCATATTACAGAATGATTTCAAATTTGTCAAGTTTGCCAAAATATGTACAATCTTCTTCCATAGGATAGTAAGATAAATAATGCAGGCTTCATGAAACCCATCTGTGAAGAGTGACCAAAGCTCATTGCCAGAAGGGTTCGGATTCAAACCAGCTGATCTCATTGATGTTTCTCGCAACTTTGTCAAAGAAATACAGTTTATCAATAGATGCTTAGTGGACTCCAATT
This sequence comes from Ambystoma mexicanum, assembly GCF_040938575.1. NCBI lineage: Eukaryota > Metazoa > Chordata > Amphibia > Caudata > Ambystomatidae > Ambystoma > Ambystoma mexicanum. The sequence goes on along the minus strand of NC_090929.1, from coordinate 503,390,790 downwards.
CCTTGTCCCTGCACAAGCTACAATTTCTAGCATGCCTAGGAATTGTTTGCCATGCTCTGTGAATTTCCAGTGACTTAACTACATCAAATGTTATTCTTAGATAGTCCCAAACAAGCATTTTACCCAATAAATGATATATGTAGCTAGGCAGTTGACACCTATCCTGAATGTACTTGATATAAAGGGAAGCGTTGCTTTTGCTGGCGAGGTTCACAATCAATTGCTCCCTGCAAATAGTAAAAAAAATCGGTTTCATAGTCTGCTTATACAGTTTCAGTGCATTACAAGGACATTTTCCCGTGCCATCCCAAGCCACCTATCTACAGTACATTTTATGTTCGTGCTAGAGCTAGGGAACATACGGCCTGCTCTGGTCTGTAAAACACTGTGAAATGAAGAGTGTGACACCAGTTGCCTGAACCAAAGTAACTGCTTTATTGCTGGTTGTCCTGGAAAGCAGTTTCTACAATAACATGGAACATATGAAGTGAGTTTCCCTCCTGGTGGAACTCCTTGACTTAAATTCAGTCTCTAGAAATATGGCTTAAATCCTAGGTTCGACGGTATGGGTGTATCAATTCAATCCTCGTACGCCCAGCTGTAGTCCCTCGCGTTCTCCTCCGGCGTTCGTCGCTCATATTATGCAAAGAGAAAATCACACTTAGTCCGCCTTCCCTTCTGTCTGATATAGGGGCTGGTGCAGTTGTGGCCAATTAGGATCCCCCCCAGGCCCTCCCCTTTTTCCCCAGGAAGAGGGCTGCCATGATGCCTGGTCGCCTCTGCCGGGTTGACTATACCGGGCTTCGAACTCTGTGGTGGGAGAAGTCGGACCCCCATCTAAGAGGCGCACCGACCGGGTAAACTGTGAAGCATTGTAACTACTTCTGTGCGTGGGCAATAGCGGGGCTGGTACTTCCAATGTCGCCGCCATGCCTGACTGTTATGTCGTCACCAGATCCAGGTAACGTGGAGTGGCGGACCTGGTGATCCCTTGGGGACTCCGCCTGTCCCATTAACGTGGGTTCCATCTGTGTCCTTTGCTATAGCGTTCGGATGAGGGCCTGCCTTGGAGGTGCCTGCCGGAACTTCCCCCTGTAGTGTCCATCACCCCGTCACAGACACCATAGACTAATTTATTGAAAGAGACATCTACAACGTTTACAAGCTTCCAGTATGTAATTAGAATGCTCAATTGATAATAGATTAGGATTAGAACAAAGTTGAATTCTAAGTAAATCGTCTCAACGGCTGTGTGAGGAGGCAATCTAAGCAGCCTTTTTAGTATTGTGGATTCCAATTTAGGAAGCTCCGTTCGGGATCAGGGGTGCCCAAATCTCTGCTCCATATAAAATAATGGGCACAGTTTTAGCTTGGTACAGCCTAAGCCGAGCCCCTATAGAGCATCCACCACCGGACCAAAGGATCCAATGGTGCCAGCAATCTGGCAGATCTTAACCTTGGTACCTTCCATCTGAATATTCCCGCAAAGTTTAGAATCCAATTGAATACCAAGATATCTATAGTCAGCGACTACCTCGATTGCCCTCTCCTTCATATGCCACATGATTGTAGAAGACTTCTTATTTTGTAGATTGAAGATCATGATTTTTGTTTTTACAATGTTCACGTTAAGGGAGTTTGCATCAACATAAGATTGTAAGGAATTCAGCAAGGCCTGCAACCTACCCGGGGTCAAGTCAAGGAGTACGAGGTCATCTGCATAACCCATCCATTGTATCAGAGCATCTCCTATCTTAGATGGAAGAATGGACAGGTTAGCCAGATATAAATACATCCTTGCTTGACCTCCATTACTAGTGTGAAGCCAGCTAGTTTAAGTGCCACACTGATCCATACAAACTTTAATCCTTAGCAATAATATATTTTTTTAAAAGACCCGCTATGTGAAGGAGGCCATGGAGGAAGTATATGGTGTATCTCCCTGTCTCCCAAGTCCATCGCTGGCGGCTTGCGTGTCACCTAACCTACTCAATTCAATAATCCTTTGCCAGCTGTGGTCCCTAGAGTTTGTGAGAATATATTGTCAAGACTCAGTTGGTCCACAGACCCGCAACTGTGGGAGTCCACAGAGCCGATAACAGTGAGAAGGAAAAGTGGTTTGCTGAGATTTGCAAGTCCTCAATTTCTGTTTGCGCACTCTTCCCATTTACAGTCCCGAGTCCCAGGTGGAACAGCTAGGCAGCAGCTTACCAGTTTGGGAGAGAAGAGCAAGTATGGTGCAGTCAGGCAGCACCGCTGGTGGCAATGCAAATAATAAATGGAGGCTGCCAACCCCCTTTGATTTGTGGAAGGATTTGTGGAAGGAATGACACAGAGACGTGTTACCTCGGTACTTCACTTTTTATTAAACTAAAGGACCTTGGTCCTTGCGGCTCCTCCTCTTCCTCCCTGGTACTGTGGCCTCACAGGATAGTAACTCACTTCAATCTCCGCCCGTAACTCCTCCCCCACACATATCTCTTTAGGTCCAAATCATATCTCTTCAATGAGACTACTGGGTCTCTTGATGATTCACCTCGCCAGCCAGCGCTCTCACTCTCAATTTCCAGTGACATCAGCTCTTCATGCTGTGCAGCTCCTCTTTCATCTTCTTCAGTCATCCCCTGTGTGTCCTGTTTCCCGGTATGCTCTTGGGCCGATGCTCTCTCTCTCCAAGTATGAGATGCTTGAAGAACGACGTGTTCCTGGTCACCTCATTCTTCCCATTGGTGGCGGTGACCATTGTCCCTTTCACTTCTGTCACCCGCAACAGCATGCTTTCATATCTCAAATCCATCTTCCTCTGTATCTTCTGTTTCACCAAGACTTCATCTCCTTCACCAGAAACCTTCATCTTCACCCCTCTCCTCCAGTCAGTTCATTCTTTGGCTATCTCCTTCCCTCTGGCATCTCACAGATAGGTTTCCATGACTTCTGCCTCTTCTGTCTGTGCCCCGTTTATTCCATCTGCCTGGGCTAGCCCAGTGGCTGTGTGGGGTGTGTTTCTGTAGTGCTTCAGCATGCGACACAGCACCTGTTGTATCGACATCCATTCAGTCACAGCCTTCTGTACTGTCCCTTTGATGGATGACATGAACCGCTCTGCCATGCCGTTGGCCTGGGGCCGCAGCAGAGTTATCTTCTGGTGCATGAACCCTGGGTGTTTCGTGAACTTGTGGAACTCGTGGCCTTTTAATGGTGGTCCATTGTTGGTTTTCACAATGTGGGGGATGCCCCATTCACTGAAGACCTCATCAATTACACCCGCCACCTGGGTGAATGCTGTGGAGGCAGTCCTCTTTACAAACTGATATCTCAAGAACTCATCCATAATCACTAGTAGGTAGTCTCCCATCTCCAGCGGTCCATAAAAGTCCATCGCAACTTCGTGCCACACCCTTTCAGGGGACTCGGTCACTTGTAGCAGGAGTGGTGGATCACTCTTGGCTGTACATTGTCACAGGAAAAACTTCCTGACTGCCTCCTCCACCATGTTGTCCATAAACAGGAGCCACACTGTCTGCCTCAGCATTTTCTTTGTCTCCCCCCACCCCGTGTACTTCGTGTGCCAGCAACATCATCCCCCTTTGAAAGGAAGATGGTACTACGAGGCAACATCCTCCCAGTAGTATCCCTTGTTCCGACACGTCCAGCTTTGTGCATACTGGACGGGCCATCATGCAATGCTTGTGCTACCTCTTGGGTCGTCAACACCGACAGCATGGCTTGCTCAGTGACGTAGCAGAGATACTCTGCATCCCCTTCTCTTGGTGGCTGCTGCCTAGAACTGTCAGGCTGGTAATATCCACATCCAACGCAGGAGCTGCTGAGTCCCACGATCCCACTAAGATGTCTAGCTCACAACTAAACTGAACAGCTGAGTACTAGACACCCCTTGGGGGAAGGGGGAAAAGTGGATAAAATAACAAATCAGACACTGGATCTTCTATCTTCATCCGGTCTCTGCATGAATGAAAATTGTTAAGCATTAAATAATATTACAAAACTAAACAACTATTATTTTATGAATATCAACAATCCTACCTGAATACCCTCTGCAAAAAGCCCAGAGGATGATAATTATTTCTATATATTTTTTTAGTTTTGAAATAACTCCAACTCTTTTACCCTAAAAGCAAACTTTGGTGGTCATGTTTCATAACTGTGCTGCTGAAAACCAATGAACTGAATGTCATTACAAGTGACTAAACTGATGGAGGTTCCTTGTGGAAATAAATGAACTTGAAGAAAAGAAAATGTGTTTCCAAACAATGTCAATAAAACTGTGAACACAAACTCCAGAATGTCTCAAGAAGATGAGTCTTTTGAATGAAGTACACTTGAAAAAATAGTTGAAAACACAGAAATAATCTTTTGTTTTCCTTAAAATGATACTATTTCCTTAATCAGTTCATTCCATTTCATTTACCTCTCTTTATGGAAATAGTTCAACAACCAAAGGAAATACCATTTAATGTTGAGTGCAGTTTTAAAGTAAAGTTATTCCTCAAAAACGTCTTTGCATGTAATGAGATGCATTTGGAAGATTCCTCATATAATATGGTAAACAAGTCTTATATATTTTCCTCTTTGTTAAAAAATACCTTGGCTCAAAAATAAATATCCTTCTTGGTGCTGCTTTTAAAAAACAAGGTTGCCTGTGCAGTCATTAACTTTAATAGCCTTTAAATATCATGTTTTCATGACTTAATCTCTGATGAATGAGTTGCCATGTAAAAACACTGGCTTCACAACACAACGTCTTTTAATCCTTGCACTTCAGAGGAGAAAATAACAGAAGATAAGGCTAACTTTGGCAGTTCATTTAGATTAATTACATAAAAAGTACTTAGCTTATTTTTTGCTTTAGAAGGCCTCTCAGCATTTTCTTCCACAGGGAAAATTAATTTCTTTAGAGTAGATGTAACTTGAATGAGTTGTTTCTTTTTCTTTTAGTGTTGAAGATATTTTCTTAAGAGTTTTCCAAGGCCCAAAACATAGGAGATAAACAGAAACATGACCAGCTCAGGAAACTAAACTAATGAAAGGCAGTTTAGAATGTTGGGAGTCACACCATTGTCAACCTGCCACCCAATCAGAACTCCTGCCTCTGCCCTCCATCTTGGCTTGGGGTATCTGCAGTACTCTGAATATGGAAGTTAAGGCCCAACCATTTTAACAGTGAAAGGACTATATTTAGTTTTTAAACCTAACAATGAAATAAACAAAGAACATAAGGATAATAATTCTTTAATTACCACCTATTTACTATGGAACCTGACAGTACCCCCTCTCCAAGCCCTCCCTCCCGGACCAGGCTTGAAAGGATACTTCCTATGAAATTTGGCGACAAAAATTGGAGCATGGACATCACTAGCAAATTCCCAAGAGCGTTCCTCAGGCCCAAAACCTTTCCAGTCTATTAAATACAGATGTTTTCCACGACTTCTTCTAGAGTCCAAAATTGCTCTGACCTCAAATTCTTCAGATTGATTCTCCACTAAAACTGAACTAGGAGGAACTCCTAATCTAGTTCCACCAACAAATGGTTTTAACTGACTAATGTGAAATGTTGGATGTACTTTTAAATTTTCGGGAAGTTTCAATCTAACTGCAACTGGATTTATCACAGTCTCAATCTCAAAAGGAACTATAAATCTTGGACTAAATTTAGTTCGACCCTTGATTTTCAAATTCTTGGTAGACAACCAGACTTTATTCCCAACACAAAATTCTGGCCCAGGCTTGCGTTTAACATCAGCAAATCTCTTATAACTAGCCTTACTCAATTGAAGTGCCTTGACTGCTTGTTCCAAATTTTCCTTCATAGTCTGTAATCTAATCTCAACTGCTGGACTACCAATGTCTTTCTCTATCTGTTCTCTAAGGAAACGAGGATGGAAAACACGACTACAGAAAAAAGGTGACATAGAAGTAGAATCCTTCATAGAATTATTATATGCAAATTCTGCTATCCAAATTAGATCTACCCAACTGTCTCCTGCTTGCAAGTAACATCTTAAGTACTTTTCCAACTCTTGATTAACACGTTCCACTTGACCATTAGTCTCGGGATGATATCCAGATGTTAATTTAACTTCCACACCAAGACCTCTACAAATGGCCCTCCAAAACTTTGAAATAAACTGAGAACCTCTATCGGAAATAACCTGACTAGGTAAACCATGCAGCCGAACAATGCCTTGAGAAAAATGCTGTGCCAAACTTTCTGCAGTAACTTCCCCTTTAATTGGAATAAAATGACTTTCTTTAGTAAGTAAATCAACAACAACCAAAATTGTAGAACAACCCTGATCCTTAGGGAGATCAACTATAAAATCCATAGAAATAGTATGCCACGGATGCGGCGGAATTGGAAGAGGTTCTAATAAACCCATTGGTTTACCCACATGTGACTTGGCTCTAATACAAGTCTCACAAGTCTTAACAAAGTTTAAAATGTCACTTCTCATTGTATCCCACCAAAATTCCCTCCTGACCAACTCTAAAGTTTTTCTAAACCCTGGATGACCTGAGAGTTTTGATTCATGACAATCAATCAAAATCTTTTCACAGAGCTTCTCTGAAGGAAGATATAATCTAGTGTCGAAATATGGTAAACCATTTTTAATTTTTCTCACTGGGTCCTGTCTCACCCATTCATCCATTTGTTCAGAAGTCATACAGTCTTGAATTTCTTTAGAAAAACTTCCTTCATCAAAAACTCCTGCCACAATAAAATGTTCAGAGGAAATCACAGGTTGTTGATCAATCTCCTTCAATTGTTCACTACCAGGAAACTGACGAGACAAAGCATCTGCCTTTCCATTTTGACTTCCAGGTTTAAAAGTAATTACAAAATCATAATCTGAAAAGAATAATGACCATCTTAATTGTCTGGGTGTTAAAGTTTTAGCTGATTTTAAAAATAAAAGATTTCGGTGATCTGTCAAAACTGTCACAGTGTGTCTAGCTCCATTTAAATAATGGCGCCATTCCTCAAAGGCTGCCTTGATCGCTAAAAGCTCACGATCCATGATGGTATAATTGATTTCAGCTGAAGAAATTTTTTGGAAAAATAAGCAACTGGATGCAGTTGTCCACTGTTTTCATTCCTTTGAGATAAAACCGCTCCCATAGCCAGATTGGAGGCGTCTGCCTCAACAAAAAAAGGCTTACAAGGATCAGGATGTAAAAGCACAGGTCCTGTAATGAAACGATCTTTCAAAACCTGAAAAGCCTCTTCAGCTTCTTCACTCCAAATGAATTTTACTCCTTTCTTAAGAAGTTTAGTAATAGGAGTAATGATTTGAGAGAATCCTTCGATAAATCTCCTATAAAAATTGGCAAAGCCCAAAGAACTCTGCACCTCCTTAACTTTAGTCGGAGATGGCCAGTCTTTGACAGCCTTAATCTTCTTTAAATCCATCTCCAACCCACCAGGAGTAATCACAAAACCAAGGAATTCAACTGAAGAAGTATGAAATTGGCTTTTTTCCAATTTTGCAAATAAATGGTTTTCTCTCAATTTTTGTAGGACCAATTTTACATGACTTTGATGTTGTTTCAAATCTTGTGAATAAATCAAAATATCATCGATGTAGACTACAACAAAAATGTCCAGAAACTCACGTAGAACTTCATTAATAAAAAACTGAAATGAAGCTGGGGCATTACATAATCCGAAAGGCATCGCTAAATATTCAAATAATCCATACTTAGTCTTGAAAGCTGTCTTCCATTCATCTCCCTCTTTTACTCTAACAAGATGATAAGCACCTCTCAAATCCAATTTAGAAAATATTTCAGCTCCTTGTATCTGATCTAACATAACTGAAATTAAAGGAAGTGGATATCTGTTTTTGATGGTTACTTTATTTAGAGCTCTATAATCAATACAAGTCCTCAATGTTCCCTCTTTTTTAGGCACAAAAAATAAAGGAGATGCCACCGGGGACTCGGAATGTCTAATGAAACCCTTTGCTAAATTTTCAGTTAAATACTCCTTAAGGTAATCGTTTTCCTTTTCAGTAAGTGCATAAACCCTGCTACAAGATAAAGTGGCTCCTGGTTCAAGTTCTATCTTACAATCAAATGGTCTATGAGGAGGAAGACCACCTGCCACTACCTCATCAAAGACATCACTGAATTCTTTGTAGCAATCAGGTAACCCTCCCATAACAGCTCCAATAGTATGAGAGTGAAAAAGAGCTCCAACCTCTCCTAAGAACCTTGCACCCTTAACATCATCAATCTGAGTATCTTCAAGGGATTTACCTTCAAAACAATGTTCCTTACAAAAATTGGAATTTAATTCAATCACCCTTCTGCCCCAATCAATCAAAGGATTATGATGTGTAAGCCAGGGCATGCCTAAAATAATCTTCAATTGTGGAGCATCGATAATCTCAAAAATCAACTCCTCTTCATGGTTCCCTGCCATAATCATTAGTAAGGGAGAAGTTTCATGTGTGATTGGTCCTGAAGTTAATTCTGATCCATCCACTGAACTAACCTGCTCAGATAAAACCTTCTTCACTAAGGGAATACCTAAACTCTTTGCTACTCCCCAATCCATAAAATTCCCAGTTGCTCCTGAATCAATAATCACAGGACCACTACCCACCAATTTCTTTTCAAAAATCAAGGATACATTAATTGTTATGTGAGGAACTGCCGCCTGAAGAGTATTGGCTACTTGATGATTCTTGCCGTCAGGATTTTGTACTTTCTTTGGAGTGTAAGGGCAGTTCCCAAGAAAATGTCCACTCCTTCCGCAATAAAGACAGAGATTATTATTTCTTCGCCTATCTCTTTCCTCCTTAGAAAGAGGTCCTCTAATTCTTCCTGAACTTTCTGAATTTTTTGACCTATAATCTCTATTTACAAACTCCAGCCTAGGTCTATCAAATCTAGGATTAGATTTATTCTCTTGTTTATTGTCTCCCCTCCTGCGCTCCAATCTTCTTTCATAGAGGCGAAAATCTAACTGTACAACTAAATCCATCAAGGCGTCACAAGAAGTTGGTCTATTTACCACCCCAGACAAGGCGTCTTTCAATTCATCCCTTAAACCTCTGTAAAAAAGGGATGCTCTCTTCTCTTCTCGCCAGTTACTTTCAACAACTAGAGTCTTAAATTGGGTAATATAACTTACTAACTCTCGATTCCCCTGTTTTAACTCAAGCAGTTCACCATCAACTTGTAAGGATTCCTGACGTTTATCAAATAATTTACTGAACTCCTCCTTAAATAATTTAAAATCATACAAAGCTAAATCTTTTTGTTTAACCAACACTCCTGCCCAACTAGCAGCCTCCCCTGAAAGATAAGATATCATAAATGTTATCTTTGACATATCAGAAGAAAACACATCCGGCCTACTTAAAAAATGTAATTCACATTGAGTGAAAAATGTTTGAAATCTTTTAGCCTCACCAGAAAAACGTTCAGGTGGTGCCAGAGGCACCGGTAAAATTAAAGACTTTAAACCTCCAATTGCTCCTAACCCAGAATCTCCTCTCTGTCTAGAACCTTCCCTTTCCAGAACTGGAGGTTCCAAAATCTGTTCTTCTCTCCTACCTACCAACCTTTCTTCTGACATTTCCTGAATATGTGTTACCTTAATATTTAACTCCTCAATCTTTTTATTTAAAAGGACATTCTCATTTATAGAAACCCTTAATTCTTCCCTCAACTCCTTAATCATATCCCCCAAGGCTTCCATAATTATTCTGGGAAGTGGTCTCAGCAGCTCAGGCGAAGTTAACTACTTGGGCCTTTCATTCTGTCAGGCTGGTAATATCCACATCCAACGCAGGAGCTGCTGAGTCCCACGATCCCACTAAGATGTGTAGCTCACAACTAAACTGAACAGCTGAGTACTAGACACCCCTGGGGGGAAGGGGGAAAAGTGGATAAAATAACAAATCAGACACTGGATCTTCTATCTTCATCCGGTCTCTGCATGAATGAAAATTGTTAAGCATTAAATAATATTACAAAACTAAACAACTATTATTTTATGAATATCAACAATCCTACCTGAATACCCTCTGCAAAAAGCCCAGAGGATGATAATTATTTCTATATATTTTTTTTAGTTTTGAAATACCTCCAACTCTTTTACCCTAAAAGCAAACTTTGGTGGTCATGTTTCTTAACTGTGCTGCTGAAAACCAATGAACTGAATGTCATTACAAGTGACTAAACTGATGGAGGTTCCTTGTGGAAATAAATGAACTTGAAGAAAAGAAAATGTGTTTCCAAACAATGTCAATAAAACTGTGAACACAAACTCCAGAATGTCTCAAGAAGATGAGTCTTTTGAATGAAGTACACTTGAAAAAATAGTTGAAAACACAGAAATAATCTTTTGTTTTCCTTAAAATGATACTATTTCCTTAATCAGTTCATTCCATTTCATTTACCTCTCTTTATAGAAATAGTTCAACAACCAAAGGAAATACCATTTATTGTTGAGTGCAGTTTTAAAGTAAAGTTATTCCTCAAAAACGTCTTTGCATGTAATGAGATGCATTTGGAAGATTCCTCATATAATATGGTAAACAAGTCTTATATATTTTCCTCTTTGTTAAAAATACCTTGGCTCAAAACTAAATATCCTTCTTGGTGCTGGTTTTAAAAAACAAGGTTGCCTGTGCAGTCATTAACTTTAATAGCCTTTAAATATCATGTTTTCATGACTTAATCTCTGATGAATGAGTTGCCATGTAAAAACACTGGCTTCACAACACGACGTCTTTTAATCCTTGCACTTCAGAGGAGAAAATAACAGAAGATAAGGCTAACTTTGGCAGTTCATTTAGATTAATTACATAAAAAGTACTTAGCTTATTTTTTGCTTTAGAAGACCTCTCAGCATTTTCTTCCACAGGGAAAATTAATTTCTTTAGAGTAGATGTAACTTGAATGAGTTGTTTCTTTTTCTTTTAGTGTTGAAGATATTTTCTTAATGGTTTCCAAGGCCCAAAACATAGGAGATAAACAGAAACATGACCAGCTCAGGAAACTAAACTAATGAAAGGCAGTTTAGAATGTTGGGAGTCACACCATTGTCAACCTGCCACCCAATCAGAACTCCTGCCTCTGCCATCCATCTTGGCTTGGGGTATCTGCAGTACTCTGAATATGGAAGTTAAGGCCCAACGATTTTAACAGTGAAAGGACTATATTTAGTTTTTAAACCTAACAATGAAATAAACAAAGAACATAAGGATAATAATTCTTTAATTACCACCTATTTACTATGGAACCTGACAAGAACTTGGGTGTTGTAAGATGTAATTGGCTGGGTGGTTGTCCCCCCTGGCCGGTGGATGATGGTATAATCGTATTCTTTACGGCCAATGTCCCACCTCTCTATTCTGGGCAGCATTTTTGTCCTCAGGTTGCCAAACAATGACAGGAGGTCTTGGTGGTCAGTTACATGGGTGAAGGTTTTCCCAATCACAAAGTGATGAAAGTACTCTTATGCCCAGACACCCGCCCGGTTTTCTTTCTCCGCCTGCAAGTACTCGCTCTCTGTCTGGGACAGTGCTTGGCTGCCGTAGGCCACAACAAAACTGGTGGGTGCCTCAGGTTGTTCACGTTGTGCCAGGATAGCCCCCAGTCCCACAGGTCTGGCATCAACCACAATCTCTGTGTGCCACACCAGGTTGAAGTAGGCCAAATGTGTAGTACTTGCTAACTTCAGTTTGATGATGTCAAACGCCCTCTGGCATTTCTGCGACCAGCGGAACGGCTCTTCCTTCTGCAACAACCTACACGGGGTTCAGTTGTAATAGCATATCATGGATGGTACCTTGCACACTAGCCTGCCATTCCTAAGAATGACCTGACGTCAGCCACTTGAGATGGTGCTGGAAGTTCGCTGATTGTGCGCACTTTCTCTGTGTCTGGTTTCATCCCCTGGTTTGAGAATATGTGTACATAAAATCACAGTTTGTCCTTGTTGATACTGAAATTTCTCATAGTTCAGTGTAAGCCCTCCTCTACTCAGGATATCGCACACCGCCATGTGGGCTTGATCATGCTCTTCTTGGGACTTTCCATACACCAGAATATCATCAGAGTAGTTTACAGCCGACATCACAGGAATTAGTAACTGCCTGATGACCTCCTGGAAGATTTCTGCGGCTGAAGATATCCCAAAGAGGTGCTTGTAACGAAACAGACCTTCGTTGGTGGAGAAAGTCGTGATCACTCTCCACTCGGGATGCAACTCCAGCTGGTGATACCCCTGGTTGAGGTCCAATTTAGTGAATTTAGTAGCTCGAGTCAGTTGATACAATCATATCCTTGATCTTGGGCCCTTTCCCACTCTATCGCGATGTTGGCCACCCTCATATCAATACACAGTCTTATCTTATTTCTTCCTTTGCCACTACGGCTAGGGGAGAAAATCATGGTGTGGAACCTGTCGCCCTCTCAATTATATCATTGTCCATCAACTGTTGTGGCTACCCCACACACAGCCTCCTGCAGGTGAAACCCTATTCTCCTGGGGTCCTGCGGGACGGGCCTGATGTTTTTCCGTCAATGTGTAACCATACTATAGTGTCCTTGAGCTTCCCCAGTCCTTGAAATAGCTCTGTAAATGCCTGTTTAATCACTTCTTTCCTCATCATGGCTCTGGTCATGTGCTACACCAAACCACTCCAATGTCCGGGTAGTGAATATCTATTAACCCAGTGCCTTTGCTGTGTGATAGCTGTGTAAACACTTCCCGCTGATATGATATGATATGGCATTTGTAACGCGCCTATACACAAGTGCTTCTAGGGCTCCTAAGTACTTAAATGGTGGTGTTGTCTGTCTTCCCATTGTGCAATAATGTCCTCTGAAACTGTCCCCATGATGGTAGCAGCGTGCTGGCTCCCCACTGGAAAATGCGTACTTTAGACTGGGTTAAATCTCTCCTGTCTCCCATCTGCAGAAATACCTGCTCTCCCATTATGTTGATGGTGACGTCTGTGTCAATCAGGAAGCAGTGTGTCGCTTCGCCCATCTTGACCATCACCTTTGGGGCATCAGCTCCTTTTTGCTCTCTGTGCATTAAATTGACAAACTCGTCTATGTTTTCAAAATATGGCTCTTGTGAGTACTCCTCATATTCATACTATGTGTCTCTGGGATATTTGTACTGGTCTGGGCCGTACCCTGCCTGTGGTGGCTACTCCTTGCTCGGGGCTCACCATAGTCCTGACTCTGGTCCATGGCCCTTATCGTACTTCTGTGCAGCGGTGGTTAGATTGGTTGTGGCCTTCACTGCTTTTGTGGGGTAGGCCTGGTGGGTGAGTGCCAGCTCATGGGTGTCGTCTGTGGTTGCCGTCCAGCCAGGAAGGGTCTCCCTTCTCGCCAGACCATGTGGAAGTAACCTTCCCTGCCACATTATGAGCATCTTCGGCTGATGGCTGGGCACATGCCAGCATGAGGAAATGCCTGGCCACAGCAATAGCATAGTCTCTGTGGACGGGGGCTCATCCGCACCTGCATGTACCCGTCTCTCTGCGGACCTTGTGTCATGGTCAAGTTGTGACCAGAACCACTTTCCATCTCCTTGGTCACCGAGAATGCAGCAACGGTCTCCTCCTTGTCACAGTTCTTCTTGGGCGGCTCCATGGCAGTTGCCTGGATCTCAACTGTTTCATGGACTCTCGCCATCTCTATGACCTCATCAATCGTAAGCAGCTTCTTCAGCAGTTGTTTCCACCATAGTGTGGATGACACACAGCCCTCTATGACACGATGCAAACCGCCTCGTCATCAGAGAAGTCGGAGAACTGGCAGTGGACCAACTTCTGCCGCAGTAGAGTGACAAATTCTTCCATGCTCTCATGTGGAGATTAATGACATTGATTAAATACTTATCTCTCATAGTCTCTATTGGGTTGTATCCACCGTCCCTCTTCCGTGGAGCAGGAGCTTTTCCCGACCCTGCAGGAGCAGTGGTCCCCCTTGCTGCAGTCATCCTGAATTGCCTACGAATTTCTGGTAAGCGTCTCAGAACTCAAGCGAAAATCGCATGTCCCGCTGCTAATTCTGCCTATTGAGATGCCCTGCTGCAAGAAAATATTTGCAGCCTCTATGCTGTGATCTAGATGCCAACAGCTGCCTGAGACCCATTGCCACCATTACCCACCACAAGGAGTTTTGCACCTTCAAAGATGGCCGCCCGCAATCTCTCATCGACCTCCAGTGCTTAACTGAGCCCAGCAGAGTATGCTGAGCACCGATTGGCTATTAATCTGATCTAAGCCACCTATCGTGAGCCGGTAGGCAAAGCCGGCCCACTCCTACCAAGGCCCAGGGAAACAAGGCCAATACCTGTCCTAGCCTGTCCCAGCCTTCCTTGCCGTTCGCCCAGAACCTCTGCCCTTTTTCTGGTCCACTGCCGCTGTGACCATCAGCACTGTGTATTGAGCTCTCGCCAAGACTAACTGCCACTGACTCTTTGATACAAACATGTCTCCGTAAGTCTAGCAATTCTATTATTGATTACTTGCGCTACACTGCCTTGTTTTACCTATGCTCCTGTATCTACCTGTGCTATCTATTAGTATATTAGTAGTATCTATGCTCCAGTAGAGTTTAGGTTTGCTCTGCACCTTATGCTTGTCCTCATATCCGTTCATTAGAAAGAACTGTAAAGGTGTAATTTATTGTCTGCGAGCCACAATATTGCCCACCATGATTGTAGCTCGAGCAAAGCGCAATGCCTCTCTATTATAATCGGCATCTAGCCTAGCACTGCCTCCCACCTAGCCTATCCGAGTAAGGTTTCTCATCATAATATTCACTGTAACCTAATTGCATATTATGCCTACCTTGTATACACGTGATGAAACTGTATTTTGGCAAACCGCATTTAGCCCTTCTGCTAGAACTGCTTTTCTGCACTAACACAGCTGAACTATATGATATGCCTATGTTGCTCTGTCCTAGGCCACATCTGCCATTTTGAGTTTACCTATGGTCTCTTATAGTCCACATTGCCCTCTTGACCGTGCCTTTTCCTGTTCGTGGGCCACATTTTACCATGCTCCTTACCAGGCTTACTTACCACTGTGAACATATGCGTGTTAGCACATTGTATTGCCCACTACAATCTGTGACTACAGCACTTGACTCTGACTATTGCCTAGCCTATTAACTAGCCCAGTAGCGAAGTTAGAACCTCTGAATAGTTGTTTTAGCCTTATCCTAGTCCACTGTGCCCTAATCGAGTGACCGCCTACTGTGCCAGCCTTAGGATCCTGTGCTCTCATCCCACTTATCTATATGACACATTATATAGTACTATATCCTCAACTCTAGCAGAATGCATTTTAGCACAACCCTATTAACATACGCCCCGCTGCTGTTATTACACTTTATACTGGTAACTATGGACCAATTTAAACATCACCCTGCCCTACTCTCCACAGAAACTCTAGGCTTCACGCTAGACTCTCCACCCTCTACGAATCGTAGTTACCTAGTTACTCATTATATAGTACTATATCCTCAACTCTAGCAGAACTCGAATCCCCCATATCACCACCTCAACCCACTTATCTATATGACACATTATATAGTACTATATCCTCAAACGTACCCAAAGACAAGCAATGGTGTACCAATATTCAAAATGCCCTCGCAAATAAAGTAAAAACACTACAATCAAAAATTGCTATAAAAAAGCCTCGCTCACTCTTAGGAAATTCCCAGCACGCCCACGCTCAAACCTAGCCTAACATCCTTCAAATTCACTAAAGTTTCCACTCATGAAACTGAAAAAATCATTGCCTCACTAAAACCATCCAATTGCAAAGGCGATTACTGCCCGGCCCAGATAATCAAGGATGCCGCCAGAGACCTTGCCCCCTTCATCACTAAACTCATCAATGCCTCCTTCTCATCTAGCACTGTCCCAAGTAGCTGAAAAGAGTCCTGGGTTCTCCCCCTGCTTAAAAAACAAACCATAGACCTCTCCATCCCCACCAACTATAGACACATCACTACTGTCCCTTTCCTCCTGAAGATAATTGACAGAGTGGCCTATCTCCAAATCCAAAAATACCTGGAGACCAACCAACTCCTTGGCACTCGTCAATCGGGCTTCAGAACGCAACACGGCACTGAGACCGCCCTTATAGATCTCAAAGCCCAAATTGACGAGCTCAACGATAAAGGAAACACAGCTATGCTACTCCTCCTTGATCTGTCGGCGGCTTTTGACCTAGTGGACCACGCAGTACTCTGCAAACACCTAGCGTCAGCCGCCTACTTCTCAAGTGAAGCCATAGCCTGGATCCAATCCTTTCTCGACAACAGAAGCATGCAAGTCTTCTCCACCTTAGACTCTGCAGACCCTATCCAGACAACATGTGGAGTCCCACAGGGCTGTTGTGTCTCGCCAACAATGTATAATATCTTTACTAAACCTCTATTCGACAAATTGAACAGACTGGGTGTCACCTACACAAATTATGCAGACGACACCCAGATCCTCATCCCCCTTTCGGCAATTTCACTACGGATACAGCTTTAGTAAACAAAATGTACACCCTCATTCAGGCATGGATGGCAACCCATGGCCTCTGCCAGAATGACGAAAAAACAGAGATCCTCATTCTAGGCTCAACCAACAACCTAAAAAAACTTGATTCCAACTACAGCTCCTTCAATATCGATGGCAATATAATCCCCGTCGCCAAAGAGGTGAAAACCCTCGGTTTCTATTTGGACTCCACTTTGTCCCTAAGGAAACAAGTGAACTCCCTGGCCTCATCCACAGCCTATACCGGTAAACTTATTAAAGCATGCAGACCCTTCCTCTCACCAGCTAGCTGCATTATCCTAGCCAATGCACTAATCCTTTCAAAACTGGATTACTGCAATGCACTTTATGCAGGCACAAATAAATACATCATCAATAAACTTCAAACCCTACAAAACAACACGCTCAGAACGGCCCTGAACCTCCCAGCTAGAGAGCATATCTCAAATGTGCGGAGAAAATACAACTGGCTAAAAATTAGCGATAGGATCACCTTCATAATTGTCACACTAACATTCAAATGTCTGAACAATGCAGCCCCCCCATACCTTAGGGATAGAATAATAAGAAAAACCACTGCACGACCAACCAGAACAGCCAACTCTTTCTGCCTCCAAACCCCTAGATTGCGACTAAAAAAAACAGGAGGTAATAGCTTCCCTGTGCAAGCAGCCCAGTACTGGACCGCCCTACAAGTTGAACTAAGAAGGGACCAGCCTTACAACAGCTTCAGGCACCATACCCGCACCTTGCTTCGACGCAACGACCTCTGAAACCGGTGACCCTGAGCATTGTGATCTGATGACACACGTACCCCTCCACTCTTACATGTAAAATGTACATAATGTATTTACTGTATATAATGTGTTACCTTTCCACCCTTACATGAATAGAATGTACATAATGTAATTACTGTATACAATTTATGTTACCAACAACCTGTGATATGCAACCTGTAACCAAGTTCTAAGCATTCTTGTTATTCTGTGCGCCCAGCTACCCAAGGGTTTTCTGGCGCCCCATAAATAAACAAAAAAACAAACAAACAAACCAGCTTCTTGTTCAGTGCTGCCACAAGATCATCATAGGTGGTCCTCTCCCCCGTTGGGATAGTCTTGAGAATACCTTTAACCTCCTTCCCAGCAAGGTTCATGAAAATGTCCTTTAGGACTGTTGACTTCTCTTCCCCAGCAGCCCTGATGAAATTGTCGATTTCTTCGACCCATTCGGTCCAACGTGGCTCCTTGTCATGTGGATGTTGCAAGATAAACAGGTATGGATTCCTCGAAACAGTGTCTGGTGCCAGCCACCCCTGTCTGTGCAGCTCTGGTAGCAGATATGAAATTCCCAGGGTGTGGGCATCTGCTTTGGGCCAGGCAGTGTTCCCCCAGGGTAGCAATCAGGTCGAGTCACTCACAAAGTCCCTATGCACAGTTCCTCAGAGCAGCAGTATCCAACTTGCTGGCAATTCAAATTGCCCCAGGTCCAATGAAACACTCTCTCCCTGTAGTACCAGAGGCATCCACTGGAGGGTGATTGCTGCACTATACAGCACTTTTCTCATGGTCTTCGGGAATTTAAAGAAATGATGCCGGCATCCAACGTGTGCCACAGGCATACACGCATGGTCTTACACACAGCTCTGTGTAGATGGGGCCAGTGTTGGGATCCCACGGGGACTCCTGCTAACAGGAAAGGACTGCTCGGCAGCACCATAGGTGGAGCGAGGGACGTGTCACAGACGCATGTAGCAGGCCCGGCTCCAGGAATTTTCATCTGGGTGGGCCCGGGTTCTGACCAGAGGGGCCCACATTTCATTGGGTGTAGGTCTAGGAGTACCCTAATCAAAGTGCTGGCGTGAATCCAGATTTCCCATTTGCACTGCTCTATAAAAAACAGTAGATAGCAAAAGAGAAGCAAGGCAAATAGTGTTGCAACTTTAATCTACCTATCTTCCCTTCCCATCTGCTCTCCCCTTTCTGTTATATCTGATCCTCCTTCACCTTTCACCGTCCAGACACCTTCCTGCAGCTGCCTAACCACCGTTCCCATTTACCTACCCTTCCACCTATTCACAATAGCACCCAGCACACCTTTCCTGGCCTGGCTTGGGAGAATTGAGGGTGATGCCTCCTCATCTTCCTCTGAGAGGCTGAGCAGTGAGGCCCCCAGTCTTTGTACCATCTCAGATGGTGTCTGCCCAACAAAACCTTCCTGACCACTGTGGCTACTCCCAGCAGACCCCGGAGGAGATGCTTTTTCATCTCTCCATCTTGATGTTAAAGATATACCCCCTAAACCCCAGAATACTGGAGCAAGGAATAGGAGATTTTATTTCCTACAAAATTACATTTTTTTCAAACTAATTTTTATTTTCAAGAACAGAACATACCATGTGTGTGAGTGTGTGTGTGTGTGTGTCTCCTAATGCCTGTTCTGCCCATCCATTAAACCATGAGTGAGACTTTTTGGAATAGCTTATAATGCGAACTGAATCACTTCTAGGGGCACCTCATTTTAACAAGCAAGGCATAGTGAAAAATAAAATGCTCAGGATCACACACTTTGGTTAAGTGGTAAAGCCATAATTTCAGACTAGCCTGAAATGTAGATACTACACATCTTCTGAGCTCAAGTTGGTACAAATATATGTTGAATTTTAGCTTTGAATACCTAAAATAATGCTCAATGATATACAGATTACTTTAAAAATGCACAAGTCACATGATAAAACAACCTGACAATATATTCATCATTGTAGAAACATGTTGATGAAAAGATTAAGGGGGGCATTTTGTTTTGAATTATAAACTGCATAGAGCAGGATTCTCCTGTTTACACTTTTTTGCAAAAAGGGCCATTCTTTAATTTTAATTGTTTCCACCCAGTACTGGAAAAGTAAAGAGTAAAACACAGGCGAAAATCGCCTTTGCTCTTTACTTTACCACTACTTGTCTGGAAAAGTGTAAATCACTTCCACAATTAACAATTGTGGGAGCCATCCACAATGGATTCCTTTTGACTCTGTCCACTTTTGCCTGGTGTAAAAGTCAGGCAGATCCCATAGGAATCCATTGGTTTTCTGCCAACACAAAAATATATGCTGGTGGAATATCAATCAGATTTGGCAGGGGGACCTTGTTAAGTTTGATCTGCTCTCCAACTTCGACTGTCAAATCATACAAAATCCTACAGTTTATAAAAATTGGAGCTAAATGCATTTAGTGCCACTTCTTCCACTCCGCTTGACCTGGAAAATAATCCCCTATGACTGTAGCTTTATTTTTCCCATCCTGAATGGAAGCCTATAAGGTCCAGCATAGCAATTAATGAGAACTTTCAAAAAGTCTGATACAGCCACAAAGTGAAATGAAATGCATGACAAGGTTATTGTTTCACACAGCTTGTTCTGTATCCCCTTAATTACTAATCACCCAAACAGCTTCTTAAAACCCTATATAATTTTTTTTGTTTAATGTGCCACAGCAATGGTCCCTGCCTTTTTACCTTTTTTCATCTTTAATTTATTTCTAAAGCGCTAGGACAGTGGCCCCGAAGGCATAAGAGCGCTGACATTACATACAATAAAAACATAGAGCTCAGAGAGGCTTCATGAGAAACCTGAGGGAAACTAGTGGAGGACAAGGATCAATTTACTTGAAAAGAAAGGTGTTCAGGACACGTTTGAACCTGGGAAGGCTGGCACACAGCCTCAAATCAGGCAGAAGAGTATTCCACAAGTGAGGGATTGCGGCTGGGAAGCATCCATTTTGCACCTGTACCAGCTTGGCCTTTGGGGTGAAAAGCAACCCAGTGTTATTGGATCTTAGATTACGCCAGTTAGATAGCCACTTCAAATGTGCTGCCATATAAGAAGGGCTTAGTCCATACATGCAAGCATGTGCAAAGGGTATGAAACTTGATTCTCTTTCTAATGGGGAACCAATGTAATGCTCTGCGTGCTGTTGAAATATGATCTGTCTCACGCATACCAATAACGAACCTCACTGCCTTGTTCTGCACAACTTGCAGACAATTGAATTCTCCTTTGCCTACCCCAAGTAGACTGCTGGCACAGAAGTCCGGGCAGCTCCCAATGGTCGCCCTGGATAGGGTGGCACAACTGGAGGCCTCAAGGAATGGTCTGGTTTGTGCAAAAAGTGTAATGTAGTATGTTGAGTTAGACACTAGGCCACTGATATATGACCTCATTGAGAACTACTGGTCAATAGTGATCCCCAAGGTTTTTACTTTTTTCAAAGCGGGGAGCAGACTGTCTACAATTTGAAAGAATCAATAGGACTGATCAAGCTGGCGCCACTTGGGGCGGGTGCCCAGGATAATATTCTCAGTTTTTGAGTTATTCTGGGCTAGGCCATTATACAGCATCAGCTGGATTTTAGCCGTATGTGGCATTAATGACCTCAGTGTCTTTGGAGTGGTCATCTGATAAAGGGAAAAGGCACAGTATCATCAGCATATCATAGCACTTTCTGTTGTAAATAATCTGCCTCTGAGGCACGTTAAAAAGAAACATTCTCAATGGTAGGGCCTTTTCAGCCATGCTATTTGCATTTAAGGGTAGAGGGTAGAACAAGGGGTGGGGGGCATTGGCATTTTAACCTTGTCCAGATGTTAAATTCACCTCTGATGGCACTCTTTAGAAAATATTGAAATACTGCTTTTTAGTAATAAAACATGTGCACCTTTTATACTGTGCCCGCAACATTATAGAAAACACTCTTCTTTTATGTTATTTTACGGGTGTTCATGTTTCATTTCCGGCACTGCGTAAACACCTAGCACCAAGCATTACATATTCTGTTTGCATGCAACTTCTGTAAAGTTACTCAAACAGAATGAGGTTATCAAGTCAGTACCTATCAGTTTGAATCACGAAACGTTCTGGCAGAATAGACTAGGCTTCCAAACAAAGATACATTCTATTTAAGTCGCAGCCCCACTGGTAAGTATGCATGAGAACATCTGAAACTGGTCAATACTTGCCAACCTAGCCTTATCATTTTCAGGTAGGGCCTTGTTGGACCAGCACAGTGAGGTGCAGCTTGATTCCCTAGGCATAGCAAGCAAGACACCCACATCTGGGCAAATACACATTCACTTTGGGAGACAAACGGAAGCCAACATGCATTGACAAAGCCAACAGCTTGGGATTTTGATTAGGCATGGATAGGCATTTGCCAGGCACTGCCATAAGGGTACCACATGTGGGTGCTAAATGGCAAAAGCTGGAAAAATGGGCATATGATTGCATTGCCTGGCAAATGTCGGCTAATACCTATGCACAAGCAAAAACTGATGGAATGTGATTGCTTCTTTAAGACAGGACTTTAGTGCACTGTCACTGAGGCATTGACAAATATATTGAAAATCAACTGGCTGAAGACACTCATTAAGAGAACCAGGAGTTCATTTACAGAGGCAATTAAGTAATTAAACACTCAAAAGAATTCTTAGATATAACACTGGCAGGCCCTATATAGCAACACATTTGGTGTTAGTTTGTGATAGAGCTTGCTCAAAGAGTTCTAGAAAGGTTGGGTTTTGGTGATGAGGCATTAACATAGCCATAGCTAGTCATTAGGTGGGTAAATGACCAGACACCCCCATAGGGTGTGCGTTTCTCCTCACATTTTATTGCAATCCTATCTGTGTTTCACAGCATGTGTTCTGGTTGCACCTAACAGCTAAAAAGTCTCTGAATCAATTAGAACCACTGTCATTGCTCTGGCCAACCTTCCATACCATTGTTTGCATATCAGACTTGGCCCTGTCACTAATATCAGAAGCCCGTCGCAAACTGCTAGACCACATGGCCTAAAAATGCATGTGGTTACTTGTGTTCCAGTGCAAATGGAACACAGCCTAGCAATTGATATTGAACTGCACATTTTGGTGGCAGCACCAAAAGTAATTTGCTAATGGCTTGTCCCCTTCTGTAATAGCACATACATACTACAGAATTATGGCATGGAAATGTTGCGCAGAGAAACGGTAGTGGTTATGTTTAATTCAAAGCCTTGCATCTATCACTTTTTGATTTTACTACACTCTTCCCCTCCAGAATTAAATGTGTGTTACTACCAATCTTATCTTTTCACTTGGACTCCACACTATCCTTTGACAAACAGGTCAAATCCCTTACCTCGTCTACGGCTTACACATGCAAACCTCTTAGAGCTGGTAAACCGTTCCTCTCTGACTATAGCTGTCTGATCCTGGCTAGAGCTCTTATACTCTCTAGAATCGACTATTGCAATGCACTCTACATTGGGGCTAACAAATCCACCACTAATAAGCTCCAAACGATACAGAATAATGCCTTAAGAGCAGCCCTTGGAATAAATAAGAAAACCCACATCTCTGCCTTGAGACATCAACACAAATGGCTCTCCACATCCAATAAAATACTTCTAAAAACACTCTCTCTGACACACAAAGCCTTGAACAACGCGGCCCCCAGTTACCTTATAGACAAACTTCAGAGAAGAACTTCTCTCAGACCCACTAGAACGGGGAACACTAACTGCCTAAATATCCCCAAATACAAACTTACTACCATCGGGGGCAACAGCTTCACTGTTAAGGCAGCCAGAAGCTGGAACTCACTGCCCCAGAAGTTGAGAGCTGACCAACCATATCCACTTTTCAGGAAAAACTTAATAAAGCATATCACTGCCACCAATCCTTAGCTCCCCATCACCCTCTCCCTGAGGACACTATCCTGCAATCAAGAAACAGTATATCTTGCTATACTCTTTCTTTATGTAAATACTGCAGCCCATGCATTTGTAACCATATAAGTTTTATATCCTAGTGCTTGCACCCTTGCTCCAGCCCTATTGTTCATATTGTGTATATCCTGTAATCATGCAATATTGCTTCAGTCCTATTGTTCATATTGTATATATCCCGTAATCATGCAAACGTGCCAGTCCTATTGTTCATATTGTATATATCCTATCTGTAACCTGTGTATACGTAATCATGTAAGCCTTGCATTTCCTTGTCATTGCGCCCTTTTACTTACGAGTCTGGTGCGCTTAACAAATGAATAAACAAACAAACAAACTTGTACTCAAGTAGTTAATGCAGCAGAATATATACTTTGAATTTAATTTGTAAGAGCCACCAGTCAGATGACGCACCTTCTGCAGAAATCTGTGTTCAAGCAACTTTAACTGTCATTTATATTGTTTAATATAATTAACCATTTTATTAAGCATGATGTGAAAAACCCCTATGTTCCCACAAAAAATAAACATACTTTAAATTACAGAAACCAAAATTGTGATTTTAGGTTTGAGAATATAGTTGTAGGCAGCCTGCTTGAATATGTGTGCTACCTCACTTAGAGTTGTGAATGGCCCTCCATCTCCCGGGTCATTTGTACTTTCATAGCTGTGGGGCATAAATCATTGTCTAGGGCAAGAAAACAAATCCTGGCTGGGCCTCCTGCAGTTCAGCCTCTCAGAATGATGTCTCTGAGATTGCTGATGAATGTTTAGAGTGACATCCATGCTCCACTACCTTGGATACTAATGGTGTATTACACCACTGACATGACCTCCTTTGTAGGGGGGGCCAGGGGCTGGCTCTGAGGGGGCCTGGCCCCCCTGTACCTCCTGCTGGAGCAGGGCCTGGCATGTAGGCTGGATCCCCACAGGGATAACAATGAAGGACCACTCAGCACACAGCAAGGATTGGGGACGCGTCAGATGCAGGACGCTGGAGCAACACAGCTGCATGCGTCAATGGACGCAAGATGTAGGAAGCTACTCAATGTAGCAAATAGGACACGGCAGCAGTCACGGCTGCAGGCAGGCATTGGCTTGTTTCCCCTTGTCGCCAGTTGTTAACCCCCTTACATTTCAGAAAGGAACGACACAGAGACGTGTTAACTCAGTACTCCACTTTTTATTAAAATAAAGGACCATGGTCTTTGCGGCTCCTCTTCTTCCTCTCTGGTGCTGTGTCCTCACAGGACAGTAACTCACGTTAATCTCCCCTCGTAGCAGAGGCCACAGAGGATATTGCTCCACCTTGCAGTGCTGCAACACACTCCATTAGCCTGTTGTTAAGTGCACATTTGTAACCGGTAGTTCCTTTGCCCAAGCCCCAGCCTCAAGTCACGCTCACACATTAAAACCACATGGAAGTTAAACAATTAAAAAAGACACAGCCAATCCCGCATGGGGATCAAAATGGGTGGGAGTCTCTGAGTTGTGGAGGAGAGTGAGTGGAAGTGCAGCGTGGGGAAATTTTTTAAGAGTCACGCGTGGCTCTGAAGGAGAAAGGCGACGGTGCAGAAGGAACCAGTGAGAGAGTTAACAGCAGAGATGAAGGAGGGCGAAAGGAGTGTGCTGTAGCTGGTGCAGACAGAGCGGAGGTGAAGGAGGAATGTAGAAATGTATGGGAAGAAACCACAAAGGAGGAGGTGGAGGGAGAGAGTTAAAACTGCAGGGGAAGTCAAGAACTCATGAGGGAAGAAGCGAGGAATGTGAGTCTTGTTAAGGGAAGGAGGAGTGGGATCACAAAGAGTGAGGTGGAGAACAGCAGAAAGGGGAAGGGGAAGTGACCAGCCGGAGGTGCCTAAGAACAAGCATTATGAGAGAGGGGGCTAGTGAAGACATAAGGGTCTGTAGAGACTTTAGAATTGGCGGATGAATCAAACCCATGAGGAGCTCCTGGCAGCCAGGAGAAGGGGTGAGGCCTGACAACCAGTTTGACACCTGACCCAAGGCACCAGGGCAAGTGGTGCTATGTAGTCAAAAGGCCAAGGAGAAGTGCAACATCCTGACGAATCCAAAGAAAACAAGAAAGACATCATACAGGATCACGAAAGAAGTGAGGGACCACCTAAAACCTCAAAAGACTGCCGGTGACTCTTTTTCTGCCAGGGTGGCAGAAGGAAGGAATGAGTTGTTTTGCAAAGCCCCACCCCGCGACCTCAGTTAAACGTTATTGTCTATTGTCTATAATAAACCCTTTGAACCTCATATCTTGGTTTCGAGTCATCTGTAAATCGACTCTAACAGGACCCAATAGCCAATTCATTAAAATCAGTCATAACCGTTAATAATTCCAACAGAGCAACTGCAACAATTGTGGCGTTGTGATTAAACAGTGGTAGGACATTCTGAGATGCCTTCACTGGGGTGAAGCGTTATGCAGGCCATAGTGGTGCGATGACGTTTCCTGCGTCTGAATAAAGGGAAACCAGAATTAGGAGTACAAGAGTGAGTACAGTAAGTAACTGGAGCTATTTTAAACCACATTCAAACAGTACATTTCAACATTAGAGAATGAAAAGTTGTCTGTTTTCAGCCGAAGTGGCCCTTGGTTGTGCAATACTTTTTTGAGGCCCAAACTAACTAAACAGATGTGGGTTGCTGGCCCAGAAACAGACATATTTGGCAGTAATTCTTCGTGCCAGTAGCAAGGACTGCAAGGAAGAACTCGAGCAAACTCAACACTTCACCTTTCGCAAGCACTGAGAAACGAGAAATTAAAGGTGATACATGAAAAGAACACTGCCTGTTTTATGTGTAACCTTACGGGCTGTACTATGCGATATCATTCGCATGTCTTGATACAAATTCTCTATAAAAAATAAATGTTCAACTCCTAACCTTCAACACCCCATAAATCCATTGCGGGCCTTTTGATGTACCACCTAATCTGAACGAATAGACCAAAGGCACATTTGATCTCACTTTGAACATGTTTTTCTCTTTCAGCCGAATCGTCCGCTGACGGCGACCGCAGAACTGACTTTGAAAGGCGACATCACGGAAACGTACCGCATCCTTATCACAGCCATGGTGGTATCAGCTTGAAGACGCGGAAAATCATTGAATAAGGCAACACCGGCATGAGAAAAGAGAGCCCGCTTATAAAACATTTTTTCTAAAACAGATTAAAAATATATTTATTTTCGTATCCATTTTGCCACCCTCAGTACAATAAAATGAATAAACATGATAATAGTAATGAACAAATCGCCTGTCCTTTAACGTTTTTCCTTTATGGATCGAAATAAAATATGCAGACTTAAGACGTTTGGTATGAGTTTGATTTATTGGAAAAATTGTATACCCACTTGAATCAGGTTTTCAGCTGGCTGCGAGTTCCTGGAACAGACGGCAACACAGTTACCAAAGGTCATTCCATCTCGTAAAGACAATCGTGCTTCTATTCCTGCTGCTCGCTTTAATTGCTTTCACTTTTGCCATGATGTCATGATGATACCCATCATCTCTGTTTAGATATTCATTACAAGGCAAACAACAAAATGGATGCCCGTTTTGTGTGCACTATCAGAAATGAAACATTGGCAATATGATGAACTGCTCCCGATCCTTTTGAAGACGATATCCCAACTAGAATGATTAGTAGAGGTAAGCAAGCATATTGCCTCATATTGCAAATTCCTTCGCTTTGCTGCATGTTGATCTCGCTTTATCCTGGCTTTTATTGACTAGGGTGTCCGGTGCAGAGGCCAGCTTCATCGATTGATATCGGACAAAAACAAGAAATGGTGCCTCATTCTCCAGCATGGGGTTTGGCATGGATTCACATGCTCATGAATATTCCCCGTCGTCAGGCTGGGAATCCTCAGTAAAGAAAAAATCAGTATCTGTTTAATTTCTGATCTGTCTTTGTTAGTAGTAACCAATCACTGGTCTCTGGGTCATACTGCCCCCAGCCAATGACTGCCCTCTCCCTAAGCCCCACCCCTGGCAGCCATCCTCAGATTTTTACCGCACGTTCAAGTGTTGGGAGTTCTCGTGCTATAGCTCTCGAGCTTTTACTGCGTTTAGCGCTTTTTCAAAGAAATTAATCTCATTTTTTCGGTTTAATAGAGCCTCAAGCTCCACCGTTTCTACTACTGATCAACAGGGACCCGTTTCGGATTTTTCTACGCCCCCAAGGGTGAAGTTTTCATTGAGTTATGCTTCTTGTAGGATTCCAGAAGTTTCTGAGGCCTACCTCGCGGACGAGAGGATCATGGCCCAGGAGAAGGGAAGCTCGACTCCCGGCAAACTGTTCAGGATCTGCCCTGGATGCAACCTACAGAATGTGTTCAAGGAGGACAAGCATTCGAAATGCCTATACTGCCTCCACGAGGACAAAACGCATGTGGAGAAGGACTGTGCGTTTTGCATGAACATGTCGGATCGGACTATGAGGGATCGTTGGACCCGTCCCTCCAACTGGCTGGAAGGCAAGAGCCCAGCAGGTGAGAAGAAGAAGTCTGAGCGGTCTTCTAAGTCCTGTGAGGGCACCCCGGTGACGGGGGCCCAACAGAAGGCAAAGCACTGCGAGTCCGCGGGCACCGGGAGCGCCGAACGGTCGGACTCCTCGGCTGTCGGGCAGGGCGCACCTTCACCAACGCCATCAACCACGAGCCAACGCTTTGGCTGAGGGAAGAGAAAATCCGAGAACCCGGCTAAGCTTCTGGAGAGGCCCCGGTCGATCTCGAAGGAACCGGCTGAAGAGGAGCGAGGCGGTGACCCTCCCCCTAAGGTGAAGGCCTCAAGCGCTCCCAAGGTGGTGAAGGCCTCTATCCCGGCCAAGGCTTTGATTGAGGGAGTCGCTGCGGCCCTGGCGAAGCCTGTGGAGGCTACCCCAGTGGAGGCAACCTCAGGGCCCAGAGTTTCCATGCCTCCGTGGAGGGAATCCTCTTTTAAGTCCATCGAGAAGACCCCCGTGAAGACCCCGGTGGAAAAAGAGGGGGGCGGTGGCCGTTACGGACACGGACACAACCTCCGAGGAGGAACTGACCGAGGATTTGGAAGAGGCCCCGTCCCACGGGAGGAATCCTGACGAGGGGGACGACGAGAGCGAGGGTGGTGACGATGAGGTTCCCGTGGAGGAGGAGCAACTGTCGCACCCGCCACGCCCATCAAAGCCCGAGCCGCAGGACAACTCGGTGGCCATTTTGACGGCAATCCAAGCATTATACACGGAGATAAGGACGAGACTGCCCCTACCCACGACGGACGACCCAGCTGAACCGGGTCCGTCGGGAAGCCCTCCAAACAAGAGGAGGAGAATTCATCCAGCGCCATTTCAGCCCTCACGGCCTTCTCAGCCTTTGTCGCCTTCCCCGGTCCCGAGGGATGACACAGGAACAGACACGGCCACGACTGGAACGGATGACGACGGTGGTGACGACGGGACTGACCTCCCGTCTCCGATTCCTCGGGCATCCCCTCCCGACGAAATTGGCTCCTTCCACTGCATGATTGCCAGGGCGTCCAAGCTTTTTCAGCTCTGCCCCGAAGAGAAGAAGAAGGAAGGCTTCCTCTACCAACGGCACGAGGCCAAGAGGAAGACGGTCCTGGCCATGCCGTTGCTGGATGACATCTGGGACTAGGGACTTGTCCTCCTAAAGAACCCGTCTACGACACGTGCCAAGAGGGACCGGTACAAGAAGAAGTACCGGGTCCCCGACGCCGCCCCATTGTGCCTTAGGGCACAGCCGATCCTGGATTCGGTCTTCTCAGCAGTGGCCAAGAAGAAAGCGGGTGGGGGGCATCGGCTTCATCTTCAACTTTCCCACCGGACGGCGAAGGAAAGAAACTGGACGCCATGAGACGACGAGTCATCTCTGCCAACGATGACGATCAAGGCGGCCAACGCCCTAGCGATTGTGGCCTGCTACGACAGGGAATTGTGGTACAAGATCGCCCCCCTGTTGGATTTCCTACCGGACGACAAGAGGGCAGAGGCCCTGCCGATCCTACAGGAAGGTGAGGTGGTGTCGGACCACGCCATAACGGTAGGCATGGACATTGCTGACACCGGTTTCCGCCAGTTGGGCAACAGCGTTTGCCTTAGACAGCGAGGGTGGCTCAAGGCGACGGATTTCCGCCAAGACGTACAGGCCAAGGTTTTGGACATGCCCTTCGACGGGAACAATCTGTTTGGAAAAACATTGGATGAGTCACTGCAGGCCATCAAGACCGACATAGAGACGGCTCAGGCCTTGGGAGTTCTGCAGCAACCGCAGCCGCTCTTTCGGAACTCCGGAGGCAAGCAAGGTGCCTCCAAAGGATACCGTCAGGCGGCCCGCTCCTCGTCGCAAGAAACTTACAGGGGACGAGGCAAGTCAGGTGGATCTCGCCATTGTCGCCAGGGGGGCCAAGGCGGCAAGGCCACTTCCAAGCAAGACTGAACCAGCCATTGTGTCGGGCCCCCACCGAAGCACCCCAGTGGGAGGCCGGCTGACGAAGTTCGTCAGCATGTGGGAGTCCATCTCCACCGACCGTTGGGTGCTGGATGCCCTGGCCCACGGGCATACTCTGGAATTTCTCAAGAAGTGCCCCCGAATTCCTCCCGTGGCCAGGAAGGAAAACCACGTCCCTCAACTGCTGTTAGAGGTAAGGGCGATGCTCAAGAAAGGAGCCATCGAGCTCGTCCCAAAGAGGCTCCGGAGTTTACCCCAGATACTTCCTTGTCAGAAAGAATACAGGAGGATGGCGTCCCATCCTGGACCTGCGTCGAATAAACAGATATATCAAGGCACAGAAGTTCCAGATGGTCACCCTCCAGCACGTGCTGGGCCAGCTGGAGGGAGGCGACTTCCTATCGTCGTTGGATTTGGAGGATGCGTACTTTCACATCCCCATACTAAAATGACACCGAAAGTTTCTCCGGTTCGTGGTCCAGGGACGGCACTACCAGTTCAAGGCCCTCCCATTCGGATTGAAGTCGGTGCCCAGGGTATTCACCAAGTGCCTAGCGCCGGTGGCGGCGCGGCTGCGCCTGCAGGGGATCCACGTCTACACCTACCTGGACGAAGGGAACTCGCCGTCGAACACACAGCGAAGACCATCTGGCTGCTCACAGACCTGGGATTCTCCATCAACTTCCCCAAATCCCACCTGGCTCCGTCGCAGGTCGCACTGTTTCTGGGAGCCAGGCTTGATACAGTAGCGTGATTGGCCTCGCTGTTGGAGGAAAGGACGAAGGCCATCCTGGGCAAGGTGCAGCGTCTGCTGGCCCCGGATGTGGCCAGGGTGAGGTCCATCAAGCCCCTCCTCGGGATGATGTCCTCGTGCATCTACCTGGTGCGCCTGTGCAGGCTTCGGATGCGCCCTCTACAGGAATTCTTCGACACCTGTTGGATGCAAGCGACGGGCAGCTTCGAGGACAAGATCTCGCTCAATGAGGTACTCCGCCAAGCAATTCGGTGGTGGGGCACCTGCGCGCTTCTCGCGGCAGGCACGGACTTTCATCACCCCAGCACACCAGGTGACGGTGATGACGGATGCCTCCCTGGAGGGGTGGGGAGCGCACACCGGAGGAGCGCACACCAGAGATATTCACGCGAGAGGCCTCTGGCTCCCGGAGGAGAGGATGCTCCACATCAACATACTGGAGCTCCGTGCAGTGTTCTGGGCCCTCAGGTCATTTCTCCCGTCCCTCAACGGCAAGGTGGTGAGGATCTTCACCGACAACACCACCACCATGTTCTACATCCGGAAGCAGGGAGGAACAAGATCCCCAGCCTTGTCCAAGGAAGCCCAGGATCTGTGGCACTGGGCCGTTGCCCAGGGGATGTTTCTGGTACCCTTTCATCTGGCAGGGACAAACAACACAATCGCCGACTCTTTTAGCAGGGAGCTGCGCTCGTGCCACGAGTGGGAGCTGCATCAGGATCAAGTGGATCGACTCTTTCAACGATGGGGCAAACCCCAGATCGACCTGTTCACGACGGCGATGAACTCCAAGTGCCAGAGGTTCACCAGCAGGTTTCCCCAGCCGAGGAGCATGGGCGATGCTTTCTCGTTCCCCTGGGATGGCCTGTTCCTGTATGTGTTCCCTCAGTTGCCGTTGCTACTGCAACTCGTCAACCAGCTCAAGAGGTCCCGGTGCAGGGTGATCCTCGTCACACCGGGTGGCCGAGGCAGATCTGGTTCCCGGACCTTCTGGACTTGTCAGCGTCCCCACCAGTCAAACTATCGACGGACGCAGATCTTCTCTCCAGAGAAGGAGGCGCCATCCTTCATCACGACCCGGAGTCGCTGAACTTGCAGGCCTGGCTCCTGCAGCACTAGAGTTTGGAGGGTACGATATCCCGGTGGACTGCAGAGAGGTTCTTGCAAAGGCCAGGGCGTCCTCAACTCTCAAGTGCTACGGACACAAGTGGAAGACGTTCTCTGTCTGGTGCTGTGCACAGAAAATTAACCCTCTACGGATTACGGCCCCTCAAGTGCTACCGTACTTACTGTCACTGGCCAAAGCTGGACTAGCTCATGCTTCCATCAAGATACATCTGGCAGCGATTTCCCGATACACCAGAACTGCAGGATGGTCATCAATGTGGTCTCATCGCCTGGTGAAGGAGTTTATGAAAGGACTGTTCCGATTGTTCCCGCCGGTGAAGGCGCCAGCCCCGGCATGGGAGCTCAACGTGGTGCTGACCAGGCTCATGGGCCCGCCATTCGAGCCTTTGCATTCGGCTCTGTTGAAGTTCCTGTCGTGGAAGACAGCGTTCCTTGTGGCCATCACCTCCGCACGACGCGTGGGATAGATTCAGGCCCTATCCTGCAAGTCTCCATACTTGACTTTTCACAAGACGAGGGTGGTGCTGAGTACGCACCCCTCCTTCATGCCCAAGGTGCCGTCGGACTTCCATCTCAACGAGCCCTTGGTGTTACCAGTTTTCTTCCCGTCGCCTTCGTCGCCGGCCGAGAGGACTTTGCACTCTCTGGATGTAGCTAGAGCGCTGAAGTTCTATGTGGACCAAACAAAGAGTTTTCGGAAGACATCACAGCTGTTTGTGAACTTTGGACCTGTGAACCAAGGGAAGGCTAACTCGAAGGCTTCCATTTCCAGATGGCCCACCGGCTGCATCATGCACTGTCACCGGTTTGCAAACAGACCGTTGCCCGGCCGTCCGAGAGCCCATTCGACCAGAGCGATCGCTGCTACCACAGCGTTCTTGTCTGGTGTACCCCTGCTGGACATCTGCCGTGCTGCTACGTGGAGGTCGACGCACACCTTCACGAGATTCTTCTGCGTCGACCGGGATTCCAGGGAGGAGTCCATAGTCGGCCAGGCAGTGCTGTGCAACCTGTTCGCCTGAAGGTGGGCCTGGTGAGGAGGTAAGAGTTGCTTAATGTTGAGTCTATGTAATGCTTAATGTTGAGCCTTTGCCTCTTCCCGTGGTTGTGCATGTGTGTACTGCTATGTATTCTTATATTCATGAGCATGTGAATCCATGCCAGACCCCATGCTGGAGAAGGAACAAGTTACTTACATGTAACTGTTGTTCTCCAGCATGGGTCTGGCGTGGATTCACATGCGAACCCTCCCTCCTACCCCTCTGCGGCTCTTCACTTGGTCATACTGCCACTTTACGTGCTACCAAATCTGAGGATGGCTGCCAGGGTCGGGGCTTAGGGAGAGGGCAGTCATTGGCTGGGGGAAGTATGACCCAGAGACCAGTGATTGGTTACTACTAAGAAAGACAGATCAGAAACGAAACTGATACTGATTTTTTCTTTACCGAGGATTCCCAGCCTGACGACAGGGAATATTCATGAGCATGTGAATCCATTCCAGACCCATGCTGGAGAACAACAGTTACAGTTACAGGTAAGTAACTTGTTCCTTACGAGTTTGGTGGTAATGCTGCTGAATTATCGCCAACATCACTTACCGTTATCACCACTTGGTCCCATGCATGGGTTTACCATGAGATTACAAGTGGCGGTAGGTCTGTGTAATTCCCAATTTTGGAGTCCATAGGACTCTATGGGGATTTTTGGTGGATTTACTGCTGGCGGTATTACCATGTGGTAAATCTGCCAATATTTGGAGGTAAAGTGGAAAATTAACCAGACATTAATACTGCACGCTGCAAATCAGCCAAAATCTATAATTTCTCAGTGTGGGAAAAACGGTACTAATTCTGTTACCGCCAAAGAAGGAGTTGCTAATGGAATTACTGACACTTTATTCCTGCACCACCAAACTTGTAATGAGGCCCCATAGTTGCGGTAAAATACACTCTCAGGAGGTAAATGTAAAACAAATAATGCAAGAGGGTTGAAGTATCTGTCCTAATCAAGGACATCTTGGGGCATGGGCAAAGGTGGCACATGTTCTCGCCCTCCAATAGGAGAGGGCCCCAGTTTCCCAATTTGGTCTGTCTGCTGCTTTCACTACAGTGCCCTGCACTGACTGTATTAATGTTTTAAAAAATAACATGGCCAGTGAAGTTGGCGTTGGCGGGCATTTCCTCAGAGGTTCCATGTAGACGTTGAAGATGACAGGGAACAGGATGGGGCGTTGTGGAATTCTGTAGGATACTGGATGACACTGGGATCGATCTGGGCCCATCTGGACAAGTTGGTCTCTGTTGGAGAGATATGAGGTAAAGAACTGCAGGACTGTTCCATATAAACTAATGCACGTGGCAAGGAAGTTGAGGAGGCCTCCGTGGTCAACTGTACCACAGGCAGCAGAGAGCTCGAGTAGGATGAGTACTGCATGCCATCTGACATGTAGTGCTCAGCTGATATAAATAGCTACACCTCAGCCATTAGAGAGGTATGAAAAATAATATTGCTCCAGCTAACGGTTGCGTGCTATTGGTTTCCTTCCTGTAGGTTTGTCTCTTGTAACATCAAAACAGTGATTTTATTCAAACTGCATATGATAATTTGACAATGGTCCCTCCTGACCCCCAGCCCATAAGATAACTGTTGATCATGTTATCATTTGGTTTGGGTATAACCTTCTCCATAGTTAGTTTTCAACTTGTTAAATTTTCTGCAGATCAACATATCAATAATGAGTTTTCCATCACGTACTACATTTTACCAATAATGAGAAACCTTAGCTTCAATTGAAAACTACCCATTAAATTTACCACACTCCACCCATGCTGGAACCCCCAACTACCCATCATATGCGTTTACGAGCTGCAGGGGACACTACCATACCAATTACCACATCTGTCGACTCCATGCAGCGAATACGCTTTAACACCCAGTAGATTTCAGAATGAGTACCTTTGGTAGCAATAACACTTGTGTACAGGCTCGTTATAAATGGCTTATCATATCATATCAGGAGAGCATCTGCCTCATGGGAAGACAATTGTCCTCCGGGTTTATATTTTTTAACTCTATGCTTCACAAAGTCTATGGTTTGAGAAGAGTAGTGAGGAACTGTGATTCAGCTTTCAGGATTGCTTTTATCTTTAGCAGGAAGAACAATGCACAATTCACCCCTTGTTTTCAGGAAAGTGCTTTAGCCTTGATAAAGCCCTTTCGAGCCTCCTGCACCGTTTGGCTAAACACAGGATATATGGAAATGACTGCATTTTTGTATCTGATTTCAGCTTTCTCTCTGGCCGCTTCCAGCAGAGTGTCCCAGTCACTATAATTAAAGATGCAGTCAATGATTGGTAGTCGCCATGCACCCCAGAGGTGGTCTTGATCCATGTGTGTAGTGAGCTCTCTGCGCCAGGAAATATTGACATACGTTTGGATTCTTCAGTACAGCAAGTAGTAATTTATCCAAAAAGGGTTCCATCAGAACTATGTCATTTTTACCAAGATACATTACATTCTGTGTGTCAAGATATCTGCGCACAGCCTGGCTGCTATGAAAGTAAAGATTTGCGCCCAGTCACATTTGGACACTGTTGGTTTATTTTTTTAAAGATTTATTTTTATCTTTATCATTTCTATTGGACGGGATAGGGTCTTGAATAATTGAACATGGATTATAAGTGATACACAAAACACAATAAATCAAGAGGAGTGCACCACTAAATTGATGTGAATAGACACAGTATTAGAGAGGGTAATCAATAATCCTGAAACCCTTCCCATTTATTCTAGACATGTCCTTCTAATACTTAGGGGTACCTTTGGGAACCCTAGGCCACAGGAGCAGGATTAGTTTAAGGTTATAGATGTACAGCCTTCAGACCTGGAGGACATGCTGTGTCAATGATCAGGACTATGATTTCTGAGGGCTTCACATTGGCTGAGAGCAACACAGAGCACATCACACCACCAACAGAGGAACTCATTCTATCTGCCTGAGGCTACCTGCAGAG
Source organism: Ambystoma mexicanum (assembly GCF_040938575.1). Taxonomy (NCBI): domain Eukaryota; kingdom Metazoa; phylum Chordata; class Amphibia; order Caudata; family Ambystomatidae; genus Ambystoma; species Ambystoma mexicanum. Next base: position 503,355,115 of record NC_090929.1, on the reverse strand, counting down.
GTCAGGTGACCTACAAGAAGCCTCCAGGAAGGTCAATGTATGTGCTGCTCAGGTGACCTCTGACCCCAAAACCACCATGTGACTCCTTGCTTTGGGGAGACCCAGCCCCGGGCTACCCAGCTAATGGCCAACTCCAGCCTTTCCTCCAGCCTCTTTGCCTCAGCACCATGCACTGCTCTATCTCTTTCTCTTCCACTTCTTTCTTCATTCTCCTCTGCTCAAAACTATTTAAACTTTCTTCCCATTTCTATCATCGCTTTTCCTCAATGTCTCCCCTCTTCTCACTCACGTATTCATGCTCTCTCTATTGACAAAACCGCCAACCCGAACTTTCTTCCCTCTTCCTCTTCTTGCCTCTACCCCAGCACCTCTCGGCTTCAAAGACTCAACATCACTATGCTTCTACATCTCACGCTCTCTATATTGCTCTATGGAATGCACATTCTGTCTGTAACAAGACTTTCTTTACCTTGGACGTTCTTCATTCCTCTTCTCCCTCTCTTGACCTCATTATCCTTACAGAAACCTTGATTTTCGAATCGATTGTGACGTCCCCTGTATTCCTCATCTTTTGATATATTTGTCTCCAGCTTCCGCTGCTTCAGAAAAATAAAAATGGCAGAGGGCGCTGTGCATACATGCAGTCGACACAATGTCCCTCGAGGGCCTCGGTCTTGATGTCTACATTATCACTGGTACATATAGCACATGCAGCACCCTTAAGCTTCAGTTCTGTTTTTCTGCGATAGCTAACGCATCGAGAATCACGATGCGCTTCGGTTCCAGTTATAAACTGCGACATATTCAAAAACAATGGCCTCGTTATCAACACCATCAACCCCAAAGACCGGGTTAAAAAAAATGCCACGATTGCAGCAGTGCCAATATGTCGCTCATGGACCATCATCGAGTGTGTCTGTGGTGTCTTGGTGTGGAGCATGAGATGCCATCTGTTGATCCTGTCAAGCAATGATCAGTAAGGCACTGAAAGAGTGAAAAGGGAAATTAGCAGCGGGTAGGCCCTCAAACTAAATCCTCCTTGATGACTCCCTCGAAAAAGCACTTGTCCGACGAGTCGAGAAGTGACTCTCCTCGAATGAAAAAGTACAAAAAGCGCTTTCGATCCAAGAGTGCGTCGCACCAGTATTCATCTTCTTACAAGAAGATGAAGATGTGACAGCATAGGTCACCTTCCACCTCTTCCTCGGATACTTCTCCTGGCAGAACAATATCTTGCCCGAGCAAATCGTTGACTCCTGCTGAATGGGAGGCATTCAGACAGGAAATGTTAAGCATTTTCGAGAAGGAGGCCCTGACCCCCTTGAAACAGAACACAAAGAGTCATGCTCCTGTCGCGCTGTTGACAGCCGACAAGGAAAGGATTAAGCCAAAATCCTGCGTGCCTTCGGTAGACAGGCCAGAAACCCTACGAGAACCTTCGAGGTCTTGACTTGACGAGAAATCGTTGAAGACTCTTTGGAGTTGTGGATCGAGCCCCTCGAGGGCTTCGATAAAGTCTTTGAAAACATCAACACCATTACCATCCAAAGCATCAATGCCATTAGCGTTGAGACCAATGAAGCCATTAGCGTCGAGGCAATTGATGCCATCAGGGTCGAAACCATCAATGCCATATGTGTCAAAGCCATCAATTCCATCGGGGTTGAGACCATCGACGCCTTTGCCCTCTAAACCTGCCATTGTCATTAAGGAGGTTGAACAAAAACTTTTAAACCTTTACCAAGGAAGGATGTTTTCAAGTCTTTGGGCCTCATTCCATGTCCGGCAGTAACCAAGCCCGAAAAACCAGCAGGTTGCTGTTGGACTTGGAATGAATTACCGGCTCCGGGATTGCCGGAATTACCAGGGCATTACAGCCCCGGTGGTCTGTAATTCCAGAGCCGGCATTCCGTTACTCCTCAATCCCGTGGAGTCCCACAGATTGGGGGATGTGGAAACACTGGCACCATGTGGTAATGGTGCTGGTGTTTCCAAGTCCGTTTGCGGGCGGTGGCGTTACGCCGCCAGGGCAGGCATGGCGGGTTTAACCCCACTGGCCGCAGAACTCGTAGTTAGACGGTCCGGAAACGGTGCCGGTACAGTTTTACCGGCACCGTTAAATCCAGACCGGCTAACTTGTAATGAGGCCCTTTGTCTTCAATTTATGAAGAACATGAACCTTCAGACACAGCTACCTCTCCTTTTGGTTTACAGTATGGTACACCAAACGTCCCAGAATCCTTGATCTTGGAAGAGTCGAGGCTAAAAGACTTATATGAAACCCTTCAGTCAGCCAGTGGAATTGGCACTTCACCAGAACTTGAATTAGTTAAACCGGACCTGGCAGAACACGCTGATGCCACATACAGACATATTATGTCTAGGGTAATAGAGTTTTTAGGATGGGGCAGGCTTGCTCCCCCATTCGAGCAAGATGACCTGACTGATGTCCTTGATAAGGGTCCTCAGAAGGATATGGTAATCTCTTTTCATTTTGTCCTGCAAAAAAGGGTAAAGGCAAACTTGGAGGCACCTGAGGCAAGTCCAGCAATGAATTTAAACCTTACCAGAAGGTGCAGGCCATCCAGTAGTGATCCTGACTATTTGTCTAAACATCCTACGGCAGAAAGCCTGGTAGTTCAGGCTGCGACTTCTGCCCCTAAACAAGCAGCTTATCTAACAATTCCTTTGATAGGAATTATAAGTGTTTCGATGCTTTGGCAAGAAAAGTGTTTTCTGTTGCGGCGACCGTGTCTCTCAAATCTGCAAATGCCACTTGTGCCTTAGTAAAATTTCCATTCACCATATGGGACTGTATAGCCATGGCAGCTGAGCATATTCTCGAAGGGGAAAAAAGAGATGGCTTCTTGAATATTGAAAGCGACGGAAAGGAGGCTATGTGTGAGTTTCTTCAGTCAGGATTGGACTCTATCTGACAGTATCAGCAGAGCCATGGCGGCAAGCACAGTAATACGCAGGTTTGTGTGGTAGAGGAATTTAGGATTTGCACTGGATGTACAGGCCAGACTCCTCAATATGCCCTTTGATGACACCCAGATGTTTGGCAGCAAGGCTGATGAAAGCCTAGAGAAGCTGCAGACCTCAAAGTCATCAGCCAAATACATTGGTACTGCTATCAGACAGCCACAACCCCCACCCCAGCGGATCATCTTTATGGGGGGTAGGTCCTTTCATTTCTACTCCTCAGTTGAAAGAGCGAGAGGGCTGTAAAGTTAAAGGGACCAAAGAACATTCCCTCATGGTGGACGAGTGGACGAGTGAGAGGTGCAAATCCCTCTGAGGCAATGGCTACTTTACCCTTAGCTGCTGCTTCAGCCACCTCAAAACCACTCTGATACCCACAAGACCCTGGTGGAAGGCAGACTCTCACAGCATCTGCAAGTATGGCAGGTATTACTTCAGATGCGTGGGCGTTGGAAACAGTAGCCCAGGACTACTGCCTCTCCTTTCTAAAAAGGCCTCAAAACCATCCACCGAGGAGCCACTCATTCAAAGTTCCAGATCCATTCCTTGTGCTGGAAATGTTGAGCCTGCTAGAGAAAGGTGCTATAGAACCGGTACCTGTAAAGGAGAGGAACAAAGGGTGGTACTCTCCTTATTTCCTAATCCCCAAGAAGGACGGAGGATTGATACCCATCTTGGACTTGAGATGCTTGAACAAGTTCCTCAGGAAGGACAAGTTCAAGATGGTCACTCTTTTTCAGATTCTTCAGTCCCTCTATCTCCAGGATTGGATGGTGTCATTGGACCTTCAGGATGCTCACTTTCATGTGCCTATCCATCACAAGCACAAAAAGTACCTGAGGTTTGCTGTTGGCAGTTCTCATTATCAGTTTTGAGTTCTGCAATTCTGGCTGACCTCTGCCCTGAGGGTTTTCACCAAACAGATGGCTGTGGTGGCAGTGAGTCTCAGGAGACGGGGGATTCACGTCTACCCCTATCTGGAAGATTGGCTGATCAGGGCACATTGTCCCAAACAAGCCTTGTAACATCTCATCATCACCTGCCACGATCTCCACAGACTGGCCCTCTTCCTCAATTACAAGATGTCCCACTTGATACCATCTCAAAGACTCCAGTTCATCAGAGCGGTCTTGGATGCATCCTTGGGAAAAGCCTTGCCACCCGAGGTGAGGGCTCTGCACATTCTGCAGATGGTCTCCCCAAATTCCAGAGTGCCCAGCGTCTTCCGGCCTTTGACTTTTTAAGGTTGCTCGGCCTCATTGCATCCTACATCTTCCTGGTGCCACAGGCTCACCTGAGAAGGAGATCCCTCCAATGGGCTCAATTCTCAGGTTTCGAGCAAAGTCACGCAGAATCTTCCGTGGTGGGCCTGCAAGGACAACATTCTGAATGGAGAACCTTTTCAGCAACCATGGTCGGAGATAACAGTAGTGACGAACGCCTCACTCACGGGGTGGGGAGCCCACGCCAATGATATGACAATCAGTGGTCATTGGTCTCCATCGGAGTCCAACTACACATCAAATCTTTTAGAGCCGAGGGCAATCAGCCTAGCCAGAATGGAGAACATGGTGGCGGATGCTTTGGTGGCGATGCTTTGAGCAGGCATAGCACAATCTCCCACGAATGTAACTAGCTCAGGAAGTCCTCTAAGAGATCTTTACCCTTTGGGGTTCCCCTCAAGTGGATCTGTTCGCGATCAGTTTCAACCGGACGTGCCAACTGTTCTGCTCCAGGGAAATTCCCCCAAGAGGAGCTCTTGGAGACGCGTTCATAGTGGACTGGGAGTTACCACTCCTGTACGTGTTTCCTCCTGTCCCCGTCATTCCTCACATGATCAGGAGGCTGAGAAAGCTTGGGAAATCCATGATCCTAATTGCCCAGGATTGGCCCAGGAGGACGTGGTACCCGGACCTTCTGGACATGCCCATCAGCCCTCCAATGTGTCTTCCGCAAAGAGAGGACCTTCTCTCGCGAGAAGAGGGTCGGGTTTTCCATCCTGATGTCAAAACACTCAACCCTTATGCATGGTTTCTGAGAGGTTGAGATATAAGAATTGGGACCTCTCAGATGATGTAATGGAGAGTTTGCTTTTGGCCAGAAGGCCAGCAACAAAATCCTTGTACCGCTGCCCGTTGGGACAAATTCTTCAGCAGTTGTAGGTTCAGTACACCTGTGGTGTTGTCCTTTGTGTTACATTTGGCAAATCTGGGACTCCAGATTGGGGCCATTAAAGGATACTTGGCGGTGCTTTCAATCTTCAAGCGCACGTCAGAGGTGGTATTGTACTTCAAGATACCATTATTCATACCATTTCTGAAGGGACTTGCTAATGTGTTCCCTCTATCTCCATTTCAGGTTCTGATTTGGGACCTTAATCTTATTCTAAAATTCCTAATGGGCACTCCTTTTGAGCAATTCATGTCCATTAAGATTGCTGACCTTTAAGACCATCCTTTTAGTTGCTTTAACATCAGCCCGCAGGGTGAGCGAACTTCAGGCCTTATCTTGTAAGCCTCCATATACTACCTTCTTTAAGGACAGGTTAGTTCTTAAAGACAAACCAACTTTTCTGCTGAAAATTATATCAGATTTTCATTTATCCCAGAAAATTGTGTTACCATCTTTTTATCCACCTCCACATTCTGGCAAGGATGAGGAAAGGCTACATAGACTTGATCCAAGATGAGCTCTTAGCTTTTACATTTCTAGGATGGCTAAGTTATGTAAAGATGACCAACTTTTTGGTGGGTATACAGGTCACATGTTGGGACTTGCAGTCACTAAACAAACTTTGTCTAGATGGATTATATTGGGCATTACGGAATGCTAAAGATTGGCTAAAAAAGAACCCCCAGAAGGCCTAGAGCCCATTCCACAAGGGGCATGGCAATGTCTTCTGCTTTACAAAGGGTGGTGCCGATACATGATATTTGTGCGGCAGTCACATGGTCTTCCATTCACACCTTTACTAAACATTACTGTCTGGATTCATCCTCAGGCCAGGAAGGAGAATTTGGGAAGGCGGTTTTACACTCTGTCCATGACAAATCTTAAGGGCACTTCTAAAATTCGTACTCCCTCCCCCAAATCTGTCACTGCTTTGGGAGTCTATCAAAATATGAGGAATATGTGGGAGGACACAATCCATTCGAAGAACAAGTTACTTACCCCTAATAACGTTCTTTCGGCTGGATATTCATCCCATGTATTCCTCATCACCCCTCCCAACCTACCCCACAGTAGAATTTCTGTGCATTACACATTATGCTCTTTCAAGGTCTTACACTGCCATGGGCACACTAATGCCGGTAATTCTGCTAGAAGAAAAGGTTGTATACAAATTGTTCGTTTTACAATTGTTCGAATTACAATTGACCTTTTCACAATTGACCGAATTGTGAAGGCCAATTGTAACATATATGTGGGGGGAAACCCCCACAACCCCCCACCCAACGCCAAACCCCCCAAAACCCATCCCCCAAAACCCACCCCCCAAAACCCCTATATATATATATATATATATATATATATATATATAAAAAACCAAACCGATATATATACGGTGAATTGTGAAAAGGTCAATTGTGACCCTTTAAATTCGGTCAATTGTTCATTCGAACAATTGTAAACAAACAATTTGGGTAATACCAAAGAAAAGGCGTGAAAATGGAACTGAAGCTAATGGGCGCTTCACGTGCTATATGTACAAGTGATGACGTCGACATTAAGACGGAGGCCCTCGAGGGATATCGATTCAACTGCATTGACGCTCAGCACCCTTTGTTGAAATGTATGTTTTCCGAAGCAGCTGAAGCTGGAGACAAATATATCAAAAGATGAGGAATAATTGGGAGGAACAACCAATCAAACAAATGTTACCAGGGGTAAGTAACCTGTTGTTCTCCCTCAGACTCTGCAACCCTTGCTGCCCTTCACGACCCTGCCTACACATTCACTCACTCACCCTGCCCAACAGACAGGTGTGGAGTAGTTCTCATATTCCAAACTTCCTATCTCTCCTACTCCCCTATCTCTTGCAATGTCCCCCTTTTTTTAATACACTGTCTCCACAATCACTATGGCATTCATTTTATATCTATCATCCTTCGCCGCTTCACCTGCATCTTCTCAGCCCGCTGTCAGTTAGGCCGGTTATCTATGAGACAGAGTGCAAAGTATAAACTCATTCTCATAATCTTCAAAACTATTGAAGAGGGATGGGGATGCCTACCACCCCCTGCTACAAAATTCATGACACGTAAGAAGGGCAGGAAGCACTGCAATCACCCATTCTATTTCGGACCGAATCCCAGTGGTCCCATGATTGACAAGTACATCGAGATATACCCCCTCAGCCAACCATACCCCCCTCAACCAGCCCTACAGGCCAGTAGCGGTACAGATCTACCCCAGCGTGTATGAAGAGCCACAGGCCATGGTCAAAGACACCCCTATTGACAGTCTTGACTAAAGCACCAAGAAGCCATGTTTCTGGCGTTGTTGGAGACACCACGACATAGCAGCGTTAGACATGAAGCACATGTGCCATCCGCACTTCGGGACTCAAACACGCACTCGAATACTTGATGAACATGAGCGAATAGTTCTATAGTTAGAGGACAGACACATATACATACTGTCATTGCTTTTATTATTTTATCATTGGCCAAACGCAGCAAAGCAGAAACCGCAAGAAGCAGGAGATCCTGATCTAGGCTTGCAGATGCTTACATGCGAATAACCCCATGGAACTGCAAGAGCACATATGGGACCTGACGGAACCAAGTGTGACTAACCTATGGAGAATGTAGTATAGCAGCGGCACTGTAGAATCCACCTTATAATGGTTTAGGGAAATTACAGCAGGTCACAGGCCTCTCAGCGAGAGATGAGTTGAGCTGATTCAGGTTGAACAGGGAGCAATACATGTGAGACAGGACCCGCAGCCAAGGCCACGAGATACGGGTGATATTCCAAATCACAGACGACAAAGGCACCAGCTGCAGTAAATGCGAATAATTCTTCATAATTTAGAGGCGCACAGCTCAAATTGTTGGTCTCTGAACATGTGACGCAGACAATGGACAGCGACCAGCGGTGGGAAAGAGAGCCGGTCTCAGGCTACCAGACATAAGACCGCAACAAATATGCCATAATGTGAGACAAGTGTTGCACCGAGCAGGAGGGCACTCTCATAGACTAAGGTGGTACACACAAGTTACAATGGAGACACATAGGGCCTCATTACACGGTAGGCGGTAAGGGTTTACCGGTACCGGTATTTTACCAGTACCGGTAAATCCTTACCACCTTACTACGAGGTCCCTTTGCGAGTTGGGGATTTTAACGCCTGCTTTTTGCAGGCATTAAAAACCAACCCGCAAAGGGACCCAGGGAGCTAATTACGGTACCGCAATTTGCGGTGCCGTAATTAGCGCCTTCCCCATTCCCATTATGCCCTATGGGGCAAAAATGGGAATGGGGAAGGGCAATGGTGGAAGGGGGAATTACCGCCCCTCCAACCTTGGAATGGGGCGGTAATTCCCCTTTCCACCAAGGCGGTGCTGGTATTTTACCGGCATGAACCATGGCGCTAATTGCGCCATGGTTCACCGCCTACCGTGTAATGAGGCCCATAGTCATACTTATTACCTTGAAGAGGTACACAGAGAATCTTAGCAGATCCCAGGCCTTGGGGCCGTCAGCTCTAGTCAATCACAGTTTAGTACCCTAGGGGTGGGTAGGAACGGGCAAGAACCAATGGTAAGCCCACTACACTGCAACATTTTTATAGATAGTAACTTGGGGATGGACCAGGCCAGCCACCTGACATGCGAGAGCCAATACAATAACATCTATATAGTCCACTATAGGTGGTATTATACTCAAGAACCAATCGTGGAGCCCGATAGGTTTTCTGGAGAAGGGCCCAGCTTTTGATGTCACTCTAATGAAATTTTAGTGTAAAACCGGCCTCGGCCTGCGAGCCGAGGAAGAGCATGATGTGTTTGGATTTTCTCAGTTCCTGTGCTGATTCCTGTTGGGTTTGTCTGTAATAAACCACAGTTTGAACTTGCCGTTGACTGAGTCCTCCGTGTGTCTGGGAAGGAGGGAGTTGGGCTCTCCAAGTCTGAGGACTTCCAGCATCCCTCTGGCATACCTGGGAGTTCTTCCCAAAAAGTTTGTAGTTGAGGTGATAGTTGGCTGCGCCAGCCTGGCCAGGTCGTCTCCTTTGCCGCTGAAACCTGAGAGGCTGCGGGACTCGGTCTATTTCACGAAGACAGGAAAACGTGTGCCTGTGCAAAGGCCATCAGGAGCCCTTTGTGAATCATCCTGCCCAAAGTCAGTGAGTTGCCCAGGCAGACCAGGACAGGGAGGTGAATGCCTTGAAGAGGGGTCAGCAGCCGAGCAGCTCCAGCAGACCTTGGAGTGTAAGTATTGACCTAGTCTAACGGCAACTGTGGGTGCAGGAGGGTATTGAGCATTATGAAGTATTGTTTAGTAGTCTCAAGTATTGTCAAAGTATTGTTTAGCATTATCAAAGTACTAGGGGCAGGAGCGGAGGTAGAAGTCCCTTTTCTGTGTTTAGGGCACATTCAGTCTTGGAGGTAAAAGGTTCTGGTGAATAACCAAGACTATTGACTCGAGAGCTTGAATGACAGAAGATATGTAAATAAAAGTATTCCTGTGGGTTGGGCGTTTTAGCTCGGGTCATAGATGATGGTATCCCCGTGAGGGTCAGCAAGGGAGCTGGCCTAGATTGCAGAAGTCTAAGGCTGGTTAAGTCTCCTGGAGTGAGACTTTTTTCAAGCTAGGTGACGCACCACGCGCTGTTCGATCACAAGGGAATATTGGTATACTCCGCCTGGAGTGCGGAAGACAGCTGTGGGTTTTTTGTGTGGTTTGGGAAGTAACAGGCTATTACAGAGTGCGTGCGGTATTTGATCTTCCTATATTATTCTGTTAGCTTGGTGACGTCACCCATAAGGTTGCACATAGGACACAGAGAGCTTGAGACGATGAGGAGCTAGTATTGGAAACTTGGGATTGGCAGATGAGGTGAACCAGCGGCGGTACATGGATGGCGCATGCGCAAGATTGTGGGTGTGCCTGAGGAGGCGACGAGTGTGAAGGAGGCGCTGTACGTGGAGCACACCTGTTAAGTTATAGAGCCTGAGAGGCTTGTAGAAACTGAAAAATATTGTTACTACATTGTGCCTTTCTCCCTTAACAGCAGACTATCAAAACCCTCGACTTGAGGTCAGGTAAAAGGTACTAAACATGTATCAGGGAAAGTGTGGGGGAAGATGCCCCTTCAGCACCTGTGTAAAACATTACCGCCTTATCAAGAGAAAATGTGTAAATATAACATAGAATGGTCCAAAGTTACAGAGGGAAAATTATCCAACCCATGACCACCTTGTGGGAGTTTCTCCAAAGACGTGCAGCAATCACTATTGACACACATACAGGGTGCCTATAAGGGAAAGAAATTGACAAAACGCCTGGCCATATTTGAATTGTGGCGCATGTTCCAGGAGGGCGAGGGGGATGCAGCGAGGTGTCAGTAGATGCTGAGCCAGCAGGAGGTGAAGGACCCAGGGACTCATCCCTCCACACCTCCCCCTACCCCTCCGAGTGTAGCTTCCAATGATACAAATGATGAGCAGGAGATGTATCTAATGCAGGAGTTATGGGCAGCAAAGGGGTATTCAAATCTGACATATAAGTCGTCGCCATATACAAAGGAGGAGAAGCCGAAAGTCACAGGGCAGCCAGCTATTACCCCAGAGGCGAGCAGGGAGGCCAGCAGGGCGCGAAGAGGGGCTCGAGGGCATAACCACAAATAAATGGATAGCAGCACAGGTACTCCTGAAACTTCAAGGGAAAACCAATGGAGAGGCAGAAGTGGTTACCAAAGCACTAGAAGGACTGAAGAGAAGCAGCAAAGCTGCAGACTGGGCAGAGATAATGGAAGAGGAGGACAGGAGGGATAAGGATTGAGAGGATAGACGAGAACGAGACGACAGAGAGAGGAGGAGAGAAAAGAAACTGGAAAGTGAAGGCAGGGAACGAAGGAGGGAGGAGGAGAGGGAACTCATGGAAAGGGAATGGGAAGAAAGGATCGAGAGAGATCTCAAGGTAAGGAAGAGAGCAGAAAGGGAGATGAGGGAGAAAAGGGAGACAGAGCTGGAAAAAAGGTAGAAAGAAAGAGAGATAGCAGAGCAAGAAAAAACCAAGTTAGCTGAGGGGGAGCAGAGGAAGTTACAGTTGAACAGACTGGCAAGGGAACGAGCGTGCAGTGAGGAGGATGAGTGAGCAATAAGGGCGGTAAAGAGACAAGTAGCACTAGATAGGGGAAAAGATAGACTTGAGGAGGACAGACAGACAGACAGAGCCAGACAGCAGAAACACTTGGGGCAGGAGCACAACAGAAAGAGGATGCGCAGGCCTAAGGGCCTGGGCGGGAGGAAGTAGGTACGACTTGAGAATACATCCATCTCAACATGAAACCCAACACCGACTTGACGTCGAAGAGACTGTGTTTTGTAGATAATTTCTGTAGCAACATGGACACCGGATCTTAAAATGAGGACAAGTACAGTGGGGAGGAGAGGCGGGAGCAGTTTCAATTCCAGTCTGCAGGGACGGGGACAGACAAACAGGTGCCATGGGAGTTCAGGACGAACACACAGGGAGAAGGAGGGGCCCGCTTGGAGGAGCAGGTACAGCAGGTGACCGACTTTGCAACTCACACAACACTCATATCGATACACTAAGAGACCTCCTAAGGCGAAGGAAAGGGTAGACAGCCATAGCTTGTTCAAGGGGACGATTGACTAGAGTGTATGACGACAACAGGAGAGTGCCCATATTAAAACCAATATATGTATGCGCAGGCATCGAGAGCGAGAGGGTGGACCACCAAGTGAGACTGACCAGGACACACGAGGAGGAGGCAGCATTCACACATATGCCCTTATTAGAGAGAGCAAGGGTACAACCTCAGTATGTGCCATGGAAACACACACAAGGAGATTGTGAAGTGTAGGTTACCATCATTGAGTGCGGGAGCTGGGAAGTGGTTCTATGAGATGGAGGAGATGACAGCTGGCCGTAGGCTAGCAGTGGGAGACGTAAAGGGACTACTAGTATTGATCTTAGGAGAAGCAGCCGATAACGTATGGCAAAGGGCAGGGTTCCCGGGTGTGATGACACATAACACTGCCCATGATGGGTCACCGTTCGAAAACTGCAGAACAGCAGTATGGTAAGAACTAAGGACACAATATCCCAACACATCCGACATTGGGGCGATTACGTCATGCAAAATGAGGGAAGATGAAGATCCTGTGCAGTACATTCAGGAGATTCATGAGTTTTGGTGCCTCGAAACCCAAAAGCCTTGGGACAAAACAGTAGCAATATGTTATTACATATTAGTGCAGGGGCTACCGGAGCAAGTTCAGAAGAGTTTAAGGAAATTAGTAGGGATGGAAGCCAAAGGATGCAAAGATACAGCTCATGATAGTTCATCATTGTAGGCTGTGGCAGGAGAAGGTTAAGCAAAAAGCAGAGGACAGGAAGGCAGATGAAGCAAAGCTAGTACAAAGGAAACTATCACATGCAATGGAGGGGGCAGTGATAATCAGCTCCACCCCGCAGGTGCAGCAGCAGCCGTAGCCACAACAGTTTGCACCGCCCATGAGAGGAGGGTTTATGGGGCCCGGTGGACCACAGCATGGGTTCTGAGGAAGAGGGGCCAACAGAGAGGGCGTGACTTTGGCCCACAGATGCATCACAACCAAGGGGGCTTCCCAGGAGGGTTTCGGGGATATGGGCAACAGATGCAGCAGAACCCAGGGGACTTTTCGCTGGGTTTCCAAGGGCAAGCTAGGGAGCCACCACAGTGTTGGACCTGTGGGCTGACAGGACACATTTCAAGAGTGTGTTGATATAGGGGAATGCAGCAGAACTGGGGAGGGCAGGGCCAGAAGCCCTACCAAAGAGAGCATGGTGAGTATTATGCACAGGACCAGCAACAGCAAGGGCAGCTGCAGGGCACATATAAACAAATGCCACCAGCACAAGTACAAGCACCACACGCACTGATGCAGGTACCACAGATGCCACCACCAGTACCACAGTATCTACAAGCACCACAGATCCAGGGGAACACACAGCAATTAGCACAGGTACAACATGACGACGTACCAGCACACGTGGACACAGTGGCGACAGTTCCGATCAGCCAACTGGGGGGAGTGCCCATGGTGGGGAATAACCCCTTTACAGCAAATGGGATGTCCTTGTACCCTCAATAGTGCAGCCCAAAGACGAACTTAATGTGCCCCAACCTGTCGATCACACCCAACCCTGTGGAGGAACCTTGCATATGGGTGGTGATAGGTAACAAAATGTTTTCCTTTCTTGTTGACACTGGGCGACTAGGTACTGCATTAGGGAAGGAGCATTTACATTGTCAGGTGATGCCATGAACACTCAAGGATTCTCTGGGGCTCGGGAAGTGGTTCCTTTTACACACAATATCTCACTATCTATAGTTGATCACTATCTATCACTTCCTTTGCTTTACTCTCGACAGACACCTGTAAACATTGTGGGAAGAGACATTATAAGCAGACTGAACATGACCATCTTATTCACAGACAAGTGTATGGTGTGTTCTACACCAGGCGTACACATGCTAAATGTACGACAGATTGTACAAGCATATTGAGGGTGCACAGTACAGAGGGGGTGCCAGTGGACCCAGAGATGTTCCAGTATGGAACTGGCATTGCCATTGCATGGCTTCAAAGCATTGCAGGGATGATGCAATGAGTTCCAAACAAGTACCTAATCAGGCCACAAACACTAGGGGCGAGCCAGAGGGAACAATAGTGCCAATAGAAATTGAGGCAGTAGTGGCAAGAGAGGATTGGATTGCAGTGCATGGGATGGATGACACAGGGCGGGCATGCAGAGCAGTGATTGCAGTGGCAGGGGTATGCAGGTTGACAACAGTGACAGACGAAGAGCTTTTAAGGGAAGAAAGGCTTGAACTAGAGATGGTGTTAGACATGAGTGTAACTTACTAGTTGCAGATACACTACAGAGAAGTGCCACAGAGAATCGTCATGGCACTGGAGGCACCAGCCTCATTTTAAGAGGAGGACATGTCCAAAGTACCTTGCACCCTGTGGACCACAACATAAGTCCCTGTGACGTCGGCCACATTAAGAGCAGAGGGGGAGTGAAGATCAAGCTGAAACCAGGAGCAATTTTACAAAGCAGTATCCCCTGACAAAGGAAGCAGATGAGGGGATTTATGAAATAATCACAGCACTGATTGAGAGAGGCATTCTTGTACCATCAGAATCCCCATGTAACATAGCAGTGTATCCTGTGCGTAAGGCAAGGGAGGGTCATGTCGTTTCATGCAGGATTTAAGACCTCTTAACCACATCGTAGAAGCAGAGTATCCTTTAGTTGCAAATCCAGCGACAATCTTGTGCAGAATTCCAGCGGAAGCTGCCTGTTTCACGGCCATCGACTTGAAGAATGCGTTCATCTCAGTACCACTACATCCAGACTCACAAGACTTGACCAGCTTTATATATTGAAATCAGAAGTGGAAACATACTCTGCTCCCACAGGGGTACTGTGAGTCACCAGAGTGATACAGATGGACCTAAGCAACATACAGACTGAGAGCACAGCTTTGCAGTATGTTGATGACATTTTTATCTGCAGCATGAAAGAAGACCATTATAGACAGGATTCAGTACACATGCTGACTGTGTTAGCAGACAAGGGGTACAAAGTGGACAAGGCAAAGCTACAGTACTGTCAGAAAGAGGTGCTATACATTGGACAAACGATATCCCAAAATGGCCGACATATCACCCCAGAGAAAGCAGAGATAATACGCGAAACACCTAAGCCCACGACAGTGAGGGAAATGCAACAGTTCTTAGGGTTATACATCTACTGCAGAGCATGGGTCTTCGAATACAGCACATACATAAGGCCACTATTATGTGCCCTGAAGGAAGCATAGAAGGGAAACAAGACACTGACGTGGACCACTGAGATGACTGAAGCATTCGATGAACTGAAAGAAGCAATATGCACAGCCGCATTGTTAGGGATCCCAGACTACAAAAAGGAATTCTTCTTGTTCTCACACATTGATGGTACAGTGATGAAGGTAGTACTGACACAAATGGCAAGCATGGGCCACAAGCCAATAGCTTACTACCGTGGGAAACTTGGCCCAGTAATGAGAGGACATTACCCATGCAGTGGAGAAGTCGGCAGCAATACCGATGGGGTGCACCCCCATTCTTTACATGGAGCACGCCTTCTTTGCGATACTGCAGAAGCCAGACCACGCAGAGAGCATCAGGGTACGAGGTGATACTATCACATGTAGGCTTGAAAATAGTGAGATGCAAGACTGTGAACCCAGCAACATTTTTGGCAGATAACCTCCAGGTAGGAGACTGTGCACACGTCTGTACAAAGAACATAGATATGTTCAGTGAGACACGCAAGGTAGGAGACATGCTCTATATTGACGATTCTTCAACAATTGATCCAACTGATGGTGTCAGACATACTGGGACTGCAGTGGTAAGACTGAAGGAAGACGGGACAAGTGAGGTGGTTGCAAGGGTGCGACTACCATCCCATTACTCAGCACAAGCAGCAGAACTAGTGGCCCTAATACTGGCACTGGAAAACAGCATAGAAAAGGAAGTGACCATCTTTTCTGACTCTGCCTATGTGACATCAACAGTACACTCAGGCCTGGCACGATGGCTCAGGAGAGGGTTCAGGAGGGCAGACGGGACTCCAGTACAAAATGCACGCTTACGGGGCAGACTGATTGAAGTAATTGCTTATCCAACACAGGTAGCAATAGTGAAGTGCCAAGCCAACACAAAAGGAGAAGATCCTATTTCAAGAGGGAATGAAGCAGCAGATTATGAGGCAAAATGCACAGCGTATTTTGGGGAATTATGGGAACTAAAAGAGAGACCCAATGCACAAGGAGGAGCGAGAAAAATGGTACTAAAGGAGGGTTACAATGTATTACCAGAGACACAGATCATGGAGTTGCTGGGAGCTGCACCCAAGGAGGCGAAGGCGTTATGGGTGAGGAGAGGGTGTTCAATGTCTGCGACAGATGCCTTATGACGATAGAACAACACAGGGAAAGTGGTCATGCCACTAGCATTATTGAAGACAGCATTAACCCAATTGCACTATCCAACACACACAGGGAAGGTCATTGCTACATGCATTGGAGAAACATGGTTCTGATGGTTCTGTCCTGGTTTGACAGAACACATGGCCACATTTGTGAGTAATTGCTTGACTTGCCAGCAGTTTACAGCAGGTCATACTCTCAGAGTTGTGAGAGGAGCCATACCGAGACCAGTAGGCCCATTTCTACATTAACATGTGAATTATGTGGATATGATCCAAGTCTGCCAAGGATACCGCTACATGATAGTGGTTGTCTTCCCATTCTCTAGGTGGATCGAGGCAGGTCCCTGTTCACTTGCTGACGCCCTTCGAGTGGCAAAGTTCTTGGTTAGGGAAGTCTTCCCGAGATGGGCAGGTGTGAGGTCCTGTGGTCTGACAATGGCCCTCACTTCCCTAATGAAATGTTTCAGCACATCACAGCACTGTTAGGCATTCAGTATAAGTTTGCCTGTGCGTACCACCCGCAAGCAAATGGGGTGTGAGAATGCCTGATTGAAATCCTAAAGGAGTGCATAGCCAAGACACAGCAAAGCACCAAGAATAATTGGTTGCACTGTTTGCCCCTTGCACTGTTTGCACTGCGCAATAAGCCAGGGTCCGACCACCATTTAACACCCCATGAGGCGGTGACAGGACGGTGCATGCATCTTCCACTGGCTCCTCCCACAAGAGCACTGAAGAACTGTGAGAGTAGTGCAGAAATGTTAGAACAGGAAGTGTATGAATACATCACTTCTCTGGTGGCTAGCACTTATTTATCTCTCGCTAGATACAGCGGATCCAGGGGGCCCCAGAAGACAGAGAGGAGATCGACTGTGACAGCGCACCACAAGACTGTGAAATACACCTCGGTTCACCGGCCCACACATGGTCAAACAGGTGGCAGACTGTGCTGTCAAGTTAGTAGGTAATACGGTCTGGAACCACTTGCAAGATGTCAAGCCCTACAAAGCAGTGGTCCCACCTGGCAACCAAGTCTCTGTGACCAACAGGGCCAAAGTTCAGGACCTTGGAGAGCTACATCAGTGAAAAAGGTGTGGGAGGAGGTGTTTGCTTTCGCAATAAGTGATTATTTGATTCACGGGGCTTAGGAGCTCTTACAATACTAACACGATAATGCATTTCTTCACGCATTTCCGGTGGGCAACTGAATCACCGAGCTTCAAGGATCAAGCAGTTTAAGTGGAAATGAGGAAAACAATAAAGAACATTATCATTATGTTGTGTCTATTACTTCCCAGTGGGTTGATGGGATTCATATTCTGGCAATTATACATTGTTGTTACTGCTACCGCTGTACCCTATACTAACATTCCCCTGACGCAAGCAGGTGGAACTACCATTTCAGGTGGATGAGAAAATACTGCTGATAAGGTATACAGACATAAAAGGGGTATACATGCATCTCATCGACACTGCTCGGGTGTCTAATAACATGTGGTACAAACACATGACAAAAGTAGGCAAGGAAACCACCGGGGAGAGCTGTTATGTCTGCTCTTAAATCCCATATGCAATGAGTGCCTCCAGAACGTGCGTAGCAACTGAAATACCTGCAGCAAGAGCACAATGTCTGATGTATCTCTCGATGGTGCAAACTCGAGTAACATTCCAAAGGAAGACAGCCATATTGAGATGGATGTCCAAAGCAACGTTCCCTAGGAAGATAATTATATAAAAACATTGGACATGATGAACAATTATTGGCAATTAGACGAAGGGTTACAGTTCATAACTGATGGACCTGAGAAAGGAGAAACATTGAAGGGACTGCCATGTCCCTGGACGAGAGTGAGGGAGACAGGAGGAGAGCCTGGTTGCTGGAAAAGACCACAGATACTAGTGTATGGCCAAGTATACACAAACGATGGATGGCAGGATGGAGTGGTGGGAAGGAAGGTACTGACGCTAGCACAGTCATCAGTGAACAAGGTGCAGGAAGTAAATGACAAGTGCCTGAAAGAATGGGAAGCAAGTGCAAAGTTACTGGCTTTGCAAAGTTAAGACTTAAATAGGTCTGAGTTGTCTTCAAGCCTGCCATGTATTATGTATTATGTATGCCATGATAAGTATATTGAAGCACAGACGTGCTGCAGTGTGCATGAAGTAATATCCTTTCCTCTTTTGTAAAGAGACAGATTCTGCCTATTCTGAAGTTGAATTAGAGGAATTAAGGCCTAGTATTATTGATTCTGTTTTTGTCCTGAATCTGAATGAGAGGCCTTAGGTTGAAGCTGTGCTTGTGTAATACACAGGGCAGATTCCAGCTTTGAAAGGCTACAAGGAAAGTTTGTCTGCATAGGTTGTGTTGAAACAGCTTCTCTTAAGTGTTTTTTAATTAAAGGATTTAGGCCAGAGATCATCTAAAGTAGTAAGAATGTGGCATCACTGTAAACAACACACCACAGATTAATATGCACTGTTAATAAACCGTAAGCAAATAGACTTGACCTATACTTGATTTTAGAAGCATTTCATTTTAGACCATTTGACAAAGTGAGAACAGACAACCAGACTCTGCTTTTAAAAGCACCAATTAATATGATGATTTTGCACCTAGCTGTGACAAGCAGAAATGTTTAAAATGTATTGAATTAGGATTATTGTTTGCTATTTCAGAAAGCTCTGAGGTATATATGTTTTTGTGAGAATGGATTAAAGGATTGTGCCGCATTGTTTTTGTTATGGTGATTAAAGAACACACATACAATGGATTGGTTAACCCCAAATGTTTTAATGAAGCCCCTGGTAAACGTATATTCTTTGTAATCTTTGCTCTGAGAATAATCCATTTGTTTGGAGCAAGAGGTCAAAAGGTTGCCAGGGTAAAATACACGTGAATACCTTACATAAAGAAAACAATTGAAGCTCATTCCTGTGGTTGAGAGTTGTATTACGCACTTGTGGGACACGCAGCACCACGATGGTGATGAAGGAGGGGCTATGAAGAAAATATACACCAGGAAACAGCAGTGGATCCCAAAGAAAAACAAGTGGGACAACAAGAGAACAGAGCCACACAGAAAAGATGTCTGCAAAGCAAAGGTCTGGGATATGAAGGATAGCAGGAAAGCAGTTTGGCATATTGAATGCCCACTCCACCTATATATGGTGCACGGAATGCGAGACTGACTCTATCACTTGCCCCACCACCACAGTGATGGAGGTCCTTCTGTCACTGGCCTCTTCAGGCCTTCAAGCTGCCACAGTGAAAGGGTATTTGGTGACCCTGTCTGTGTTTAAAAGATCCCCAGATCTCTTTTTTCATTTTTCACCATCCCAGTCATGGCCCAGTTCCTGAAGGGCATTCTCAACAAGTTTCTGCCAACCCCCTTTGTTTTCCCAGATTGGGATCTTAATCTGGTTTTGACCTTTCTGATGGCGGCTCTGTTTGAGCCTATGCATTCCTGTTCTTTGCGACGGTTGTCCCTTAAAACTGCCTTTTTGGTCAGAATCACGTCTGCCAGGAGGGTTAGCGAACTGCAAACCTTGTACTGCAAACCCCCATTCTTTAAGTTCTTCTGCGAGAAAGTCTCTCTTAAGGCCAGGCCAGGATTCCTACCTAAGGTAGTTTCAGAATGTCATAAGTCCCAGGCAATTGACTTGCCTGTCTTCTAACCTCCTCTGCATCCCTCGAAGGAGGAGGAACGTTTCCATCGCCTTGATCCCAAGAGGGCATCAAGTTTCTATGTCACCCGTACGTCAGAGTTTAGGAAATCTGACCATTTGTTTGTGGCCCATTCCTTATCTAGGAATGGCCTGCCCGTCACTAAGCAAACTCTGTCACAGTGGATTATTCTGTGCATAGCCATGTGTTACCAGTCTGCAGGCAAGGAGCTTACAGCAGAGGGGTCTCAGCCTGTGCGGCACTCCAGAGAGGGGTCCCGGTTAGGGATATTTGCCTGGCGGCCACTTGGTCCTCTTTACATACCTTTACCAAGCACTATGCCTTGGATGTTGCACAGTGCGCTGATACTAGCTTTAGTAGGGGCGGTTCTGCAGAATCTGCTGGTTTAAATCTTTCTGCCCTCCTCCATTATCCTCACTGCTTGGTTAGTCTATCATGATGAGGAATCTGTGGGAGAATAGCAATCCATTGAAGGAGAAATTACCTTACCATAATGTTCTTTCTATGGATTCTTCTCCCGCAGTTCCTCATCAAACTCTCTTATCCATTCCTGCTCAGAAAGTTCTGTGGGTGGTCGCTTCTGTCCAAGCAAGATGGCATCTGGTATGGCTCTGGGATGACCGTTTTCTGTAAAAAATAAAGATAAAAAGAAATGTTCTTTACACATTGTCGTGGGGTCACCCTGTTGGGGTGTACCCTTGTTAATTTTCTAATGGCTGGTTAGCCTTCTTCTGTGGTTTTTCTTCTGCAGCGTTCAATCGCAAGGGGAAATGTTACAGGAACTGAGGTGTGGGGCCTAATGATGTGCTATTTATACGATGCCTGACATCAAGTCCAGAGCCGATGATCGAGAGCCTGACAAGACAGATCCATGATTGGCAGCCGAGAGTCGAGGTCCACTATGCTCCCTGGTGAAAAGTTTCCGAGCAGCAAAGCTGGAGATGAACATCTATCATGATGAGAAATCTACAGGAGAAGAATCCATAGAGAGAACATTACTGTAAAGTAATTTCTCCTTCTGCCTTGACAAGAAGGTGCACCAAATGCAAGAAAATGGGGCACTATTTGAAAGTGTGTTTCAGTACCGCAACAAAACAATTAGTAGTTGACATGAGCTCAGATGATCAAATGCAGAGTACAAGCTAAGTATAAGCACTAAACCAAAGGAAGAAAAGTAACAAACAGTTCTGTTGAATACTAGTAGCTGGCATAAAGCAAGCAACGGCAGGCTCAGGATCAGATCTCACACTGATTTCAGAAGAGACATACAAGGAATGTTGGGGCCAAGAAAAGATAGCACTGAAGAAGACATACTTCAACACAGGGCGGTTTGCAGGCTACACCATGCAACTCCCAGGCCACAGAAGTAGTGATATATGTATAATTCAAAAACAGACAGATCAGAAGAAATATGTATTTGACGAACAAAGGAGAATCAATACTGAAGTGCCACACCAGGTGACAGTTGATATGAAACAGGATCCCAAGAAAAGAGAACAAGTGATGACAATAACGCGGAATAACATGAAAGACTCCCTGGAAAAACATAAAATAATGTTCAAACCCTCGAAAGGTGAGTTTAAAGAATACATACATGAGATAAAGCTGAACGGAAATGCAGTGCCCATCACAAAAGGTGAGACCACTTCCAGTCATGGCTCATGTAGAATGGCAAGAAGTACTGGCAAATCTGCTTCAAGAATAAACCATACAAACGGTGTACTCCACACATTGGTTAAGCCCAGTAGTTACAAGAAGATGAAACAAGAGTAGCAAGCTGAGAATTTGTATAGACCTATGCCTCAGTTAGTAGGCGGGCGGTAGTGTGTGACAATTTTCTACTATACATCATTACGTACATAATGCTACCCCATCAAGGAGCAAAAGTGTCCTCCAAACTGGACATAACCAAAAGGTAAGCTACAACCCCAAATCTAAACACCTGACTCTTGTTGTATCTCTGTTTGGCACTCTTATATACAGGAATGTCATTGAGCCCACGCTCAGCTGTTTCAGATTTTCGTAGAATAATCAAGATGATGTATTTTAGGGCAATATCCTGATACATGGAGCCAATGGGAAAGGACAACTTCTCTTTAGGTAAGGTGTTGCAAAGACTAGAGAAAAGTAGTTTCTACCTGAAGAAGGAGAAATGTGCATTCCAACAAGAAAACCTTGACTTTCCAAGGTTGCACATCCGCAGCCAAAGGAACAAAACTCAAGCAAAGTCTAGTGCAAGGCATAAAAGATGAACCAGAACGAAAACTAATGACCAGTTAAAATTATAAATGGGCATGGCAGAGATGTATGGACTGGAGAAGGTGGGCACCACCCTTAATATTTCCAAAGATTTTTGTAACAAAAAGATGTATTCAAACAAAGTTGAGAGGAGTTCTGAGGAACACTGCAGCAAGACCCTGGGCACTAGGGCAATTAATGCAGCATTGTATGTCCTAGTGTGCTCAACAGGAATGCTCTATGAGCTTAATTCAACTTGGCTAGTGTGTAGAATCACAAAACAATTTTACAAGGTGAAAAGTGGACATAGATTTAATGTTCTCGACTGAGGAAGACAGTACTAAGGTGGCAGGGTATGCCTTTGCATTTCGTACCAAGTCCGTCTTCAGGGCAAACTCTGTAACTGCCAACATGTTTACATGATCTGCACCGCTGTGTCTCTTCTAAGAGAAAGATAAGGGCTCAACCTCATTGACGTAAGCGTAAGTCATCCGAGGGTTTGGAGGAAAAGCGGTTATAGAACCATGGCAGGGATTTATGTTAAATGCTCTATGAAAACAGACTGCTAGGAAAATGAGAACTGTATATTTGGACAGTACAATGCAAAGAAGCATTTCACACAGTGAGAAGAGAATTCAGCCAAGAAACCATAATAGCTGTTGATTTTGTATTTATTTATTCTGTGCCGTTGATGCTCATGCATATGGCTTCGGGGCAGCAGTTCGTCGGGGAGATAAAAGAGAGACATACACAGCGCCCTTTGCTCCCAAGGCCATGACTAAATACAAAACCACACTAGTCTGTGACACCAAGAGATTTTTTTTGCATCCACATGGGCAGTAGACTACTTCAGAACATATTTGTGTAGAAGGAACTTTAGGCTGTGCACAGACCACAAACCTTTGCCAAACATCCTAGGGCCCAGAGAGTCAGCAAACAAAAATCACTCAGATTAGCACATTTGACTTAAACAAAGCAGGAGTCCAACTATGTAATTCAGAACATCTTAGGATGGCAAAACGGGCGTGCTAGCTGAATCCTTTTCCTCTGTGCCAGTAGATGACGACCAAGTGCAGCGATATTCCAAGAAAAAGTGTGTGATGGCCACATTGACAGAACAATCACGCAGTTAGGAGCCGCAGTACCACAGGGAGAATGGCACAAATGGATCAGAGAAGCTGAAATGCTTCAAAGAGGGAAAGAGAACACCAGAAAAGAATGGCCTGACAGGAGAGGACTAGCCGCAAAGAATTACATTTACATGAAGGTGTCCCCAGAGATAAACACAAATGGCACATTGATATGGAGAAACACAGTGTTAACCCCTCCTACTACAGCCGGGGTAAAACGGATTCACCTACAACACGAAGCACTCAATGTTTCTTCCCCAGGTTGCTTGTTGATCCCTTGCTGCCAATTGACCACCGTCGCCCTCCCCTGTTGTGAGCTCCCCACTCGCTCCTTTTTTCTCTGCTTCTCTCATTGCTAGGTCTGCGGTCAATAAATGCCTTAATAATATTGGTAGCCTCAGATGGACGTAGAACTAGCAGGAAAAGTAGGTAACTGTTCAGTATGAAAGGAAAGTAATAGAAAGCTAATGACTAGGCCAGCACCCCAACAAAACATTGAATGGCAGCCTGAAGTGTGAATCCAAGCAAGAGTTGACTTCATTGGCCCCAGGGCGCACATTAAGATAGAGCATAGATACATTCGGTAGTAACGATAGACTATGTATCCAAATGGATCAAGGTCAAGTTTGTGGAAGAAAAATTCTTCACAATATCCACTATACAATGCTTCAATTAAGTGTTTAGAAAGGAAGTAAATATGCATAGCATTGTAAGGACAACAGGATCCAATTCACCTCAGAAGAGAATAAACGATACTTCAAACAGAATCACATACTACACAAAAAAGCAGCTCAAGAAGAAGGAATTCATCTTTATATATAAAGCTGAATGTATGTATGTGTATATGATTGTCCTTCTATACAAATCCACACCGTTGAACCCACGTCTACCAAATTTTGCATGGATTCCTCTTTTGTCTGCGGCAAGATCGTAGCCTATGTTTGGATGCAAAAATACTATATGCAAAAAAAATGTTGTGTGTGTATGTTTTTCCGGCTATACAAATCCACACCGTTGAACCCACTGCTACCAAATTTTGCATGGATTCCTCATTTGTCTGTGGCAAGATTGTAGTCTATGTTTGGATGCAAAAAATGTATTCCGTAGACACCCTCATTTACTGATGCTCACCCCGATTCACTACAGTATGTATTAGAAGGAGGCCAAATTTGGAAAAATGTCTGAAGCAAAATGTTTGATATTTTAGTTCCTTTAAACTCTATTACTACTGTATACAGTTTGAAACTGTTTATTAAAGCATTTTTAAAGGGAATAAAAAAAATTGAATTTCATATATTTTTTTTATCACACCACTCCAAATATGGGAAAGGGCAAGGTTACAGTTTACTTACGTTCTTTTATGAGAAGAGAGCATAATCAATCACTCGTTCTTGGACATTTTCTCAAATGTGCTGAAGCCATTAAGTGACTGAAACATGCCACACAAAAAACAAATATCACTTTGATACAAAGCGAAAATCAATATGAAGAGTTTCTGAAACACTACAACAAACAGCAGCATGACTTGCCGACAAGAGGACAAGAGCAACATCCTCCAGGCCACATGAGACACCAGAGCAAACTGAAGGAAGACTTGCTGACAAGAGGACAAGAGTAACATCCTCCAGGGCACATGAGACACCAGACACCAGAGCAAACTGAAGCAAGACTTGCCGACAAGAGGACAAGAGCACCATCCTCCAGTGCACATGAGACACTACTCGATCAGGACACGGGCAATGCCGAGTACCCCAGCTAGTAGGTATATAAAGGGGATCATTCAAGCTGCACCTGTGAGCGGACTTGTCTGTGCAGAAGAAAGACAGAAAGGAGTAGCAGCATACAAAACCACTCCCAACAGTGTGTATGGAGTCAACCATTTTATACAATGACAAAAAGTAATTGCAACACACTGTTTTTGTCGACATGTCAGCCGGAGGCAGACATTACAGAAGCACTGAGCAAAATACAGAGGATGCAGACCATAAGAAAAGAAAGACATAATGCACGGAAAGCAGCCCACATTCAGAAAAGAAGATTGGGTCACAGTAAAGCTTCTTCTCAAAGATTGACTCACATTATCCAAGTACATTGCATCCCAGCAAGTGTACAAAGTGAGAGAACGATTGATACAGACCTTGGATGCAAAGAAATAGAACTTTGCAAGGGCGACACTTTACCAAAGAAGGCAAGACGATTCTCAACGTGATCAAATTACTACAGTCAGAAGAACAAGACGACAAACACGGATTGAACGGAATATCTGCTGACAATATTAGACGCAAGAGGGAAGAACATTAGAGTGACCATTTCTGGTACTGGAATGCTCAAGCAGCATTTATTAAGGGTCAGGGGGTGTTTGATTTACTCTGACCAATGCATGTTAAGGTGTTTCTCTCCCCTAACAACAGAGGTCTTAGTTTCCGACAGCCTCTAAATTCAGTTGCCCATGAACCACCCAAAGGACATCTCTCTTCATCCTCGCTCTCCGAACATGTCTATATGTCTCTCTACCACTTTGGAAAATTGTGGGGGATTTGCTTTCTGTTGTCTCTTTATTTATTTCTATATCTCTTTGATGTGATATAACTTGAAACTTCTGGAACCCGCGAGTTGATGTTTGGTTGAGATGTATGTGTGGTATGCATTTACGGACTGAAAACTCATTAAATGCAACCATAGGCAAAAGTCCAACACACACTTGAAGCTGGCATACATGTTTATGGTTCTCCTTTGAACATGAAGGTTTACCTTTACTGAAATTGATCTCGTGTAGGCGTCTGGGTTATAATGTGAGGTTAAACAACATAAGGTGGTTTTATGGAGCGGTGCGTGTGGAAACAAGCCCTTTAACTGCTGTGGTACTATTGCTGTATAACCCATAACTTCAGTTTTACTGTGGTGTTAAGTGGAATGTCAAATAGTATTTACTACCCTTATTGTTTGTATTTCCCTCTTTTTTGGGGACAGCGTGGAGACTGTCCTGTGCCCTGCAGAGGCGGTCTCAGTGTTGAGGTTGGCAACGTTCTTAAGGTAAAAGAGCAACGAGCAGTCACATGTGTAATAGAGCAGGAGTAAACTTACTCAGCAGATAACACCCAATCAGAACGAAGCTATATCTTGCAAGCTTTTATGATCTTTGTATTTTATAGAGATGGTTATGGTGCTTTGGTGTTCCAAAGAGCGCACACTACTAGGGAATGTCTTGTTATGTAAGCAGTGATGCATCACAGGTCGAGCAAGTTTTTTACGCGTCTGCTGACCTTCTCAAGGTGCATTTGAGTAACTACAGCGTAATTCCCCTTGCAAGGCATGGTGCACCTATCTAACGCGAGTCATCATAACACCTTGGGAAGATAATGTGTAGTTGCAGCATCTGCCTGCTTCTAAGACTAATCCACACCAGCAAGAAATAGGTGATGACGCAGAAAAAAGCAGTGGCAGTCAACGGTTTTGGATTTTGTCTAGGCATGGGATAGGGATGTGTCGGGGATTGCATCCCGATTACCTGGCCGTAAGATGGCAACTTCTGGAAAATGGTGTAACAATATGGGCAAATGCCCACCCAATGGATGTGCACAAGCCCAGACTGTTGGCTTTGTCAATGCTTGTTTTTAACTGTACTTTAATGGAAGGAGCAGATATAAATTAAATGGCTGAAAGGCACTCTTGGTTAAGAGAGTGTTATTTCACTGGTAGCAAACTTACAGCTGAAATTAAGCCATTAAAGGGATGGTCTAGTAAAAAATTTTATTTAAAAAATAGATAGGCAACATAAAAAAAAATACTAGCATTCTCTGTTTTAAAACTTCCTATGTAAAATGTTGAGCTATTCAAGCTCAAAATTCGCAAAAGCAAGCACATGGGCGCATCCATTTTGTGAAATGGAGGCCCCGCCTGTGCTGGCTTTTGCTTTTGCGGCACTAATGAAGGAAAAGCCAGCCAGCTGTAGTAAACAAAAGCTACCGCTGGGTGGCTTTACCTTCATTAGTGCTGTAGGCGGAGGACGGGGACCGGAGACCAGAGCAGGAAAGCTGCAGCTGAATCTCGGTAAGTACTATTTATTTCTTTTAAAAATAAGCAGATTTAGGCAGACAACACAGCATTTAGCATTTCCCATTTGGGTCTCTCGGGCTGCCCACGGGGAGCCCGAGAGCCCCAAATGGGAAATCAGCTGCAGGTAGAAACACTACGCGGCATGTAAACATAACCGCGTGTGTTTCTGCCTGCTGTGGCTTTCACTTTGGGTCTCCGGTGCTCCCCTGGGAGCACCGGAGACCCAAAGTGAAAGCCACAGCAGGCAGAAACACACGTGGTTGTGTTGGAAAACGCTGCGGTTTTTCTTTCCAAGTTTCTCAGGCTCCTCCGAGCCGGAGGAGCCTGAGAAACTTGGAAAGAAAAACTGCAGCGTTTTCCAACACAATAACATTGTATTTATGTTTGCGGTCGCTTCAAAAGCGACCACAAACATAAATACAACGTTTTTAAAGCTGCGGTTTTATTAATAAGTTTTCCGGGCTCCTCCAGCCCGGAAAACTTATAAAATAAACCGCAGCTAGTGCTTATTTTTTTAAAAGAAATAAATGGCACTTACCGAGATTCAGCTGCAGCTTTCCTGCTCTGGTCTCCGGTTCCCGTCCTCCGCCTACAGCACTAATGAAGGGAAAGCCACCCAGCGGTAGCCTTTGTTTACTACAGCTGGCTGGCTTTTCCTTCATTAGTGCCGCAAAAGCAAAAGCCAGCACAGGAGGGCCTCCATTTCACAAAATGGATGCGCCCATGTGCTTGCTTTTGCGAATTTTGAGCTTGAATAGCTCAAAATTTTACATAGGAAGTTTGAAAACGGAGAATGCTAGTATTTTTTTTATGTTGCCTATCTATTTTTTAAATAAAAAATGTTACTAGACATCCCTTTAACTATCAGCAGACTGATTAGGCCAACCTGTGTTGTTTTTTTCTGATAAAGCTAGCACTAAGAGATCCTAGGAGGATGTGTTTTGGGTGGAGATGGGCCCGCAGTCCGTGGGAATCGCCTTAGGAATTAGCATGGTTATGAGCAGGTAATGGATGCTAAATAGCCAAACAACACCCACACGCTGTGTGTCACTCCTCACATGTCCTCTCTGCACTCGCTGTACTCCAATGCAATCGTTTCAGCTTGTAGGTGGTGCTTTAAGAGACACCTAATAACCAACACTAAAAACAGTGCTTCTGAGCACAAACAGCCATCATTTGGATGGAGAAGGGGAATGAGTTGAAGATTGCTTCCAAAAACTGTAGTCAGGAGGGGACAGCCAGCACAGCATCAATGCTGACTTTTAACCATACCATGGTTGCCCCTGTTAGGGAGAATTCTCACCCAAGTGCTAAATTCCCTCTACCTTAGAGCCCTCCATCTCTTTGCTATATTTTGGGACTTTGAACTTTTCATTTTCAGTGTGCTTTACTTTTGTGTTCTTTGGATAAGGAGTTTTTAGACAAACTCCATAGGCATCATCTTTTTCTTGTGTGTCACACAGCACCTTCAATGCAGTGACAAAGGGGTGTCTTTCCGACTCCCCAAGGTTTAAATACCTTCTCTGGGACTGACTACTGTCTCCCAGAGCATTTGAAGTTAAACTGACTTTACTAGGCCTTTTAAATTCATAGAGCCAGCACACAATATCTTCCTATAGAGTGCTGGAAGGGTTGCTTAGCATCCCCTGTGTCTAAACACTCATGTAAAAGTCAAATGTTACCTTTTCCTCTTAAAATGGCTGGTGGCAGTGGTTTTTGAACAAACTACCATGATGTTTCCCGATCGCGAACACCAGTAGCTAAAAATCGGGCCAGCCATGTATTCCAATATGGCACCCATGACCCCTCTGTAAAGGCAGACTCTGGTCATCTTTTTTCGCCGTTTCTTTTAGGAAAGGTCCTTCTTGTGTTTAACTCTGCGCGCCAAACCAGGTTTGGTCCCTTTGTTCGATGCCATTTGGCGGGCTTCAGTGCTGAAGCCCTCCTCTGGCGCCTGAGTGTCTAGGGTGGACAATATGTGAGGGAGGTGCCCGATACTCCCTGTGCCTAGTCTCCTAGGAAACCTGAATGCACTCTGGCGTGATTGGTTGGCTGACTCTCCGGCAAGGACAGCCACCCTGCTGGGTGAGTGACAGCTAGGCTGAATGGGAAAAAACTGTTTAAAAGGCGAGTCTCCAGGACTGGAAGGCAGAGTCCACCACTGGAATGAAAGAACCGAAGACAAGCTGAAGGAAGACGACTGCTGCAACTCCTGGACCATTGGTTTGCCCAGTGAAGCCCTGCTGCAGGTCCGAATTGC
Source organism: Ambystoma mexicanum (assembly GCF_040938575.1). Classification (NCBI taxonomy): domain Eukaryota; kingdom Metazoa; phylum Chordata; class Amphibia; order Caudata; family Ambystomatidae; genus Ambystoma; species Ambystoma mexicanum. Next base: position 503,325,537 of record NC_090929.1, on the reverse strand, counting down.
TTCAAACTCCATCGACAGAGAAGCTCCTTCAAGGACGGCTTCTTCCCTTGAGCTGGTGGGAACAACCAACTTGTAAGCCGCCTGGACACTGTCTCCATACTGGTCGAATTTTCTTCAGAGTGCTGTTGAAAACCGGATAGCCAGTGTGAAGGATACCAGTTTGTGGGCTTTAAGGCATTCACACCTTAAACCGACGCTTAGCCAAGCTTGTGGCCTCTTCTCTGGGCAGTGCAGGAATCTCCCAACGTCCTCCTTCTTGTCCCCACGACTGAAACTCATGAACAGCGAGATCTGCAGGAACTGCCAGGAACAACTGCCCCAGCACTGCTTTTCTTCATCATTAAGGTACTGTGCAAAAGGTAAAGTTTTCCCGGTCCTTCTCTCTGGCCTTGAGGCAAAGCCTCTTTTGTGGAACTATGACTGGAGCAAAATTGAGGGCTCTTTGTGGAAATCTTCTCTTCATCTCCCATTGTGCACTCCTCTCGCTAGTTTGAGATTTGAGTTGGGTATGATCTCTTTGAGTTGCCGTGCTGAGTGGAAGCTACTGTCCCTCTATCGTAACATAATTACAGCCAGTGTATCCACTCTTTTCTTCAATGTAAACCAACATCTAAAAAAGTCTAAATCAAAAAAACTTCTCGGCTTGGAAGAAAAGATTGGCTGCATTTTATATAGGCTGGAATTAACAACAGAAACTCTCATACAAAACCCTAAGAAAGTTAAAAAAACATTAGAAACGGAGGACTGGATCAAAACGATCGAGGGAATCAGAAGGCTTAACCCCCCAAACCTATTCCAGACAGCGGACAGAAAGCTTGGCACCATCCCGCACTATCTGGAAAAATTCCTGGACCAAAGAATCAGAAACAACTTTCTCAGGCTCAGACTGAATATAGCCCACACGGGTGAAATACTGGCCCAAAGAAACCAGGCGAGAAGGCAATAAGCCTTTGCAAGATCTGTGCCTCTCCGAACTTACAATCCCTCAAACACTTGCTGCTGGAGTGCGAAGGCACATGGGCGATCATGGTATCATCACTGGGGAGATTTGTAACCAGAGAGGAGAGCCTAGTTCAGGATACATTTTGGGACAGACTGATCTCTGGCCAAGAAGTCATGCTAACTGCTGAGATAGTAAACATTTTGGAGAAGCTTACTATCTTAAGGAACTATCAACAGACTAGCCATGTTCTTGAACCCTCCAGTCAAGGGGTTCAGTCTACTTAGTTAAATCCCTGGTTTCTGAGCCTTTATTTTACCTTGTTATTTTATCCTTTTGCTTTATTCTTTCACTTTCTGTATTCTTAAATATGCAGGAAAAACTGCTTTTTGTACGAAATTTGAACTTTTAATACTCTTCTTTTGTAAGGGTTTTCTCATAAACCAAAAATAAATAAAAAAAAAATTAAAAAAAATACTGTGCAAACGCGGTGTAGAAATCTTTTCTGTCGCTGTAAAAGTTTGTGAAATTTTCCCAACTTTGGGGCCTTGTTCGCTCCTAAACCGACATATAATTCTTTTTCTGGCAAACTACTTCCTCGAACATTGGCAAAGACTTAACCGTTTACTGCCAGAATTGTGCTATCCTATCCAAGACTCTGAACCATTGACTTTGGCCCAGGCCTATTGGATTGAATTGCTGGTTGTAGTGAACTGAAACTATTTGCCCTGCCTATGAAAGTAATTGTGTTTTAACTTCTTTTAACCATGTCTTTCTACCCCTTTTGAAAGTAACTGAAGTGCCATTTTGCTCGCACTTCAGGGGAGCTTAACTTGTTCAGAAACTTATTGGTTGTGTACTGGAGTATATTAGTGTATGATATCGAGCTGCTTTCTTACTAGTGGAATGTTTTCCAAATGACTGTGTAAATAAATGTATATTCTTTTACCAAGAAACCTTGAATAGTGTTTGTTTGAACTACTGTGATTACAAGTCCTTTGTGTAACATCTTGTACAGCTCACATTACTCTTGAGATAAGTCTGGCTGCTCAGCCACTGCTACCACATAAATGTGTAGTACAGGCTTGTACCAAAGGTGAGATTGTGCTTACACCTGTAGTCTTAATTGTGTGTAGTGTTCCCAAAGGGTACTGCATCTAATTCTGCCTAACACTGGTGTACAGTGGTGAGGAGCAAGTAGAGTTGTTACACTGAGAGTGCTGCTCTTACCTTTGTTCATATAACCCTCTCAAGGCTAATCACCACTAGAGAAGCAATTGTTTTATCATGTCTGATATGGATAGCTACAGACAGGAGATCCTAGTCATTTTAACACTTGATCAGCTGAGAGAAATGTGTAAAGCTAGGAACCTCACTGTTAAAGGCAAGAAAAATGAACTGATAGAAACGTTGTTGGAATGTCAAAGTCAAAGAAATATGTGTACTGTACCTACTTCTGATGGAAATGTGGAAAATGATGATGAGGATGATAATGTTTCAGAGTCCAACTCAAATGCTATTGATGATTTAGATGAGGCTGAGGGGTCTCAAGATGTAGGCCTCACTTAACCTCTACTTGCTCTTAGGCCTCGATCTTTTGCCACAGGGGGCCCACCAGGTCCAATTTTGAATCCAGAGGTTGTCTCTCTTGGGAAAATGAGACTTGAGTTAGAATTCAAAAGAATCCAAGCCCAAACTGAAAGTAAACATCAAGAACTTAAACTCAGAGAAATGGAGTTGAATCATGCATTTGAAATGAAAATGTTGTCTCTTGAGAATGGTTCTCTCCCAGAGTATTCTAGGTCTTCCAGTCCTAAGAGGCCTTGCATGCCCAAAGATGCAGTAAGTATGTATGAGGTTGAGCTTGATATTTTGGATTGGCTGGCAACTTTTGAGTATAATCATGGGATTCAGAACATTACAGGGAATCAGCTGATTCCTTGGCTCTTTTCTAGGCTAGCCCCATTTGCATCTGATGTTGCAATGGAGATGGCAGAAGTGGACAGACTGGAGTTTGAAAGTGTGAAAATAGCTTTGATAGCTAGGTTTGGGAAAACTCCTTCCCAGTATTTTAAGATATTTAGATTCCTCAAAAAGCATGATGGTACCCCTTGGGCTACCTGGGTGTGTGAATGTTTGAAAAACTCAGATGGTTGGGCTAAGGATTACAGAGTTAACACTTATGAAGGTATGAGAAATCTGTTTATGTTGGAGTCTATCTATGATGCCTGCTCTCCTGAGCTGAGACAGCACTTGGCCTACTCAAATGAGATTGATCCCAAAATGTTGTCAAGAGCAGCTGACTCATGGGTAGCCAACAGAGCCACTCATAAGTATTCTGGGGTCACTCACAAAAAGGATGAGGGGAAGCGGCACAAAGGTGAGAACATAGATAACTCTAAATCCCTCCAACCTGAAGAGGCCCCCAAACAACAGAAGGGTAGACCCCATGGGAAACCTGGTAGGTCTAGTGAATCCTCTGGTACCCAACCAGAGGGTGGTCATTAGAAACCCTCATTCCAGAGAGCATTTGGTAAATGCTATGTCTGTGGGTAAACTGACCATGTGAAAGGAGATCCCAGATGAAAGGGTAAACCTGTAATTGTCAGCACTGCCTCCTTAGCCTTCTCCACAGAGGAAGAAGTACAAATGGATATTGCCCACTTTCAACTATTTGCTGAAGTACCCTTGGGTCTTCAGGCCACTGTATCCTTAGAGTCCATGGGTCTGGGTAAGAAACAGAATATGGGTGTGGCTGGCTTCATTCTAGAAAACTCCAAAGGATATTTTATGGACAGTGTTCTTGTAAATGGTCAGGGCACCCCTGCCATGAGAGACACTGGGACCAGCAGAACAATTGTGGATGAAAGATTTTTCAAGCCTGAGGATGTGGCTAAGGCACCAAAGGTCTCACTACATTTTCTGGAGGCCCTGTTCAGTTGGTTACAATTCTACCAGCTCTCATTCAGTGCAAAAATATGACAGTGAGGATTCCTGTCAGTGCCCAGAATGAGGTGCCTGGGAGAGTCCTGTTGGGGAATGATTTAAAAACTCTATGAGTAGTATCCAGTACCCCCTGGCATCTCAGTGAGAGGAAACAGAATCGCACCAAGTTGGCTAGAGAGGCAACCTTAGGAGACCCCTCTGAGCCTGTGGGAACCTCTACAGAGACCCCCACTGTAAGCCCTGGTGTTAGTAAGTTGACCTCTAACCCAGGAAAATCTGAGGCTAGAATAGTAGGGAAATGGGAGCCCCAACCAAGCTCCATCATTGCCCATCCAATTGTAAAGTCTTTGACCCCCCTGCTTCTGAGGAAGAGGTGGATAGACAAATGTGCCCCCTCTCTAGGCCTGTGAGAACTGGTAATTCTCAAAGCTGGTGGGAAACCGGGAAAAATAGATCTAAGGCTAAACATCTTAAGACTGTTGGATCTTCTACTGAAGACTCCAGTGTAAATCCTAGTGTTAGGAGGCAAACTTCTAAGCCAGGTAAAACCAGATCTCAGAAGAAGTGGAAGCATGTACCTTGCTTGACCACAGCCCCTCCAACCAAGCTACCTGAGACCCAACCTGCTCCTGAGAGAGATGTGGTGAGGAACCATGGAGGCCCCTCTAGATCTAAGGGATTCCTTTCTAAGGACCCCCTTGAAAAAGCCTATTGTAGGTTCAGAGGTTGTGACTACTTCAGAGGGACTGTTAGCTCAGGTCCCCTATACCTTAAATAAGAAAGATGTACCCAACAAGGTTTGTAGGTCATATAGCTTGCAAATGAAAACACCTGATAAAAAGTGTCATAGCAAGGGTTACAAAAGGTTGCTGGTGTACTCAGCAGGCCATTTAACTGACTTGCAACAGGAGATCCATCCTGGTGGGGATTAGATTCTCCTGTCCCTTAGTCTAGGGGTGCGAGTGTTAGGGAGAATTCTCACCCAAGTGCTAAATTCCCTCTACCTCAGAGCCCTCCAGCTCTTTTGCTATACTTTGGGACTTTTAACTTTTCATTTTCAGTGTGTTTTACTTGTGTGTTCTTTGGATATGGAGTTTTTAGACAAACTCCATAGGCATCATCTTTTTCTTGTGTGTCACACAGCCCCTTCAGTGCAGTGACACAGGTGTGTCTTTCAGACTCCCCAAGGTTTAAATACCTTCTCTGGGACCGACTACCATCTTCCAAGCATATGAAGTTAAATTGACTTTATTAGTCCTTTTAAATTCATAGATCCAGCAAACACTATCTTCATATAGAGTGCTGGAGGGGTTGCTTAGCATCCCCTGTGTCTAAACACTTATGTAACAGTCAAATGTTACCCTTTCCTCTTGAAATGGCTGGTGGCAGTGGTTTTAGAACAAACTACCATGATTTTTCCCGACCATGAACACCGTTAGCTAAAAATCGGGTCAGCCAAGTTTTCCAATGTGGCGGCCATGACCTCTCTGTAAAAACAGACTCCGGTCATCTTTTTACGCCGGTTTCATTTAGGAAAGGTCCTTCTTGTGTTTAACTCTGCGTGCCAAACCAGGTTTGGTTCCTTTGTTTGATGCCCTTTTGGCGGGCTTCAGTGCTGAAGTCCTCCTCTGGCGTCTGAGTGTCTGGGGTGGACAGGATGTGAGGGAGGTGCCCGGAAACTACCTGTGCTTTGTCTCCTAGGAGACCTAAATGCACTCTGGCGTGATTGGCTGGCTGACTGTCCAGCAAGGACAGCCACCCTGCTGGGTGAGTGACAGCTAGGCTGGGATGAATGGGAGAAAACTGTTTAAAAGGCGAGTCTCCAGGACTGGAAGACAGAGTCGACCACTGGAACGAAAGAACCGAAGACGAGCTGAAGGAAGACGACTGCTGCAACTCCTGGACCATTGGTTTGCCCTGTGAAGCCCTGCTGTAGGCCCGAATTGCCTGAAACTCTATCAACGGAGAAGCTCCTTCAAGGACAGCTTCTTCCCTTGAGCTGGTGGGAACAACCAACTCGTACGCCGCCTCAACACTGTCTCCATACTGGTCGAATTTTCTTCAGAGTGCTGTTGAAAACCGGATAGCCAGTGAGAAGGGTACCAGGTTGTGGGCTTTAAGGCACTCGCACCTTAAACTGATGCTAAACCAAGCTTGTGGCCTCTTCCCTGGGCAGTGCAGGAACCTCCCGATGTCGTCCTTCTTGTCCCCACGACTGAAGCTCAGGAACAGCGAGATCTGCAGGAACTGCCAGGAACAACTGCCTCAGCTACAGCTTTTCTTCATCATTAAGGTACTGTGCAAACGTGGTGTGGAAATATTTTCTGCCGCGGTGAAAGTTTGTGAAACTTTCCCAACTTTGGGGCCTTGTTCGCTCCTAAACCGATATATTACTCTTTTTCTGGCAAACTATTTCCTTGAACAATGGCAAAGACTTAACCGTTTACTACCAGAACTGTGCTATCCTATCCAAGACTCTGAAACATTGACCTTGGCCCAGACATATTGAATTGCATTACTGGTTGTAGTGAACTGAAACTATTTGCCCTGCCTATGAAAGTAATTGTGCTTTAACTTCTTTTAACCTTGTCTTTAACCCCATTTTGAAAGTAACTCATGTGCCATTTTGCTCCAACTTCAGGGGAGTTGAACTTGTTCAGAAAACGGATTGGTTGTGTACTGTAGTATATTAGTGTTTGATATTGAGCTGCTTTCTTACTAGTGGAATGTTTTCCAAATGACTGTGTAAATAAATGTATATTCTACCAAGAAACCTTGACTAGTGTTTGTTTGAACTACTGTGATTGCAAGTCCTTTGTGTAACATCTTGGTCTGCTCACATTACTCTTGAGATAAGTCTGGCTGCTCAGCCACTGCTACCACATAACTGTGTAGTACAGGCGTGTACCAAAGGTGGGATTGTGCTTACACCTCTAGTCTTAATTGTGTATAGTGTTTCCAAAGGGTACTGCATGTAATTCTGCCTAACAGCCCCCAGAAGTGCAGATCTGGAAATTAAGATTGTGAATTGAAAAAATGCATTTTACTGAGAGGTCATTTCACTTGAGCTGCGTGTTATTTTCATCCTTCAGGGGTAGAAGTGGTAGAGAGGGAATTTAGCACCCAACACCAAATTCAGACTTAGAATGTTCTCAACTGGGTTACAGAAGCTCTGTTTATGTCACCAAAACAGCTTGTCCTCAAAAGGTAGCGGAGGCCATGTATTAAGGCTTTTTTTCAAGGGATGTGCATGCCTGCACTTTAGGTAGTTGCATTTCAAAAGCAGTTTCAACAAATGGTGGCGTATCTCCAATGATGACTTCAAATTATTAAAATAAAGCAGGCACCTGTATTGACACGACAAAGACATGGGATTTTCATTTGCAGGTGAAATAAGTAATTTATTTTATTTATGAACATTTGTATACAGTTCAAACGGACTTTAAGAAAACTCAATCATTATTAACATACATTTCATAACATACACACATTATAATACATTGTATGGTATCAATGCTAAAAGACCCACTACTTTCCAGTAAATACCTTAAGAAGCATAAAAGATCTCGTACAAAAGTTCCTATAAAAATAAGTGAGTAATGCCCACACTGGAATGAGGAGGCAGCTCAGCTGATGCATGAATCACTTTTGCTGGGAAAAGGCATAATGCCAGGCATTTCCCTCATAACGTGCCTGGCCTGTAAGTGCTAAGCGTGGCATCATGTAGCCAGCACATACGGTTACCTATTACGACTCTAGATAAAATAGTTTTACATGTTGGCAAGTTATGTTAGATATTGCAATGTAAGCGGGAGTGGTTATGCCATTTTCAAAAAGATAGTAGTCAGTTTAAAAGGGCCATCAATTAATGCAAATATTCACCAAACCCATTTCAGAATAAAAATGCTTATGCAGCATTACAATTCCCCCAAAAAATCAGCAAGAAGTAAAGCCGCGAAATAAAAACATTGCATGCACCCTAAAATGCATTGCTTTCCCCAAATAAACTGTGTAAAAGTACTGCTGAAAACAGACTTTAATAGCAAAATATGACCATCAAAGGTCCACCGAAAAACCTAATTGGCCTCAGAATATGAATTCTAATTGTATGTCCTAATCATTATTTACCCCTTTATTAATTACCACTTCCCATGCCCCTAGATAACTCCTCTTGTGTGTTTCCAACCTTACCTCGATCATTTTCTACCCAGTTTCACATGCCCAAGCCTCTCCCTCCTTCAATCTTTTTCATACACAAGCATCTCACTCCTTAAGTGATCTCCCCATATTGTCCCCGACTTGCAGCATTCACTGTCTCCTCACTGTAAATGGTCCTGTTTCTTGCATATCTCCTAAGTCTCCTTCACCCCTCAGCCTATTTATTCTCCTTAATGTTTGTTTCCCATTCTCATAAGTAATTGAAAATCACATTAAGCGCACAAAGAGCTAACATTGGGGAAATGCCATTATTCACTCAAGACCTGTATTTTAGAGACACTCCATTTTTATCAGGGACACACATTCACTTGCAGGGTGTGGGTGTAATTTAGAGTAATGCCTGACAGAAACTGTGAAGTTAAAAAACGTTTTAAAAAATGTAGGCTTCCTTTAAGCCCCTTTCCATGAGCCTGAGGTAATGTAGGATGTAGTACGTGTGGGCACAGGTGGGCACTCATCATATGACACACCTAGGAGATGCAATGCTTAGGTTGCTTTCTGTACATGTAAAAAAAAATCAGGGAACATTAAGTCATTTCTATTTTAGTTTCTTAAAAGTAACACTTTTTTTTATTACTTGTGTTTAGCCGAGTTTTGGCTTTTACAAGAGTAGAAAATCATTGTTCAGCGAGTCCTGCTCGTTCATTCACTATTTGGTTTTTCCTTATGAAGTAATTTTCTGTAAGGCTATGTTTAAAATATTGGTTCCTGCAATTACCCATCGGGTGTTTGCTCCAGAGATAAGACGGGCCCACCAAACTTCTTTCTTCTTTGGTAGGTCACACGTCAAAAACAGTGGACAGAGGTAGGCTGTCCTAACTTCTATGGTTGCAGGGCAGGACAGCATCAAACGTCTGATGGATTTTCTGGGCATAGTCTGCATTTGTTTGAATTGGACTGAGATCTTCTCTCCAGAATTTCACGTGTCGGGAGAAGATTGAGTCGTGCTCTCATAAAAGTTCCTCTTAGCGTTTTGTCGGGAAATTTGACAATGTACTCCAACAGCTCTTTGCGCTTACGTGCCGTTGAGGGGAGATGAGACAACAACTTACTAGTTTCTGCTTGGTCTTGGGTAGTAGTCCTATCAAAGTCTTCCATGTTTTGCTTTACTCTCAGTGGGTTAGAGATCAGGATTTCCTCCGTACACGCTATCGAGTCAAGAACGGATTTCTTTTTTTCTGCCAGTTGTTTAACTTCCTGCAGGTTCGTTTTGCAATATTGTCGGCAATCAGTCTGTAGACTGAAGGGCTGTCAGACTTTAGGGTCTTCCTTTCCAGCTGCATGCTGATATGGTCTATTGTTGCGGAAAGTGGCAGCAGTCCCAGTTCTTGTGGAATTGCTGCAATGGGGGTGGACTTTGGCAAATTGAGTATGGAGTGCCAAAAGAAGCCTTCTAGTTTAGGCCATATAGCGGAAGGAATTGCGGGGCTGGCGTCCATCCCGTAAGTGATAGCAGGAATCACTTTAGATTTGTAAAATTGGAGCGCAGTGAGCAATGAGAACTTGCCATACTTTCTGTCGATCGCTCGAGTTTGGGCCACAAGATTGAGGATTTTACTTTAGAGGACTTTTTGCATCCCGCATCAACTGTTAAACAGTCTATTATTACACCAAGGTATTTAAAGAGGGCCACTTGTTCGAATTTGGTTCCATCTACAAACCAGGAAGACTTTGCGCCTTTCTTTGGTGCTTTCTCGAGGACCAGGATTTTTGTCTTTGTCATATTTATTTCGAGGTTGTTTTACTCGACATAGTGGACCAAGTTGTTCAATTGTCTTTGCAATCTGACTTGGGGTTTGGTCCAACAAAATAAGATCATCGGCATAAAGTAGCCGAGGAACTCCTGAGTTCCTGATTTTGGGGGAAAAGCCGGACCGTTGTAGCTGATTCTTGGTAATCGCCTAAGAAAGCAATAAACAGGGCAGGGGCCAGTGGACAGCCCTGCCTAACTCCACGATATGAGGGAATTTATGCTGAGAGGAAACCTTGCCGGCGAAGTCTCACTCTCATTTTAGTGTCTGAGTGCAAGGTGACAAGAGGTCCCAGGATGGATGTTGGACACTTTCATTCTGAAAGTTTGTTCCACAATTTCTTCCAATCAACTCGATCGAAAGCCTGGGTGAGGTTGATGAAGGCCAGAAATACTTTTGTGGCACCTTCGTTGATCTTGCTCTTAATGATATTTAGAAGCATTATGTTGACAGAGGTGTTGACGTTTTTAGGAACTCTGTTTGAAAAGGGTCAGAGCATGGCGAGCACTTTGCCCAGGCTTGGAATCTTTCAAGGAGCATGGAGGCAAAGATCTTTCCGATGACATCCAAGAGGGCTATCGGGCTATAGTTAGTGGGATCTTCTCTGACGCCCTTCTTGAAAATAGGTACGATGACTGCTGTGGTCCATGATGTTGAAATTGATTTTGTATCTTTGCATCGGGTAAATATCTGACTGATTAGCCTTGTCCACTCCTCCAGAATATTATTGAGGTCTATTTTCTTCAGGCCATCTGGGCCGGGAGCTCTGGACGAATGGTTCCTCCTAAGCAATGATGACATTAGAATCCATAAAACCTTTGCAATTGAACTCATCAATTTAATATTATACAACAACTACTTCAGATTTAATGAGCAATATTATCTACAAATCTCAGGTACCTCTGTGGGCTCTGCTGTGGCCCCATCTTACGCAAACATCTTTATGTTTCACTTTGAGAAAACACATGTTCTGGACCACCCTCACTGGAAAAATAAGATATTTTATTGGACAAGATACATTGACAATGTTTTTGGGATCTAGAACGGCACAGAACAAGAACTTGCCAACTTTTGGCATTACATTAACCAATGCAATCCAAGAATAAAATTTACTATGGAAATTGGAAAACCACAGGTGAACTTTTTGGATGTGACAGTAGAATGGAAAAATACGGAACTGGTGACATCTATGTTTAGGAAACCTACAGATGTAAATAATTCCCTACACTTCAATAGCTTTCATCCAAGAGACCTTAAAGAAAACCTCCCCTACAGCCGGCTCCTACGAGCTAAATGGATCACCACCAACGCAACAAGATTGCAAACTGAGTTTGACTCAATGAGATCTAGATTTTTGGAAAGAGGATTCCCAGAGGATATAGTGAGGAAAGCAATCACAAGAACTGAAAGTGACTCTCGTGAAACACTATTGACTAAACAAGCATTACAGACAAAATCTAACCTCATCTATACACTGAGGTACTTGGCACAGAGTTTTCAGGTCAAAAAGATTATTACTAAGAACTGGGACCTCATCAAATCAGATCCCAATCTCAACCGCCTCTTTCCATCTCCCCCGATGCTGGCATACAAAAGAGGAAGGAACTTTCGGGACTCCCTTATTAAAGCAGAAAGACCTAAAAAATCAACTCAAAGGAAATTGACTAAAACAAAGAATGGCACTTTTCCTTGCCTCAACTGCCAACATTGTTCCAATATCATTAAAGGGAACCATATCAGGCATCCTAACAATGGAAAGGAGATACCCCTGAAAAATTATGCAACTTGTGACTCTGAAAATGTTATCTACACCATCAGGTGCCCATGTGGGAAATACTATGTGGGGAAAACAAGCAGAAGAGCAAAGGAAAGGTGGACTGAGCACAAGTCACAGATCAGAACCAAGAACCTTAAATCACCTGTGTTCCGACATTTTAGGGACAACAATCACAACATCTCACAGATGCGATTTGCAATATTGGACGTAGTTCACCCCCTCCCAAGGGGTGGTGATCTACCAAAAATCCTTTCCCAAAAAGAGCTATATTGGATACACAAGTTAGACGCAATGTCTCCCCTTGGCTTGAATGAAGATTTTTAGCTAGGGCCTTTTATCTAAAGTCAAAACTATTGAATCACCAGTATCACTGTCTCTACTCTCTCTCCTCTTCTGAACTTGTGATCTTTAAAATGGTACAGTCTGGACCTAATCTCTATAATAAAATTGCTACAACCACTATAATGTGAACCTGGATTGGGCAGGAGACTGTGTCCAGTCTGGACCTAATCTCTATATGTACATTGTTATAACCATTAGAATGTGAACCTGGGTAGGGCAGGAGAATGCGCATAGATAAGTAAAATGCTAGGCATTGATGTTATGTTCTGCTATGCAAGGATTGCTGTATCATTCACCAACACTAAAAAAGTCAACATAATGTTTTAAACTAGTCATTATGTGCAGTGTATAGCCAGCTCTAATTCCACTGCACAATATTCTCGTTTAACCATGTTAATCCAAAACGGAGTTGTTCCCCTTAACTCACATTCTCCCATTTTTTGCTAAATTCTAGACTAAATTGTCAAGCATTGCTTTGGGGGACATCCGGTTTAAAGCACATTTCCTTTTCTAGACTGATTGTCTTATTAGACTACTATCTTGTGATCAAGCATTGTTATCAGCATTATATGCAGCCTTATCATTCTTTGAGCCCGAGGTTACTCTTGAGTCATATTATACTCCAGATCCAGGTATCCAAAAAGAAAAACCTCCTTTCATGATCAGTGGACTGTTTCTAATCCATGAACATGTTCAGTAATTCTTGGCATACAATACTACTTACCCGCTCACATTTGGGCAACTAGTACGTTCACCACTCAACAGCTGTATGTGGTATTGTTAAGATGGCATTTCAAGATTTGTGATTCCATTTGGATCATTAGCCACATACTTTGATACGACTGGTTTCCCTGTTTACATGTGACGTCATTAGTGCTGAGCGTGATGATGTCATGAGGTAAACAATGCCAGCTGTTTTTATTGGACTGAATGAAAAATGGGACAGCCTTAAATTGGATCCGCACCAACCAGGCAAGCTTAGCCTTCTTCTACAGGCAATTTGTCCCACATGCTAAACAAAACCCAATCTTTGAATAAATCTCGTTCATGACATTGCACGCGCAGGCGCGCGATGACGTCACGGGCATCCCCGTCATAAATGCGACTCCGTCGCTCAGGATGGAATAGGACGAACCGGTTTCTTCCTGATTCCATGCTGGTGCGCTGGCGACGATAGGTAAGTGTATGACTCTTTCACTATTAGTAGGCTGTAAAGCTAGCCCACACCTTGCCCTATCCATAGTTATTGGGAATCACTTTGTTGTGTTTTCTCGATTTCTGTCTTTAGAAACTGGATTTAGCTACTTCCCTCAAGAACTGGGGTCACTCCAGAGATGGTGGTTATGATACCAAATGACCCTTAGGAGATCTTTTACCTGTTGAAAACATCCATTTCTACTTCATGGACATCTGTAAGTGGCATGTGAATGCACGCTGCCCTTTTTTAAATTTTATAACTAGGATCACATGTTGTGAACCACTGTACTACCCCTGTCTTTCAGATAAATCTAAAGTTCCCAATCCCAATAACTCGCACCCTCAAGTTAAAACCGGAGATTCCTGCTCTTGTTGCAGACATCCTCCCATTTATTTTATAAAAAACAACGCTTACAAGGTTAGTCCTGGTTATTTATCAGCTCTTGCTTTATCAAGCAACACTCATGATACAACTCTCTTTTGTCTTTCCCTTTTTTTTTCCCTTTTTTTCCCTTTTTTTCTTAAATTGGCTAATGGGTAACACATCATTTCATAGGACCAATCAGAATGGTTGTTAACCATAATTAAGTCGAAGTGAACTGAATGGACATGAGATTTATGCTAATGAACAATGGGTGTCTGTACATTTTTGTAAGGCAGAAAAATATGTGTTTGACCATGTATTGTCATGTTTTTTAGAACACCTTCCACAATGATTACAATGCATATTTTTTCCCAAAAACGTTTGGACATGAATATGATGTTTAAATATTTATCTAAATATGACTGTACATATGTTTTTTAGAACCTTGATTTGCCCCTGATAAAGAGTGTTGATTCACTCGAAACGCGTTGGGCCCTCCACAGCTTCAACATCACGAATAAATTGAAGATTGGCTCTTGCGACCTCATCTGATTGAAAGTCTATTTCTTTGAACAATTTTCTCTCCTAATCTAGCTAACTTGAAATCTTTTGATAAAAAACACATGATAAACTGTGTAAATCATCTATGAATTATTGATCTGGTTTTTCCAGATACTCGAAAGTGTGCAGGGGATGTGAGTTCCCAAGTTGGGAACTTAGTTGCTTCTTTCAATGTTCTGTACAGCCTAGGTGTCAAGGTTGTTCCCTTCTCCTCTGCACCTCAAAAACTCTCAACTTTCCTGCTCATTATTTTCTCTAAACTTTATCTCCATAGTCAAAAATGTTTTATCTATTGTACTAGGGTGTGCTATTACGGTCCAATTTTCTTCTTTGCGCATTTTACAAATGTACACAATGAAGGATGTCTCAAATGGGGGAAGTAGGGCTTGGGTTGATGGGCGTTTATTGGCAGCTTCAAAACAATGCTAACAGATGAGTGAACGCTTATACTGTGATGGCATAAAGGCAGACGCTTACAAAAGAATACATGTATTTTATTGAGCACCCCTCTGACCACGGCACCTGTTTATTGTCTGTTGCGTGTTTCCTGATCCCCACCATTACCCGGACTATAGAAGTTTGCATGCCCTCCTGGCTTTTTACTTCTCTGTTCCTGACTGACGGCTTCCCAGGAGAGGCAGCAGTTTAGAAGCGTGGGCAATACATGATTAAGCACAGACTCCATTTGACAACAAGTCTACTTGTCTCTTCTACCCAACAACAGTGGCGCTATTCAAGCTGTCAGAAAGCCAGGCAGCATCCACACAGAGGTCACTAGCTTGTTCTTTAATTATGCATTTATTGAAGACTGTTGCTATTTTCTCCATACACAAGAGCCCACACTACTCTCTTCCATTCCATTTCCCCTGCTACCAAAAACCTCGCACACCATTCAGGGTGTTTGGTTTTTGCGAATGGCGCGTGTGCCAGGAAATTGCCGAAGAAATTGTTACAGAAGAGACCGAGTGGGAATGGGGGTTGTGAAGTGAGAATTTATGGCTGGTATGGCCACGGGCATGCCATAGCATGAAACAACCCTAAATCACTAAATCTCTTTGTCTAAACTCCTCTGCCGTTCTACCCAATGAAAAGTTTCCTATCAATATTAGCTCTAATCAGCAGCTTTGTAAGGAGCAAGTTGGGTTCTGGGCTTTCCATGTCCTAGCTGCGCAGTGATTTCATATTGGGTTATTTTGGGCTATTATTCACGCCTGACGTGGAGACTACTGACGAGGATCCTATTGTCTCAAGCGACAAGGTCATTTTCCTGTTAACCATCTCCCTGGACAGGCTACCCCCGGGAACCCTCAAAGCGAAGATCATAGTCACTGTCTGGAAGCGAGATTGCGAGAAGGCAGACGTACGCGAGTGTGGCTACCTTGCAATCCTCCAGAACCGCTCCCCTTCACAGATTTTCCGGGAGGAGCAGAGCTCCTTCAAAGCCCAGGTGAGCACCCTGCTAACGGTTCTTCCTCCACCTGCCCTGAAATGCCACCAGATTAATGTCTCTGGAAAGTACCTCACAGCCTTAAAAGACATTCACATTTTGCCAAACTTCAACGCAAGTTACCTCCCCATGATGCCGGATGGCTCTGTGCTGCTGGTCGATAATGTCTGGTTGTGTCTTCTCACCAACGGACAACAGGAGAAAACAGCGAGACTAGCGACTATCAGTACAAGACACAGCTTCTACCCGGAGACCTCATCTACATCAGCACCTTTGTGTGTATCGCTGGAGCGAGCAGTGTTTCCATGGGCCACATACAGTAGTTTATACGACTCAAACTGCTGTGAAGGTGGAAGACAATAAGAGTTGGAGCCACCTAAATGCCACTCAAAGGGAAACCGGCAGCCCTCCACTTGCACAGGAGCAAGCATACGATTTAAGTACACCCAAGAGACTCACGGTTCATTCCCGTGCAATGGGGTGTGTGGATGGATGTTTAAGGTAGTAAATTGTGTAACAATTAATGTTTTTGTGGGTTTTTTGGTCTTTGGGTCATCCTGTCAGAAGATGATCAACAATAGAAATGGAGACCAATTAGATTTGTCTAATCTTATGAAGTCTGATGAGAAGATGTTAAGGGGAAAAATAAATGTTGATAATTATTTTTTCGATAATAAATTAAATCCGATAATGTATGCACATGGTTTCGCAGCTGAAAACTTATGGTACTGCCATATGAGGAGGGAGATCCGTAGGATATTGCTACATCTGCTCTCTCATCCCCCCATGCTTCTGGCATCCATAGAGTGTTTATCACAAATGAGATGGAAGTAGCAAATGCGCTATAAGGCCCCTGCTGTCTGCCCCTGTCTGCCACTGCGCTACGGCGCGGAATGCTGTCCTGTCGTCCCCCAGCCCTCACAAGCACAAAAAAGCCCTCCCTCATCAACATCACAGAACCAGAGAGCCCGTAGCTATCTTGCCGACACCGGAATCAAGGAGACACTCACATATGACTAGCTGCGCCTGACCCCAGGGCTCCTCGACCCAAGATGCTCTCGGTCATACCTACTCCCTGGGCACTTGACCGTAAGTCACTCCCGCCTATTCATTTGTTTGGATTTACGACCCGCCACCCGCACCCTGGGCACTACTATGCCTAGTAGTATTGCTAATGATAGAGGTTCACGTCCCCTTCAAACTGCATCGGGCCCCCCAGGCCATCACCGGGACAATTGCATAGCGCCTTTCTGGCCTTTACCATGTTAACTGCATAGCACCTTTCTGGCCCTCACTGTGTTAACTGCTTAGCGCCTTTCTGGCCCTCACTGTGTTAACTGCTTAGCGCCTTTCTGGACTTTACTGTGATGACTGCATAGCGCCTTTCTGGCCCTCACTGTGATGACTGCATAGCGCCTTTCTGGCCCTCACTGTGTTAACTGCTTAGCGCCTTTCTGGCCTTTACTGTGATAACGGCATAGCGCCTTTCTGGCCCTCACTGTGTTAACTGCTCAGTGCCTTTCTGGCCTTTACTGTGATAACTGCATAGCGCCTAGCACCTTTCTGGCCACTAATATCAGAACTGCCTAGCTAAACGAACACACACCCAGTATGTACTCCTTGCTCTTCCACACCTGCCTAATGAGCGTGCTACTAACACCCATGAACACATCGCTCCTCGGCAGCCGAGAGCCTCACCACCACCATCAAATCACCCTGAGTCATCCGCCTACGATGGACCCCTCGCTTACGCCCTCACACGCTCTAGAAATCACTGCGCTGATACCAAACACTAGCCTTAGATTAGACAGACTCAGAGCCTGCACCTCTCCCATCCACTACCAGGCCACCCCCACACACACACTATGCAGAAACTGCAGACTTAGCTCACGCACCACAAAAGTTAACACACCCCACCACTGCAACAATACTGCCACGTGCCGTAGCATCAAGTCTACCTATACCACACCTAACAGCAACCCCTGCTCCCAATGGACCGCTATATCTAAACCAGACGCTCCTACCATTCTCCCTAAGAACCCTAGCCATACACTTTACAAGTGCGCATTAATCAATGTACGATCACTCAATGCCCACGCCCTAGAAGTATATGACCTAATCACCACCCATGACTTAGACATACTCGCCATCACTGAGACCTGGATTAACGAAGCGTCTGGCCCAGCCATCGCACTAGCCCTACCACAAGGGTATGCCATCATCAGACAAGATAGGATCACCAAATCTGGAGGGGGAGTAGCCCTTATCCACAAAGAAACGCTATCCATCAGAACCATACCCCACCAACAGGAAGGAAATGTTGACATTCTATCAGTCAAGCTTGCACTCTCTAACAGCACAATAAATATTCATACAATATACCGTCCACCCGGCCCCACCTCCAACTTCCTAGGTCAAGTTAATCATCTCCTAGGAAACAACATAAAAAAATCTACTAAATCACTACTTATAGGAGACCTTAACTTAGGATTCAACGACCCCAAGGACAAAACTGCTATATCCTTAGCCAAAGACCTCCACAACCTAGGCTTCTCTCAAAAGATCACATCGCCCACACACGCAAAAGGACGCACCCTAGACTAGATTACAGACCACAACTGTAACACAGCCATCACCGCCAATACCAGCCTCCCATGGACAGACCACAACCTTCTCCTATTCGACATCCCTGTCACAACGAGCTCTAAGGTGCCCACTATAGCTGCGGCGACCTTAGCTAGAAGCGCCAAAAAACTCACTGCAGCTAATATCAGCACACTCCTCAATGTGCCATGTTTAAAGCCCCCTTTCTCTTCAGACCCCAATATCCTCGCTGAAATATTCAAAGATTCGATTACAAGGGCCGTCAACACCACTGCCCCTTAGAAAACAAAAAAGAGAAAAAATCCTTCCACTCCAATTCCTGGTCACAGAGGATCTCCAAACTCTGCGCAAAGACAAACGCCAGGCGCTCAAAAATTGGAAATGTAACCCCTGTGATAACACAAAAGATATATTCAAAGCCATAGCCAATAAATACAAAGATGCCATCTTCCTTGCTAAATCTGAAGCCTACAACCACTGCATCACCGCTGCTAACTCCCAATCTAAAGAACTCTTCAGTATCTTTAAAGAACTAACCGTACCACCAACATGCCCTGATGAGATCATCAAAGACGAGGCGTGGTGCACAGGCATACAATCAGCCATGCTTGCAAAAATAAACCTCCTCCAAAACAAGATATCCCACCACTACAACACTCTACCCAAGCAAAGTACACATGTACAGATGAAACCCAGTGTTAAAGTTAGCAACATACCCAAATTCGCGTTCACTGAAATTTCTGAAACCGATGTCATTAACATCCTCAGACATCTCAAACCCTCACAATGTAAGGGTCATGTATGCCCCCCTAAAATCCTCAAAGACTGTGCAGAACAGCTCGCCCCTCTCCTCACGGCATTCATCAATGCGTCATTCAAGACGGGCATAGTCCCAGACAGCCTCAAAGAGGCTTGGGTACGCCCCCTCTTAAAAAAGCCAACGCTAGATCCCGCTAACCCCAACAACTACCGACCCATAACCACAGTCCCATTCCTCCTAAAAATACTTGATAAAGCCGCCCACATACAGATTCAACTTTACCTTGAATCAAATGCAATCTTAGGTAAGAGACAATCCGGGTTCCGCAAAGGACACAGAACTGAAACCGCCCTTTTAGACTTAAAAAACTAAATCACCAACATTCTGGACAAAGGTAAGCCCGCACTCCTCCTCCTCTACCTCTCAGCGGCATTTGATCTGGAAGATCAGCCCACACTCACCAGTCACCTAACGCATGCAGCACACTTCTCTGAGGACGCTGCATCTTGGGTAACCTCCTTCCTACAAGGCAGAGCTATGAAAGTGTTCTCTAACACAGCTCATGCAGCACCCTCCATCATTCACTGTGGGGTCCCACAAGGTTCTTGTACAGCCCCCACTCTATATAACCTTTTTACCAAGCCTCAATTTGACAAACTAGACGCTATGGGGATCACCTACACAAATTACGCCGATGACACGCAGATACTCCTTCCACTGACAGGGAACTATCATCAAGATGCCACTACCCTACAACTAATCTACTCCACCATAAAAGCATGGATGGCTACTAACGGCCTCTGCTTGAATGGGGACAAAACCAAAATCCTCATCCTAGGTCAGAAACCCACACTCTTCAACCTCAACCCTCTATACTTCAACTTCAACATAGATAACTGTATCATCCCAGTCTTAACCTCAGTCGAAACTCTAGGGGTGCACATAAACGCCACTCTATCCATGGACAAGCAAGTCAGCGCCATAGTCTCGGCCTCTGCTCCGAGTACTAAACTCATCAACACAATAAAACCATTCCTTACGAAAGATAACTGCCTGTCCATCGCGAGAGCTACCATAGGAGCTAAACTGGATTACTGTAATGCGCTCCTAGCCGGCACCTCCAATAAAAACCTATCCAGGCTCCAAACTACTCAAAACAACGCTCTCAGAGCAGCCCTCAACATACCAAAAAGAGAGCACATCACTCAAGCTAGGAAGGCAGCCCACTGGCTCCCAGTCAAGGATCGGATCGCTTTCAAAATTCTCACAACCACGCATAAATGCATCAACCACACAGCACCCTCTTACCTATCCAAAACACTGTATAGATCTCAATCCACCAGACCAATCAGATAAAAATACACCAACCTACTTACCATACCGCGCATCAATAGAACAAAGGCTGGAGGTATAGGTTTCACCTTCCTCGCACCAAAGCTCTGGAACGCACTGCCCACTGACCTCAGATCTGAAACATCCCCCTTCTCCTTCCGCAAACAACTCAAAACTGCCCTCTTCAACTAACCTGCTCACTTGATCTCCCATTGCTCAATACATATATGTCATTACAGCA
The DNA here is from genome assembly GCF_040938575.1 of Ambystoma mexicanum. Taxonomy (NCBI): domain Eukaryota; kingdom Metazoa; phylum Chordata; class Amphibia; order Caudata; family Ambystomatidae; genus Ambystoma; species Ambystoma mexicanum. The sequence continues at coordinate 503,305,057 of NC_090929.1, read as the reverse complement.
AAACAGCGTCCAATGTAACCACAGACACTAATTGTATGTAACTAAGTTTAAGCTACACTGTAACAAGCACCACGATGCCTGCGGTCTGTTGTGCACTCAACAAATACGAATAAATAAATAAATAAATAAAACAGACATGGGCTATTTTTAGGCTACTTTTGATGGCAGATCTATTGGTCCTCCTGAGTCTGCCTTTCTACAAATACCCACCCACCCCAGTCCTACTCTCTCTTCCTCCCATCCAACCTGCCCCACACTCTCTACAGCCACCCATCCACCCTAACCCCACCCGTCTACCACCATCCACTCACCCTATCCCCTCTCTCTGTACCACAACTCACCCACCCTACCCTGGCTCTTTCTAACCCCACGCTCCCTACCCACACACCTCCCATGCTCCCTACCCCTACTCTCCCTACCCCGACCCACTCTACCCCCACTCTCGCTACCTTCACTCACCCCACCCCGACTGCCTCTGCCGCCACCCTTTCTACCCTCAACCTCCCATTGCCCACTCCCTCTAATTCCACCCACCCAACCAACCCCCACCCTCTTTACCCCAACCCACCAACCCTACCCCCACCCTCTCTAACCCACCCTACCCAAACCCTGTCTAAATACCCCAACTATATCTACACCACCCACCCTACCCCTACCCTATCTACCCACCCATCCTACCCCACCCTATCTACCTCCACCCACCCTACCCCAACCTTATCTACCACCACTTGTCCACCCTACACCCACCCCTCTACCTTACCCACACTCTTTACCCCACCCACACTAAGCCCACCTGACCCCATCCTCTCTACCCCAACCACCCTTACCCACCCTCTCTACCCCGCCCTCTCTACCGCACCCTCTCTACCCCCACCCACCAACCCAACACCCACCCACTCTGCCCCAACCTTATCTACCATCACTTGTCCCCCCTGACCCCACCGCCTCTACCTTACCCCACCCTCTTTACCCCACCCACCCTCAACCTCTGTACCCCAACCACCCTAACCCTCTCTCTCATCCACACACCCTACCCCCAGCCACTCTCTCTCCCACCCACACTACTCCCATCCTCTCTCTCACCCACCTACCTTATCCCAACCCTCTCTCTCTACCCCACCCCGCTACCCACCCCACCTGCCCCACCCCACCATCACTGCCCTACCCACCCCCACCCTTTCTACCCCCATCTTCTCTACCCCCACCCAACCTACCCCCCTCTCTCTCTACACCCACCCTTGCCCCACTCATTACCCCATCCACCCTTCCCCCACTCTCTCTAACTCACCAACCCTACCCTCACCCTCTCTCTCACCCATCTACCCTACCCACATCCTCTCTACCCACAGCCACCCTATCGACACCCACCCACCATACGCCCTACCTCTGCTCTCTTCCCCCACCCACCCTACCTCTGTTCTCTCTTCCCTACCCACCCTACCTCTGCTCTCTTTCCTCTCCCACCCACCCTACCTCTGTGCTCTCTTCCCCCACCAACCCACCCAACCTCTGCTCTCTCTTCCCCCACCCACCCTACCCCTGCTCTCTTCTCTGACACCCACCCACCCTACCTCTGCTCTCTCTTCCCCACCCACTCACACTACAGTTGCTGTCCCCACCCACCAGCCCTACCTCTGCTCTCTCTTCCCCCAGCAGCCCTACCTCTGCTCTCTCTTCCCCCACCCACCCTACCTCTGGTCTCTCTTCCCCCACCCACCCAACGTCCGGTCTCACTTCCCCCACCCACCCTACCTCCGCTCTCTCTACTCCTGCCAACCGACCCTACTTCCTCTCTCTCTCTACCCTCACCCACCCTACCTCTGCTCTTTCTACCATCACCCACTCACCCTACCTTCGCTCTCTCTCTACCCCACCCACCCTACCTTCGTCTTCTCTACCCGCACCCACCCAAACTTTGCTCTCTTCCCCCACCCACCCTACCTTCGCCCTCTCTCCTCCACCCTACGTCTGCTCTCTCTCCTCCCACCCACCCTACCTTTGCTCTCTCTACCCCCACCCTACCTCCCCTCTCTCTACTGCCACCCACCCTACCTCTGCTCTCTCTACCCCCACCCACCCTACCTCGGCTCTCTCTACCCTCCACCCACTCTCGCTACCCCCACCCATCCTACCTCTGTTCTCCCTACACCCACCCTACCTCCGCTCTCCCTACCCCCACCCTGTCATGACCTACAGAACGCGCCCCTTTTGGACTTCCTGGTCCTTGTCTCAACGGGGCTTACACTCCTTGGTACTCCCAACATGGCCGTCCAGCCTGAAACACCTTCCTCGCTCTACACGTTGGATGTAGCATGTTCTACTAATAGACCACCCCCCCCGCGCTCTGCGCGTCTCAATGCTATTGCGAAGTAGCGACCAGACGTGTGCTCCGTAGCTCGCGGTATTGTTTCCCTGATTCTGTCCCTACTAACTCCATTCCTAGTTCCTCTCCTTTCTTTCTTACTTCCTGGACTCGTATGCTGTGTAGTGCACTTTCTTAATTTTCCGGATTCCTGGATCATTGCATCCCGGAACTTTGAACGCACGCTGGAGTCGGAAGAGACTTGTGTAGCCTTATTCAAGACCCGATCCGTCCGCAAGAAGGCATCGACCAAGAAATCCAGCAAAGATCGGACTCAGGTGAGAAGGGGGGAACTCCTTGACAGTTCGAGAAGCCACCCGACCGAACTCGATATGGACATGGAAGCGGCCGTTCAGGACCTGATGCGTGGCATGGAAGAACTATCAACCGAGGTACAGAATATCAAGGCGGAAAACGCCGCTCTCAAACAATTGGTTCTATCCCGTGATTCTGCCACAAAAGAAAGTGTGTCGCTGGGTGGCATAGTTGACAAATACGATGGGTCGGCAAAAACCCTTCGTGGATTCCTGGATTCATGTTTGGTCCACTTTACTTTTAAGCCCTACTACTTTTCGACTCCCAGGGCTAAAGTGGGTTTCATAATTTCTCACCTTTCAGGGAATGCATTTACCTGGGCTACGCCCCTCATTAATTCCGGCAATGCTCTCCTAGATGACTATGATGGGTTCATACGGGCCCTTAAAACCATGTTTGATCGCCAGAGCAGGTCTATAGTGCCCAGGAACGCCTGTTAGACTTTAAGCAGGGATCCCAGGATATACTCACCTTTGTAACCCGATTCAAGCAATTAACCAAGGAAGCTGATTGGTCCCCTGTGGCGAGTTTTACCCTTTTCAGGAGTGGACTGAATGAGGAGATTAAGGATGAATTGGCCAGAGTGGCTCGCCCAAACTCATTCCAGGCACTAATGGACCTTGCCATGCAAATAGACTTTCGAATCCAGGAAAGGAAGGCAGAGAAGAAGAAATCCAGAGGAAATCCTCCCAAAGTGTCCTTTGAGAGTACCACCAAGATGGACACAAACCCAGGCTCAATCACTGAACCAGAACCCATGCAGATAGGAGCCTCCCGTGGACCTATATCCCTGTAAGAAAGGATGAGAAGGATTCATACAGGGTTGTGCATATATTGTGCCTCAGATAAACACTTGGTTAGGGAGCATCCTCTAGCCCCTCCTCGGCGTTCGGGAAACGCCAGCTCCCGATCCTAGATGGAGTAGAGCTTCAGGAGAGAGATGTTTGCTCCACATCAATTCCATCCTTGAACTCTACAAAACAATTTGGTGATACTGCAGGCCTTCCTATCGCCCTCCAAGAATAAGACCTATTCCATTTTGGCCTTGGTAGACTGCGGAGCTATGGGAATTTTCATTGATCAAGATTGGGTTGTTAGACATCATATTCCATACAAGACACGAAGCACCATGCAGCTGGTGGAAGCAATTGACGGAAGACCCCTCACTTCAGGGCCCATAAGCCTGCAGACTAAAGAGATCCAGCTTTCTATAAACCATCACCAAGAGCGGATTAGATTCAACATCATCAAGTCAGCTCATTACCCCATGGTATTGGGTATGCCCCGGTTACAGAAGCACAATCTGTACATCAATTGGACAGCAGGATCACTATTCCTAGGCTCAGAGTTTTGTATGTCTCACTGTCTATTCCTGGATCCCTCCTTGACACCCCCTAAAGAACCACCAAGAGACCAGCAAACACCACTCATGATTTCTAATATCATACAAGTCCCTGAGGCCTAGCAGGGATATGCTGATGTATTTTCAACTGCCATAGTCCAGGCCTTACCCCCACACAGACCTGAAGACTGCGCCATAGATACAGATCCCTCAGCAGTGATTCCTTTCGGCAGAATGTTCATCCTTTCCGAACCTAAGAAAAAGGCCCTCCGAGAATACCTGGATACCAACCTTGAAAATGGCACCATAAGACCTTCTAAATCTCCAGCGGGTGCTTCGTTGTTCTTTGTTCCCAAGAAGGACACCAAGGAACTCAGACCTTGCCTCGAATATCATGGCTTAAATCAATGCACCCTCAAAGACCGGTACCCATTGCCCTTGATCTTGGATATCCTGGAAGCTGTGAGAGGCGCCGTAATATTCACAAAGTTGGATCTCCGGGGTGCCTACCATTTGATCCGTGTCCGGGAAGGAGACGAATGGAAAACAGCCTTTAGAACACCCTTTGGTCACTATGAATATCTAGTCATGCCCTTTGGACTAGCTAATGCCCCCGCAGTTTTTCAACGTTTCATGGATAGGGTGTTCTCTGATATGTCTTCCTCTTCGTCATTGTCTATCTGGACGACATATTGATCTTTTCCAAGGACCTTCTAAAGCATGAAGAACATGTAAAGGCAGTATTACAACGACTCTGTGAACACAAACTTTTTAGCCAAATCCGAAAAATGCTTGTTTCACGTTACTTCTGTTCACTACCTAGGATTCATTCTTAGCCCAGAAGGAATTAGTATGAACCCTTCAAAGGTAAAGGCCATACTGGCATGGCCCACTCCCACGTCTGTGAAACAAGTTCAATCCTTCCTGGGCTTGCCAATTTCTACCGGAAGTTCATATCCACCTTTTCCGAGATCGTTCAGCCGATCGTTGCTCTCTTGAAGAAAGAGGGGAACTCCTTGACACACCCACCATACCTCCACTTTCCCATCCCGCACCCACACTACCTCTGCTCTCCCTATGCCCACCCACACACCCTACCTCTGCTCCCCCTACCCCCACCCACCCGACATCTGCTATCCCTACTCCCACCCACCCTACCTCCGGCCTCCTTACCCCTGTCCACCCACCCTACAGCAGCTCCCCCTACTCCCACCTAACCTACCTCCACTCTCTGTACCTCCCCACCGACCCTACCTCTACTCTCTCTCTTCCCCCACCCACCCTACCTCAGCTCTCTCTACCCCCACCCACCCTACCTCTGCTCTCTCTACCCCCACCCACCCACCCTACCTCTGCTCTCTCTACCCCCACCCACCCACCCTACCTCTGCTCTCTCTACCCCCACCCACCCCACCTCTGCTCTCTCTACCCCCCCACCCACCCCAACTCTGCTCTCTCTACCCCCCCACCCACCCCACCTCTGCTCTCTCTACCAAACTCACACCCACCCCACCTCTGCTCTCTCTACCCCCACCCACCCACCCCACCTCTGCTCTCTCTACCCCCATATTCCTCTGCTCTCTCTACCTCCACCCACCCTTCCTCTGCTCTCTCTACCCCCACCCACCCACCCTATCTCTGCTCTCTCTACCAAACTCACACCCACCCTATCTCTGCTCGCTCTACCCCCACCCACCCACCCTATCTCTGCTCTCTCTACCTCCACCCACCCACCCACCCTACCTCTGCTCTCTCTACCTCCACCCACCCACCCTACCTCTGCTCTCTCTACCCCACCCACCCTACCTCTGCTCTCTCTACCCCAACCCACACACCCTACCTCTGCTCTCGCTACCGCCACCCACGCTACCTCTGCTCTCTCTACCCCCACCAACCCTACCTCTGCTCTCTCTACCCCCACCCCACCCTACCTCTGCTCTCTACCCCCACCCACCAACCATACCTCTGCTCTCTCTACCCCCACCCACCCTACTTCTGCTCTCTCTACCCCCACCCACCCACCCTACCTCTGCTCTCTCTACCCCCACCCACCCACCCTACCTCTGCTCTCTCTACCCCCACCCACCCTACCTCTGCTCTCTCTACCCCCACCCACCCACCCTACCTCTGCTCTCTCTACCCCCACCCACCCTACCTCTGCTCTCTCTACCACCACCCACCCACCCTACCTCTGCTCTTTCTACCATACCTCTGCTCTCTCTACCCCCCCCACCCACCCTACCTCTGCTCTCTCTACCCCCACCCACCCACCCTACCTCTGCTCTCTCTACCCCCACCCACCCACCCTACCTCTGCTCTCTCTACCCCCACCCACCCACCCTACCTATGCTCTCTCTCTACCCCCACCCACCCATCCTACCTTTGCTCTCTCTTCCCCACCCACCCTAACTCTGCTCTCTCTCTTCCCCCACCCTCCATCCCTACCTCCATTCTCTCTCTTCCCCCACCCATCCACCCTACCTCTGCTCTCTCTACCCGAACCCATTCTTCATCTGCTCTCTCTACCCCCACCCACCCTACCTCTGCTCTCTCCACCCCCACCCACACACCCTACCTCTGCTCTCTCTACCCCACCCACCATACCTCTGCTCTCTCTACCCCCACCCACCCACCCTACCTCTGCTCTCTCTACCCCCACCCACCCACCCTACCTCTGCTCTCTCTACCCCCACCCACCCACCCTACCTCTGCTCTCTCTACCGTCACCCACCCACCCTACCTCTGCTCTCTCTACCGTCACCCACCCACCCTACCTCTGCTCTCTCTACCCCCACCCACCCACCCTACCTCTGCTCTCTTTACCCCCACCCACCCACCCTACCTCTGCTCTCTCTACCCACACCCACCCACCCTACCTCTGCTCTCTCTACCCCCACCCACCCACCCTACCTCTGCTCTCTCTACCCCCACCCACCCACCCTACCTCTGCTCTCTCTACCCCCACCCACCCACCCTACCTCTGCTCTCTCTACCCCCACCCACCCACCCTACCTCTGCTCTCTCTACCCCAACCCACCCACCCTACCTCTGCTCTCTCTACCCCCACCCACCCTACCTCTGCTCTCCCTACCCCCACCCACCCTACCTCTGCTCTCTACCCCCACCCACCCTACCTCTGCTCTCTCTACCCCCACCCACCCTACCTCTGCTCTCTCTACCCCCACCGACCCACCCTACCTCTGCTCTCTCTACCCCCACCCACCCACCCTACCTCTGCTCTCTCTACCCCCACCCACCCACCCTACCTCTGCTCTCTCTACCCCCACCCACCCTACCTCTGCTCTCTCTACCCCCACCCACCCACCCTACCTCTGCTCTCTCTACCCCCACCCACCCACCCTACCTCTGCTCTCTCTACCCCCACCCACCCACCCTACCTCTGCTCTCTCTACCCCCACCCACCCACCCTACCTCTGCTCTCTCTACCCCCACCCACCCTACCTCTGCTCTCTCTACCCCACCCACCCACCCACTCTACTTCTGCTCTCTCTACCCCACCCACCCACCCTACTTCTGCTCTCTCTACCCCACCCACCCACCCTACTTCTGCTCTCTCTACCCCACCCACCCTACCTCTGCTCTCTCTAATACCTCGGCTCTCTCTACACCACCCACCCACCCTACCTCATCTCTCTCTAACCTCTGCTCTCTCTACCCCCACCCACCCTACCTCTGCTCTCTCTACCCCCACCCACCCACCCTACCTCTGCTCTCTCTACCCCCACCCACCCACCCTGCCTCTGCTCTCTCTACCCCCACCCACCCACCCTGCCTCTGCTCTCTCTACCCCCACCCACCCACCCTACCTCTGCTCTCTCTACCACCACCCACCCACCCTACCTCTGCTCTCTCTACCCCCACCCACCCACCCACCCAACCTCTGCTCTCTCTACCCCTACCCACCCTACCTCTGCTCTCTCTACCCCCACCCACCCACCCTACCTCTGCTCTCTCTACCCCCACCCATCCTACCTTTGCTCTCTCTTTCCCCACCCACCCTAACTCTGCTCTCTCTCTTCCCCCACCCTACCTCCGTTCTCTCCCTTCCCCACCCATCCACCCTACCTTTGCTCTCTCTACCCCAACCCACTCTTCATCTGCTCTCTCTCCCCCCACCCACCCTACCTCTGCTCTCTCTACCCCCACCCACCCTACCTCTGCTCTCTCTACCCCCACCCACCCACCCTACCTCTGCTCTCTCTACCCCCACCCACCCACCCTACCTCTGCTCTCTCTACCCCCACCCACCCACCCTACCTCTGCTCTCTCTACCCCCACCCACCCACCCTACCTCTGCTCTCTCTACCCCCACCCACCCACCCTACCTCTGCTCTCTCTACCCCCACCCACCCACCCTACCTCTGCTCTCTCTACCCCCACCCACCCACCCTACCTCTGCTCTCTCTACCCCCACCCACCCACCCTACCTCTGCTCTCTCTACCCCCACCCACCCACCCTACCTCTGCTCTCTCTACCCCCACCCACCCACCCTACCTCTGCTCTCTCTACCCCCACCCACCCACCCTACCTCTGCTCTCTCTACCCCCACCCACCCTACCTCTGCTCTCTCTACCCCCACCCACCCTACCTCTGCTCTCTCTACCCCCACCCACCCACCCTACCTCTGCTCTCTCTACCCCCACCCACCCTACCTCTGCTCTCTCTACCCCCACCCACCCACCCTACCTCTGCTCTCTCTACCCCTACCGACCCACCCTACCTCTGCTCTCTCTACCCCCACCCATCCTACCTTTGCTCTCTCTTTCCCCACCCACCCTAACTCTGCTCTCTCTACCCCAACCCATTCTTCATCTGCTCTCTCTACCCCCACCCACCCTACCTCTGCTCTCTCTACCCCTACCACCCACTCACCCTACCTCTGCTCTCCCTACCAAACCCACCCACCCTACCTCTGCTCTCTCTACCCCACCCACCCACCCTACCTCTGCTCTCTCTACCCCACCCACCCACCCTACCTCTGCTCTCTCTACCCCACCCACCAATCCTACATCTGCTCTCTGTACCCCACCAACCCTCCCTACCTCTGCTCTCTCTACCCCACCCACCCACCCTACCTCTGCTCTCTCTACCCCACCCACCCACCCTACCTCTGCTCTCTCTACCCCACCCACCCACCCTACCTCTGCTCTCTCTACCCCACCCACCCACCCTACCTCTGCTCTCTCTACCCCACCCACCCACCCTACCTCTGCTCTCTCTACCCCACCCACCCACCCTACCTCTGCTCTCTCTACCCCACCCACCCACCCTACCTCTGCTCTCTCTACCCCACCCACCCACTCTACCTCTGCTCTCTCTACCCCACCCCCCACCCTACCTCTGCTCTCTCTACCCCACCCCCACCCTACCTCTGCTCTCTCTACCCCACCCCCGCCACCCTACCTCTGCTCTCTCTACCCCACCCCCCACCCTACATCTGCTCTCTTTACCCCACCCCCCACCCTACCTCTTCTCTCTCTACCCCACCCACCCACCCTACCTCTGCTCTCTCTACCCCACCCACCCACCCTACCTCTGCTCTCTCTACCCCACCCACCCACCCTACCTCTGCTCTCTCTACCCCACCCACCCACCCTACCTCTGCTCTCTCTACCCCACCCACCCACCCTACCTCTGCTCTCTCTACCCCACCCACCCACCCTACCTCTGCTCTCTCTACCCCACCCACCCACCCTACCTCTGCTCTCTCTACCCCCACCCACCCACCCTACCTCTGCTCTCTCTACCCCAACCCACCCACCCTACCTCTGCTCTCTCTACCCCCACCCACCCTACCTCTGCTCTCCCTACCCCCACCCACCCTACCTCTGCTCTCTACCCCCACCCACCCTACCTCTGCTCTCTCTACCCCCACCCACCCTACCTCTGCTCTCTCTACCCCCACCGACCCACCCTACCTCTGCTCTCTCTACCCCCACCCACCCACCCTACCTCTGCTCTCTCTACCCCCACCCACCCTACCTCTGCTCTCTCTACCCCCACCCACCCACCCTACCTCTGCTCTCTCTACCCCCACCCACCCACCCTACCTCTGCTCTCTCTACCCCCACCCACCCACCCTACCTCTGCTCTCTCTACCCCCACCCACCCACCCTACCTCTGCTCTCTCTACCCCCACCCACCCACCCTACCTCTGCTCTCTCTACCCCCACCCACCCTACCTCTGCTCTCTCTACCCCACCCACCCACCCACTCTACTTCTGCTCTCTCTACCCCACCCACCCACCCTACTTCTGCTCTCTCTACCCCACCCACCCACCCTACTTCTGCTCTCTCTACCCCACCCACCCTACCTCTGCTCTCTCTAATACCTCGGCTCTCTCTACACCACCCACCCACCCTACCTCATCTCTCTCTAACCTCTGCTCTCTCTACCCCCACCCACCCTACCTCTGCTCTCTCTACCCCCACCCACCCACCCTACCTCTGCTCTCTCTACCCCCACCCACCCACCCTGCCTCTGCTCTCTCTACCCCCACCCACCCACCCTGCCTCTGCTCTCTCTACCCCCACCCACCCACCCTACCTCTGCTCTCTCTACCACCACCCACCCACCCTACCTCTGCTCTCTCTACCCCCACCCACCCACCCACCCAACCTCTGCTCTCTCTACCCCTACCCACCCTACCTCTGCTCTCTCTACCCCCACCCACCCACCCTACCTCTGCTCTCTCTACCCCCACCCATCCTACCTTTGCTCTCTCTTTCCCCACCCACCCTAACTCTGCTCTCTCTCTTCCCCCACCCTACCTCCGTTCTCTCCCTTCCCCACCCATCCACCCTACCTTTGCTCTCTCTACCCCAACCCACTCTTCATCTGCTCTCTCTCCCCCCACCCACCCTACCTCTGCTCTCTCTACCCCCACCCACCCTACCTCTGCTCTCTCTACCCCCACCCACCCACCCTACCTCTGCTCTCTCTACCCCCACCCACCCACCCTACCTCTGCTCTCTCTACCCCCACCCACCCACCCTACCTCTGCTCTCTCTACCCCCACCCACCCACCCTACCTCTGCTCTCTCTACCCCCACCCACCCACCCTACCTCTGCTCTCTCTACCCCCACCCACCCACCCTACCTCTGCTCTCTCTACCCCCACCCACCCACCCTACCTCTGCTCTCTCTACCCCCACCCACCCACCCTACCTCTGCTCTCTCTACCCCCACCCACCCACCCTACCTCTGCTCTCTCTACCCCCACCCACCCACCCTACCTCTGCTCTCTCTACCCCCACCCACCCTACCTCTGCTCTCTCTACCCCCACCCACCCTACCTCTGCTCTCTCTACCCCCACCCACCCACCCTACCTCTGCTCTCTCTACCCCCACCCACCCTACCTCTGCTCTCTCTACCCCCACCCACCCACCCTACCTCTGCTCTCTCTACCCCTACCGACCCACCCTACCTCTGCTCTCTCTACCCCCACCCATCCTACCTTTGCTCTCTCTTTCCCCACCCACCCTAACTCTGCTCTCTCTACCCCAACCCATTCTTCATCTGCTCTCTCTACCCCCACCCACCCTACCTCTGCTCTCTCTACCCCTACCACCCACTCACCCTACCTCTGCTCTCCCTACCAAACCCACCCACCCTACCTCTGCTCTCTCTACCCCACCCACCCACCCTACCTCTGCTCTCTCTACCCCACCCACCCACCCTACCTCTGCTCTCTCTACCCCACCCACCAATCCTACATCTGCTCTCTGTACCCCACCAACCCACCCTACCTCTGCTCTCTCTACCCCACCCACCCACCCTACCTCTGCTCTCTCTACCCCACCCACCCACCCTACCTCTGCTCTCTCTACCCCACCCACCCACCCTACCTCTGCTCTCTCTACCCCACCCACCCACCCTACCTCTGCTCTCTCTACCCCACCCACCCACCCTACCTCTGCTCTCTCTACCCCACCCACCCACCCTACCTCTGCTCTCTCTACCCCACCCACCCACCCTACCTCTGCTCTCTCTACCCCACCCACCCACCCTACCTCTGCTCTCTCTACCCCACCCACCCACTCTACCTCTGCTCTCTCTACCCCACCCCCCACCCTACCTCTGCTCTCTCTACCCCACCCCCACCCTACCTCTGCTCTCTCTACCCCACCCCCGCCACCCTACCTCTGCTCTCTCTACCCCACCCCCCACCCTACATCTGCTCTCTTTACCCCACCCCCCACCCTACCTCTTCTCTCTCTACCCCACCCACCCACCCTACCTCTGCTCTCTCTACCCCACCCACCCACCCTACCTCTGCTCTCTCTACCCCACCCACCCACCCTACCTCTGCTCTCTCTACCCCACCCACCCACCCTACCTCTGCTCTCTCTACCCCACCCACCCACCCTACCTCTGCTCTCTCTACCCCACCCACCCACCCTACCTCTGCTCTCTCTACCCCACCCACCCACCCTACCTCTGCTCTCTCTACCCCACCCACCCACCCTACCTCTGCTCTCTCTACCCCACCCACCCACCCTACCTCTGCTCTCTCTACCCCACCCACCCACCCTACCTCTGCTCTCTCTACCCCACCCACCCACCCTACCTCTGCTCTCTCTACCCCACCCACCCACCCTACCTCTGCTCTCTCTACCCCACCCACCCACCCTACCTCTGCTCTCTCTACCCCACCCACCCACCCTACCTCTGCTCTCTCTACCCCACCCACCCTACCTCTGCTCTCTCTACCCCACCCACCCTACCTCTGCTCTCTCTACCCCACCCACCCACCCTTCATCTGCTCTCTCTACCCCACCCACCCACCCTACCTCTGCTCTCTCTACCCCACCCACCCACACTACCTCTGCTCTCTCTACCCCACCCACCCACCCTACCTCTGCTCTCTCTACCCCACCCACCCACCCTACCTCTGCTCTCTCTACCCCACCCACCCACCCTACCTCTGCTCTCTCTACCCCACCCACCCTACCTCTGCTCTCTCTACCCCACCCACCCACCCTACCTCTGCTCTCTCTACCCCACCCACCCACCCTACCTCTGCTCTCTCTTCCCACCCACCCACCCTACCTCTGCTCTCTCTACCTCACCCCCCACCCTACCTCTGCTCTCTCTACCTCACCCCCCCACCCTACCTCTGCTCTCTCTACCCCACCCCCCCACCCTACCTCTGCTCTCTCTACCCCACCCCCCCACCCTACCTCTGCTCTCTCTACCCCACCCCCCCACCCTACCTCTGCTCTCTCTACCCCACCCCCCCACCCTACCTCTGCTCTCTCTACCCCACCCCCCCACCCTACCTCTGCTCTCTCTACCCCACCCCCCACCCTACCTCTGCTCTCTCTACCCCAACCCCCCACCCTACCTCTGCTCTCTCTACCCCACCCCCCCACCCTACCTCTGCTCTCTCTAACCTCTGCTCTCTCTACCCCACCCCCCCAGCCTACCTCTGCTCTCTACCCCCCCCACCCTACCTCTGCTCTCTCTAACCCCACCACCCACCCTACCTCTGCTCTCTCTAACCCCACCCACCATACCTCTGCTCACTCTACCCCCACCCCCCTACCTCTGCTCTCTCTACCCCCACCCCCCCACCCTACCTCTGCTCTCTCTACTCCACCCCCCTACCCTACCTCTGCTCTCTCTAACCCACCCCCCACCCTACCTCTGCTCTCTCTAACCCCCCCCACCATACCTCTGCTCTCTCTACCCCCACCCACTCTACCTCTGCTCTCTCTAACCCCACCCACCCACCCTACCTCTGCTCTCTCTAACCCCACCCACCCACCCTACCTCTGCTCTCTCTAACCCCACCCACCCACCCTACCTCTGCTCTCTCTAACCCCACCCACCCACCCTACCTCTGCTCTCTCTAACCCCACCCACCCACCATACTTCTGCTCTCTCTAACCCCACCCATCCACCCTACCTCTGCTCTCTCTAACAACACCCACCCACCCTACCTCTGCTCTCTGTACCCGCTCCCACACACCATACCTCTGCTCTCTGTACCCCCACCCACCCTACCTCTGCTCTCTGTACTACCACCTGCCCACCCTACCTCTGCTCTCTGTACCCCCACACACCCACCCAACCACTGCTTTCACTATACCCAACCACTCTACCTATGCTCTCTCTCTACCCCCACGCACCCTACCTCTGCTCTCTCAACCCCCCGCCACATCCCAACTCTCTCTTCCCCCACCCACAATACCTCCCCTCTCTCAACCCCAACCCACCCACCCTACCTATGCTCTCTCTACCCCAGCCCACCCACCCTACCTCCGCTCTCTCTACCCCAGCCAACCCACCCTACCTCCGCTCTCTCTGCCACAAACCACACACCCTACCTCCGCTCTATCTACCCCATCCACCCTACCACTGCTCTCTCTACTCCCACCCACCCTACCTCTGCACTCTCTACTCCCACCCACCCTACCTCTGCTCTCTCTACTCCCACCCACCCACCCTACCTCTGCTCTCTCTACTACCACCCACCCACCCTACCTCTGCTCTCTCTACTACCACCCACCCACCCTACCTCTGCTCTCTCTACTCCCACCCACCCACCCTACCTCTGCTCTCTCTACTCCCACCCACCCACCCTACCTCTGCTCTCTCTACTCCCACCCACCCACCCTACCTCTGCTCTCTCTACAAGAAACCCACCCACCCTACCTCTGCTCTCTCTACTCCCACCCACCCACCCTACATCTGCTCTCTCTACTCTCACCCACCCACCCTATCTCTGTTCTCTCTACACCCACCCACCCGCCCTATCTCTGCTCTCTCTACACCCACCCACCCGCCCTATCTCTGCTCTCTCTACACCCACCCACCCGCCCTATCTCTGCTCTCTCTACTCACACCCACCCGCCCTATCTCTGCTCTCTCTACTCCCACGCACCCGCCCTATCTCTGCTCTCTCTACAAAAAACCCACCCACCCTATCTCTGCTCTCTCTACTCCCACCCACCCACCCTATCTCTGCTCTCTCTACTATCACCCACCCACCCTATCTCTGCTCTCTCTACTACCACCCACCCACCCTATCTCTGCTCTCTACTACCACCCACCCACCCTCTCTTTCTGCTCTCTCTACACCCACCCACCCTATCTCTGCTCTCTCTACTCCCACCCACCCTATCTCTGCTCTCTCTACTCCCTCCCACCCTATCTCTGCTCTCTCTACTCCCACCCACCCACCCTATCTCTGCTCTTTCTACTCCCACCCACCCACCCTATCTCTGCTCTTTCTACTCCCACCCACCCACCCTATCTCTGCTCTTTCTACTCCCACCCACCCACCCTATCTCTGCTCTTTCTACTCCCACCCACCCACCCTATCTCTGCTCTTTCTACTCCCACCCACCCACCCTATCTCTGCTCTTTCTACTCCCACCCACCCACCCTATCTCTGCTCTTTCTACTCCCACCCACCCACCCTATCTCTGCTCTTTCTACTCCCACCCACCCACCCTATCTCTGCTCTTTCTACTCCCACCCACCACCCACCCTATCTCTGCTCTTTCTACTCCCACCCACCCACCCTATCTCTGCTCTTTCTACTCCCACCCACCCACCCTATCTCTGCTCTTTCTACTCCCACCCACCCACCCTATCTCTGCTCTTTCTACTCCCACCCACCCACCCTATCTCTGCTCTTTCTACTCCCACCCACCCTATCTCTGCTCTTTCTACTCCCACCCACCCTATCTCTGCTCTCTCTACTCCCACCCACCCACCCTACCTCTCCTCTCTCTACTCCCACCCACCCACCCTACCTCTCCTCTCTCTACTCCCACCCACCCACCCTACCTCTCCTCTCTCTACTCCCACCCACCCTACCTCTTCTCTCTCTACTCCCACCCACCCACCCTACCTCTGCTCTCTCTACGACCACCCACCCACCCTACCTCTGCTCTCTCTACTCCCACCCACCCTACCTCTGCTCTCTCTACTCCCATCCACCCACCCTACCTCTGCTCTCTCTACTCCCACCCACCCACCCTACCTCTGCTCTCTCTACTCCCACCCACCCACCCTACCTCTGCTCTCTCTACTCCCACCCACCCACCCTACCTCTGCTCTCTCTACTCCCACCCACCCACCCTACCTCTGCTCTCTCTACTCCCACCCACCCACCCTACCTCTGCTCTCTCTACTCCCACCCACCCACCCTACCTCTGCTCTCTCTACTCCCACCCACCCACCCTACCTCTGCTCTCTCTACTCCCACCTACCCACCCCACCTCTGCTCTCTCTTCCCCCGCACACCCTACCTTTGCTCTCTCTTTCCCCACCCACCCTAACTCTGCTCTCTCTCTTCCCCCGCCCTACCCCTGCTCTCTCTACCCCCACCCACCATACCACTGCTCCTTCTACCCCCACCACCCTATCTCTGCTCCCTCTAGCCCCACCCACCCTACCTCTGCTCCCTCTACCTCCATCCACCCTACCTCCTCTCTCTCTACCCCCACCCACCGACCCTACCTCTGCTCTCTCTACTCCCACCCACCCACCCTACCTCTGCTCCCTCTACTCCCACCCACCCACCCTACCTCTGCTCCCTCTACTCCCACCCACCCACCCTACCTCTGCTCCCTCTACTCCCACCCACCCACCCTACCTCTGCTCCCTCTACTCCCACCCACCCACCCTACCTCTGCTCCCTCTACCTCCACCCACCCTACCTCCTCTCTCTCTACCCCCACCCACCGACCCTACCTCTGCTCTCTCTACTCCCACCCACCCACCCTACCTCTGCTCTCTCTACTCCCACCCACCCACCCTACCTCTGCTCTCTCTACTCCCACCCACCCACCCTACCTCTGCTCTCTCTACTCCCACCCACCCACCCTACCTCTGCTCTCTCTACTCCCACCTACCCACCCCACCTCTGCTCTCTCTTCCCCCGCACACCCCACCTTTGCTCTCTCTTTCCCCACCCACCCTAACTCTGCTCTCTCTCTTCCCCCGCCCTACCCCTGCTCTCTCTACCCCCACCCACCATACCACTGCTCCTTCTACCCCCACCACCCTATCTCTGCTCCCTCTAGCCCCACCCACCCTACCTCTGCTCCCTCTACCTCCACCCACCCTACCTACTCTCTCTCTACCCCCACCCACCGACCCTACTTCCTGTCTCTTCCCCCACCCTACCTTTGCTCTCTCTACCTCACCCACTCGACCTCCCCTCTCTCTACTGCCACACACCCATCCTACCTCCACTCCATTCTATTGTTATATGTAAGGTCATGTGCATTTTATGTTTTTGTGATGTCAGTCAATTTACCTCATGTGTTCACATTGTAAGAATACCTTGTTTACCTTTTGGATTTGTGTACTCCGGAGTGTTGTCTTTTTGGGTCGATCTTCGAGTGTATCCCCTGCCTCACGTACTGAGGGCGATATATGCTGACACACGCAGTGACAGGTGTATTCAGAGGTGTTATGTAGTAAATATGTACATTGGTTCATGTCCAGGAGATGTTGTGTTTTTAATATTATTGTCCCTGCCCCCCTGGTGTTTTTTAGATCGTCCAGCAACAGGCATTATTGTTCGGGTTTCAATGGCAATGGTTGGTGGAACATGTTCAACTGACGTACAGAGCAGTGTGGACAGAGGCACATAGGTTTGATTAATTGAGACGTATATGTACTTGTTCGTTCAGAGAGGGACAGTCCAGGAAAATTGGAACAGAACTGGGCACTGAAGAGCAAATTGAGAAAGCACTAGGTTATGAGTGGCAAACTGAAGCAGAACTCATCAGTGGGGGATAAATTAAGCAGAACTCATCGCATACGGGCACTTTCGGACTACCAGCCATTGGGGACAAGAAAAGGGCAGAGGGCGAGTGGCATCTGGCCAAATTCCGCGAACAAGCAGCGTGAAAATATGTTTCATGGTGGCCTTGCCTAGGGTGACCAGATTTTCAAAACAAAAAACCGGGACGGGCAACAACCTAAAAGAGGGACTACCCCATCGCAGCCCACCAATTACCGCCCCTCCCCCAACACGCCCCCACAACCACCCCCCAACCATATTTCCAGCACTTCTCCTTTCTATAAACTGTGTATAATCTCATTTGTGCAGTTTTATCTGTGAATCGTGGCATATTAATTCAAAACGAGCGTTTGCTATCATTGATATTACATGGCTTGCTGTACAATAATTTCCGAGCCAGTCTCTGCGCCACAGTCAGTAAGTGTTCTGACTTGTACCTCAGAGGTTGGGGGTTCGAGCCAAACTTCATAATTCTGAAAGTGTTGTGAAAAATAATTACGGTTTTAATTACCGTAGCCCCCCAAACATGCAAACCCCGGACGAGGTTTCATAAATGAAAAAGCACCCGAAGACAGAGGGTGATTTCCCTCGGACTGTCCCGGGAAAACCCGGACGTCTGGTCACCCTAGCCTTGCCGGGACATCTAAAACAAGAATCATGGTTTCATTTGGGCACAACCAACCCACATGAAAGTGGGCCTGCACTGTGATGTATTTCTTTAAAACGGGCCTCATGAGATGCTTCAGGGCCAGGCAGCATGGCAATGTGTTTTTTTTAATGCAAATTAAGGCATGCATTGCTGAGTTAGGCCTCGTTTTTGTTTCCTTGAGCACAAGCAACATGAAATAGTTTCAGACAGGAAACAGTGAGATGTATGAGGTTAAATCGCACTTCATGATTTCGCAAACAAGCAACATGAAAATGGTTTTGCAGTAAAACGCTGGCATGTTTTGCCCAATCACGCCTCCTGATTTCCCTTGGGCACAGCCAGCGGGAAAACGTGTTGCAAAATGATCCTGTGTACTGTTAAGTTGTCAGCCCTCGGCCTGCGCGCGCGGGGGCTGGCAGAATACTGGTAGGCCGCACGGCCTGTTGCGCAGCTCCAGCGGGAGCCGAAGGATTACACACCCACACCGGTTGCTGGTCGGCCCCGGAACTGCCTCCCGAACGCGGGGGCGGGGCTTTTATTTAGGACGCCCTGCGTCACCGCGTAGCGGGACGCAGGGCGGAACTTAACATTCCTCCTTTATTATAAAACAAACAAAACATCACGCTAACTGCCAAACAACGGCGAAAGTCCAACATGAACTTACAGTCTTCAACACCCAGCTACCCTGCCATTGGGGTTCATGGCACCAGGGCACTAGTTACCACACATAGTCACTTAGCTTGGCTGGCGGTCTCGTCGTTGTTCTCAGCCTGTATCGCCCTTCTCGGGGAGCACTCCCCCTTGCTTCATTCTCTGGTTCACCTTCGCTGTTCGGGCCCTCGAGGCCGGGTGCATCCACCGGCTCCCAGGTTCCATCCCCCGCTCCTATCTCCTCAGGGATGGCCTCCGGCTCTTCTTCGCTGGGATGAGTGTCCTCGCCTTCCCGATGGCCCTCCTTATCGGTCCACAGGGTACGGGGTATGGCCTTGAACCATGACGCATTCCTCGTCACTTGACGGCGTCCTCGTGTCACAGTTACCATGGTTCCATGCCGGTTACTGACGGTCCATGGAAGTTCCTCGTACCTGGTGTCAAGTTTTGACTTGGAGGGGTTTCGTAGCATGATGACCTGGTCACCCACTTGATGATGGGACGGCCTCGCTCTCCGCTTGCCACTCATGTGTGCGTTAGCATCCCTTCTCCTTCTTTCTGTGCGTTCCTCGTTGACCGCGTCCGGGGTCCTGCTTGGGTGATGCGGGATAGAAGATCTAATGACGGTGCCGAACATGAGGTCCGCTGGTGGTATGCCGGTTGTGCTGTGGGGCGTGACCCGGTAGTTCCGGAGGAATCGGAAGAGGTCAACCTTCCAGGGGCTGGCGTTAGCCTTGGACACCCTGAGCACCTTGTTGATAGTTCTCATAAACCTTTCTACGTCCCCATTTGCCTGGGGGTGTCTTGGTGTGATATGATGATATTTAACATTGAGGTCCTGTAGATACTTTTTGAAATCCTCTCCCGTAAACGGCGGCCCGTTGTCGCTTTTGATTGAGATCGGTAGCCCGTGAGTTGCGAACATTTTTTCTAGGGCCGGAATGACCACTTCAGCTGCTGTGGATTCAACTATCTCAACTTCCGGGTATCGGGAGTGATCATCGACGGCCACCAACAGGTGGAGGCCCTCTCGTAGCTTGCAAAAGTCAATGCTGATGGCCTCCCAGCGAGAGCGGCCACGTTCTGCTGATAGGATAGGTTCCGGGTCTGGCGGGGCCCCCGTTATCTGACAGGATAGGCACGTGCTAACGAGTGTCTCGACCCGCTCCTCGATCTGGGGAAACCATACTCGGTGCCGAATACGGGCTTTTGTCCTTACCAGTCCTTGGTGTCCTTCATGCGCTAGGGCCACTATCCTGTCTTGTATTTTGAGAGGGATTACGATGCGGTTTCCTCGTAGTATCAGTCCACCTTCCGTGATTGACAAGTCTTGCCGTACTGTGAATATGCCGGACAAAAACCCTTTTGCTTCCGCTGTTCTGTTGTGCGTGTGTCTCATGAAGGTCTTCCAGTCACCGGAGAGGATGGCATCCTTCACTAAGTCACAACACGGGTCCTTGAGCGTTTCCACCTCGATTTCCTCGATGCTCACCGCCTTGGGTCTCATTGCGTGCACCACTTGACATATGTGTTCCTCCGTCTCTGCAGCTACTTGGATCTCTTGTTGGGTGGCCTCTCGCGGATGCCTGGAGAGAAAATCCGCCGGGTTTCCGCTGCCCCAAGTGCGTTGAGAACGTTGTAATGTAGCAAGAGTCTCTATGGAGTTTGAGTTGATGATACCCCGCCTTGAGATCAATCTTTGAGAATATACACGACCCTGTGAGGTCAGCCACGATCTCGTCGATCGTTGGGGTTATGTGGCGTTCTCTTTTAATGGCAGTGTTAGGGAGACGCATGTCTATGCAGATCCGCACCTTTCCAGGCTGCTTAGGCTTTCGTGTCACCACCATTGGAGAGACCCACGGTGTGGGCCCTGTGACCTCCTCAATGATGCCCGCTTCTTCCAGTGCCTTGAGTTCCTGCTCCACTTGTTCTCTCATGTGGAATGGCGTTCTCCGGTGCCTAACGGCTTTCGGCTGCACTGTTTCATCAATATGAAGTTTGATGGTTTTGCCTTTTAAACAGCCGATTCCCTCTTGCAAGTCAGGGTATTGGTTCAGCATCTGCTCCACCTCCTTGTCATCGTTGACATGGCAGATGAATTGGACCACTCCTAGGTCCTCCGCTGCGTCCCCACTCAGGAGGGTCTCAACACCTGCCTTCACGACATAGATCTTGGACCATAGTCTGTTTTTTCCGTGTTCCAGCGTAGTGCGGAACCTGCCAATCACCGGCAAGGGCTTTCGACTGTCGTATGCATACAACAGAGTGTCTGTGCTTTTCAGCTCTGGTGGAGGACTTAGAGTCAGGAAGATGCTTTCGGGCATGACGTTCACCGAGGCGCCTGTGTCGATGGTCATGAGAATGCACTGGTTTTGGATGGTGACCATGCATTTGCGCCTTCGGACGGCTTTTCCTCGTGGTCCCCGACCTTGGCACAGTGCAGACACCAGGTATACCTTCCTCCCTTTTCTCTCGATGTCCTTGGTGGGGTCCTGCTGCATCGCCGAGACATCATCCCCTTCATCCTCCGTGGAAGAACTGGCCACTGCGACCCTTCTGGCGCTGGCTTGCTTCTTTTTCTTGGTCGCGTTCTTCTCCGGCGGGTTTTGCGGGGGCTGTATTGGGGTGTCCGCTGATCGGCATACCTTTGCGTAATGATCCTTCCGGCCACATGCTCCACATGTGGTGCCTTGAGCAGGACAGTTGCGACGGCCATGTCGTGGGCCACCGCACCAGCCGCACTCTGTGGGCCCCGGAATGCGCGGTTGCCACCTGTTTTGGCCGTAACCTCCACCGTTGTCGTCTCTCGAGGATTGTCTGTTGGTGATCCGGGCCACCATAGCTGTGTTAAGAGCAGGTTGCAGCCTGTGTAGCGTGGCCTCCATGTTGGCCGCTCTGGTGTGGGCCAGTTCCCTCTGACGTCCTAGTTCAAGGATCCGCTGTAGGGGAATACCCTTTTCGCTAAGTATCAGGCGCCTTAACTTTTCCGAGTGTATCCCGTTGATGATTTGCCTCCTGATCTCCCTCTCCACGTTCGTGAACTCGCAGGACATGGCTAGCTTTCTCAGACGGGTGTGGTATGCATCAAGGGTCTCCTCCG
Organism: Ambystoma mexicanum; assembly: GCF_040938575.1. Classification (NCBI taxonomy): domain Eukaryota; kingdom Metazoa; phylum Chordata; class Amphibia; order Caudata; family Ambystomatidae; genus Ambystoma; species Ambystoma mexicanum. Next base: position 503,282,843 of record NC_090929.1, on the reverse strand, counting down.
ATGCCTGTAAGGTGGTGCAGAAGAGAAACGTCTCATAGTCTGGGTTTAGTTGAGGGAGAAAATGATCCGTGAGGGCATCTTTCGCGCTTCGGTATGCATCCTGGCCATCATCAACGTTCAGGGAGTTGAAAATGCGCAGTACCTCGTCACCCACGCTGAGTAGTAGGTGTGCCTTCAGTTTCCTGGGCGCCGTAATCTCTTTGCACTCCATCGCCATCTCAAATTTCTGAATCCACAGCTGCCATCTGGGTCCGCTTGATGATGGATCCGTGAATGGGTCAAACGGCTGGACCAGTGTCGACGAAACCCCGTGTGTGCGAGGTGGAGGTGACGTCATGGATAGGTTCGCCGCAATTCTGGACGGCGTGGTGGGCCCAGGCGTGGATGTGCCGGCCGCCATGTTGGCGTGGATCTGATTAGAGTTGTTGTGAGTTCTTCCGACGGCTACCAGCGCCGCGACGTCGGGCCTACCTTGGAGGTGCTGCCGTTCCCAGGCGCTGTGTTACAGTTCAGGGCCTGGCGCTCCCGTCACACTGTGTTGCTGCCCTCTGGTGTTGGATGCCAGATGCCACCGGGTTCTCCAGTGCCCAGAGGAAGAGCTTTGGTCATGGTGGATGTGGCGAAAAACGGAGTGGCAGAGAGAAGGAATCGAGGAAAAAAAAAATATATATATTTTTTTTTTTTTGGGGTGGGGGGGTCACGTGTGTGATTCCACCCCCACCGGGTGTCCAAAAATTTCGCCGCGATGGCTGCATGGCGTTAGGGTGCCTTCAAAGCACCGAGCGTGTAGTGGAGTTCATCTCGCCTCGTCGCCATTGTTAAGTTGTCAGCCCTCTGCCTGCGCGCGCGGGGGCTGGCAGAATACTGGTAGGCCGCACGGCCTGTTGTTCAGCTCCAGCGGGAGCCGGAGGATTACACACCCACACCGGTTGCTGGTCGGCCCCGGAACTGCCTCCCGAACGCGGGGGCGGGGCTTTTATTTAGGACGCCCTGCGTCACCGCGTAGCGGGACGCAGGGCGGAACTTAACATGTACTCTCGGTGACCTGGCATCTAGTGGAGTAGTGAATGGGTCCCCCTGCAGAACCGTGTGCCAATCTGTGGGGCTCCTTTTCGAGTTAAAGGCAGCTGCTGCACACGAACCCCTGCCTTAGCACCCTTTTCTGTCATCCAGGGGATTACATGTTTTTGTTTGGCAGAACTCTGGCATGGATCATAACCTACATGTTCACCTGCCCCATTAGCTCACCTAACAAAAACATTCCTTAACGCCGTAATGACACTTTCATGCTGGTGTTAATCCATTGTAAAAGCCTCCTGCCTGCGTTCATTACGGGAGGCGGTTTCTCTACAGGCATAAAAACAAATATGTTCGCCTATATCCGCCAGTATTAGTTTACACTCTTTTATGCAAATGTGTAAAATTGCACAAAGGGGACAGAAGTGCCAACACAGACTGTCCCCTCCGCTTAATGTACTCTTTAATTTAGAATGCAAGCGTAACTTGTACAGAATCACATTTCTGAAATGTGTGTTGTCAAATGCCAAATTTCCCCCCATTATTATTCCCACACCACTTTGAAAATGCAGCAGCCGTAACTGGAGGGTACGATCAATGCACCGACGATTAGTCAAAACGCATTATCCTTTGGAATGAAAACAGCTTCCACGCGAGAAGTGCTGACCCTGGCTGCCTGGAAGTGACTCTCGGTGGCACCATATATGAAACATTGGGATGATCTGCATCTCACAGCTGAGATCACGGAAAACCTAAAAGGGCAAAGGGCAAGAGTCGTCATACAAAGAAAATAAACTTACCCAGGAACCAGCACCCCGTCAAACTGGAGTTTCTTCTTGGAAACATTTATGGTTGTGTCGTATTTTACAAGGACATTTCATGTTTCAAGAGCATCAGCTGCCATGGAATGCTTGTTATCTAAGTGATGAGACTTCAGAGGTCGTGAGAGTTTTCGGCGCAATTCCTGGATCTCTCTCGTGCAGTTGAAGGTGGTGAGTGTGCCTCATGCTTCATAATAAAATCAGGTGGGAGCATGAGTCATCAAAAAAGAAAACCGAGAAAAGAATGGGCCAGGCAGGATCTTTTTGGCATCAACCGCGCTCCTGGGACGGGGGTCGAGGAGCCAGCACCGTAAGGGACAGACTGCAGGGCCTTGTCGCCACTTTGGGATCATAGAGGGGACAGTCCCTTCATTCCACCCCCAGCTCTGCTTCCAAGTACCACAAATGGACTAGTGGCAAGTAGTCATTGCACCAAGCAGGAACACATTGGAGGAGGCCCTTCATAGAATTGAGGTATGGGTGTACGGGCTCTTTAGATTCTTGGAAGCAGGAAATCGGTCTTTGTTTCACAGCAACATTTCGATTCAGCCCCATCCCCTAGCACCAACAGCGCCAGCGGGATAGCCCTACCGGGCATGACTTATAATGTAAATGTCTAGCAACTTAGGTGGACAAAGGCAAAGTGGCCTTCCAGGGCAATCCCAAGGATCAAAGGGACAGTTGCCTTGCCAGAGGTGTGTACCTGTTGTGTATATCCATGGCCCCTGACCTGTCCCAACAATGGGGCCTTCCTAATGATATGCTATGATAGGTTATTTATAACGTGCTTAATACCCAGAGGTTTCTAAGCGCAGACCCGGGATCGAACCTGTGTTGCTTCATGTCGTCTTGCTTCGAAGGTGAGCATGTTGCCCCTCAGCTATCCGCCCCAGAAAATGGGGGTTGGGGAGAGGGGGATGTCTTCTAATATGTGCAGTCTAGTAGGTATGCTCCGCACTGAGAGGGAAAAGGCGCTTTCTGGGTTAATTGCAAATGCTTATTAACATAACACAACATAGGTCTGGCTTACCCCCCGCAGGTCTCAATACATCACTCTGCTCCAACACTGCAACACCACTACTGTGGTGATGGGTGTGTACGAATGCTGTTAACATAACATAGCATAGTCTTTTAGGGAGGAGGCTCTGAACAGGGATTGTGTGTTTGAGGGACAGTGCATGTAGACCTGTTGAGGCGTCTCCATTGAAGGGGGCCAGCTGGAAGATGGGATGCAGTCTTGTGTTGGGAATGTTTACTAAATGAGCTGCAGACCATTCTGGGATGAGAAGTCTGATATGGTTATCTGCCCTATGAGATGCAACGTGCATTCAGGGGGTTGTAGCTCTGTGGAGACTGGTGTACTGTACTGAGCTGAAATGTTCACGGGTTAAGGCAAATGAGATATGGGCCATGAGTTACTTCAGCAATCGAAAGAAATAATGCATGTTCTGACGTGAAGTCCTGTCCCAATAGCAGTAATGAGTGATCCAGAGGACATGTTTGAAGTTCTGCACTGAATAAGGACAGTGTATTCTGGGATATGTAGTCCTGCAGTGCCGGTGTACTTTAAAAAAGAACCAGCAATCTGACCTGTGTTTGGGGGGGCATGGACATATGATGACAAACCTTTGCTGGTTGTTGTAGTAGCTGGGCTAATCAACTACTCCTTAATGTTCCATCCACAGATACATTGGCTGAGGAGACAGAAGGTCCTCAGTGGTCATCCCTACTTTATGTAATCCTCATCTTCCCAGGTACATTTATCAAGGCCACCGAAAAGCACATTTGAGCTCAGCGAACAGTGTTAACCAAACTGAAGCTGCCAACAGCACAGCACATCACGGTGTCTAGTCAAAGGATCGAATCTAAAGGGTCGACAGGTCAAAGGATCACATTTTTTTTTAAATTATATATATTTTTTTAGGTTTTTGTTTAGGGGAAAATAGTGGTTTTTAGCAAAAAAAAAAAGGGGGTGGGGGGCCCCCCTAACAAAAAACAAAAAAATATGTGAAAAAAAAAATATTTGATCCTTTGACCTGTTGACCTTTAGGTGTCGATCCTTTGACCTGTCGACCCTTTAGATTCGATCCTTTGACTGGCAACCGCACATCACAGCTCCCTTGCCTCTTCTCTGGCTCAGCCCTAGTAACCCATTGCCTTCCCTTTCCCTTTCAGATCCGCCAGGGGAGCACTCCGGGGGTGATAGTGCACAGTATAAATATCCTTTAACATTAACACTTTCTTAATACAATCCGGGAAACTGCTAATGATCTGACTTTTTAATCAAAATTGATGAACTTGATAGCTCGACTTTTTTATGTTTTAAAACTTTTATTTTATTAAATCTCACAATACATATCAACAGTCGAAGTGATAATAGGGTACCAATTATGTGATAAATTCATTAGAAATATTAAGATATAATCTGTAATATATTAGCAGAAGACCGTTGTGGCAATGAAACAGTGATAATGCAATTGTGAGTTGCCACGAGCGATCTAGTAGAGACTAGCTAAACTTTTAGCACTGTGCAACAACAGCGGTTTCCAGTCAATTTCTCGAAAACAGTTTTTCGACATGCCATTTTCTTGAGAAAAAAAATTCTGGAAAAAAAAATTCCGAATGGTTCTTTTTTTATTTTATGTTTTATTTTGTTTTCGTTTGTTAAAAAAGTGTTTATTAAAAAAGAGGGGGTTGGGGGGGGGGAACTCCCCATTGAAAAAATAAAATATAAAAAAAAACATTTGAAATGCTTTTTTTTTCCGGCATTTTTGGTGTCGAAAAAATGGCATTCGAAAAAATTGCATTCGAAAAATTCACTATAAACCGTGCACAGCCTGTCCCTCTGCCACGCCACCCCCATAGACATGCAGTTGTCCCTGTTTAAGCTTCTACTAGTTTGCTAAACAAGTAAATAAACATAATAGCCATGCAATGTTGTTGCCCAAATACAAGGCTGTGTTTGGCACATGGGTTGCACATGGGGGATATAAAGGCTACATTCTGGGCAAATGCTGACTGCAGATTGGTGTGTTTAGCTGCTCTAGAGCTAACAAGCCTGCTGAGCCCACCATATGATGGCAGTGCCACCCCATAGGAAACTGCAGCTCGCATGCCATGGCAGCAGGTGTACATGGAAGCCTTCCCCCGGGCTGCCAGAGGCTGTAGCCGGGCATGCGAGACTGCAGGTGACATTAACTAAAGTCAGCGCTATTGGCTTTCCCAATTCTTGTTAAAATAAGCTTCTGCGACGACAGGGTTTTAGTTCTAGGGCTCCTCTAGCTCAGTTGCACTCCTAGTAAAGTATGTCATGTCTACAGAAGCGGGACTCGTGGAGGGAGGCTACACCCCCCTCTCCCAAAATAGGCCTAATTGTCCTGACCTCAAAAAATAATGAAGAACGCCCATTATAGACATGATAAGGATTGAGGGAGAGGGTGGCTGCCTTGGGGCAATTCATATCTTGCCCCTTTTTGTCTCACTCGCTGATGGGCTGGATTAGTGCCCACCTGCCACCCTAACGGTGGGAAGAGAAGTCACCCTCGAGGTAATCAGTCACTGTGTCCTCTAATGTCAGCCCCTAAGACGTTGCATCAAGCTTGGAGGGAACTGACTACACAGTGAGAAGGATGGCAAGGCCTCATCAAATGTATGTATTGATCTGGGGTGAGAGATTCTTTTTTTACCTGAAAATAGACCTCATTTAGAGTTTAGTGGTGGTGGCACAGTAGGCGGCATTTGGAAATACCACCTGTTTTACCATTGGACCGAACTTAGGGTTTGGGAACCCAACCCAGTGAAATGACCCGCCTGTGAGTAGAAGTAGTGAGGTGGTTAGTGAGCCTGTGAAAGGGGTTCGTGATATTACAGCACGTGAAAATACCGCCTATCTCCAAAGGAGTCCAGTGGGACTCCAAAAATGGGGAGTGCCCCTAGATGTAAATCAGGTGGTTATCTTTATTTACCCCCTGCGGTAATGGTAATTAAGTTTGGCGGTATAGAAAAATAGTGACATATACAGTGGCAGACTCTGATAGAAAGGTACCGTGACAAACTCCTGCTCATATCCCCCCTCCCAGGTGGAAACAAGAATCGAATTCCAAACTCTGCTTGAACACTAGGACTTACAGTGAGGAAGGTCTTCTCCATCTGCTGAATAGAATGACTAAGGACCGCCTGCCAGGACACCTGAGATCTTCAAGGTCAAATAGCCTGAAGCGAGTCACAGCTGAGAAAGAGATGTGGAGGAAGAACGCTCGCCCTCGCTGGGCCTGCCTTCTGGAAACATCTCCCTGTGATGCTCAGAAATCAAGACGCTCCCACCAAATTTCGAAGACAGCTAAAAACCTGCTCTTCAAGAAAGCTTTTTACATTTGACTTTTTTACATTTGACATTTGAGGCGCTATCACCCTTCACGCCAGGTATTTCCGAAAGCCCAGCTTTGCTCCAGAATTGACCCAATTCTATGTCATGTGCTTATTGTTTTCCTGTTCCTGCCCTTTTGCATATTGTTCCAATGCCTATCATTGAGCCATCTGTTCTCCAGCACTGCACCCCTGCCTACTTCCGGCACTTCTGACATGAATGTTCCAAGGCTTTGAGTGATCTGCCCCTCCCCCACCTGTTTTTTGTCTCTGAAATAAGCCCCCACCCTTCTTGAGGTGCTTTGAAGTTATTGCATTGCAGTAAGTATGATATAAACACTATTAATAATAAATAAACACAGATAATGAAGCATAAACCGAGACCCACAAGCACATTATCTATCTGCATAGCGTAGATTTCCAGTGACACACATGTGGGAACTGGCTTAAAATGTACCTTATTGTTTAGTTAAAAATGTTTTCTAAATTGAACCTCACAATGTTCGTCCAATGCACACCATTTCAATGCAAGGCTCACTAAAGTATCACAAAAGGGCGTGTTGCGCTATGGCGGCCATCTTTCCCGAGCTGCTGTTCCAAGTGTCTTTTGCCTGCACGTGCGCATTTTGATCTTCTTATTGGTGGTTTCGTGCAACTAGAAGCCGACGAGTTCCATCTTGAAGGTGATTTACGCCTGCGCCTCTCATTTGAGGATGCCATCTGCAGCGGGTGTATTAATCAACTGAGCTTTCGGACTAGTCACTGGAGTTAATCGCTTACAGCCGCAGGCTACTATACCTAATCAGATAGCCTAGCCCTGAACACTTGCAGGTTGGCTGAAGACACAGCAACCGAGTTAAAACATGAGGCGTCGGCGAGATGTCAAATTGCTATGGCAACTGCAGCACTGCTTTTCAACACAGCATGAAAAGGTGCTTTGTCTAGTGATGGAAAAATTGCAGGTGAAGGGCGTACCTGCTAATCAGGTCCCTGTCATTTGCGACACCTTTTGCCAATTGGGGCTTTTTAGCCTAGAGCACTTTCCATATGTGGCATTCAGACCCGCCCATATAATAGAAAATAAAAAAATACAAGTGCCAGAATGCGAACTAGGACTAATTGAATGCGTCGCAAAGGGCATGGACTAACTTGATAGCCATGGAGAAGAGGGGCTTTCCTTCATGGAACCCCAGACCCAAAATGCATAGCGTTCCCAATACACAAGAAAGCCCTCTTTATTTGTTTGTGACATTCGTTGTCATAGCGACACTCGGAAAGTATTTTTCTATTGGGATGTCGGCGCACAGCTGCATTTTTCAAGAAATGTCATGTCATTCCCCAAGAGCTCGCTCTGGACTGGGCCAGAAAAGCGGGGGCCTGGCATTCTGAAAATGACAAACATTGTCACGTGGGCAGTGACACGTGCCAAGGAGCTCCCTGACCCCACCAGCGCCAGTCTAACTCAGCATCTCCCCTTTCTTCATACTTGCCAGGCGTCCCCGTTGGGTCCGCGTGTAGTGGATTTTGATCTGACTTCCAGACTCTTAAATGAACCACCTCTCCACCCCCTGCCCAGCCCCGATGTACGATAAACACAAGGCTTGCTGGGGTGCCACACCTATAGCGTACCTTATTTGGGCACGGGGGTGCCACACCTATAGCGTACCTTATTTGGGCACCGGGTAGTCACTAATTTGAGAGAATAAGTGAGATTTGACAGTTAAATATTACAACAGAATTGTGTTTAATATTCGCAGCACCAATACCAGATGGAGGACCAGACACACCCGTTCCATTACACTAAACTCAAATACAACACAGCCAGGAAGGTGCCACGCCATCACTCACAACAATTAGATGGACAAGAAAGGAAAGTGGCTATCAAGACTAGCTCAGGGGCAACGGACACGGAGCAACACAGGTCTGATTCCCGGGTCCCCGCTTAGAAGCCTCTGGGTCTTAAGCGTGTTATAAATAACCTATCATATCATACAGGAATGCCAATTAAATAGAACAAGACCCGCAATGGCCTAGGATATATAACCTACTAACCCACTCTCAAATCTCTGCAATCCTAACTCACCCGAAAATCCACACAACCATCTCTTGGCCAGAAAACCGCATGCACTTCACCACACTGCAAGAACTAGCAAACAACACATACACCGCACCAACAGAACACGAGGCCTCTCATCGATCCGATACTCATACCGAAGCTCAGCGCACAGTGAAAACCGAACTGAAGCCCCCAACAGCACACCACCTCTCTCACTTTCCTACTTACTCCCTCTTCACCCGACTAACCTAACCCGCCCGCCTTCTTGTTTTACAGAACCACCTGAGCGCCTGGGGACCAACTCCATTGGTGACGGTGCGCGGTATAAATATCTTTAACATTTAACAAACATTTAACATTCGCGTTACAAATGGATTGCTTGCAAAAAAAGACATTTTGATCACATGCTTTGAGACAACTATGGTGGGTGACTGGCGCAGTATGAACACGCATTGATGATGGAGAGAGATATAATACAAGTTAAATCTAACAATGTCCAGGGTGATATAACCTTTTTTTAAAAAACAAGCAAATCACTATGCAGCAAAGCCACCTTCTTCATAACACGTGTCGTCTTTTCACAGGATACATTGATAGTTCGCCCTACTTATCCATGCCCAATAAACCCAAACGCCCACACCCGAGGAAAGCCGAGTCTCAAGGTCTATTGGTGCAGCTGCTGGTGTAAACTGGACACTGCAGAACACCGGGCGAGAGGTGGGACCGCTTGCCATAACCCAGTCCATCTATTTAACTGCATGTGGCCCAACCAGAAATTGGAGTAACCATGGCGAATCTTCACACGTCCCTACTCCAGCAGGTGATATGATAGGTTATTTATAACGCGTTTAATACCCAGAGGTTTCTAAGTGCGGACCCAGGGATCGAACTTGTGGTGCTAGAGTCATCTTGTTTCCATGGCGAGCACGTTGCCCCTGAGCTATCCTCCTGAGGTGACCAATAGAATCACTTTAATTGTCACGACCGGTGGAGAATAAACTAAAAACTCCTTGATTGTAGCGCCAAGATGGGTGCCCTCGCAAATATGCTTGCCATCTTTATTTGAAATAGTTCTCCTCTCGTTTGCGGGGTCCTCGGGAGCTGCTTTAATGATGGAGAGGTCAGATGGAGCTGACGGTACTGGAATGACGTCCACATTCCAAATTCAAAGGGGGAGCTCCAGCTCCTTTAATAAACTGTGTGCCCGTTCTCTCCAATGTGGGTAATGTAGGCTGCTGGAATGGAGGTGCCGTCTTTCAAACTAGTGGTACCAAAGGAGCAAACTCGTTCTCTCTTGCTCTCTGGGCTCTGTTTCGCGCTCTGGCTCTCTTTGTCACATATCAATGGTACATAAGGTGCTATATAAATGCAAAATAACATAACATCTGTGTCACTGTCTCGGTTGCTCTCTTCTCTGTCAGTCTTTCTCAATGGGTAAGCGACTTGTGAGGCGCGCCTTCTCTCTCTCACTCCTCCTTCCCCCCGCCTCCCTCTGTGCCCTCTCTCTGCGTCTCCGCACATTTTCTCCATCTCTCTCTCTCTCTCTCTCTCTCTCTCTCTTCCTCTCTGTCAGCGTGGTCTGATGTGTGCTCACTCTCTGTCAATGCAGGCTGATTTTGTCTCTACTTCTCCTTGTCTATGTCTCTCTCTGCTCGCTCTCTCTCCTGATAATCTCTCCCCACACTTCCTATCTCTTTATCTCTCACCTTGAATCTCATCAGAACCAAGTTACTGCTGATGACCTGGTAACAGGCTTGTTCAAGCTCCATGGCTCCTGTGTGCTCTCCTCTCTCTATTCCTGATCCTGGCCCAGTCGGGATATCTTTTCGACCTATTCCCCATATTGTAATGGATCACTTCTTGGAATGCCCATGGACATCCAGGATAATATTCCTGGAGTATCTTCTCTTGCTCACTCTTTATTTGGTGGTAGCACAGGGTGTGATATGAGGGGAAGTTTTTCGGCCTCTTCCGTGCACCAAGACCAGTGCACGAACAACTCTGAGCCCTATTTCACGTTACCAACACAGGACGTGCATGACGAGTTATCGGATTCAGCAGATCACAGCAGCCCAGAAAGAACACTGAATCATTCTAGCTTCTTTTTTGACTGTGTGAACCGTCTAATGAATGCTTACAATGAGATGAATCTTTCTCTACGTCACCTGGGTGAGCTGAGAGCAAAGGATGTGCCTTATATGGACAAATGTCTAGATATAATTGGCACTCTGACCAACTTGATGCAGGGCCTTTACAAGCACTCTTTCCAAGCCACACTACGTATTAGATCGTAGTATAGTATAGGCTGTTTCTGTGTCCAGGTGTATGCTTTGGTTAACCTTTGGGTTCTAAGTCATATAAGCCACACGTTCAGGTCAAACCAGGCAAAGGAGATAGTATACAGTTTTGCACGACAGACTAGGCCGATGGGGTCACTTTAACCAGGGCCTAATTAGCTCTTATCCCTATTACTGGGGCCAGATCTATACTAGGCCTCGTGTCGATATAAGCAGAAGTAATGGGACAGGTGGCAGCAAGGAGAACGATTTAGCTAGCACCCCTTCACCTGCTGTACCACTGCGGAGCTGGAATGTGGCAGGTGTGGCCAATGAACTAGAGGTCCGTGACTGGTTGGATTGACTAAGAAACTTTGATATATTATGCCTTCGGGAGACATAGTTACCTGATGACTCTCTGTTGATGAAGCACTTTGCTGTTTACTGGATGACAACTTGCCCGGCTACACAGGAGGCGGTTGGCATACCTCACACAGGCCTTGCCACTCTGATGCGTTGGACCGGGAGCTGGGGGCCTGTAAATATTTCCAGACCATCAGGTGAGATTCTCATGATATCCATCACACGAGGAAAGAAGGGGATGATAGGCTCCTTATTGGGAATATCTACCTGCACCTGAAAGAGGATAAAAATAATATCTTATCTGCGAATGCGTGTCTGGCAAACTTCCTACTATGTGAATGTGGATCTGGTATAGTCATTAGGGTGATTTTAACGTCAAATTGTCAGATCTGGTGGCGCCGGCTGATAGGCTCCTCCTAGAAGCAGCTTGGGGGATTCACAAGTGAAATATTGACTTGATGTCTGGTGACCTACGTGGTGCTCTATTAGACTCTTTTTTGGTTGAATTAAACGAGAGGTCCCAGGATGAGGTCCCCCCGAAACATACATACGGTCATGCCAGCAGTTATTCTTTAATTGACTACTGCCTGATTGACTGTTATTCTTTTTGCAGGGTGAAGAGCATTGAGGTCAGTCCGCGCTCAGACAGTGATCATGATCTGCAAAATATTAGATGGAACATGGCGCCCTCACTTCCTGGCCCAGACCTTCTTTAAGTAGAGATCATTTTATTTTGGCTCATAAATCAAGAAAACTGTCCGAAGGGCAGTTGGCTGAAATTTTGGAAAAGGTACAATTATGAGAGAAGTTTTTTTGCCGCAGTCTTCTGTAAACAACCCGGCAGCTACTACTATGGCTAGCGAGAAAATGATCACTTTTATGTCTGAACTAAGCAGGAATCCAGTTACCTCTCTGTCAGAGGATTGGACTGGGACTCATGTAGGGGTGTGTATCGATGCCCTGTGGTTTGATGCTGAGTGCCATAGGGCCAAGTTTGCGCTATGGTTTAATCCTAGATCTAATAATAATACTGCTGGTGCTAGGTATATAGCCAAGAGAGAGTATACAAATTCCTCAGATTCCTGTGGCTAAGGATTTTTTTTTTATAAAGACCAGTGGGAACGACTAGAACATTCCATACGTGATAAAGATATAAAAGGTTTCTGGAATCTGGTTGCATGTGGCTTTAGGGAGGGCTCTGAAAACTTGGTTTATCCTATATCAGACCGCAAGTGTTTCCAGCATTTTAGGGCCATTATTTTTTGAAGATGCTGTAACACCCCCTTTCCTAAGGATGAAACAGGTCTAATTTTTCCGCTTGAGGAGGTGGACAATGCTATTTTAGGTACTAAACCAGGCCAGACACCAGGCCCGGATGGCATCAGATCAGAAATATCCAGGTGGTTTCCGGAATGGGGGATACCAGTCTTCCTAAAAAAAGTTCAATATGATTGCTGCATCAGGGTACAATACACATTCCTGGTCTCTGAGCTTAACTAAACCAATCTTTAAAAAAGGCTCAAGGACGCATTCCAATTGCTATCACCCTATCTCATTACTAGATAGTAGTTCAACAATGTTTATTAATTGCTTGCTGGGTAGACTTCAGACATGGGTGGAGGAAAATAAAATACTCTCCATCTATCAGGCCGGATTCAGAAAGGGTTTCTCAACAACAGACCATGTCTTTGTGCTTTGGACAGTGTTAGTTAAATACGTGAGGATAAGAAAGGCCGTAGCATATGCAGGATTTTTGGGATTTAGCAAAGACCTTTGATTCCATCATACATCCTCTTCTCTGGGCTAAACTCCAGAGATTGGGCGTCCCAGCTCCTTTGCTAAACTTGATTGTCCACTTACATTCTAATACTAGGGCTTCTGTTAGAGGTCATACTATTGAAAGCCCTTCAACCGAGTTCTTCACCAATAAAGGAGTGTGTCAGGGATGTCCCCTGGCACTGCTTCTGTTTATTATTTTTCTTTCTGATTTTATGCCTGTCTCACATCTGCCAGGCTCATTTTCTCCACGTTTGAATAGGGTAATGTACCCCACTCCACTCTATGTAGATGATGCAGTATTATTAGATTTTACCCCCAAGTGGCTTGCTAGTAGCCTTTACTATGTGTCTAATTATTTTAAAATCAATGGTTTCAAACTAAACCTAAAGAAAACCAAGATAGTCATTTTTGGCTCCAACAAAGAAAACAATTATAATTGGTGCATAGATAATGTGAACATTACTGTTGTTGATTCATACGGTTAGCTGGGTGTCATGTTTGCAAGTAATTGTCAGTGGTTCACATGCCTAGCACTGGTGGAGAACCACTTAAGGACCAGCTTGGGTGGGCTCAGATCTTTTAATGAAAATTGTGGTTGTTTCAGTTTTGATAAAAACATTCAAGCCCTTGAGGACAAGATTATTCTGCCATATTGAATGGCAGTGGGTTGTGGGTTGTGGGGAAGTGTGAGATGCATCTTGTTGGATCGTATTTTATTGCAGAGGAGGAGCCAAGTACCCACACCTCAACCATCTCACCCACATTACCTATATGTTGGGAACCAGAGTGTGAAACGCGTGCAGTACCAGTGAAAATACCAATACTGAGGAGAATCTTGGATACACACAAGGCTGAACTGACATACATAAAAGAGATGCAGAGACAAGAGGATGCAGATATTCTATAAGGCATCAAGAAAGTATCAAATATAAGTGACATCTTAGGCTCAAGATGAAGAAACGTATGCTACAGAAACGATGAAGATATGAAGTCATTTTACATGTGTACATATGCAAAGAAACGCAAGCAGACAAAGTATTCTTGAGGCTAGCTACGTAGTAAATCTATTGCGACATGCACCAACGTATACATATAGGAATAAACAAAGAATGGATGTCATATAGGAATAAACAAAGAATGGATGTTTTCCACAACGTGTTATAGCAGAGGTAGACCAAAAGAAGAAAGGCCTCTTTTCCAGTGTGTCGCAGTTGAAAAAGCAATTGAATTACAGGAGCAGATCCCAGAAAGACGAGGTTGGATGCATACCAAGAAGCTGAGGTGTTATCAGACTTGGATGAGCAGAAAGTAGTTACAAATCGTGTGAAAGAACAAAACTCCTTTTCAGAAGGCTTGGACAAAACAAGGAAGATGTCAGAGGTCTATTAAAAAATTGTATTTTAATGCACCACAGCTCAAATTTGTGGTCTTCAGCCACGTGGAAGTATGGAGTTGGACAAACATAGCCGACCTACGCATGAATGCAAAGCATGGCTTCACTCCCCTGAAATCTCCAGAGCAAGAAACATTTCCAAGGACAAGTTCAAAGGCTTAATTCACAGCAGACCACTGAGGTGATGATAGATGATATGCTAATTGATGGGAAGCTATGGTTATGACCAGCTCACCAGCACCTGGAAGTCCAGCCTGCGTGCTGCTAAACATAGGTGGAAAAGTACTGACGAATGTAAGCGTGCCAACCAATTGTAGGAGGCCGCATGATTAAGAGCCCTATAGAGTGTATACCAATGGGATGTCGTGTATTTGGTGACGTTCATAGTGACTTGTATGAGGGGAGGGCTTAGTTGCCCCACCTGATGTTAAGAAGCCTATATCTTTCTTAGACTAGTATGGAACATATACCTTGATGTTCCCTCTGAGCCTATCGCATTTGCCACTAGGTTTTTGTAGTTTGCCATGTAGGATGATGTTAGTAAATACGTAGGTTCACGTCATCCATGACGAGTCTTTGCTATATAACGCATGTTTTTTCCAAAGCAAATTGAGAGATCATGCTATGAGACGTCCGTTGATGTCTGTTGTACTCCCTGTTTTAGATAATTGATATTAAAACAGTTAACCTTTTTGACAATTACCTGAGTCGTTTCGATTATTGATGTTTGAGTAACTTCTGCATCCCCATTCATCTCACTGTATTGCTATTTTGTCTTAAAGGGCTGAAGCGACTCCTTCAGTTCATAATGTATCTGTCTAAGAAAGTTGTTAGATATGATGTCCAGTATCCCGGGATCTTTTCCTGCGCTTGAGACTGCAGTCTTTAATATTGGCGTACAAGCTGATGAGGAAATCCCCAAGGCAGGGGGAAACCCAACAGCAATGAAGAATCACGACACAGCTGAGAGGCAAACCATGTTATCATTAGAGAAAGACAAACAGCAGAATACAGTAATACAAAATTACAAGTGACAGGTGTCAGACAGAGAGCTCGTCCCATGTTAGGTCAGAGTGTTTCTTATATAGCATGGCAAGTTTCCATGACATTTGTAGACATTTGGTAAGACTAGGAAGCAGACATTTGTGAAGAAGCATTCCGGTTACATGCAGGGTAGATTGTATAGCAAGATCAGTATGCAACTTTGACGTACACAACTGAATCCTCCTTATCAGGTGGTATTTGTACACAGGTATGGAAAGGTACTGGGAGCTGGTGTCTCATGGGTCCCGAGGGTAGCATTAGGTTGTGGCCTGCTGAACCAAGGCGGGGTGTGGGCATGCCAGGAGAGCCGGGTGTAGCAAGAGGCCTCAGGCTAAGCCATGGTAAAGGATCTGGGGCCTAGTAGGGGAAGGTGATTGCTAGAAGGTATAGTATCAGGACAATCCTGCCACATCAAAGCCAAATTCAGGTTTTTTAGAATTGTTACGCAAATTGCATTCCATCACGTCGACAAATCCCAATATTGTGAATGTCAGGGAGGAATCAGCAAAGGAGCATATGCCATTTACCCCTGGTATAAGAACTGTTTCAGTTTGTGTAATAAATGGGGACTTGTATTTGACGAACTAAGGGATGGCCTGATGACAAAGCAACTATGCATGAAAGCCAGAAAGAAAAATAAATTTGACCTTGCTATAAGCAATATGGAGAAGCTATGCTCACTAGGGTATTTGACAAGGAATCCTTGTGATTTGGCTGAAGCCAAAATTATCGAGGCTGAAATGACCGAAACCAAAGTGTTCGAATAACCAAAAGTTCGAACACTTTGTTTTCGGACATTACAGCCGCGATAATTTGCAAACACACACACACACACACAAACACACACAACACCCTCCCACCCACACCCCCAGCACACCCCCACCCACACCCCCAACATACACAAACCCCACTTACCTTCATCTGCACGCTGGTTCCTGCAGCGCCGCTTCCATGTCACTTCTGTGAAAGGGAACCGGCGCTGCAGGGTCCTTTTCTTCTCGTTTTTTTTTTTAACAGACGGCTGCGGGGATGTCCCACAGCCCCCGCTCACTATACCATGAAGTATAGTGAGCGGGGCAATGCGGGGGACAACCCCGCACCCCCCGTTTCTTTTTTTTTTCTTTTTTTTGAAACACGGACGGCTGCGGGAGTGTCCCCAGCAGCCCCCGCTCGCTATACCATAAAGTATAGTGAGCGGGGGAATGCGGGGGACACCCCCGCAGCCCCTGTTTTTTTCTCCAATGCTACTACCAAAGGATCGAACTTTTGGTGTTCGATCCTTTGGTGGTTTCATTTTTTGAACATTTGGTCCTTTCGACCATTTTTTTTCGGTCAAAACGACCGAAACCTTTGACAAGTGCACAGCGTACCTATGCTGAGAACCTTTCATTGAGCGCCATTCGCTCTCCTGCGCAAAGACGCATTATTGCAAATGTACGACTGAATATTTTGCCTCTGAGGGCGCGGATGAAGTGGCTGTATAACACAAACCTCTGCATAGGTGGGTGCGGGACTGATGAAGACTTAATTCACTTTCTTTTTATCTGCCCAAAATTATTGGATCTGAGGCGTATTTGGCTGAGATGTGATTTTATTGCCAATAATATCAGCCATGTTTCTGACGCAATTAATTTTTTTCTGTCATGTGTGGAGGCGCGTTTTATTAATGATTTGTGTGAGTATATTACTGCAGCTTTCAAATGTATAGCAAGAAAACTTTAAGCCTTTTTTATGTGTCTATTTTAATATGTCTGTTTTTTACAATTTTTAACGGTACTGTATTTTATTTGCTGTTAATGGTGAAAACCAAAATAAAGTATATTTCTTCTTCGACCGCGTCTGTTAAGTCAGTCCTTTAACTACAAAGGCCACATGTCCTTTAAATGTCCTTTTACTTTCAATTGTTAGGCCACACCAGACGCTACCATACCCAATATTGTTACTCATCAAAGCCACCTCTCGATTTCTCATCCCACTTCATGCACTGTGCATTGGTTAAAACAAATATGTGCAGTTTTAGGCCGCTGCCACTAGAGGACAGTGCTCCCATATATTATGAGGAAACAGCCATGGGCTATAGGAAATGTGCAATACAAGGTCATCTGATGTTTTTGTCCTGCTGCTGAAGTGAAAACTGTAGAAATGAGGGAAGGGTGATGTTTCTATAATCATTGGGATTGTTTCCTTAAGTAGGTAAGGCTTTCATTGGGTTTGTAAAGGTGCCTGGTACCACCCATGTCACATTAAGCATGTGCCAGGTACTGGAAAGTCATATCTTGATTTTTTATACCAACCACTTTCCATACTTCCTAACCCAGCAGGGTGTTATTACTGCCAGTCTGATGTTTGTGTCTTCAAGACATGGGTGTCATTTTTGAAGAACGTGAAAGATCTGCCTCGTCCCCCTTTCTGTGCATATTAATTAAATTATGCCCAGTCCATTGTAAGGGAGACACCATCTGGCACCCTACGTGGTAACGCCCGGGGAAAACGAATACCAAAATGCACAGGCCAAAAACAAGACCTTTTTTTAGTGGAAAAATTCAGGATTTTTGCACCTTTTTAAAATAAATAGATGGGCGGGTTGGCTTAGGCAATACATTAATGTGGTGGAGAGATGTGGGGGGCTGGAAGGGGTCTCCCCCCACATTAAAAAAAGAAATAAAAGGGAACACATTTTGGGACTCCGAATAAAAAATGTCGGTGCTTTAGGCCTCTGCGTTTCATGTCTCGGTATTTCAATGTAGATCCACCCCCCTGTGGTTGGTAGAGTGGCACTGAAACTACTGTGGGCATTAGACCATGATTGACCAGACCAATTTGATATATTTTAAGATCCACTATTTTAGAATCTCTCTGCCCCCGTAACCACCACCACAAAAATCGTCAACACGAGAATTAATATGCACCATGGAGACCAGGAAAAAAATGCGCACCTGAAGAACCATTAGCAAGTGAGTATGCATCTGCAGAGGTCTGCCGCCTCTTGGACTACAACTCCCAGCATGGTCTAAAGGGAGGGTCCATAGGAGTAATTTGGAGATGCACAGCTTGTAGTCTCCTGACAGGCGAGAAGAACGGAAGGGGGGATTGATGAAAGAGAAACAATGGATCATGAAGGTGACGCTTACATTGCCTGTTAATGCTCGAGGTATTCCAAAGACGGTGTGGCCTGGCTCTCAACTCGACCCATGTCCGATGGTTGAAGCCCATCCAGTCCTGTTTTTATCCTTTGCAGAGTTGTAGTTTTGCTTTGCTTTGATTATAAATGCTGGACTACAAGTTCAAGAGTGCAAAGAGAAAATAAGGATGAGCGTCTAATTGTAGCATTGGCACATATATCCAGAGGGGCGTAGCTCGAGAAGGTGACCATAAATAGTCCAATAGACCAATGAGTGACATCACAACAAATATTGGGAAAAGCCGTATGTATCCCCATAGGATTGACTGATAGGCCAAACTGCCTTCGACTCTCCTCTTCTGGCTTAAGCATGTGTTACCTCTGCCCACTGCTCTGCTTTATTTCTTTCACTACCATGCACCTATCCACCATTCTCGCAGCACTTACCTGCTTTCCTTGCTCTTATTTGTTTGCTTTTTACCCCTGCCGCCTTCCTTCACCAGGTAGACTCGTGAGCGGCAACTTTTGATTTTCGCTACTGGGGCTTAAATTACCACACTGAGAGAAGAGAAGGAGCCGCACCCATCCTCCAGGTCGAAACAACACACTTTTGCAGCAGGAACTGGAGCAAGCATTGGCAATGCCAATAGTGTTGGTGTTTACTGAGGTTAATTGCATTTTACAGTCATAGTTACCACGGTGCAAGGAGGAGAGTGCAAAGTTTCAAAGGAGGATGCGATAAGGGGCGCATGTGTGCAAGAGAATGAGAAAGGGGACTATGATCCCAGATAGTAGAGCTTCATTTAATAATAGCTTCATACATGCCCCGTGTCCTCCAATCCTTGCTATTTTTGTTATAGTGTAGGACAGAACCATTGAAACACTGTGACACCCTGTGGATCTGCTCTGCTGCAGGAGTACCTTGGTATATCAGATCTACCAGGCCACATATTGGCCCCGGATCAGAGGTAGAGTAATTCTAAGGCTCATTTTATTTGTCTTCTCGATCAATTCCCCGCTCTTCCCACAAGTCACTGGACCTTCATCCCAAACTTTGCAATAGCGCCTCTAATGTGCCAAAACCAAAAAGACTTGTTTATCAATTCGTCTTTGCGTAGGCTGTCCCCCTGAAATTCACATGACTGACGCAGAATCTGAGATGCACATGCACTGTACTAATAGGGCGTACACATCGGGCTATCACATGCATTTCCGACAACTTGCCATGCAGTATGTGCAGTTGGCACGATCTGGGCTAGGGAAGGGTTAACTTCAGGGCAGCCTCCTACATTGCACGGTCTCTTCGATCGCCTGGGTTACTGTGCTGAAATGCCACACCTTGTGATCAAGTGCAGTAAATTTAGGGCTGAACATCTAACTAGGAGTGGGGGCTGTGACGCTTATCCTGACTTCGCTGCGGCCCATGCTATGATCCTCAGCAAATCGCGTTAACCCTCTGGCCATCACCTGCTAGTCCCTGTAGAGTCAATCTATGACCGAGTTGCAATGTGGGATATATTGACCCACTCAACGCATTGCCCCACATCACTGAGCTGCATTTGCGCAAGAAACAGCAACCTGGCTGCGCTGGCTCCTGTGCGCACCAGCACCTTAAAACTGCATTTGGCAGCAACAAAAAAATGACTGCACCATCTTGTCTCGCACACTTCAGGCAATATGGAACAAGGGGATGCACTGAAAAAGTAGGCCAGTGTGTTCTCAGACATACATATGGAATCAAGGGAACCAGCAGCACTGCATTGCTGCAAAAGCCAAAAATTCGCATTCAGAATGAAACATTTTCACCCTTTCAAAATGCTGCTTTGCTGCCAATTCCACCTGTCATACTGAAACCACTGTGTGGAAAAAAAGCCCAGTCAAACCAACTCTCAGAGAAATCAAAAGCAACTTCATCTTTCCCTCGCAAGGGAACACGGGTTTATTTCTTGACAAAATGTATCCAGGCGCAGCAGTTCAAAGAGACTTTTTAAACTCTGAGCCAGGTCAAGGATAAATGTATCTATACTTTAGATAAGAGTCCTGCTGCAAGGAAAATGACTACAACTGCCAAGACAGTGGCAATCTGAGGAGCTGCAAACCGAATTAAAGAAAGACATGATAGCAGTTTTTAACGCATGTGGAAAAATGGGCTGTGCTGACTGAAGAGAAAAAAATGACCTGTTTAAAATTCAATTGTTAATGAAAGCCTGCTAACTTAGCTATGTAAAGGTATTATGTTAGTGGTGATAATACATACATAGGGTATCTTCTGTCATATGTTTGTTTAATTCAAGACCCAAAGTAAGAAATTAAACTGTTTAAAACACATAGGCTGGAGTTGCAAACTCTCAGGAAAACCTGTTATTCCAGTTGCCGGCCCTGAAACTCCTCCTCCAAGGAAGGGAGATACACCCTAAATCCAGGACACGTAGGTGCGAAGTGCCAGCTTGAAAAACTTTGAATGGGATAGAACAATGAAAGTTCACATGCTCTTCAGACATTTGTCTGTGCTCCTGGGACAATAGCAGTCCTGGGACACTCACCTGTCAAGTGTGAAGGGGCAATAAAACCTTCAATTAAGACTGGAAATCCCCTTGCCTGGAAGGAAATGACAGCTGCTTCCAGTTAAAGGAAGAAAAACAAACTGGATCAAGTAACAAAGGGACTGCCTTTTGGTTACAGAGACTATGTTACAAAGAAACTTTAAAGACTTTTATTTCTGTAGCAAGAATTAGCAAAAACTTAAAAAGGTTGCAGTTTTAAACCTAATTTTGTGGGCCATCTTTTAAAACTTGATAGAACTAATTGCCTCATAGGGAACAGAAGTTAGGAAATATGACCGATTTCCAGGAAAGTATTAATGTGGCAAACATAAGATTTTATACATACATCCTTGGGGACAATTCGCATTTGTGTATAAAATTGTGGAATTTTAGGCCAAATCTTTAATGTGTAAAATTACCAAAATTTGACAGAAAGGCGAAACAAGGTCGCACAGACTGGAGGTTTGGACTAAATGTTCTGCACATCATATGTAACCTGTGGGTATAATTTGCCAAGAGATTGCAAGTAAAGAAATTTAGGTTTTTGGCAAAATCGGATTTTAGGTAAAGTAAGTGTGGGAATGTTGGGACATTGTAAACTTCACCTCATAAACCTGACATCATCCCCTTAGAAATCCAACCAGCAGAGAGCAAAGCAGAGATTAGTACCCTTGCCCAATCCTATTGTTAGGGGCGTGTGTAATAAAGCCTGTCCCTGTCATATACTGTGATGATGTCACCTGGCATTATAAATAAGAGCTTCTGACAACACACAGACACTCTGATTCCTGACCAATTCCATATTTCCTGTCTATTCCTGTCTTCATCTTGCATTTATCCATCTAAACTCCATATCACAACCCCAAGGCCAAGCATTGCTGATCTTGTTTCAACTGGGCCTCAATGCTAAAACAATCCCAATAACCAAGGGAAACGCTGTGGTGTTTTGGGAAGCATCCTGAATTAACCTGGCTTGCCACTTACTGCATGCTGCGGCCATCCTGCTCTCCTGATGCCCTATCTTATCCAGTAACCAGAAGTGCTACACAGTAACCAGTCCATGCCCAGCTGTTCCATGCCCACTGATTTTGTCTGGCTGTCCTGTGTTAGACCAGATCTGTGTGGCGACCTTGCGCTGACTGTCCAAAATCCAAACTAAAGTGGACTGTGAGTATCAATAGGAACCATAGAAACATAGCATAACTTGCCTTGCCTTGTCCTTAGTTCCACTCTCTAAGTCATTGTATCCTCATCCTGGTAACTGTAATACTGTCAAAAATCATTCTTGAAACCCTGCCTTTGATTCCTTGTGCTAGCGCCAACATCTTTAATAATTTTGTCTTGTAAAATCCTGAGCTAATAATCCTGTTTGGAGTGATTGGACTGGGTCCGCCAGGGTGGGCGCAGAGGTGCTAGGGTTGAACTCGCGAGTCAAACCGGGGCTTACTGTGTTTCAATCTGATAGACTTGCATGAATGCCCTAGTGTAGAGTAAAACTGTTCCTTGTCAAAACTGATTTCTTTGCCTTTTTCGCGCCTTCATTTTCTCAAAAACGCTCCTCACTAGATCTTGCATAACTCACTCAATTTAACAGCTAGAGACCTCATTTCACTTTCATATTGTACCTATGATCCATAGCTACCCCCCAACACATTTTGCCATATTTCGCCCTTTTTTATTAAAAAACGTTTGATTATAAACTGTTTTCAATCTTCCATTCCATTGGAAGAATTGTATGCTTTTGCTCAATCCATTGCTTGTGATTGCTAGCATCTTTCCAGTGTTGCTCCAGTAAAGAATTGTTTTTGTTTCAAGCGTTTTATACACATTCATTGTGTTATTCATCCATTTCCGAGTGTTGTTTTAGCATAACCAGTGTTTAAAATCTGTTGTTCTATCTGGTTTGGGGAGGGAAGGTTGGATTTAAATTCTGTTTCTTGTCTGTCATTCCTGATTACCTGCTGATTCTGTTCATACACTTAGAATTTATGGGTTGAGGGAACATTGCAGGGGGAAATTCTAACTCAAGTGCTATTTTACCTAAAATCAAAAAGTGCTCCTATTCCCTGGTGTTTTGTAGATGTGTCAATAGAAGGTTAAACTAAGTACATTGCTTAAATTCACATTGTTCTCATCACCCCATTGGTGATTACTGCCCCATATTAAAAATTGTATGATTTCTTTTGAATTTTAAAATAAATAAATATTATATTTTTATCAACCAGCCTGGTTCATGGTCCATTGTGACCCGAGGTATTTGAAAAGGGGGTGTGATATGAGTGGTATATCATCTCAATATTGAATCTAATCTATACCATAAGCATTTCAATTGCACGCTGCATTCTGGCCCGAGACTAAGGTGTGCGTTTTCTGATTGAAATCCTTAACAGCAAGACATCGATTGAAGAGCGCGAGAACTGCGCATCCAGGGTCCCTTTTTAGAATATTAAAGGACAGGCCCTTGGTGTCCCCGCGGCATGGAACCTCATGCGCTGAGAGCTATGCAGATCTAAACTGGACTGGTGAATGCACACGTACTTAATCCCTACAGAGGCAGAATCAAACAGCAACGCCTCCTCGGGTGTTACGCTCACCTGGTTCCCACGGGGGCGTCGACCGGAACTGGGCCACTGTTGTTTCCACCAGCGTGACGTGTAGCGCCGAGATGACTGACTGGACTGGCCCGCTCAGCCTAGTTTGTCTGGCTCACAGGAATATTCTTCTGCAAAGGAGAAGAGGAATTAACCACACGTGGAATTGAGTGTCAACTCACCTTCCCCACTCCCGTTGTCTTCCCACAGATCACTCTTGATGTCCCCTCCTTAGTCTCACCTGATGGTTTGGAAGGATGAGCTCTCCATCCTGCGTCGACCGCGTTGATGACCAGTTACTTCACTGGCGTAGAGGAATTGGTGAGTTCCAATATTGACTCTAAAGTCCAATTGTTCATAAGAGTTCAAATGTCTGATCTTCACTCTGTCCGATTCCTTGCAGGTTGCCGATTAATCCACTCGAAGATTTCCAAATGGCAATTGGTAAGATTCAGGTAAGTCTATTGTGGTTTTCCCCTTAGGGGCCGGGGTACGGCGATGAAGCAGAGTTGACTGCGCCGACCCGAGATGAGGTGAGTACCCCCCGTGGTAAATCAGGTAAGTCCTTGGGGGTAGCTTGTATAGCCTTAGAGAGTCCCCTTGCTCACCTTGCTGTCTTTGTCTCCTTAGGTGTCGGAGGGCGGCTGCGAGATGGAGGGAGCGTGATGGAATGCTGAAGTACCGCCAAGCAGGTGAGTTCAGCGCGGCGCCGTAGGAATGCGAAGCGATGCTTCAAAGACTTCTGTCTTTCAGCTCTGTGGCGAAATGGATCAGGATTCAGGTAAGGATTAAAGTTAAAACTCCTGTTCTAACCTTTATCCTTCTTTTCTTCTTGTTTCAGGAGTCCCAGGACTGAAGCAGGCGTGGCTGAAGACTGGAGCTGCTGAAAACACGGTGAGCGTTATGCTGCAGCAAGCAGAATAACGCGAAGCACGTGTGGCTGTCCGGGCGTGGTTTAAATAGCCTTGGAAGAAGATCCAGGTAAGTATTCTTCCACAGCCCCACCCAAGTAACAAAATAGTCCCTTCAGTAAAATAGTCCCTCCTAAGCCTCATTTGGCTTGAGTCTTCATGCAGCATGGTCTGCCTCAGGTGAGTATGCAGCATGGTCTGCTTCAGGTAAGTTATCAATAATGAGCCCATGGCACCAGGAATGACTTTATCTTTATGAGCCTGGCGCCATAACTGGGGCTTTTGGGCATGCTCCAAGTGGCATGATGCCTGCTTCCGGGGCTGGTCTGGTCTTCCGGGGGCAGGCATCATGACATCGGGTGACCGAGGCAGTAGGGGAAAGTAGAGCCCCTGCCATTCTCTGTTTCCTTTGAGGCAACCACACCCCTCAACGCCCCCCTGCCGGCTGTATCCTGACCTGTATCCCCCGCACCCCAGAGCAGCCTGGTGAATTTTATTGTTAGGGCAGCTTGTTTGTGGCTCTATATAAATGACCTCTGCAATCTCTTTATACTGTGGGTGCGGGGCAGGGCCCCAAGTACAAACACAGCCTCAAACATCACTTTGTCACTACTGTGCACCCCTCTCCCAACCTGAGTCCTACCTCACACACACTCTGCGCTGCAGGGGCACGACATTGACAGAAATACAAGTGGAGTTCTGCCATTTAACTTATACAACGCCATTATAACTGGAGTGGTAGTGCAAACCGTTTCTTGAGCTCTGTGTACGCTGTGTAGTTACACAAGTGTGCTTGCACTGAGTATGGGTTATTTTAATTTTGCAGTCGAACCCCAATTCGAAAATCGTGCAATACAAACCGAGATACAACTCGGGCTGTCCCCACATCTGTTTTCGTGGTAGAAATCAGTTCATGCATAGTTTAGTCAAGGAAGCCGCTAATACAAACCTTTGGCGGTGCATATGGTGGATTCTGTATGCATCGCCACAGGCTGTGTGGATGAACACAGACAGAGCTTCCTACGTAGCTAAGGAGCTTCAGGGGCAGGAGGAGAGTATTTAGGGCCTGTGCGAAGGGTTTAGATAGAAGCGCACACCTATAGTAAGTAAGATTAGTAAAGAGATTCGAGGATTATGTTGTATAAACCTTTAGGTGCGGGGGGGAAAACTGAGGTCATGGCACAAGACCCCGACAATAAACAGTAAACAGAAAGAGGATTCAACTTGGGAACCCTCCCGTCCCCTGCACACTTTCAAATGTTTGGATTAATCCAATACAGTTGTTTAGACTGCGTTATATGCATTGTACATACATTTGTTTCTAACACATATGGTCAGACACAGGAGTGTGAGAAAAAAATATATATATCTTTATAGTCAGGCTGTATTATTTTCAGCAAGAATTATAGTTCAGACAAAGATTATTTATAGTGCATAGAAACAGTATCAATAGATAAAGCTCAAATTGAAGAAAAATGGAGTCCAAATTGATTAGCGACGCGTTTCGAGGAAGTTCTCCTCTTCTTCATAAGGCCACACTTGGACTCTTAATGTAAAAGGAAAGCATAAATTCAGTAAAGAAAATTTTGTAAGCACAATGCATAGACTGTTCATGTCATATTAAATGTATACAGTTAAAAAATAAATGGCATTAATTGTATTTAGAACATTAATCTGTCCCTAAAAAATAGGGAATTGAAACAATGTAACATGTTCTAATATACATTGTAATTCATGCAACATTATAAGATTAACTAGGTTGCCCCTGCTCGAGAGAGGGGCTGAAGGTCTACTGAAGCATCTTTTCCTGCAAAATTAACTGTATAACGTCCATCATACTGTAATTTAGTAGAGTACTACCTCTAATGGGATCTATCACGTGGATGGTGAAACATAAGCTAAAGAAAATTAAATATGTAGGTAAAACAACACACAGATAGTTCTTAGGCTATATCAATCTAATATGGAAGAAATACAAAAATCGTTACCTCTGTGAGTAGAAAGTGCCGGAAACAGAGAACCGGACGGAGCGGTGAAAATAGATAGACAGTCTTCGTACATCAGTTAGTTCCTTAAAACATGGCTAATTCCCAAAAAGATACCAGAAATCTAAAGAAAACAAAGCCTGATAAATGCCAAGCTCAATGTTCAAACGTAACAGACATAGGTGTGAGATAAAAAAAATTGAATAACATACCTAACCAAAATATGGAGGGCGGAAAATAATCAATACAGCGGCCCACATAAGGATGTAGAACTTAAGTATCCCGCCGTCACTACAGAGGTGCCTCAGTATGTGGGAATTCTGTCATACGAATAGCCAAACTGAACAGGAATGAAGTCCTGATTAGTATAATATACCTAGCAATCTGATATGAAGTAATGGAAACATAATATGGTGTTTAATCAAGGCAAAAAATGTAAAGAATTACCGTGGTAAGAATGTGCAAATGGCACAATTCTCAAAGCTGATGTGCAACTGATGTCAAGATTGTGTGGCCGGTCAACAGCTGAAGAATCCGGCAGTAATAGGTCAGTTAGAGTATCAACTAAAGAAAGTGTAAGGAAAACAGAAAAAAAAGAATCATGAGACTAAGGAACTATTTCCCTGGTCCCTAGATAGATAAATGCACATGCATTCACGCTTACCTGGAGCATAGGGGGGCAATCCTGAACAGAGTCTGTTCAGCCGAGTGGCTTGTCGTTCACAAACCATGGAGACTACATGTGACCATGGAGATAAATAGAGGACTGAAGTAATAGGTGAAGAAAAAGGACTAAGAAGTAAATGGGCCTCAAGGTCGGCCATCTTGGAACGAGGTTATATTGTAATGAAGGTGTAGATCTCTAGGCATTCAATGACAAGAAGTAACTTAAATCGGTAAGCGTAAAGGTGCGTAACTAAATAAATTAAAAGGAAAAAATTCATACAGTACAGAAACCTATTGTGCGATGTAAATCGGACATTACAAATACTGGTCCGCACATCGTAGAACGGGGAGAGGAAAGTTGAGAAAAAATAGTGTACCATGTGAAATAGAGTCGAAATTAGCAATGACAAAGGGTCTTGAATCGAACGAAACGCTCGGATCTTAAAAGGGAAAAAAATAGCACGGAAAAAATGAATATAATGTTCAGATTATCTGGCTAAGGTCATTTAATGACCATGTGTAACCTATCAGTTCAAAATAGGTGGATCACATGGATTCACATTATGCAGGAAAAGGGAAAAAAACCTTAAATCTCTCTCTCATTGCATGGACAACCTAGTGCAATATAGCAATCTCAATGGGGTAAATGAATTTATTTTACAAAATATCAAAATTAAATGTGATAAGTATAACAGAATGACAAAAAATGAAAATTAAGAATAAGAACAATTTTTACACTGTGTTTACAGGCAATTATTTTTATGGCAACCATCTACTAGTCTCAACAAAGTAGTGCCTTAGATCACAGTCAGACACAGGAATAGCAATGTGACTCTCAATTATATGTTGAAAATCAGTCATTCCTTATTGTCAAATTTAAATCACAGAAAACAGTTCAATGTGAAATCTTCATTTAGACCCCAGGGCTGTAAAGAGCTTAACTTATCAATCCAATAAGCTTCTCTTTGTAGTAAGAGTGACTGATAGTCACCTCCTCTTGTAGGTCGTTTAACAACTTCTAGCACCTGGTATTTTAGTTGGGCAATTGTATGTTTTTGCATGTTGAAGTGGCGAGCTACCGGTGAGTATTGATTATTACATCTTATGTTCGACTTGTGTTCAGACAGTCTTGATTTAACAGGTCTTTTGGTCTGTCCTACATACACTTTGCCACAAGGGCACTTCAACATATATATGACACCTGATGTCAGACACGTAGAATAGTCTCTTAATTTGATTTTCTGACCATTCCTGGGGTGAGTCACTACATTACCTTTGATTGTGTTATTACAGTGTATACATCCTAAGCAGGGGAAGGTGCCTAGTTTTTTGGTAGCTAGGAAAAGTTGTTTCTCCTTTGGTACTCTTTCAGCTTTCACCAGCTTGTCTCTTATATTTTTACCCCTTTTAAAACACATCATTGGTGGTGTGGGGAACAATTCCAATAGAGTTTGATCATTATGAAGAATATTCCAATGTTTCTTTATACTTTTTGTGATCTGAAAACTCTGTCTTGAGAATTTTGATATGTATAAAAGTGGGGTGTCTTTAACCTCCGATTTAGGTTTCAGTAAATCTATACGGGGGATCTCTGAAGCTCTGTCTTTGGCAATTTCCAAAATTTCTGGTGGATAGCCTCTGTTCTGAAATTTACTAACAAGATTTGTGCATTCCTTATCCAGAACTTCTGGGTCAGAAATTATTCTTTTCAGACGTAATATTTGACTATATGGTAGACTTTGGAGCATCCCCCTCGGGTGGAAGCTGGAATAGTGAAGCAGATTGTTTACATCAGTCGGTTTGTGGTATATAGACGTAGCTATCTTATTGTTAACAATGCTTAAGTTAACGTCAAGAAAATGTAAATAAGGGTTACCAATCTCAATAGTAAATTTAATCCTAGGATGCACTAAATTGAGGTATTCAAAAAACTGGTCCAAGTCATCTCGTGTGCCACACCAAATGCAGAAAATGTCATCAATAAACCTCTTCCAGGTTAAAATGTATGCTGCCCATGTGGGATGTTCCAGTACATGCTGACTTTCGAACTGAAACATAAAAGTATTAGCGTACACGGGCGCCATCGATGATCCCATCGAGGTACCCGATGTTTGTAAAAAGTATTTGCCCTGATGTCTAAAATAGCTATTGTAGAGGATTAAGTTTAGTAGCTCCAGAATGAATTGAGGATTACCTTTCACACCTGAATTGTTAAGTAACAACCATTCAACAGAATCTATACCTTCACTATGGGGTATTGAGGTATATAAGCTACATACGTCCAGGCTGAATAGTATGCAGTCTTCACTGATAGCTGAAAAATCTTTAAGTCCATTAAGGAAGTCTGTTGTATCCTTTAGGTATGTGGATGATGCCTGTATAAGCGGTTGTAGTAATCTGTCAATGTAGACTGCCAGTGGGTCGAAGATACTTTCTGTCCCAGCAACAATCGGTCTGAGGGGTGGGTTTTGTTTATCTTTGTGAATCTTAGGGAGCCCATAAAAGACTGGTGTAATCGGATGGGAATTAGTGAGATATTGATGTGTTTTATCATTAATCCATTCGTTTTCTTTGGCTTTTAACAGAGTATTGTTAATTAGTTCTCTGATTTCTGGTAGCGGGTCCCTATCTAGTATGGCATAGGTGTCTGTATCGCTAAGGAGTTCAATGCATCTTTTGACATAAAAGGATGTATCCATGATTACGATTGCTCCCCCTTTGTCAGCCGGTTTAATCGTAATGTCTTCACTTTTCGCCAATTTATCTATTAGATCTAGTTGGCGGTTTTTGATATTAATGGGTGTTTTTCTTCTATAGTCAATTCTGCTTAAATCTTGTAGGACACTCTTCTCAAATAAATTCAAAATTGAATTTTGTACCTGTGGGTCAAATGTACTCTTGGGACGTATTACCAGTAAATCACTTTCTGGTAGTCTAGATTCCTTTTCAGGTTGCGAGTCAAAGAAAATTTTAAGTCTTAATTTTCGCATCAATCTGTGTAGACAGATTTTTTCTTGAAATAATGAAGTATTACACGTAGGAACAAACGATAATCCTTTGTTCAAAATGTTAAGTTGTTCTATTGAAAGAATCTTGCTGGAGATATTCACCACTAGATTATTGTCCTTTATTTGTTTCTCTTTTTTGTTTGTGGCTTTCTTCCCTCTCCGGGTCTTTCTCTTATGCCTAAAAAAGCCCCCGTTGATGTATAAGGTTCAGCGTCTTTATTAGTTGGAGATGTGGACACCCCTGGTCTATTGGTGTCTTCTGTTTGTTCACGTTCACTAGTGCGGTCTGTGGAAGGCCTCTGGATGGGTTCACCAACACTGCTGTTGCTACTGTTACCTGAGTTTGCGAAGTTAGAGTCTTGTTGGTTATTACGATTAAAATTTCGCTGTCGGTAATATTCTTGCCAATTGTATACTATATCATTGAGATAGTCAAAGGTGTCTCTTTTAAATTTTCTCAATTTCCTCTGTTCAATTTCAGTCTTATAGTTTGCCAATTTCAGGTTGATATCCTCTAGTATCTCAGAGAGATCTTTTGCCGATTTAAATTTAGATATTTGGTCTTGGAGAGTTTTAATTTCAGAATCAATAGTTACAAGGGATTTTGACAGCTCCTCAATAGTTAGTAGTATAAGGTCCAAGGAACACTTATTCAAGATCTGGTCCCATTTTTGTACAAATATCTTATTTTCACTACAAAGTGTTGGTCTTAGGTAAACCCTCAGACCTCTGGGAATTTTCTTAGCTTTATAATATTCCACTAGTGTGCTAGCATGTAATTTTTGGGAGATCTCACGTCTAATGAGTTTTTCTAGTTTCTGAATAGTTTTTTCGGGGTTGTCTTCACTTTGTAAAGTTTTTTCAGTATCTTTGATGAGACCTAAGATACGGGTTGCTTCTTCTGCACTGAAAGCTAGTGTTGTGGCGTGCTTGTCGGTTAGCTCATTTAACCTTGAGAAGGACATTCTAAAGTTAAGTAGTTAGTTGAGTTAAATGTGGGTGCACCCTATGGTTTGTGCCACACTAGATGACTAGTGAACAAAATAGCGAAGGGTTTAGATAGAAGCGCACACCTATAGTAAGTAAGATTAGTAAAGAGATTCGAGGATTATGTTGTATAAACCTTTAGGTGCGGGGGGGAAAACTGAGGTCATGGCACAAGACCCCGACAATAAACAGTAAACAGAAAGAGGATTCAACTTGGGAACCCTCCCGTCCCCTGCACACTTTCAAATGTTTGGATTAATCCAATACAGTTGTTTAAACTGCGTTATATGCATTGTACATACATTTGTTTCTAACACATATGGTCAGACACAGGAGTGTGAGAAAAAAATATATATCTTTATAGTCAGGCTGTATTATTTTCAGCAAGAATTATAGTTCAGACAAAGATTATTTATAGTGCATAGAAACAGTATCAATAGATAAAGCTCAAATTGAAGAAAAATGGAGTCCAAATTGATTAGCGACGCGTTTCGAGGAAGTTCTCCTCTTCTTCATAAGGCCACACTTGGACTCTTAATGTAAAAGGAAAGCATAAATTCAGTAAAGAAAATTTTGTAAGCACAATGCATAGACTGTTCATGTCATATTAAATGTATACAGTTAAAAAATAAATGGCATTAATTGTATTTAGAACATTAATCTGTCCCTAAAAAATAGGGAATTGAAACAATGTAACATGTTCTAATATACATTGTAATTCATGCAACATTATAAGATTAACTAGGTTGCCCCTGCTCGAGAGAGGGGCTGAAGGTCTACTGAAGCATCTTTTCCTGCAAAATTAACTGTATAACGTCCATCATACTGTAATTTAGTAGAGTACTACCTCTAATGGGATCTATCACGTGGATGGTGAAACATAAGCTAAAGAAAATTAAATATGTAGGTAAAACAACACACAGATAGTTCTTAGGCTATATCAATCTAATATGGAAGAAATACAAAAATCGTTACCTCTGTGAGTAGAAAGTGCCGGAAACAGAGAACCGGACGGAGCGGTGAAAATAGATAGACAGTCTTCGTACATCAGTTAGTTCCTTAAAACATGGCTAATTCCCAAAAAGATACCAGAAATCTAAAGAAAACAAAGCCTGATAAATGCCAAGCTCAATGTTCAAACGTAACAGACATAGGTGTGAGATAAAAAAAATTGAATAACATACCTAACCAAAATATGGAGGGCGGAAAATAATCAATACAGCGGCCCACATAAGGATGTAGAACTTAAGTATCCCGCCGTCACTACAGAGGTGCCTCAGTATGTGGGAATTCTGTCATACGAATAGCCAAACTGAACAGGAATGAAGTCCTGATTAGTATAATATACCTAGCAATCTGATATGAAGTAATGGAAACATAATATGGTGTTTAATCAAGGCAAAAAATGTAAAGAATTACCGTGGTAAGAATGTGCAAATGGCACAATTCTCAAAGCTGATGTGCAACTGATGTCAAGATTGTGTGGCCGGTCAACAGCTGAAGAATCCGGCAGTAATAGGTCAGTTAGAGTATCAACTAAAGAAAGTGTAAGGAAAACAGAAAAAAAAGAATCATGAGACTAAGGAACTATTTCCCTGGTCCCTAGATAGATAAATGCACATGCATTCACGCTTACCTGGAGCATAGGGGGGCAATCCTGAACAGAGTCTGTTCAGCCGAGTGGCTTGTCGTTCACAAACCATGGAGACTACATGTGACCATGGAGATAAATAGAGGACTGAAGTAATAGGTGAAGAAAAAGGACTAAGAAGTAAATGGGCCTCAAGGTCGGCCATCTTGGAACGAGGTTATATTGTAATGAAGGTGTAGATCTCTAGGCATTCAATGACAAGAAGTAACTTAAATCGGTAAGCGTAAAGGTGCGTAACTAAATAAATTAAAAGGAAAAAATTCATACAGTACAGAAACCTATTGTGCGATGTAAATCGGACATTACAAATACTGGTCCGCACATCGTAGAACGGGGAGAGGAAAGTTGAGAAAAAATAGTGTACCATGTGAAATAGAGTCGAAATTAGCAATGACAAAGGGTCTTGAATCGAACGAAACGCTCGGATCTTAAAAGGGAAAAAAATAGCACGGAAAAAATGAATATAATGTTCAGATTATCTGGCTAAGGTCATTTAATGACCATGTGTAACCTATCAGTTCAAAATAGGTGGATCACATGGATTCACATTATGCAGGAAAAGGGAAAAAAACCTTAAATCTCTCTCTCATTGCATGGACAACCTAGTGCAATATAGCAATCTCAATGGGGTAAATGAATTTATTTTACAAAAGATCAAAATTAAATGTGATAAGTATAACAGAATGACAAAAAATGAAAATTAAGAATAAGAACAATTTTTACACTGTGTTTACAGGCAATTATTTTTATGGCAACCATCTACTAGTCTCAACAAAGTAGTGCCTTAGATCACAGTCAGACACAGGAATAGCAATGTGACTCTCAATTATATGTTGAAAATCAGTCATTCCTTATTGTCAAATTTAAATCACAGAAAACAGTTCAATGTGAAATCTTCATTTAGACCCCAGGGCTGTAAAGAGCTTAACTTATCAATCCAATAAGCTTCTCTTTGTAGTAAGAGTGACTGATAGTCACCTCCTCTTGTAGGTCGTTTAACAACTTCTAGCACCTGGTATTTTAGTTGGGCAATTGTATGTTTTTGCATGTTGAAGTGGCGAGCTACCGGTGAGTATTGATTATTACATCTTATGTTCGACTTGTGTTCAGACAGTCTTGATTTAACAGGTCTTTTGGTCTGTCCTACATACACTTTGCCACAAGGGCACTTCAACATATATATGACACCTGATGTCAGACACGTAGAATAGTCTCTTAATTTGATTTTCTGACCATTCCTGGGGTGAGTCACTACATTACCTTTGATTGTGTTATTACAGTGTATACATCATAAGCAGGGGAAGGTGCCTAGTTTTTTGGTAGCTAGGAAAAGTTGTTTCTCCTTTGGTACTCTTTCAGCTTTCACCAGCTTGTCTCTTATATTTTTACCCCTTTTAAAACACATCATTGGTGGTGTGGGGAACAATTCCAATAGAGTTTGATCATTATGAAGAATATTCCAATGTTTCTTTATACTTTTTGTGATCTGAAAACTCTGTCTTGAGAATTTTGATATGTATAAAAGTGGGGTGTCTTTAACCTCCGATTTAGGTTTCAGTAAATCTATACGGGGGATCTCTGAAGCTCTGTCTTTGGCAATTTCCAAAATTTCTGGTGGATAGCCTCTGTTCTGAAATTTACTAACAAGATTTGTGCATTCCTTATCCAGAACTTCTGGGTCAGAAATTATTCTTTTCAGACGTAATATTTGACTATATGGTAGACTTTGGAGCATCGCCCTCGGGTGGAAGCTGGAATAGTGAAGCAGATTGTTTACATCAGTCGGTTTGTGGTATATAGACGTAGCTATCTTATTGTTAACAATGCTTAAGTTAACGTCAAGAAAATGTAAATAAGGGTTACCAATCTCAATAGTAAATTTAATCCTAGGATGCACTAAATTGAGGTATTCAAAAAACTGGTCCAAGTCATCTCGTGTGCCACACCAAATGCAGAAAATGTCATCAATAAACCTCTTCCAGGTTAAAATGTATGCTGCCCATGTGGGATGTTCCAGTACATGCTGACTTTCGAACTGAAACATAAAAGTATTAGCGTACACGGGCGCCATCGATGATCCCATCGAGGTACCCGATGTTTGTAAAAAGTATTTGCCCTGATGTCTAAAATAGCTATTGTAGAGGATTAAGTTTAGTAGCTCCAGAATGAATTGAGGATTACCTTTCACACCTGAATTGTTAAGTAACAACCATTCAACAGAATCTATACCTTCACTATGGGGTATTGAGGTATATAAGCTACATACGTCCAGGCTGAATAGTATGCAGTCTTCACTGATAGCTGAAAAATCTTTAAGTCCATTAAGGAAGTCTGTTGTATCCTTTAGGTATGTGGATGATGCCTGTATAAGCGGTTGTAGTAATCTGTCAATGTAGACTGCCAGTGGGTCGAAGATACTTTCTGTCCCAGCAACAATCGGTCTGAGGGGTGGGTTTTGTTTATCTTTGTGAATCTTAGGGAGCCCATAAAAGACTGGTGTAATCGGATGGGAATTAGTGAGATATTGATGTGTTTTATCATTAATCCATTCGTTTTCTTTGGCTTTTAACAGAGTATTGTTAATTAGTTCTCTGATTTCTGGTAGCGGGTCCCTATCTAGTATGGCATAGGTGTCTGTATCGCTAAGGAGTTCAATGCATCTTTTGACATAAAAGGATGTATCCATGATTACGATTGCTCCCCCTTTGTCAGCCGGTTTAATCGTAATGTCTTCACTTTTCGCCAATTTATCTATTAGATCTAGTTGGCGGTTTTTGATATTAATGGGTGTTTTTCTTCTATAGTCAATTCTGCTTAAATCTTGTAGGACACTCTTCTCAAATAAATTCAAAATTGAATTTTGTACCTGTGGGTCAAATGTACTCTTGGGACGTATTACCAGTAAATCACTTTCTGGTAGTCTAGATTCCTTTTCAGGTTGCGAGTCAAAGAAAATTTTAAGTCTTAATTTTCGCATCAATCTGTGTAGACAGATTTTTTCTTGAAATAATGAAGTATTACACGTAGGAACAAACGATAATCCTTTGTTCAAAATGTTAAGTTGTTCTATTGAAAGAATCTTGCTGGAGATATTCACCACTAGATTATTGTCCTTTATTTGTTTCTCTTTTTTGTTTGTGGCTTTCTTCCCTCTCCGGGTCTTTCTCTTATGCCTAAAAAAGCCCCCGTTGATGTATAAGGTTCAGCGTCTTTATTAGTTGGAGATGTGGACACCCCTGGTCTATTGGTGTCTTCTGTTTGTTCACGTTCACTAGTGCGGTCTGTGGAAGGCCTCTGGATGGGTTCACCAACACTGCTGTCGCTACTGTTACCTGAGTTTGCGAAGTTAGAGTCTTGTTGGTTATTACGATTAAAATTTCGCTGTCGGTAATATTCTTGCCAATTGTATACTATATCATTGAGATAGTCAAAGGTGTCTCTTTTAAATTTTCTCAATTTCCTCTGTTCAATTTCAGTCTTATAGTTTGCCAATTTCAGGTTGATATCCTCTAGTATCTCAGAGAGATCTTTTGCCGATTTAAATTTAGATATTTGGTCTTGGAGAGTTTTAATTTCAGAATCAATAGTTACAAGGGATTTTGACAGCTCCTCAATAGTTAGTAGTATAAGGTCCAAGGAACACTTATTCAAGATCTGGTCCCATTTTTGTACAAATATCTTATTTTCACTACAAAGTGTTGGTCTTAGGTAAACCCTCAGACCTCTGGGAATTTTCTTAGCTTTATAATATTCCACTAGTGTGCTAGCATGTAATTTTTGGGAGATCTCACGTCTAATGAGTTTTTCTAGTTTCTGAATAGTTTTTTCGGGGTTGTCTTCACTTTGTAAAGTTTTTTCAGTATCTTTGATGAGACCTAAGATACGGGTTGCTTCTTCTGCACTGAAAGCTAGTGTTGTGGCGTGCTTGTCGGTTAGCTCATTTAACCTTGAGAAGGACATTCTAAAGTTAAGTAGTTAGTTGAGTTAAATGTGGGTGCACCCTATGGTTTGTGCCACACTAGATGACTAGTGAACAAAATAGCGAAGGGTTTAGATAGAAGCGCACACCTATAGTAAGTAAGATTAGTAAAGAGATTCGAGGATTATGTTGTATAAACCTTTAGGTGCGGGGGGGAAAACTGAGGTCATGGCACAAGACCCCGACAATAAACAGTAAACAGAAAGAGGATTCAACTTGGGAACCCTCCCGTCCCCTGCACACTTTCAAATGTTTGGATTAATCCAATACAGTTGTTTAAACTGCGTTATATGCATTGTACATACATTTGTTTCTAACACATATGGTCAGACACAGGAGTGTGAGAAAAAAATATATATCTTTATAGTCAGGCTGTATTATTTTCAGCAAGAATTATAGTTCAGACAAAGATTATTTATAGTGCATAGAAACAGTATCAATAGATAAAGCTCAAATTGAAGAAAAATGGAGTCCAAATTGATTAGCGACGCGTTTCGAGGAAGTTCTCCTCTTCTTCATAAGGCCACACTTGGACTCTTAATGTAAAAGGAAAGCATAAATTCAGTAAAGAAAATTTTGTAAGCACAATGCATAGACTGTTCATGTCATATTAAATGTATACAGTTAAAAAATAAATGGCATTAATTGTATTTAGAACATTAATCTGTCCCTAAAAAATAGGGAATTGAAACAATGTAACATGTTCTAATATACATTGTAATTCATGCAACATTATAAGATTAACTAGGTTGCCCCTGCTCGAGAGAGGGGCTGAAGGTCTACTGAAGCATCTTTTCCTGCAAAATTAACTGTATAACGTCCATCATACTGTAATTTAGTAGAGTACTACCTCTAATGGGATCTATCACGTGGATGGTGAAACATAAGCTAAAGAAAATTAAATATGTAGGTAAAACAACACACAGATAGTTCTTAGGCTATATCAATCTAATATGGAAGAAATACAAAAATCGTTACCTCTGTGAGTAGAAAGTGCCGGAAACAGAGAACCGGACGGAGCGGTGAAAATAGATAGACAGTCTTCGTACATCAGTTAGTTCCTTAAAACATGGCTAATTCCCAAAAAGATACCAGAAATCTAAAGAAAACAAAGCCTGATAAATGCCAAGCTCAATGTTCAAACGTAACAGACATAGGTGTGAGATAAAAAAAATTGAATAACATACCTAACCAAAATATGGAGGGCGGAAAATAATCAATACAGCGGCCCACATAAGGATGTAGAACTTAAGTATCCCGCCGTCACTACAGAGGTGCCTCAGTATGTGGGAATTCTGTCATACGAATAGCCAAACTGAACAGGAATGAAGTCCTGATTAGTATAATATACCTAGCAATCTGATATGAAGTAATGGAAACATAATATGGTGTTTAATCAAGGCAAAAAATGTAAAGAATTACCGTGGTAAGAATGTGCAAATGGCACAATTCTCAAAGCTGATGTGCAACTGATGTCAAGATTGTGTGGCCGGTCAACAGCTGAAGAATCCGGCAGTAATAGGTCAGTTAGAGTATCAACTAAAGAAAGTGTAAGGAAAACAGAAAAAAAAGAATCATGAGACTAAGGAACTATTTCCCTGGTCCCTAGATAGATAAATGCACATGCATTCACGCTTACCTGGAGCATAGGGGGGCAATCCTGAACAGAGTCTGTTCAGCCGAGTGGCTTGTCGTTCACAAACCATGGAGACTACATGTGACCATGGAGATAAATAGAGGACTGAAGTAATAGGTGAAGAAAAAGGACTAAGAAGTAAATGGGCCTCAAGGTCGGCCATCTTGGAACGAGGTTATATTGTAATGAAGGTGTAGATCTCTAGGCATTCAATGACAAGAAGTAACTTAAATCGGTAAGCGTAAAGGTGCGTAACTAAATAAATTAAAAGGAAAAAATTCATACAGTACAGAAACCTATTGTGCGATGTAAATCGGACATTACAAATACTGGTCCGCACATCGTAGAACGGGGAGAGGAAAGTTGAGAAAAAATAGTGTACCATGTGAAATAGAGTCGAAATTAGCAATGACAAAGGGTCTTGAATCGAACGAAACGCTCGGATCTTAAAAGGGAAAAAAATAGCACGGAAAAAATGAATATAATGTTCAGATTATCTGGCTAAGGTCATTTAATGACCATGTGTAACCTATCAGTTCAAAATAGGTGGATCACATGGATTCACATTATGCAGGAAAAGGGAAAAAAACCTTAAATCTCTCTCTCATTGCATGGACAACCTAGTGCAATATAGCAATCTCAATGGGGTAAATGAATTTATTTTACAAAAGATCAAAATTAAATGTGATAAGTATAACAGAATGACAAAAAATGAAAATTAAGAATAAGAACAATTTTTACACTGTGTTTACAGGCAATTATTTTTATGGCAACCATCTACTAGTCTCAACAAAGTAGTGCCTTAGATCACAGTCAGACACAGGAATAGCAATGTGACTCTCAATTATATGTTGAAAATCAGTCATTCCTTATTGTCAAATTTAAATCACAGAAAACAGTTCAATGTGAAATCTTCATTTAGACCCCAGGGCTGTAAAGAGCTTAACTTATCAATCCAATAAGCTTCTCTTTGTAGTAAGAGTGACTGATAGTCACCTCCTCTTGTAGGTCGTTTAACAACTTCTAGCACCTGGTATTTTAGTTGGGCAATTGTATGTTTTTGCATGTTGAAGTGGCGAGCTACCGGTGAGTATTGATTATTACATCTTATGTTCGACTTGTGTTCAGACAGTCTTGATTTAACAGGTCTTTTGGTCTGTCCTACATACACTTTGCCACAAGGGCACTTCAACATATATATGACACCTGATGTCAGACACGTAGAATAGTCTCTTAATTTGATTTTCTGACCATTCCTGGGGTGAGTCACTACATTACCTTTGATTGTGTTATTACAGTGTATACATCCTAAGCAGGGGAAGGTGCCTAGTTTTTTGGTAGCTAGGAAAAGTTGTTTCTCCTTTGGTACTCTTTCAGCTTTCACCAGCTTGTCTCTTATATTTTTACCCCTTTTAAAACACATCATTGGTGGTGTGGGGAACAATTCCAATAGAGTTTGATCATTATGAAGAATATTCCAATGTTTCTTTATACTTTTTGTGATCTGAAAACTCTGTCTTGAGAATTTTGATATGTATAAAAGTGGGGTGTCTTTAACCTCCGATTTAGGTTTCAGTAAATCTATACGGGGGATCTCTGAAGCTCTGTCTTTGGCAATTTCCAAAATTTCTGGTGGATAGCCTCTGTTCTGAAATTTACTAACAAGATTTGTGCATTCCTTATCCAGAACTTCTGGGTCAGAAATTATTCTTTTCAGACGTAATATTTGACTATATGGTAGACTTTGGAGCATCGCCCTCGGGTGGAAGCTGGAATAGTGAAGCAGATTGTTTACATCAGTCGGTTTGTGGTATATAGACGTAGCTATCTTATTGTTAACAATGCTTAAGTTAACGTCAAGAAAATGTAAATAAGGGTTACCAATCTCAATAGTAAATTTAATCCTAGGATGCACTAAATTGAGGTATTCAAAAAACTGGTCCAAGTCATCTCGTGTGCCACACCAAATGCAGAAAATGTCATCAATAAACCTCTTCCAGGTTAAAATGTATGCTGCCCATGTGGGATGTTCCAGTACATGCTGACTTTCGAACTGAAACATAAAAGTATTAGCGTACACGGGCGCCATCGATGATCCCATCGAGGTACCCGATGTTTGTAAAAAGTATTTGCCCTGATGTCTAAAATAGCTATTGTAGAGGATTAAGTTTAGTAGCTCCAGAATGAATTGAGGATTACCTTTCACACCTGAATTGTTAAGTAACAACCATTCAACAGAATCTATACCTTCACTATGGGGTATTGAGGTATATAAGCTACATACGTCCAGGCTGAATAGTATGCAGTCTTCACTGATAGCTGAAAAATCTTTAAGTCCATTAAGGAAGTCTGTTGTATCCTTTAGGTATGTGGATGATGCCTGTATAAGCGGTTGTAGTAATCTGTCAATGTAGACTGCCAGTGGGTCGAAGATACTTTCTGTCCCAGCAACAATCGGTCTGAGGGGTGGGTTTTGTTTATCTTTGTGAATCTTAGGGAGCCCATAAAAGACTGGTGTAATCGGATGGGAATTAGTGAGATATTGATGTGTTTTATCATTAATCCATTCGTTTTCTTTGGCTTTTAACAGAGTATTGTTAATTAGTTCTCCGATTTCTGGTAGCGGGTCCCTATCTAGTATGGCATAGGTGTCTGTATCGCTAAGGAGTTCAATGCATCTTTTGACATAAAAGGATGTATCCATGATTACGATTGCTCCCCCTTTGTCAGCCGGTTTAATCGTAATGTCTTCACTTTTCGCCAATTTATCTATTAGATCTAGTTGGCGGTTTTTGATATTAATGGGTGTTTTTCTTCTATAGTCAATTCTGCTTAAATCTTGTAGGACACTCTTCTCAAATAAATTCAAAATTGAATTTTGTACCTGTGGGTCAAATGTACTCTTGGGACGTATTACCAGTAAATCACTTTCTGGTAGTCTAGATTCCTTTTCAGGTTGCGAGTCAAAGAAAATTTTAAGTCTTAATTTTCGCATCAATCTGTGTAGACAGATTTTTTCTTGAAATAATGAAGTATTACACGTAGGAACAAACGATAATCCTTTGTTCAAAATGTTAAGTTGTTCTATTGAAAGAATCTTGCTGGAGATATTCACCACTAGATTATTGTCCTTTATTTGTTTCTCTTTTTTGTTTGTGGCTTTCTTCCCTCTCCGGGTCTTTCTCTTATGCCTAAAAAAGCCCCCGTTGATGTATAAGGTTCAGCGTCTTTATTAGTTGGAGATGTGGACACCCCTGGTCTATTGGTGTCTTCTGTTTGTTCACGTTCACTAGTGCGGTCTGTGGAAGGCCTCTGGATGGGTTCACCAACACTGCTGTCGCTACTGTTACCTGAGTTTGCGAAGTTAGAGTCTTGTTGGTTATTACGATTAAAATTTCGCTGTCGGTAATATTCTTGCCAATTGTATACTATATCATTGAGATAGTCAAAGGTGTCTCTTTTAAATTTTCTCAATTTCCTCTGTTCAATTTCAGTCTTATAGTTTGCCAATTTCAGGTTGATATCCTCTAGTATCTCAGAGAGATCTTTTGCCGATTTAAATTTAGATATTTGGTCTTGGAGAGTTTTAATTTCAGAATCAATAGTTACAAGGGATTTTGACAGCTCCTCAATAGTTAGTAGTATAAGGTCCAAGGAACACTTATTCAAGATCTGGTCCCATTTTTGTACAAATATCTTATTTTCACTACAAAGTGTTGGTCTTAGGTAAACCCTCAGACCTCTGGGAATTTTCTTAGCTTTATAATATTCCACTAGTGTGCTAGCATGTAATTTTTGGGAGATCTCACGTCTAATGAGTTTTTCTAGTTTCTGAATAGTTTTTTCGGGGTTGTCTTCACTTTGTAAAGTTTTTTCAGTATCTTTGATGAGACCTAAGATACGGGTTGCTTCTTCTGCACTGAAAGCTAGTGTTGTGGCGTGCTTGTCGGTTAGCTCATTTAACCTTGAGAAGGACATTCTAAAGTTAAGTAGTTAGTTGAGTTAAATGTGGGTGCACCCTATGGTTTGTGCCACACTAGATGACTAGTGAACAAAATAGCGAAGGGTTTAGATAGAAGCGCACACCTATAGTAAGTAAGATTAGTAAAGAGATTCGAGGATTATGTTGTATAAACCTTTAGGTGCGGGGGGGAAAACTGAGGTCATGGCACAAGACCCCGACAATAAACAGTAAACAGAAAGAGGATTCAACTTGGGAACCCTCCCGTCCCCTGCACACTTTCAAATGTTTGGATTAATCCAATACAGTTGTTTAAACTGCGTTATATGCATTGTACATACATTTGTTTCTAACACATATGGTCAGACACAGGAGTGTGAGAAAAAAATATATATCTTTATAGTCAGGCTGTATTATTTTCAGCAAGAATTATAGTTCAGACAAAGATTATTTATAGTGCATAGAAACAGTATCAATAGGTAAAGCTCAAATTGAAG
Source organism: Ambystoma mexicanum (assembly GCF_040938575.1). Taxonomy (NCBI): domain Eukaryota; kingdom Metazoa; phylum Chordata; class Amphibia; order Caudata; family Ambystomatidae; genus Ambystoma; species Ambystoma mexicanum. The sequence continues at coordinate 503,240,193 of NC_090929.1, read as the reverse complement.
AAAAATGGAGTCCAAATTGATTAGCGACGCGTTTCGAGGAAGTTCTCCTCTTCTTCATAAGGCCACACTTGGACTCTTAATGTAAAAGGAAAGCATAAATTCAGTAAAGAAAATTTTGTAAGCACAATGCATAGACTGTTCATGTCATATTAAATGTATACAGTTAAAAAATAAATGGCATTAATTGTATTTAGAACATTAATCTGTCCCTAAAAAATAGGGAATTGAAACAATGTAACATGTTCTAATATACATTGTAATTCATGCAACATTATAAGATTAACTAGGTTGCCCCTGCTCGAGAGAGGGGCTGAAGGTCTACTGAAGCATCTTTTCCTGCAAAATTAACTGTATAACGTCCATCATACTGTAATTTAGTAGAGTACTACCTCTAATGGGATCTATCACGTGGATGGTGAAACATAAGCTAAAGAAAATTAAATATGTAGGTAAAACAACACACAGATAGTTCTTAGGCTATATCAATCTAATATGGAAGAAATACAAAAATCGTTACCTCTGTGAGTAGAAAGTGCCGGAAACAGAGAACCGGACGGAGCGGTGAAAATAGATAGACAGTCTTCGTACATCAGTTAGTTCCTTAAAACATGGCTAATTCCCAAAAAGATACCAGAAATCTAAAGAAAACAAAGCCTGATAAATGCCAAGCTCAATGTTCAAACGTAACAGACATAGGTGTGAGATAAAAAAAATTGAATAACATAAGTAACCAAAATATGGAGGGCGGAAAATAATCAATACAGCGGCCCACATAAGGATGTAGAACTTAAGTATCCCGCCGTCACTACAGAGGTGCCTCAGTATGTGGGAATTCTGTCATACGAATAGCCAAACTGAACAGGAATGAAGTCCTGATTAGTATAATATACCTAGCAATCTGATATGAAGTAATGGAAACATAATATGGTGTTTAATCAAGGCAAAAAATGTAAAGAATTACCGTGGTAAGAATGTGCAAATGGCACAATTCTCAAAGCTGATGTGCAACTGATGTCAAGATTGTGTGGCCGGTCAACAGCTGAAGAATCCGGCAGTAATAGGTCAGTTAGAGTATCAACTAAAGAAAGTGTAAGGAAAACAGAAAAAAAAGAATCATGAGACTAAGGAACTATTTCCCTGGTCCCTAGATAGATAAATGCACATGCATTCACGCTTACCTGGAGCATAGGGGGGCAATCCTGAACAGAGTCTGTTCAGCCGAGTGGCTTGTCGTTCACAAACCATGGAGACTACATGTGACCATGGAGATAAATAGAGGACTGAAGTAATAGGTGAAGAAAAAGGACTAAGAAGTAAATGGGCCTCAAGGTCGGCCATCTTGGAACGAGGTTATATTGTAATGAAGGTGTAGATCTCTAGGCATTCAATGACAAGAAGTAACTTAAATCGGTAAGCGTAAAGGTGCGTAACTAAATAAATTAAAAGGAAAAAATTCATACAGTACAGAAACCTATTGTGCGATGTAAATCGGACATTACAAATACTGGTCCGCACATCGTAGAACGGGGAGAGGAAAGTTGAGAAAAAATAGTGTACCATGTGAAATAGAGTCGAAATTAGCAATGACAAAGGGTCTTGAATCGAACGAAACGCTCGGATCTTAAAAGGGAAAAAAATAGCACGGAAAAAATGAATATAATGTTCAGATTATCTGGCTAAGGTCATTTAATGACCATGTGTAACCTATCAGTTCAAAATAGGTGGATCACATGGATTCACATTATGCAGGAAAAGGGAAAAAAACCTTAAATCTCTCTCTCATTGCATGGACAACCTAGTGCAATATAGCAATCTCAATGGGGTAAATGAATTTATTTTACAAAAGATCAAAATTAAATGTGATAAGTATAACAGAATGACAAAAAATGAAAATTAAGAATAAGAACAATTTTTACACTGTGTTTACAGGCAATTATTTTTATGGCAACCATCTACTAGTCTCAACAAAGTAGTGCCTTAGATCACAGTCAGACACAGGAATAGCAATGTGACTCTCAATTATATGTTGAAAATCAGTCATTCCTTATTGTCAAATTTAAATCACAGAAAACAGTTCAATGTGAAATCTTCATTTAGACCCCAGGGCTGTAAAGAGCTTAACTTATCAATCCAATAAGCTTCTCTTTGTAGTAAGAGTGACTGATAGTCACCTCCTCTTGTAGGTCGTTTAACAACTTCTAGCACCTGGTATTTTAGTTGGGCAATTGTATGTTTTTGCATGTTGAAGTGGCGAGCTACCGGTGAGTATTGATTATTACATCTTATGTTCGACTTGTGTTCAGACAGTCTTGATTTAACAGGTCTTTTGGTCTGTCCTACATACACTTTGCCACAAGGGCACTTCAACATATATATGACACCTGATGTCAGACACGTAGAATAGTCTCTTAATTTGATTTTCTGACCATTCCTGGGGTGAGTCACTACATTACCTTTGATTGTGTTATTACAGTGTATACATCCTAAGCAGGGGAAGGTGCCTAGTTTTTTGGTAGCTAGGAAAAGTTGTTTCTCCTTTGGTACTCTTTCAGCTTTCACCAGCTTGTCTCTTATATTTTTACCCCTTTTAAAACACATCATTGGTGGTGTGGGGAACAATTCCAATAGAGTTTGATCATTATGAAGAATATTCCAATGTTTCTTTATACTTTTTGTGATCTGAAAACTCTGTCTTGAGAATTTTGATATGTATAAAAGTGGGGTGTCTTTAACCTCCGATTTAGGTTTCAGTAAATCTATACGGGGGATCTCTGAAGCTCTGTCTTTGGCAATTTCCAAAATTTCTGGTGGATAGCCTCTGTTCTGAAATTTACTAACAAGATTTGTGCATTCCTTATCCAGAACTTCTGGGTCAGAAATTATTCTTTTCAGACGTAATATTTGACTATATGGTAGACTTTGGAGCATCGCCCTCGGGTGGAAGCTGGAATAGTGAAGCAGATTGTTTACATCAGTCGGTTTGTGGTATATAGACGTAGCTATCTTATTGTTAACAATGCTTAAGTTAACGTCAAGAAAATGTAAATAAGGGTTACCAATCTCAATAGTAAATTTAATCCTAGGATGCACTAAATTGAGGTATTCAAAAAACTGGTCCAAGTCATCTCGTGTGCCACACCAAATGCAGAAAATGTCATCAATAAACCTCTTCCAGGTTAAAATGTATGCTGCCCATGTGGGATGTTCCAGTACATGCTGACTTTCGAACTGAAACATAAAAGTATTAGCGTACACGGGCGCCATCGATGATCCCATCGAGGTACCCGATGTTTGTAAAAAGTATTTGCCCTGATGTATAAAATAGCTATTGTAGAGGATTAAGTTTAGTAGCTCCAGAATGAATTGAGGATTACCTTTCACACCTGAATTGTTAAGTAACAACCATTCAACAGAATCTATACCTTCACTATGGGGTATTGAGGTATATAAGCTACATACGTCCAGGCTGAATAGTATGCAGTCTTCACTGATAGCTGAAAAATCTTTAAGTCCATTAAGGAAGTCTGTTGTATCCTTTAGGTATGTGGATGATGCCTGTATAAGCGGTTGTAGTAATCTGTCAATGTAGACTGCCAGTGGGTCGAAGATACTTTCTGTCCCAGCAACAATCGGTCTGAGGGGTGGGTTTTGTTTATCTTTGTGAATCTTAGGGAGCCCATAAAAGACTGGTGTAATCGGATGGGAATTAGTGAGATATTGATGTGTTTTATCATTAATCCATTCGTTTTCTTTGGCTTTTAACAGAGTATTGTTAATTAGTTCTCTGATTTCTGGTAGCGGGTCCCTATCTAGTATGGCATAGGTGTCTGTATCGCTAAGGAGTTCAATGCATCTTTTGACATAAAAGGATGTATCCATGATTACGATTGCTCCCCCTTTGTCAGCCGGTTTAATCGTAATGTCTTCACTTTTCGCCAATTTATCTATTAGATCTAGTTGGCAGTTTTTGATATTAATGGGTGTTTTTCTTCTATAGTCAATTCTGCTTAAATCTTGTAGGACACTCTTCTCAAATAAATTCAAAATTGAATTTTGTACCTGTGGGTCAAATGTACTCTTGGGACGTATTACCAGTAAATCACTTTCTGGTAGTCTAGATTCCTTTTCAGGTTGCGAGTCAAAGAAAATTTTAAGTCTTAATTTTCGCATCAATCTGTGTAGACAGATTTTTTCTTGAAATAATGAAGTATTACACGTAGGAACAAACGATAATCCTTTGTTCAAAATGTTAAGTTGTTCTATTGAAAGAATCTTGCTGGAGATATTCACCACTAGATTATTGTCCTTTATTTGTTTCTCTTTTTTGTTTGTGGCTTTCTTCCCTCTCCGGGTCTTTCTCTTATGCCTAAAAAAGCCCCCGTTGATGTATAAGGTTCAGCGTCTTTATTAGTTGGAGATGTGGACACCCCTGGTCTATTGGTGTCTTCTGTTTGTTCACGTTCACTAGTGCGGTCTGTGGAAGGCCTCTGGATGGGTTCACCAACACTGCTGTCGCTACTGTTACCTGAGTTTGCGAAGTTAGAGTCTTGTTGGTTATTACGATTAAAATTTCGCTGTCGGTAATATTCTTGCCAATTGTATACTATATCATTGAGATAGTCAAAGGTGTCTCTTTTAAATTTTCTCAATTTCCTCTGTTCAATTTCAGTCTTATAGTTTGCCAATTTCAGGTTGATATCCTCTAGTATCTCAGAGAGATCTTTTGCCGATTTAAATTTAGATATTTGGTCTTGGAGAGTTTTAATTTCAGAATCAATAGTTACAAGGGATTTTGACAGCTCCTCAATAGTTAGTAGTATAAGGTCCAAGGAACACTTATTCAAGATCTGGTCCCATTTTTGTACAAATATCTTATTTTCACTACAAAGTGTTGGTCTTAGGTAAACCCTCAGACCTCTGGGAATTTTCTTAGCTTTATAATATTCCACTAGTGTGCTAGCATGTAATTTTTGGGAGATCTCACGTCTAATGAGTTTTTCTAGTTTCTGAATAGTTTTTTCGGGGTTGTCTTCACTTTGTAAAGTTTTTTCAGTATCTTTGATGAGACCTAAGATACGGGTTGCTTCTTCTGCACTGAAAGCTAGTGTTGTGGCGTGCTTGTCGGTTAGCTCATTTAACCTTGAGAAGGACATTCTAAAGTTAAGTAGTTAGTTGAGTTAAATGTGGGTGCACCCTATGGTTTGTGCCACACTAGATGACTAGTGAACAAAATAGCGAAGGGTTTAGATAGAAGCGCACACCTATAGTAAGTAAGATTAGTAAAGAGATTCGAGGATTATGTTGTATAAACCTTTAGGTGCGGGGGGGAAAACTGAGGTCATGGCACAAGACCCCGACAATAAACAGTAAACAGAAAGAGGATTCAACTTGGGAACCCTCCCGTCCCCTGCACACTTTCAAATGTTTGGATTAATCCAATACAGTTGTTTAAACTGCGTTATATGCATTGTACATACATTTGTTTCTAACACATATGGTCAGACACAGGAGTGTGAGAAAAAAATATATATCTTTATAGTCAGGCTGTATTATTTTCAGCAAGAATTATAGTTCAGACAAAGATTATTTATAGTGCATAGAAACAGTATCAATAGATAAAGCTCAAATTGAAGAAAAATGGAGTCCAAATTGATTAGCGACGCGTTTCGAGGAAGTTCTCCTCTTCTTCATAAGGCCACACTTGGACTCTTAATGTAAAAGGAAAGCATAAATTCAGTAAAGAAAATTTTGTAAGCACAATGCATAGACTGTTCATGTCATATTAAATGTATACAGTTAAAAAATAAATGGCATTAATTGTATTTAGAACATTAATCTGTCCCTAAAAAATAGGGAATTGAAACAATGTAACATGTTCTAATATACATTGTAATTCATGCAACATTATAAGATTAACTAGGTTGCCCCTGCTCGAGAGAGGGGCTGAAGGTCTACTGAAGCATCTTTTCCTGCAAAATTAACTGTATAACGTCCATCATACTGTAATTTAGTAGAGTACTACCTCTAATGGGATCTATCACGTGGATGGTGAAACATAAGCTAAAGAAAATTAAATATGTAGGTAAAACAACACACAGATAGTTCTTAGGCTATATCAATCTAATATGGAAGAAATACAAAAATCGTTACCTCTGTGAGTAGAAAGTGCCGGAAACAGAGAACCGGACGGAGCGGTGAAAATAGATAGACAGTCTTCGTACATCAGTTAGTTCCTTAAAACATGGCTAATTCCCAAAAAGATACCAGAAATCTAAAGAAAACAAAGCCTGATAAATGCCAAGCTCAATGTTCAAACGTAACAGACATAGGTGTGAGATAAAAAAAATTGAATAACATACCTAACCAAAATATGGAGGGCGGAAAATAATCAATACAGCGGCCCACATAAGGATGTAGAACTTAAGTATCCCGCCGTCACTACAGAGGTGCCTCAGTATGTGGGAATTCTGTCATACGAATAGCCAAACTGAACAGGAATGAAGTCCTGATTAGTATAATATACCTAGCAATCTGATATGAAGTAATGGAAACATAATATGGTGTTTAATCAAGGCAAAAAATGTAAAGAATTACCGTGGTAAGAATGTGCAAATGGCACAATTCTCAAAGCTGATGTGCAACTGATGTCAAGATTGTGTGGCCGGTCAACAGCTGAAGAATCCGGCAGTAATAGGTCAGTTAGAGTATCAACTAAAGAAAGTGTAAGGAAAACAGAAAAAAAAGAATCATGAGACTAAGGAACTATTTCCCTGGTCCCTAGATAGATAAATGCACATGCATTCACGCTTACCTGGAGCATAGGGGGGCAATCCTGAACAGAGTCTGTTCAGCCGAGTGGCTTGTCGTTCACAAACCATGGAGACTACATGTGACCATGGAGATAAATAGAGGACTGAAGTAATAGGTGAAGAAAAAGGACTAAGAAGTAAATGGGCCTCAAGGTCGGCCATCTTGGAACGAGGTTATATTGTAATGAAGGTGTAGATCTCTAGGCATTCAATGATCCGAGCGTTTCGTTCGATTCAAGACCCTTTGTCATTGCTAATTTCGACTCTATTTCACATGGTACACTATTTTTTCTCAACTTTCCTCTCCCCGTTCTACGATGTGCGGACCAGTATTTGTAATGTCCGATTTACATCGCACAATAGGTTTCTGTACTGTATGAATTTTTTCCTTTTAATTTATTTAGTTACGCACCTTTACGCTTACCGATTTAAGTTACTTCTTGTCATTGAATGCCTAGAGATCTACACCTTCATTACAATATAACCTCGTTCCAAGATGGCCGACCTTGAGGCCCATTTACTTCTTAGTCCTTTTTCTTCACCTATTACTTCAGTCCTCTATTTATCTCCATGGTCACATGTAGTCTCCATGGTTTGTGAACGACAAGCCACTCGGCTGAACAGACTCTGTTCAGGATTGCCCCCCTATGCTCCAGGTAAGCGTGAATGCATGTGCATTTATCTATCTAGGGACCAGGGAAATAGTTCCTTAGTCTCATGATTCTTTTTTTTCTGTTTTCCTTACACTTTCTTTAGTTGATACTCTAACTGACCTATTACTGCCGGATTCTTCAGCTGTTGACCGGCCACACAATCTTGACATCAGTTGCACATCAGCTTTGAGAATTGTGCCATTTGCACATTCTTACCACGGTAATTCTTTACATTTTTTGCCTTGATTAAACACCATATTATGTTTCCATTACTTCATATCAGATTGCTAGGTATATTATACTAATCAGGACTTCATTCCTGTTCAGTTTGGCTATTCGTATGACAGAATTCCCACATACTGAGGCACCTCTGTAGTGACGGCGGGATACTTAAGTTCTACATCCTTATGTGGGCCGCTGTATTGATTATTTTCCGCCCTCCATATTTTGGTTAGGTATGTTATTCAATTTTTTTTATCTCACACCTATGTCTGTTACGTTTGAACATTGAGCTTGGCATTTATCAGGCTTTGTTTTCTTTAGATTTCTGGTATCTTTTTGGGAATTAGCCATGTTTTAAGGAACTAACTGATGTACGAAGACTGTCTATCTATTTTCACCGCTCCGTCCGGTTCTCTGTTTCCGGCACTTTCTACTCACAGAGGTAACGATTTTTGTATTTCTTCCATATTAGATTGATATAGCCTAAGAACTATCTGTGTGTTGTTTTACCTACATATTTAATTTTCTTTAGCTTATGTTTCACCATCCACGTGATAGATCCCATTAGAGGTAGTACTCTACTAAATTACAGTATGATGGACGTTATACAGTTAATTTTGCAGGAAAAGATGCTTCAGTAGACCTTCAGCCCCTCTCTCGAGCAGGGGCAACCTAGTTAATCTTATAATGTTGCATGAATTACAATGTATATTAGAACATGTTACATTGTTTCAATTCCCTATTTTTTAGGGACAGATTAATGTTCTAAATACAATTAATGCCATTTATTTTTTAACTGTATACATTTAATATGACATGAACAGTCTATGCATTGTGCTTACAAAATTTTCTTTACTGAATTTATGCTTTCCTTTTACATTAAGAGTCCAAGTGTGGCCTTATGAAGAAGAGGAGAACTTCCTCGAAACGCGTCGCTAATCAATTTGGACTCCATTTTTCTTCAATTTGAGCTTTATCTATTGATACTGTTTCTATGCACTATAAATAATCTTTGTCTGAACTATAATTCTTGCTGAAAATAATACAGCCTGACTATAAAGATATATATTTTTTTCTCACACTCCTGTGTCTGACCATATGTGTTAGAAACAAATGTATGTACAATGCATATAACGCAGTTTAAACAACTGTATTGGATTAATCCAAACATTTGAAAGTGTGCAGGGGACGGGAGGGTTCCCAAGTTGAATCCTCTTTCTGTTTACTATTTAGGGCCTGTGCCTCAGAGGAAGAAGGTGGGTAAACAACAGGACCTGGGATTTATATTCTGGAGCATCTATACATGACCCATTCTTACGGCGTTCGACAGGGAACCAAAAGAGTCCCTGGAAAACATTTTCAAAAGGGCCCCATATTACACATTTCAGCAGGTCCAACCCTTTTCTTATGAGAACATTTGAAAATAAAATAGGTTACCACACAAAGGAAGCCCAGGGTGCAGAGGCCTACCAGGCAATCTCCAGTCCACAACTGCGTTCTTAAGAGACAAGAGGACGTAGCCTGTGGATCAGAGATAGGAGAAGAAACCAGACACGTCCTGTGCTTCAGAGACAGGGGAGATGGGGATTTGGGAGGGGGTAGATAAGACATGTAAAAATGAGAGAGAATTAAAGGCACATAGGGAGGGGACTCAACTGAAGTAGGCAGGAGAGGAGTGTGAAACAACTGAAGGGTTAAAAGCATATGCAGTCAATTAAGAGGGGGCAGGCAGATGTAGCAGTGAGCAGAAGGGCAGTGGATAAAGCGGGAACAGTACACAGGGCCGGTCCTCACTTTTAGCTTGCCCTGGCCACCGCGGTGCTCTTGTTCATCTCCATGGCTATCAGATAGTGGACATCTGCCAGCACTGCCTCCAAGTCGGCCATCTTCGCTCTGCTCTTCCTCAAACACAGCCTTCAGTACCCCTTGGTGTCCCCCACAGTCCCAGCCCGGGCACTGCTGCTACTCGGGGATCAGAGCTCATCAGCGGTTCTGCGAACTCCGGGGGTGAGGGCGCCTGATCATCCCTCTGGAACACCCTGTATGCCGCAACAGCTCCAAGAACCACAGCAGCTTGGAGAGTCCCATTAGCGACAGGGAGGGGAGAGGCGCTGCTATAGTCTAAGCTGTGTCTGGCCGCACCTCAGGGCACTAGACCCTCGGTGCAAGAAACATTGGGCCAATCAACAGGATGGTGTGTGGGAAGGGATGAGGGGGCCAAGCACACCAGGAAGGGGGAGAGGAGAGGGAATAATGCACACCAGAGTGCTGCTGGCAGAGAGCAGAACATAGATCACTCTGAAACAGCCTTTAAACATAATCCAACAGGAGTTGAAGTGAAAAAAAAGGAATCGGTGCACATAAATGAAAATAATAACTGGCATATACTTAAGTGCAGTCATTTTGCTCCTACTCTGGAGCGTGCGCAGCTCCCCGACAGTAGCATCAGGCCGGCAGACGTGAGCGAGAGGGTGAAGACCCAGATGGTGCTTTGGCCATTTCATCATCAACCCATACACTGCTCCCGAACTCCTCTTTCTCCTTTTTTATTTACATTTACAGTACCAATGTTTTAGCAATTAGGTGGCTTACACCACCAAAGCACCATCAACAAAAAGGCCATAGGCTTTACATGAATGTCTAAACCTACAGAGTTGCAGCAACAGTCGCCTAAACTGCTGAACTGTGATTGATGAGGTGGCTTCCCACCTTGAAGTGAGCAGCACTTGCTATTCTTGCAAGATGCTAACACAGGAGCCCGAAGCCTCATCTCATCCAGTGACTTGAATGCACTCACTCCGGTCTTTCTTTTCCTTTTCCTTTTTGCTCGCCCCAGACAAATACTTGCAGAATCGCATGGGGGCAAAAAGACACTCCTGCCTCCGTGGTTCAAGGAAAATGGGGTCAACTCTAACCTCTGCCCCAGGTGCTCACTGCCTATGGTGACACCGGTCTGAATGTACCCGTGGATGGCCAGCTCACGGGAGTCCCTCCCTCCATCTAGTTCACCACCCCGCCTTTGGAGACCTGCAAAGTAACTCTTGCTTTTCCATTGACACTGTTACAAATAAAAAATAAATACAGACGTAGCTAGTGAATCCTTGGCATTTCAAGACACCTCCAGCCAGTCACTGTAGCCAACAAGCTACAAATGCCAGACTCAACTACACATCCCCCAGTCCATGCAACAAGCCCTTGCTCCTTGAAATCCATGACCCAAACCTATGTCCTTGACTGCCACCTGCTGCGGACGTCTCCGGGCTACGCTGGGGGCTTGTAATGTGGGGTTGGCAAGGGATGGCTTCCAAAGGATACAAGCCAACATCCACCATTCCACTCATGAGATGCAAGACCACTCTATTTGGAGATTCTAGTCCTAGATTTCTAATGGAATAATTCGAGGCTACAAGTCCCAGAATACAAGTAGGAAAAACAAGAGTAGAGCAGTGTCTCACTAATGAAATGAAGCATGATCATAGTAATATTGGAGTCCAGCGGTGGACTGGCCTATAGGGAACTCAATGAAGCAGGTTTGCATGTTAGTCATAGTGATATCGGAATCCAGGGTTGGACTGTCCTATAGGGAACTCAATGAAGCAGGTTTGCATGTTAGTCATAGTGATATCGGAATCCAGGGGTGGACTGTCCTATAGGGAACTCAATGAAGCAGGTTTGCGTGTTGGTCATAGTGATATCGGAGTCCAGAGGTGGACTGGCCTATAGGGAACTCAATGAAGCAGATTTGCGTGTTGGTCATAGTGATATCGGACTCCAGGGGTGGACTGGCCTATAGGGAACTCAATGAAGCAGGTTTGCATGTTAGTCATAGTGATATCGGAATCCAGGGGTGGGCTGGCCTATAGGGAACTCAATGAAGCAGGTTTGCATGTTGGTCATAGTGATATCGGAGTCCTGGGGTGGACTGGCCTATAGGGAACTCAATGAATCCGTTTTGCATGTTGGTCATAGTGATATCGGATTCCAGGGGTGGACTGGCCTATCGGGAACTCAATGAAGCAGGTTTGCATGTTAGTCATAGTGATATCGGAATCCAGGGGTGGGCTGGCCTATAGGGAACTCAATGAAGCAGGTTTGCATGTTGGTCATAGTGATATCGGAGTCCTGGGGTGGACTGGCCTATGGGGAACTCAATGAATCCGTTTTGCATGTTGGTCATAGTGATATCGGAGTCCAGGGGTGGACTGGCCTATAGGGAACTCAATGAAGCAGGTTTGCGTGTTGATCATAGTCCAGGGGTGGACTGGCCTATAGGGAACTCAATGAAGCAGGTTTGCACGTTGGTCATAGTGATATCGGAGTCCAGGGGTGGACTGGCTAGAGGGAACTCAATGAAGCAGGTTTGCATGGTTTGCATATTGGTCATAGTGTTATCAGAGTGCCAGGGGTGGACTGGCCTATGGAACTCTGGAGCTTTGGCCTCTGCACCCTGGGCCTTTTTTGTGTGTTAACCTATTTTATTTCCAAATGTTCTCATAGGAAACGGGGTGGCCTTGCTGAAAATGTGTAATATGGGGCCACTTTGAAGATTATTTCCAGGGCCTCGTTTGCTTCCCAGTCCACGTGCAAATCCCAAACGAAAGTTTGGAAACCCATGATTAAAAGAGGTGACACCTTCTCCATTTTGATGTTTGTGTATTTTTCGCTTGGGCCATTGTAAACGTAGGACAAACTGTGGAATAAAGTCGCTGCGGATCAGCCACGCCCCCCTAACACGGGGCGCTTTGAGATTTCTGCAGACATCGATGACAAAAACAACACTACCGATAGCCTCTGAATGAATCAAAAACAGAACAGGAGCCGGGCTGCCTCGAGGTCCTGCGGCAAAACAGTCCTCATTGTGCTGCAACAATGCATGCCTCGGAGATACATTGATAATTACACATCTTCCGCGAAGGGCTGGAAAATGTTAACCTGTGAACAATTAACCTCAGTGGAAAGAACGAGTCTGACAGGCGCCGCCGTGTGCTCCTCGGCACGACCTGCCACAGAGATGAGCCGCGGGTCCTGCAGCCGATTCGCCCAGAGACGCTCATCATTCATTATCAGAGAGTGGAAAAAGACCTGAAGGGGAGGCCGGACAGACACGCCCAGGCCCGCATTGCACAGGGAGGGCCCAGTCACGCGCGAACCCCTCCACCGTACCCGGGGGAGTGTGCGTGGTAGGGGTGGGCTGGGAACAGAACGCGGCCCTGGACATGTTACCTTCATTACCATTTGCCTCTATGTGTGTCACGGTTTACACAAACCTTAGACACAAAGACAAAATGCAAACCTTGAAACAGATTTAGAAAAAAAAACAATATAAAACATCTTGACATTTACACATGACGTACATTTTTATTTTACACAAAAAGAGTTGCACAGCTAAGGTATTGAGATACCGCGGCAAAGAGGTACTTCAAGAAGGCAGACTATATTACCTTTACCATCGGCCGCGTGAGCCTGATTGTCGCTCACCGTCCGACAATTTAAAAGAAGTTGGAAAGTTAACATGTCTGATAAAAATGTCATAACAGCAATGGATGCGGCCATAGTCTTGTCATTCAAAGTGACACCGTCACTGTGCGAGCAAGTTCTAAGTAGCTTTTGAGGGGGTTTCCCCCCCCGATCATTCTGGAAAACATGGGTCCAAATGGTGAATTTTATGCAGATTTGACCCCACGTAAAAAATGTAGTTAAACATAACAACTCATATATGTCAGCTTTTATTTAAGAGTGAGGAATGACATACTGGAAGCTTCTAATACATTTTTTACTTCATATGGATTCGGGGGAGGAGGTTAGGTGGCAGGAAGGGTCTATTGTGGGTGGGACAGAGGGTGGATAACTAGGGCAAGCACACAAAAGAGGCCCAGGGTACAGAGGCCCACTGGGAAATCTCCACTGTTCCCTGTAGGCCAGTCCACCCCTGTTCAGTGTCCACTCGCGTGTGAGCAGCTTACACTTAAGCTCCTCACACATGAGTGCAGGCAGCCCTACCCCTGCTCAGTGTAAGCTACTCACACGTGAGTGCACAGTACAGGCAGTGCGTCTCCCACACGACTATGCACTGTGCATTGCAGGTCTGGGTGTGACGGTCTGGTTTCACCCACAGGTATTTTTTCCACTACATCACTAGGGTGGGACAGTGCAAGTTTGGCCTCCCTGGGCACATGAGTAGCAGGGGAACCTGGATCGATGCCTCTGCCCTGTGGCTGTGAAACCTACAGCAGAAACAAAGAATCAGCACACAGGTGACTTCCAGCAATATCAATGAAGAGAATCTAGCGTTTCTGTGCCATGCAGTGTTGTAGGGGGTTATGTAATGTTAGGCTAATGGGAGTTATATTGCGCACCTCTCCCATTTGCATGGACTTCAGGCGTTCTGGTGGATGTATACGGTTTGGCCGTGGCACAATTGTTTGCAGTTGAATTGACTATGGTCAATTCAGCTGCAAAGACAATTTTGCCGTGACCAAATCTGGCCAAATTTAAACCCCTCAACCCCCAAAACACGCCCCACCCACTCCGTACTTACCTTTTTAGCGTCCACTTTGTTTCTGACCTTGCAGCGTCGGATCCGTCCCTCCTACGCGGGTCGAATCTGACGCTGCAGGGTCTGCTTTTTTATTTATTTTTTCCCGTCCCCCGCAACCCCCACTCCCCATGTTTGGTAGTGATTACACAAACTGATCGTTTACAAACGATAGAATGGTACTGGCTGAATTCAGCCAGATTTACCATACGATCGTTTGTTAATTATCAATTTCGGTAATACCGTTCTGGCGTATCTGAAAAACAAGAAGGGGTGGGTTTGTTAGTGGAAGGAGACGGAGCGTGCACAAGCACTTTTGCTGTTGTGTTAGTAGTTTGAGTTCAGAAAACAAAGTCACTGTGTGTGGGTTTGCTTGTAGGTAGTATGGGTAGGTGGGCGTGCGGGCACTTCAACCCATAAGGCAGAGTTTGTGAGACCTGGTGCTTTGTGCTGTACCTATTTGTATTAAAGCTGCATGCCTCTCTTTGACCATCAGCCTTGGTTTGGCGAGTTAGGTCGGAAAATCAAAGAGACATATTTTTAGTACTTTCCTGAAGGTCAGGTGTTCCTTTATTGTGCGTATTACCTTGGGGAGGAAGTTACGGAGCTTCGGTAAGATGTTGAAAAGGCTGATCAACCATATTTCATTTTTGAATACTGTTTGGGTTCAAAACGTATGCCATTGCTAGACCTTAGGGTTCTTTTTAGTCTGTAGATGGAGTTAATCTGCTCCTTGACCGTGAATTGCTCTGTGAACAATGCAACTTGTTGTGAAATAGATCCTTTTCTTGACTGGTAGCCAGAGGAGGGATCTGAGTGCTGGTGAGTTGTATTCTTTCTTGCTCAGTCTTAGGAGGAGTCTTGGCGCTGCATTTTGGATGCCGTTGCCGTTTTTGGGTGAGGGAGTCAGACATTCCAATGTAAATATTGTTGGCGTAATCTATTCTTGACACGTCAAAAGAGATGATGGCAGGTGTTCTGTGTGGGAAGGTGGAAAAGGTAATTTCCACTTGATAGTCTGCAGGTGGAAGACGTATTTCTTTGCTACTCTGTAGACTTGAGGCTAGGTCATTGTCTATCAAAATTCAGAGATTTATTACTAATTTAGATACTTCCGGTCTGGCTCCGATTTTAGTATGTCATGGTATGGTTGTACAGTGATCATGATTTCAGTTTTGTCCTGGTTGAGTTTAAGTCTGTTTTTGCTCATCCATAAGTTAATTTGTGAAAGGCAGTTCACAAGAGTTTGCTCTAAGTCATCACTAGTATGGATTTTGCAGACAATTTGAGTAACATCTGCATAGTTGTGGAATGTGAGTCCATGAATCTTGATGAGTTCCATGACCGGGGTCATTTAAATGTTGAGAAGTAGTGTTGAGAGGTATGAGCCTTCTGGAACCCCACAGGTGAGTTTGTCTGATGCTGAGCCGATGGGTGGTAGCCACGTGGTTTCAGTTCTTTCTGTCAGGGACAATTTCATCCACTGTAGTGCAGTGTTGCGTATCCTTGCTTCTTGTTTTCTTTTGATGAGAGTTGCATGGTTGGGTGTGTCAAAAGCACCAAAAGGTCTAATAATATCAGGACAGAAGCGATGTTGGAGTCAGAGTTCATTTTTAGGCTGACCCAGAGGGACGGTAGTGCAGATTCAGTTCCTCTCATGTGTCTGAAGCCGACTTGTACTTGAGAGACGTTTGTTTTAGGGCGGTAGTTGGTGGGGTTGTCTGTGTTACCTGTGGGGTCATTGAGATGTGGTTTAATGTAGGCAGCTTTGAAACTCCAAGGTACAAGTCGTTCCAGCGAATGGTTCATGAGGTTGTTGAAATATTCTGCAGGTGTCTCTTTGCTGAGGGTGTTCTTGTAGATGTTTGCATGGCAAGGGCCTACTGGGGAAGTCTTTTGTCAAGATCAATGTGAAGTAGTTCACTATTGTGGGGTTGGGTCATTGGTGATATTGTTGCTTATGTCCTGGGGAATAGTGTTGATGACTTGTTGGTTTATGACTTTGTTTTTAAAGTGGTTTGCAAGGTCATCACAGACGTTATTTGAAGATGTTGAGTTTCTTATCTCATTGATGATGTTGAACATCTCTTTCTGTGCTTTACTTGCTTCTGAGATGCGTTTGGCATAGTGCTTTAAGGATTTCTGCATTGTAGTGCCGCATCTGTTTTTAGTATTTAATTTTGTCCTGTTGGTTGCAATATTTCCTCCAAGCTTTTTTGAGTTTCATGTTTGTTTTCTTGAGGACTCTGAGGAGGGGCATAAACCAATTGGAAACCATTTCATTTTGGGAAGGGGTGAATAATTTCTTCAGTGCTACAGCATCTAGTGCTTCTGTGATCCAAATCTGGAGTGTTTCAAGCCTTTCATCTGGTTGAATGGTGGCTCATTCTTGTCTGGCAGTCTTTCTGTGATCAATCAAGCCATTTCGGTGTGGTTTGTGCAGTAGGCCTCTGGGGGGGGGGGATCTGGTGCAGGCAGGATGTATGTGTCTTGTTGGCTTTAGGTGTCTGCTGCTTTTCTTTTTATTTATCCATATACTTTGTTTGCAGATTATCTAGATTGAAAAATGTCCCAGTGGCAAGGTATCTCAGTGGCAGGTTATCAAAGTGGCAAATTATCAGAGTAGGAGGTTGGGGAGAGTATCCCAGTGGGCAGAAATATCCCAGGGCAGATTATTGTGGTGGGCACATATATACATTTCTAGTTGTTAAAATGGGGAGGTAGCACAGTAGCAGAATATCCCAGTGGCCATTTATCAAAGTCACAAAATGTCTCAGTGGCAAGTTATACAGATGGGAAGATATTGCAGTGACATAGTATCCCAGTGGCCAGGTGTCCCAGTGGCAAAGTGTCTCAGTGGCGAGGTCTCACAGTGCCATGGTCTACTAGTAGCGCAGTTTCCCAGTAGCAAGGTCTCCTAGTGGCAAGCTACTCCAGTGGCAAAATATTCCCAGTGACAAATTATCACAGCTGCAAATTATCCTAGTGGTAAAGAATCAAAGTGGCAAAATAACACAGTGGCAAAGTATCAAAGTGGCCAACTGTCACAGTGATACATTATCAAAGTGGCACAATCTCAAAATGGCAAACCATCAAATTTGCCAGATTTTGCAGTGGCAAACTATAATATGACAACATATCATAGTGCCAAACTCTCAAAATGGCAAAATATCAGAGTGACACATGATCGTAGTGGCCAAATGTCAGAGTGGATAATTATCAAAGTGGCAAAATATCCCAGTGGCAAACTGTAAAAATGGCAAAATATTGTAGTGGACAAATATCACAGTGGTAAATTATTAAAGTGGCAAAATATCATAGTGGTAAACTATCAAAGTGACCAAATAACACAGTGGTAAATTATTCACCTCCCCACTGCTTACCATGATGCTGTGTGGTTCAATGGGTCCGGGAAGATGGTGTTGCATAGCAAGTCTATGGTGGCAGGTGAACAGGCAAACATGAGGCACTCTTAGCCTTTGCCCTTCTCCTGCTGCTCTAGACTGACTGTAGACATGAGACTAATGGGTGTGGAGGGGAATGAACATGTGACTTCCTTTGCCAATATTAGGTCTTAATTTCACAACGATTGTGGGAGTGGGGGTATGGAAGACGGCTGCCCCCCCCCCATAGCTAAGTCCTTTTTTCAGATTTTTCTGTTACAATAAATAGTGCTATGGAAAATACACAACTGCAAATTGTTAAAGCAACAGATTCTCTCCACTTCATCCCTGAAGACTGTGCTGCTTCCTGTCCATTTCCAGTATATTTGGAAATGCCACCACCCTCAGGGCATTTACGTCTCAGTGTTTCCATAAAATATACCACTGCAACTCCCAGAGATCTGTTCAGTTTGTGTCAATGGCGAAATTATGCTATGTTATTCTGTGCTCCACTGCCATTTGTATGGTCTCCAGGAGCTCTGGCGGATCAGAAAGAGAGGGGTTGGGTGAGGTTTGTTGTCCCCTTTAAGGATGCATGCCATGACTCTGTCATGACTTGGCTCTGAATAAAAGGAGCCTCAGCCAGCACATGCGTCAGAACAGCGGCAGACTCCATGAATGGCACTTCTGTCTCTGTGTCTCATTTTAGGCCTGCAGACTGACGCGGTCTGATCACAGTACTGCAACCCTGGCCTGCAGGTTGATGCCATGTGACCACGGTACTGCAGCCCCACTGGTCTCTGTGATCACAGATCAGTATCTGTAACATGGGTGCCCCCAGGTCACTGCCCCGCCATGGGACCACAGCTACCCTGCCAGGTCTGGTTGCCCCCGGCAACCAAGTCTGTATGACCACAGCACTACAATCTTTGTACTATATCCAAACTTAAAGATTCCAACTGCAAAGGTGATAACTTTCCAGCACACCTAATTAAACTCTTTGCCCCTACGCTCACTCCTATAATCAATAACTTCGTAAATGCCTCCTTCTCCACAAATCAGGTCCCAGTCAGCATTAAAGCGGCCTGGGTCAACCCTCTACTAAAAAAGCCCACTCTAGACCCATTAGTGTCCACAAACTACCGGCCCATAACGACTGTCCCATTCCTACTTAAAATCATTGATAAAATAGCTTACAACCAAATACAAACTCACCTCGAACAAAATAACCTGCTAGGAGCCAGACAATCAGGCTTTAGGCCCAACCACAGCACAGAGACAGCCCTCCTGGATCTTAAAATCCAACTAGATTCTATTAGAGACTCAGGCAAACCAGCCACACTATTGCTATTGGACCTATCAGCAGCATTCGACTTGGTAGATCATGACAAACTATGCAATACTCTAAAAAAAGATTTTAACTTCTCCATCAACGCCACACATTGGATCAAATCCTTTCTTACTGACCGTACATCCAGAGTTGCCATTGGAAAGTTTGCAGCGGACCCCATAATAGTACCCATTGGAGTCCTCCAGGGATCCTGCCTCTACCCCACCCTCTATAATGCATACACTAAACTCTTATTCTCAGCCTTAGATGATATGGGTGTCATCTACACCAACTTCACAGACGACACACAGATCCTCATCCCTATTACAGGCGACTACACCCAAGACACCCTCACCATCAATAAAGTTTACTCCATAATCCAAAACTGGATGGCCTTTAACAGTCTCTGCCTAAATGATGAGAAAATGGAGGTCCTCATTGTGGGCTCCCAAAAAAGAATAAGCACCCTCCACCCGGACTACTCTCACATTAACATTGACGATACTCTGATCCCAGTACTCAAACAAGTCAAAACGCTAGGTGTCTACTTTGATGCCAACCTCTCTATGCATAAACAAATAGCAGCCCTCTCCCCGTCCACAGCCTACACAGCAAAACATATTGCACTCATCCACCAATTTCTCACCCCAGTAAATTGCATCACACTGGCTAGAGCTCTGATTTTAACAAAACTAGATTACTGCATCATCCTATTCCTAGGGACCTCCAAAACCAATTTAAACAAAATCCAATTATTACAGAACAAACCCCTTAGAGCGGCTTTAGGGATAAAGAAATCTGAACACATATCTAGCACTAGAAGAGAAAACCACTGGCTGCCAATCGAAGCAAGGATCATCTTCAAAACCCTTAGTATTGTCTACAAATGTACCACCAACAAAGCACCTAGCTACCTCAATAACTCCATTAAGAAAAAAATCTCATGTAGATCTCTGAGATCCAATAACCTGGCCCTCTTAGAAGTTCCTCAATACAAATAGAGCAGAGCAGGAGGAAGTAGTTTCAAAGTTCTAGCACCATCGTACTGGAACGCACTACCCCTGAGCATCAAAAACGAGGATTCCTTACTAAAATTCAAAAAAGCACTGAAAACCTGGTTATTCAATAAATATTAACCGTTTAAGCCCCACCTTCCCATGACCAACTACACTGCTAAGGGCATCCGCAGAACTGCAAGTAGTGCTGAAACAAAATGGGAATGGCTACCAGACCAATTGGAATTTGGTATAAACAATCTGACTATATGATCTCTTGTAACCTATGTATAAAAATGTGTTCTTGTTTGTAACTGCAATATTGTATAATAATGAGCAAATTACCTGTATTTTCGCCATGATACCCCAGGGTCTGGGCGAGTAACAAATGTAATAAATAAAAATAAATAAATAAATAAATAAAATCCTCAGATGTGTGTTTTAGCTCATGAAGAGGCATTAGTTGTACAGCGTTTCACTCTTAAGAGACTAAAACATTGAGACGGTCACTATCTGTTCATTGACACTGGAACCGCCACGCCCTGTGTGAAGAGAAGTGAGAGTGCAAAGAAGTATCTTGAAAATATTCAGAATGTTAGCTATAGTGGAAGGTGAAGGTGACCACGTAGAACTGTGCTCATTCTGTTTCTTGAAACGATAGCTGTTGTTGAAGTGAAGGGCACACAGAGGTGCACTTTGCTATTTGGACAGCAGAGGGTAACCTAACACTGATAAATTGCATCCGCTGAGTACGGAAACATACCTAAGCATTTTATATATATATAGATATATGTTTCCAGGACCACCTTTCACTGCATTTCCCAGATTCGCATTCCACCTTATTACTTATGAGGTACACAACAATTTAACTAACCATATTAATAGATAGGAGAGAGAATGGGAGAGAGACTTTGTGAGATACATTTATTCATTCATTTTACCTTTATTCTACATTTTGTCATTTGGTACAACCACATAAAAATGAAAAAAACTATCAACAACATCATATGTCATAAACATCATATATACAAGCTACATAAGAGGTAAAACATTTAATCACAATAAAACCAGTCTTAGTTAGAAACCTGATAGCACCCAATGATAAATATAATTTACCCAAATTACATTAATCACACATAGCATTTCACTACTGTAAAACCAATTTAAGGCAATATCATAAACTCATCTAAATGGGATCAACTCCTACAATAGTTTTTTGCCCCATTTAGCCATGCACTGTAGATGTATTTGGCTACCCAAACCAGTTAATCTAATTCAGTTGTATATTTGGAAAGATGCAGTGCTTCTGGGACTGCACAAATTGCTCTACGGTTAAACAAAGGCTTTATATTTGCAATTTGTAACCTCCTGTGACCTTCACAAATTAACATATAATGGACCAAAGTATCTTCAGCTGCCCCACAAAGAACACATTAACCATTAGCCCAGCCCCCCAGTTTTAGTTACAGGCGCAACCTTCAGTGTGCCCAATCTAAACTCTATAAGGTGTTTTCTTGCTAAATGAGGGCTAATGAAATCAAGACATTGTTCATACCCCAAATCGTGTTTACTAGACAGATATTCCAAGCCCAAACTTGTAACACAACATGATTTCTTCACCCTTCTTCTTGAATGAATCAGGGCAGCTTGTTTTAAAGCCATTGCGGGAACACACTCTGTATTTGAGGGATTAGTCCATAATCCTGATAAATCCAAGGAAACAAACATCCTTTTTATATGTGCCATCCAAGGCAGTGACCTCCTCCTACTGACAAAACATGTTCCAGTGCTGCCCTGTAAGCTAAAAGGTCCGGTGAGCTCCACAGCCTTACCCAAAACAAAACAGGTCTGCAGACGTTTTTATCATCAATTGGGTGCAAATCCACATCCGTCCAAAGTGGGGCATTCAGGGTGCTTAATGGCAATGAAAGTAACCTCTTCAAAAATGTATTTTCTGTTATCTGCAGAGGAATATGGTAGAAATAGCCGCAAATATCAGCACCATATAGAGCCGCGACTCTTGCCTGCTTCTTGTATATTTCCAAAGCAGGTGAAACAGCCCCATTGCCATACCTACTAAAAAAGGTTGTCACCCCTCCACTCTAATTTGCTAGGGTGGTCTGATATCTATCCACTTGATTATTCCAGGTGCCATTCTCAGAAAAAGGAATACCCAGGTAATCGTAGGTTTCCACCTGTTCCAACATAGTCCCTTCAACGGTCACACATAAATCTCATCTGCATGTTTTAGTGGGCCTAAAGATCAAGGCCCTGGTTTTCCCAATGTTCAAGTCTAGATCAAGATCCTTACACTTTCCAACACAACTCTTCATTGTGTGTTTCAGGCCCATTGGAGATGTTGAACATATTACTGCATCAACGCATAGTACAAGGTGGGCAGCTTCTCCATACCAAGTTTAGGAGGGTCAAGGCAGTGTTGTGCCACTTCTTTAATACATTTGTTAATGAAGATGTTAAACAACAACGGTGCAAGTACACAGCCCTAACGGACACCTTTAGCTACTTCAAAAGGGGCCGCCAGCTTTCCCTGTAGAACAAACCTAACCATAGCTTGATTATTTTGATATAAGGTTTGGATGGCTGAAAGTAGGTGGGCTGGTATTTTTTTCTTTATCACGGCCTTCCATAAAAGGTCTTGTGGGACCCTCAGCGAAGGCAGACTTTAATTCAGCAAATACAGCATAAAGTCTGACCCTCTGTAGAACTATGTATTTCTGTATTAGGAGAAACAGTCGGACGACCTGGTCCACGGTGCTTAGTCCTCATCTAAAGCCAGCTTGCATGCTGCTGAAAACCTGCTTATCGTCGGTCCACTGCTGGAGATGTTTTAAAAGGACTTTGGCAAAATATTTCCCAGAGCTGTAGAGCAGTGAGATAGGACGATAATTCCCCATGAAATCTCTTTCCCACTTTTTAAAAATGGACACAATAACAGCCTTTTGCCAAGACTCAGGTATGACTCTATCATGAATGATAATGTTGAAAAGTCACAACAAAAGTGGGGCCCAAATTGAGATGATCTTTTGTGGGTCTGCGAGCTTGCCATATCAAATAGTCTTCTTCAGACGGATCCCCAACATCACCTCTTGCCATGCCATCACCACCGATCCCTCTCAGACGACTCTGCCAGGGGATGAAAAAAGAAATGGTGGGTAAGTCTTGGTTTGAGAAAAGGAAAGAGAGAGGAAGAGAGAGAGAGTGCAAGAGCGAGTATGAGAGAGAGCGGGAAAGTGGGAGAAATAGAATGAGATAAAGGCAGAGAGAGGTGAGTGATCCTTATCATTTCTGGGTATGCAGTTCTGCCACCATCAATGATCTTCTTTCAGTGGGCACCCAACCCCCGCCGCCCCCTTCCCCATATATTGTCACTTCTCTCTCCCAGTGGACTCTGCCATAGGAAGAAATAAAGACTTGGTGTGAGATACAGAGAGAGAGAGAGAGAGAGAGAGAGAAAGAGAGAGAGAGAGAGAGAGAGATGGCAAACACATTTGGACCTTCTCCTGTGATGACTCTCCAGTCTGTTCATCCTGTTCCTCCTAGCCTTCTCCTCTGCTGCTGCCCATCCAGGAGTCACCCTTGTCCTCTGGGAGCTCTGGCTGATGGCCCGCTCCTCCTGTTTGGCATCTCAGAACTCTTCTGGGTGTTGCTTCCTGGTGTGCTCATAGCAATAAGTGAACACGCTCCAAAGCACTAGCTCATCGCACCCCAGCAGCAACCCATAGAACCAGCATGTTATGTTATGTTAGTGGAATTTCTTGAGCGCACGGTCACCATAAGGCTTCATGGCACTAGAGAGCAGGCAGACGTCCTAACTAGGGGCCAAAAAAACACACCTGCCTAAAACAGGAATGAAAGGCCTTTAGAAAGGAACCGCCTTTCTAAAGGCCAAGTGGTTGGGCAATTGTTTTATGGGTAACCTAAGCTCATTCCATAGTGCAGCTGCTGCTATGGCAAAGGCACGTCCTCCAATCCGCACATGTCGGCAGGGTGGCACAACAAGCAGGTCCGCAGAAGTGGATTGCAACCTGTGTTTGGTATAGTACTGAGTAACTTTGCATGGAGGAATTCTGCACCCTGGTCATGCAGCGCCCGATGGATGATACATAGAGCCTTAAATCTGATACGTTGAGTCAGCGGAAGCCAGTGAAGGGACTGTAACACTGGAGAGATGTGGGCTCCATAAGGTGTCCTAGTTGCCACACGGGCTGCTAAATTTTGAAGGCGATGCAGTCTCTGAATCAGTCCCTTTGGCTGTGCCAGATAAAGAGAGTTACAGTAATCCGCCCAGGATAGCACCATGGCTGCCACCACCGGAGGACGAAGAGGGGGGGGGGGCGGGAATCAGAGGGAGAACTTTCTTAAGTACTTTAAGCTGGAAGTAGCCAGCTTGGGAAATGGCTGCTACTTGGTTGTCCATGCATAGGGAAGCCGACAGAACTACACCAACATTTTTCACCTTCCCTGCTGGGGCAGGAAGGGGGACAAGAGAGGAAGGTCAGAAGGAGGACACCCAAAGTGAAGGATTGGGAGGACAGCCCACCACCAACACCTCCGTCTTTTTTCCGTTCAATTTAAGCCGGTTGTGGTTCATCCAGTCCCCCACGGCCACCAGGAACCCCCGTAGGCACGAGGACATCTCATCCTGATCAAGATCTAAGCGGATCAGGATCTGAGTGTGATCGGCATAGGAATAGCCAAGTAGCTAAGGAACTTTTTGTAGCCCTTTGTTGATGCTACTGGGATCCCAAACCCCACTAGAGCAAGTACCTAGAGACCTGATAAGCAAATGTGAATGGCATGTTGGTTGTCCTCTCCCCAGAATGGAGTAGGCTACTGGCTGGGGCACCTTGCTGTAACTGTGGTCTTTGCTGTGCCTGTGATCATCGCTGTGCATGTGGTAGCTGCTGTGACAAACAACCTGGCGCTCTAGAAGTGTTGTAGGTGCAGGGGCCAATGTGCCAGTAAAAAGGTCCAATTTAGGACTCCATCCAAACATCCTGGCCACAGTGATTGCAGACAATACAACCAGCAGCCTTCCTCGTAACTCGCACCGGAAGGGTGAAGTGACTCCATGTCCATGATGATGACTTGGCAGCTGCTAGTTCAGTGATGGTGGTGGTTGCTGGTCTGGTGGTAGTGGCTGCTGGTTAGGTGGTGGTGGCATCCACTGGACTGGTGGTGGCAGGTGCAGTTGTGGTGGTGGTTGCTGCTAGTCTGATAGTGGTGGATGCTGGACTGGCAGTTGTGGCTGCTCATGCTGCTTCCATCCTGTATTTCCATGCTGATAGGTGTTACTGCTCCTCACTTGGTACTCCTCGTGCTCACTGACTGTAATGCACACTCTGCAAGAGCTAGCTTGATGCCACTGAACTGCCAAGCACAGCAAAGGCGCTATCTCGTTCCAGCAGAAGGGCGCATGAGCTCTGCTTAAGTTCTCTTTTGGTATCACACAAAACAAAGGACAAGTAAGGCTTTCATTATGCCAGTCATTCTTATACACACTATTATTGTGTTCCCTAACGCTCACCCTGGCTGGAAGAATACCCTCTCCGTTAGTGATGTTAAGTTGCCCTAGGTAACGCTGTTGCAGCGCCTATCTAAGTGTCACACTCAACCCCCGATCCTACCTGTTTGTCCTTCACCGCTTTCTTCTTTGTGGGTTTCTCTGATTTCGGAGAAGTCCTGGACTTGAACAGGTACGGCCGGTGGTCCTCTATATCCAGCGTGGAACGTGGATGGAGACAGAGGAAGAGTTCAGGATTCCGGGAAGCAAGGGTAGGCTACGTTCAGGAATAAGGAAGGAAGTTGCTGCTCGTAAGCTAAACAAGCAGGGTGTATGCACGGAGCAAGGAAGGGAGCCAGGAAGGAAGGATTTAGAGGCCTGGAAGAGGAGTAACCGCTATGGGGTCCGGGAATAAAGGGGAGAAGGATTAAAATATCGTAAAACGATACGAAGAAGGAACGCAAGGCACACTAGCCGCTTACTAGTACAGGAGCATTGAGACGCAGAGCGCCGCAGGGGCATGTCCTTTTTGTAGGAGTCCATCGCACCGGCATAAACGCTGGAGCGCAGCATGACTAATGCGGCGGCCATGTTGAGAGGAACACCGTCCGGTGGTACGATGCATCATGGACCAGGAAGTCCAGAAGGGGCGCGAGTGGCGGTTCATGACAGCATGCCCCCTCCTAAACCCCGATCCACCGGGCTTGCCTGGGTGAGTCAAATGGAATTTCTGCACTAGGCGAGGGGCATTCATGTTGGAGACAGGTTCCCAAGTTTGTTCACTGGGAGGATATCCTTTCCATTCCACTAGGTACTGAAGTCAACCTATTCTATATCTAGAGTTGCAGATCTTGGAGACCTCAAATTCAGTCTGCTTGTTGACTAGCACTGGATTGGGTCAGCGAGTTGACCTAGTGGATGAAAGATAAGGTTTGAGCAGGGGAGTGTGAAAGACAGGATGAATCCTTCTCCAGGAGTCTGGTAACTGGAGTCAGTACGCCACTTGATTGATGACCTCCTTGATAGGAAATGGCCCATAGAATTTGGGGGCCAATTTATTAGGATGTATATGTCGAGGTAGTAGTTTTGATGACAGCCAGACCTTGTCACCGATCCCAGAGACAGGGGCAGGTCTCCGTCTGGCATCAGCATGTCTTTTGACATCCATCCTGGCATTTTTCAAATGTTCTTTAGCATCCCTGTGCGAGATGACCAACCTTTCAATCCAGGAATCAACCGATGGAACCGGGGTGGCATGAGGTAGAATGGATGGTAGCACCGATGGATGAAAACCTTGACTACAGAAGAAGGGGCTTGTCTTAATGGCTGAGTGATCAGAATTGTTATAAGCAAATTCTGCCACTGGAATCAAGATTGACCAATCATCCTGGACTTTGGCTGAAAAGCAGCGCACATATTGTTCTAAGGTCTGATTAACTCGCTCTGTAAGTCCGTTGATTTGAGGGTGGTAACCTGAAGACAAGGCATGTTGGATGCCCACCATGTGGCATAGGTGTTTCCAGAACTGCGAGATGTATTGAGGACCACGGTCTGAAATTATCTTGGAGGGTAGTCCATGTAATCTGAAGATGTGTTTTAGAAATATACCTGCTATTTCCTGGGCTGAAGGTAACTTATGCAATAGGGTGAAATCAGCCATGTGGGTGAACAGGTCGATGGTAACTATTATGGTGGTAAATCCTTTGTAAGGGGGCAGCTCTACGATAAAATCGGTAGCGATTATTTCCCAAGGACGATCTGGCAACGTAGGTTGATGGAGAAGACCAGCAGGTTTCCTATTATCTGACTTATTCTGACTGCAGACTGGGCAGGCTTGGACATACGCCTTTACGTCATCCTTCATGTTAGGCCAACAGAATTGTCTCTGAATATGACGAAGGGTGGAAGTAACGCCTCGATGCCCGGAATGGAAGGTGTCATGACAAAGGTGTAAGATCTTGGTTCTCAATTTGTTTGTGGGTACTCCCAACCTATTATCTTTGAAGAGGAAACCATCTTTTGTAATTAAAGACCATTCGTTCTTTCCGACATAGTCCTTGCACAATTCAGAGGATGGGGTTTCAGCTCGAAACCTTTCCAGCAGGGAGTTGGCTTGGGGGACAAACACTGTGTCAGGGAACATTTTTGGAAAGGCACAGGCCTCCAATGGCTCATAATCCAGGCTCCTGGATAAGACGTCAGCAATTACACTATGAGTTCCAGGAATGTGATGAATGTGAAACTGATACTGTGCAAAGAAATAAGCCCAACGAGCTTGACGACTGTTCCTGCATTCCAGGGATTGTAGAACCTGTAGATTTCCATGGTCAGTTCGCACCTGGACAGGAAATTTGGCACCCAGGAGTAAATGGTGCAAATCAGTAAAGGCTTGCCGGATGGCGAGCAACTCTTTCTCCAGCACTGAATAGTGGGTCTCACTGGGAGTTAAAGTTCGAGATAAATAGGCGATGGGGTGTTCCAAGTTGTCCTCGAATTCCTGTTTCAGGACAGCTCCAATTACGTGATCTGAGGCATCAGTTTCTACCATTAAGGGTCTGTCGATATCCGGTTGGGCCATGATAGGACCCGGAGTAAATCTTCGTTTTAACTCCTGGAAGTCCGCTTCTTGAGCTTCAGACCAAAGGAAGGGAATGTCTTTCTT
The DNA here is from genome assembly GCF_040938575.1 of Ambystoma mexicanum. NCBI lineage: Eukaryota > Metazoa > Chordata > Amphibia > Caudata > Ambystomatidae > Ambystoma > Ambystoma mexicanum. The sequence goes on along the minus strand of NC_090929.1, from coordinate 503,212,080 downwards.
CAACAATGCAACTATTGGCTGTACAACATCAGAGAAAGTGGGAATTAATTTCCGGTAAAAGTTGGCAAGTCCCAGGAAGGATTGAATCTGTTTTACTGTGGTAGGGGCTGGCCAAGATAGGATAGACTGCACCTTGGAGGGATCCATTTTGATTCCCTTTGCACTCAGGACGAACACGAGGTAATGGACTGTTTGGGTGTGGAATATACATTTCTCATGTTTTACCAGCAATTTATTCTCACGTAAACATTGTAATACCAATGTCACATGTTTCTGATGTAGCTGAGGATCCTTGGAATAAATCAAGATGTCATCCAAATATACTATGACAAAGAGGAACAATATATCCGAAAAGACTCTATCCATGAATCGCTGAAACACTGCAGGGGCGTTTGCAAGGCCAAATGGCATTACCAGGTATTCAAAATGCCCAAAGGGGGTCCGGAAAGCTGTCTTCCATTCATCGCCTTCCCTTATCCGGATGAGATGGTATGCGCCTCTTAGGTCAAGTTTAGTAAAGATTACAGCTCCCTTGACTGCATCCAATATGTCGGATATGAGCGGTAGGGGATAGCGATCCTTGAGGGTGCATTGTTTGTGTCCCCGATAGTCCAGACAGGGTCGAAGTTCCTAAGTGTCTTTCTTGGGCACAAAAAACAAGGAGGCACCTGTTGGAGATTTGGAAGGTCGAATGGTTCCATTGGCAAGATTGGTATCCAGATACTCCCGCAATGCCCTTTTTTCTGGCTCAGAAAGGATAAACATTCTTCCAAATGGTATCACTGCAGAGTCTTCTGTGTCGATAGCGCAATCTTCTGGTCGATGTGGTGGTAGTGATTGAACTGTAGCTGTGGAAAACACATCAGAGAAGTCATGATAAATTTCCGGAACCTGGGAAATACTGGAGACACAGATGGACGGTCGTTGGGAAACCTGGGGTTCCATATCCACATTCTGAATCATGTTCTCGGGTAAACAATGGGACAGACAGTATTCAGATCCTAGGAATAAGGACCCTGCCACCCAATTGATATATGGGTTGTGTTTTTGTAGCCAGGGCATTCCTAGAACCAAGGGGTAATGTGCTGCCTTGATGATGTCAAAACAAAGCATCTCCTGATGATTGTTGATCGACAGTAACAGTTCCGTGGTTTGTTGGGCCCGGACGAAAGTGGTTTTCCATCAATTCCTTCAACAGCCTGAATTGTTCCCTTAGCTTCCCGGGGAATGCTGTGTTTCAAGGCCCATTCATGGTCCAAGAAGATTCCCATTGTGCCACAGTCTACTAGGGCCATAACGGAATGAGTCTCCTTATTGGCGGTAGACAAGGAAGTTTGTAGGACCACCAAGGTGTTCAATCGAGGGTAATGTAAGGAAGGAGCTGAGGCAGAGCAAACCCCATTCTCCCGAAGCTGGGCTCCGCTCAAGATCGGAAACTGGCGTTTCCCGAACGCCGGGGTGGAGCAATAGGGCAATTCCTTACTAGATGTTTATCCGAGGCACAATACATACAGAGCCCTGTGTTAATCCTACGCATCCTTTCTTGTGCGAATATTGGACCCCGTATGGAACCCAGTTGCATAGGTTCAGCATCAGGAGATTGAGATGTGGTCACTTCCTTAGGGCTGGAATATTCCATGGGAACCTTAGGAGAAGCTGTTTTGTTTTTTTTCTTTTCAGCTCTTCTTTCCTGGATTCGAAAGTCAATTTGGAGAGATAGGTAAATCAGGGCCTCGAAGGAACTTGGACGGGCCACTCTAGCAAGTTTGTCTTTGTTTTTGTCGTTTAATCCCCTGCGGAATAGGGTAAAGCTTGCTTCCTGTGACCAATCTGCTTCTTTAGCCAACTGCTTAAAACGGGTTACATAAGAAAGCATGTCTTGACTCCCTTGTTGGAAATCTAGGAGTCTTTCCTGAGCACTGTATACCTGTTCAGGACGATCGAACATGGTTTTGAAGGCTGCCACAAACCCATCATAATTATCCAGGAGTGGGTCCGCAGAATTGACTAAGGGATTTGACCAGGCTAATGTATTTCCAGAGAGATGAGCAATTATAAACCCCACTTAGGCTTGAGGTGTAGAAAAATAGTAGGGTTTAAATGTGAAATGCACCAAATAGGAATCATGGAAGGACCGCAGTGGTTTGCTGGAACCATTATACTTGTCCACTATGTCCCCGACTAGAGCACTTTCCTGTAGTGCGGAATCCCGGGAAAGCACGAGTTGCTTTAAGGCTGCATTTTCAGCCTTGAGGTTCTGGACCTCTGTTGTTAATTCCTGCATTCTTCTCATTGGGTCCTGGACTGCAGCCTCCATTTTGAACACTGTATCAGCTTCGTGGCGCATCTCAAACTGTCGCACTCAACCCCCGATCCTACCTGTTTGTCCTTCGCCGCTTCCTTCTTTGTGGGTTTCTCTGATTTCTGAGAAGTCCTGGACTTGAACAGGTACGGCCGGTGGTCCTCTATATCCAGCGTGGAACGTGGATGGAGACAGAGGAAGAGTTCAGGATTCCGGGAAGCAAGGGTAGACTACGTTCAGGAATAAGGAAGGAAGTTGCTGCTCGTAAGCTAAACAAGCAGGGCGTATGCACGGAGCAAGGAAGGGAGCCAGGAAGGAAGGAGTTAGAGGCCTGGAAGAGGAGTAACCGCTCCGGGTTCCGGGAATGAAGGGGAGAAGGATTAAAATATCGTAAAAGCGATGCGAGGAAGGAACGCAAGGCACACTAGCCGCTGACTAGTACAGGAGCATTGAGACGCAGAGCGCCGCAGGGGCATGTCCTTTTTGTAGGAGTCCATCGCACCGGCATAAACGCTGGAGCGCAGCATGACTAATGCGGCGGCCATGTTGAGAGGAACACCGTCCGGTGGTACGATGCATCATGGACCAGGAAGTCCAGAAGGGGCGCGAGTGGCGGTTCATGACAGCATGCCCCCTCCTAAACCCCGATCCACCGGGCTTGCCTGGGTGAGTCAAATGGAATTTCTGCACTAGGCGAGGGGCATTCATGTTGGAGACAGGTTCCCAAGTTTGTTCGCTGGGAGGATATCCTTTCCATTCCACTAGGTACTGAAGTCAACCTATTCTATATCTAGAGTCGCAGATCTTGGAGACCTCAAATTCAGTCTGCTCATTGACTAGCACTGGATTGGGTCAGCGAGTTGACCTAGTGGATGAAAGATAAGGTTTGAGCAGGTAAATGTGAAAGACAGGATGAATCCTTCTCCAGGAGTCTGGTAACTGGAGTCAGAACGCCACTTGATTGATGACCTCCTTGATAGGAAATGGCCCATAGAATTTTGGGGCCAATTTATTAGGATGTAGATGTTGAGGTAGTAGTTTTGATGACAGCCAGACATTGCCACCGATCCCATAGACAGGGGCAGGTCTCCGTCTGGCATCAGCATGTCTTTTGACATCCATCCTGGCATTTTTCAAATGTTCTTTAGCATCCCTGTGCGAGGTGACCAACCTTTCAATCCAGGAATCAACCGATGGAACCGGGGTGGCATGAGGTAGAATGGATGGTAGCACCGATGGATGAAAACCTTGACTACAGAAGAAGGGGCTTGTCTTAATGGCTGAGTGATCAGAATTGTTATAAGCAAATTCTGCCACTGGAATCAAGATTGACCAATCATCCTGGACTTTGGCTGAAAAGCAGCGCACATATTGTTCTAAGGTCTGATTAACTTGCTCTGTAATTCCATTGGTTTGAGGGTGGTAACCTGAAGACAAGGCATGTTGGATGCCCACCATGTGGCATAGGTGTTTCCAGAACTGTGAGATGTATTGAGGACCACGGCCTGAAATTATCTTGGAGGGTAGTCCATGTAATCTGAAGATGTGTTTCAGAAATATACCTGCCATTTCCTGGGCTGAAGGTAACTTATGCAATAGGGTGAAATGAGCCATGTGGGTGAACAGGTCGATGGTAACCATTATGGTGGTAAATCCTTTGGAAGGGGGCAGCTCTACGATAAAATCAGTAGCGATTATTTCCCAAGGACGATCTGGCAACATAGGTTGATGGAGAAGACCAGCAGGTTTCCTATTATCTGACTTATTCTGACTGCAGACTGGGCAGGCTTGGACATACGCCTTTACGTCATCCTTCATGTTAGGCCAACAGAATTGTCTCTGAATATGACGAAGGGTGGAAGTAACGCCTCAATGCCCGGAATGGAAGGTGTCATGACAAAGGTTTGTGATCTTGGTTCTCAATTTGTTTGTGGGTACTGCCAACCTATTATCTTTGAAGAGGAAACCATCTTTTGTAATTAAAGACCATTGGTTCTTTCCGACATAGTCCTTGCACAATTCAGAGGATGGGGTTTCAGCTCGAAAACCTTTCCAGCAGGGAGTTGGCTTGGGCGACAAACACTGTGTCAGGGAACATTTTTGGAAAGGCACGGGCCTCCAATGGCTCGTAATCCGGGCTCCTGGATAAGACGTCAGCAATTACATTATGAGTTCCAGGAATGTGATGAATGTGAAACTGATACTGTGCAAAGAAATAAGCCCAACGAGCTTGACGACTGTTCCTGCATTCCAGGGATTGTAGAACCTGTAGATCGCACCTGGACAGGAAATTTGGCACCCAGGAGTAAATGGCGCAAATCAGTAAAGGCTTGCCGGATGGCGAGCAACTCTTTCTCCAGCACTGAATAGTGGGTCTCACTGGGAGTTAAAGTTCGAGATAAATAGGCGATGGGGTGTTCCAAGTTGTCCTCGAATTCCTGTTTCAGGACGGCTCCAATTACGTGATCTGAGGCATCAGTTTCTACCATTAAGGGTCTGTCGATATCCGGTTGGGCCATGATAGGACCCTGAGTAAATCTTCGTTTTAACTCCTGGAAGTCCGCTTCTTGAGCTTCAGACCAAAGGAAGGGAATGTCTTTCTTCAACAATGCAACTATTGGCTGTACAACATCAGAGAAAGTGGGAATTAATTTCCGGTAAAAGTTGGCAAGTCCCAGGAAGGATTGAATCTGTTTTACTGTAGTAGGGGCTGGCCAAGATAGGATAGACTGCACCTTGGAGGGATCCATTTTGATTCCCTTTGCACTCAGGACGAACCCGAGGTAATGGACTGTTTGGGTGTGGAAAATACATTTCTCATGTTTGACCAGCAATTTATTCTCACGTAAACATTGTAATACCGATGTCACATGTTTCTGATGTAGCTGAGGATCCTTGGAATAAATCAAGATGTCATCCAAATATACTATGACAAAGAGGAACAACATATCCGAAAAGACTCTATCCATGAATCGCTGAAACACTGCAGGGGCGTTTGCAAGGCCAAATGGCATTACCAGGTATTCAAAATGCCCAAAGGGGGTCCTGAAAGCTGTCTTCCATTCATCGCCTTCCCTTATCCGGATGAGATGGTATTCGCCTCTTAGGTCAAGTTTAGTAAAGATTACAGCTCCCTTGACTGCATCCAATATGTCGGATATGAGCGGTAGGGGGTAGCGATCCTTGAGGGTGCATTGGTTGTGTCCCCGATAGTCCAGACAGGGTCGAAGTTCCTTAGTGTCTTTCTTGGGCACAAAAAACAAGGAGGCACCGGCTGGAGAATTGGAAGGTCGAATGGTTCCATTGGCAAGATTGGTATCCAGATACTCCCGCAATGCCCTTTTTTCTGGCTCAGAAAGGATAAACATTCTTCCAAATGGTATCACTGCAGAGTCTTCTGTGTAGATAGCGCAATCTTCTGGTCGATGTGGTGATAGTGATTGAACTGTAGCTGTGGAAAACACATCAGAGAAGTCATGATAAATTTCCGGAACCTGGGAAATACTGGAGACACAGATGGACGGTCGTTGGGAAACCTGCGGTTCCATATCCACATTCTGAATCATGTTCTCGGGTAAACAATGGGACAGACAGTATTCAGATCCTAGGAATAAGGACCCTGCCACCCAATTGATATATGGGTTGTGTTTTTGTAGCCAGGGCATTCCCAGAACCAAGGGGTAATGTGCTGCATTGATGATTGTTGATCGACAGTAACAGTTCCATGGTTTGTTGGGCCCTGACGAAAGTGATTTTCCATCAATTCCTTCGACAGCCTGAATTGTTCCCTTAGCTTCCCGGGGAATGCTGTGTTTCAAGGCCCATTCATGGTCCAAGAAGATTCCCATTGTGCCACAGTCTACTAGGGCCATAACGGAATGAGTCTCCTTATTGGCGGTAGACAAGGATGTTTGTAGGACCACCAAGGTGTTCAATCGAGGGTAATGTAAGGAAGGAGCTGAGGCAGAGCAAACCCCATTCTCCCGAAGCTGGGCTCCGCTCAAGATCGGAAACTGGCGTTTCCCGAACGCCGGGGTGGAGCAATAGGGCAATTCCGTACTAGATGTTTATCCGAGGCACAATACATACAGAGCCCTGTGTTAATCCTACGCATCCTTTCTTGTGCGAATATTGGACCCCGTATGGAACCCAGTTGCATAGGTTCAGCATCAGGAGAGTGAGATGTGGTCACTTCCTTAGGGCTGGAATATTCCATGGGAACCTTAGGAGAAGCTGTTTTGTTTTTTTTCTTTTCAGCTCTTCTTTCCTGGATTCGAAAGTCAATTTGGAGAGATAGGTAAATCAGGGCCTGGAAGGAACTTGGACGGGCCACTCTAGCAAGTTTGTCTTTGATTTCGTCGTTTAATCCCCTGCGGAATAGGGTAAAGCTTGCTTCCTGGGACCAATCTGCTTCTTTAGCCAACTGCTTAAAACGGGTTACATAAGAAAGCATGTCTTGACTCCCTTGTTGGAATTCTCTGAGTCTTTCCTGAGCACTGTATACCTGTTCAGGATGATCGAACATGGTTTTGAAGGCTTCCACAAACCCATCATAATTATCCAGGAGTGGGTCCGCAGAATTGACTAAGGGAGTTGCCCAGGCTAAAACATTTCCAGAGAGATGAGCAATTATAAACCCCACTTAGGCTCGAGGTGTAGAAAAATAGTAGGGTTTAAAAGTGAAATGCACCAAACAGGAATCATGGAAGGACCGCAGTGATTTGCTGGAACCATCATACTTGTCCACTATGTGCCCGACTAGAGCACTTTCCTGTAGTGCGGAATCCCGGGAAAGCACGAGTTGCTTTAAGGCTGCATTTTCAGCCTTGAGGTTCTGGACCTCTGTTGTTAATTCCTGCATTCTTCTCATTAGATCCTGGACTGCAGCCTCCATATTGAACACTGTATCAGGTTCGTGGTGCATCTCAAACTGTCGCACTCAACCCCCGATCCTACCTGTTTGTCTTTCGCCGCTCTCTTCTTTCTGGGTTTCTCTGATTTCTGAGAAGTCCTGGACTTGAACAGGTACGGCCGGTGGTCCTCTATAACCAACGTGGAACGTGGATGGAGACAGAGGAAGAGTTCAGGATTCCGGGAAGCAAGGGTAGACTACGTTCAGGAATAAGCGTGGAACCAGGAAGGAAGTTGCTGCTTGTAAGCTAAACAAGCAGGGTGTATTCACGGAGCAATGAAGGGAGCCAGGAAGGAAGGAGCAAGAGGCCTGGAAGAGGAGTATCCGCTCCGGGGTCCGGGAATGAAGGGGAGAAGGATTAAAGTATCGGAAAAGTGATACAAGGAAGGAACGCAAGGCACAATAGCCGCTGACTAGTACAGGAGCGTTGAGACGCGAAGCACCGCGGGGGCATGTCCTTTTTGTAGGAATCCATCGCACTGGCGTAAACGCTGGAGCGCAGCATGACTGATGCGGCGGCCATGTTGAGAGGTGGTACGATGCATTATGGACCAGGAAGTCCAGAAGGGACGCGAGTGGCGGTTCATGACACTAAGAGGGATAGGTAAGAGGGAAACTGACCCCAATGCTACAATGAGTTGATCACACCTAAAAACTAGAAATTCTTAATTGTACAGTTGGTAGTAAAAAACGGTTTGGGATAGTTATTCCCATATTGTGTTCATCGGGTGATCAGGCAGTTCACATGGGACTATGTTTCTAGAGAACGGTTTATTCACCCTCCATGAAATGTGCTTAGTCAGATCGATGATGTATTTTATTAAAACACAATGGAGAGAGAACGGCTAGTGTAAGTTGTCTCTCTACTTCAATATTATGCAGATCTATTTCGCTAATAGATCACTTCATATTCTAACACGTTCTCAAACTTATTTTTAGGGAGATACAGTAAATATAAAACAAGACTAGATATCCTCAATAATAGGCAGTAGTCAATATTTATATTGATTTTTCTCTGTGTCCCCCTTAGTTCGAAGACATCTAAAAGTCTGGTCGACCGGTTTCAATGACTTTTTTCATACGTCATCTTCATCAGGACCAATTTCTTAAACTTATGACACTGAATCAATTCACCCATCAGATATGGCACAGCGTACTCTGTGGGACAAAAGATAAAAAAGTCAAGAGTGACTTCTCATGAACCAGAATGGGTCAGGGCATATAATACTTTACGTGTACTATTTACATAAAATCAATTATTGTAGGTTGTACGAGGACATTTTTCAGGGTCACCCTTGTACAAATTCTTGTGGGGCCTGATCTTCCCCACACTGCAGATTGTAGGCCGCCTTGGGGGCCACTTGGGGATTTCTATGGACAGAAAAGTTTTAAGATGGCTGCCCTGTAGGTGGAGCATCTTGAATGGTTCTGATCCTCCAGCCCCGCAAAGAAGCTGGAGTACTCAGGGGCGAATGTCCATTTTACATATTGGATGCAACTCTGACTATCTTTCAGATGAAAAGTATCCATCATCTGTTTGTATAACTCAAGGTGTTCCTAGACTGAATACTTGCCATTTTTGTGATAGGGAATCTCTTAGTAGAGCCCTCCTAATTTTATTGGCCTTTTTGGTCTTAGTCACCCGAGTCCACTCATCCTCTGACTCAGAGGCACTGCTACTGGAGGTGGCTAGCTGATCCTCTAGGCTCTCCATGATTCTGCAGGATTGAGAATGGCTTGCAGAATGTGGGGGCCTAGTTTCCTGATGCCTGTGGTGCTCAGAAGAGACTTCTGATTCTCCGCTGCTCCCAGGATTGGCAGAGTACCACCCCAGTGCCCTAGCTGGGAAGAGGTCTTTAGGATACATCAATTTCTGGGAGGCGCTGATCTGTCAGTCCCAAGTTACCAATTCTGCTGAAGTCTACCATCCTCATCGCCCTTGGTTAATATGAGCCAGTGGACATGAAGCTGGCAGAGTCCATGGTACTGAAGGGGTTAGAGTCCCTGATTACAGGGGTCCTGATTTTATGCTCAGGGGTTTCTCTGTCCCTCGCTACCTCTTCACTTTCAGCCCCTATTCCCTGGTGATATGCCAAAATCTGAATCTTTTGCACCCCTATCAGGGCCTTACTGGTTTCAATAATTCGCTCTTGCATTGCTATCTGTTTGTGGAGCACATCATTCTTTTCACAGAGATCCTCATTGTCTCTCTGTGCTTCCTTTCTGGTTTGGAGATACTGGGCCAATTTCTGCTGCAGGAGACTCAACTCCTGAGTTTTATTATTATTGGTCTGGGTGTTCTTTTCCAGAGCATCCTCCACCCGCCTGGTGTGCTCTATTAACTTCTCATATTCTGTTTTTGCTTCATGAAGCTCCTGGAGAGCCAGCTTTCTTTCCTCTACCTTTGTTTTTAATTGGCTCCCTTCCTGGCCTAAGGCGTCCCTCTCCTGACTTAGTCATCCCTTTGCTTTTTGAATGCGTTCAACTTCTGGCGCTCCTCATCAAATTGCTTTTGAGAGTGGATGTCTTTAATAATTAATTTATGATTTTCCTCTTTTAATTTGTCTATCTGGTCCTGTAGGGTAATTATTTGCTCTGCACAGGCTCTATTAAACTGTAATTGTTGCGCCAGCTTGTGTTGACTCTGTTGTAAAGCGTCAACCCTGTCCTGACACTCATCTTTCAGTGCCTGAACTTGGGTATCTTGCTCTGCCTTCTCTTGCTCTAGGAGAGCCAGATCTTCTTTTAGTTTTTATCAGATACTGCCTTGCTTCTGTCTCTGAGTTTTGACTCTTCAGTAGCCTTTACTCTGCAGAGTCTAGATCAGTTTGGATTTTCTGTAGTGTTTCCAGTTGATTCGTGGACAGAATTATGTTTTCTGCATGCTTTTCCTGCATTACTCCTATGTGGAGGTACAGGTAGGGCACTATTTTGGCAATTTTACTCTGTTCCTCTTTAGCTTTTGGGGCCATGTACAGTTCACTAAAACCTTGTTGTAATGGGCCCTTGTCCTGCCATGTATCCAAGTCCATGGCAGTAACCTGTTCTTTGATTTCCTTCAGCCAGATCTGCTGATTCTGTTCTGGCCACTCACCCCTGACAAACAGTTTGTGTATAAGGTGTTCCCTAGCCATATTAATTTGTACTGGGATCGCCATTTTGGAAATATTAATTTCCTTTATGACTTATTTTAGGGTGAATTTGCTTTCACAAACAGAACTGATTTTGGAGTATTTATTTTGAGAGGTGTTTGTACAGTGTAGCACAGTACCCCAACCCAGCAAGGTGTCTGTACCCTGCAGGCTAGTATGCTGTGTCAGACTGTCATGGGTGGTAACTCGAAATCAAAATCCCGGATGAGCCCCCAAATCTGTTAAGGATTTCAGTCAGGCAATACACCCTGGCCCCAGCCTAGTATGCAATGCACAAATGAAGTACTTATTTATTGTGTCTATAGGTTCAATATTCTGAATGATATACCACTCATATCACACCCTTCTCAAAATACCCCCAAGGTCACAGTGGACCAGGAATCAGGCTGGTTGGTAAAAGTATTATTTATTTATTATTCAAAATTCACATCAAACAGAAGTTGATATATGGGGCAGTAATCACCAATGTGGTAACAAAACAATTCAGAAAGTAGATAAAGCAGTAGAATTCACTTTTAGCAATACAGAATAGAAAACACAGGAAAAATAACAGTTTTGGCTTGTGAAGAGATAGCGCTTAGCTTAAGGTTTCCCCCTGCAAAGTTCTTAATTCATAAATAAGCAAATCTACACAGATGTAAGTATGCAGCAGCTATTCATGAATGTAGAACAGAGTACAGTGTTTGAATATAAGCTTCCCTCGCCAAACAAGAGAGAAAAATGTTTTGGGAAATTTTACACTTTTTAAAATGACAGTTGAAAATGGCTTAGAAAAACAATAAAGTGTGCAAAAATCCTTAAATTGATATAAATTCCTATGGAAGCAATACTGAACAGGTCCTAACAAACCTAAGCTACAATATGAGCAACAATACACACTTGGAATCAGAATGGAAGTTTGGAAATACTTTGAATGGGAAAAGACGCGTGTAAAACTTTTGCAAAAATGCAAATTCCCGCTTAAATTTCACTATGCGATTTTTAGTAGAAATGGGTCAAATACACTTCGGATTCTAGTTGTGGATGTAGCCACAGGTCTTAGGTTTAACCCAGAGTTGAAATTAAGTCCCTAACTATAAAATTGAAGAAGTTATGCAAGTTTGAATGAGAGGCGTTTTTGAATAAAATAGAACAGAGAAAAGCAGAAATTCGGTTTTAAATTGATAGATTGATTTTATTTAAACTATATTAATGCTAAGAAACAGGAGAATGCCACCCGGGAATCTCCACAGTTAAGCACGGTCGATTATAACCCTTCACGTGGCGGATACTCTGTTTTTCTTTTATGGGAATTACTTTATTTAATCCAAATCACTAATGGCTTATGGTCTAGTAAAACAAATGAGAGAAAATCAGCGCTAACACTAGGGATTACATACAGGGTTGCAAGAATGGTTGTGACAATATTAGAGGTTCTTAGGATAAAGATGGGATAGTTTGAGAGATTGGGGTAGGACAAGGCAAATATACTATGGGTTACTATGATTCCTGTTTATACTTACAGTCCACTGTAATTTAAGATTGGACCGTCAGGTTCTGGTCATCACGGATCAGGTCTACAGGCAGCAGGGCACTTCTGGCGGGATGGTCAGCTGGGCGGTTCTGGTCAATTGGACTGCACCTCAGATTGGATTGGATTGGCCTTTCAAAATGCCTGGGGTAGCGTAAATGACATCACACGACCTTTGACCCCCTAATGACATCACACGAAGTGATGTCATTTGACCCCACCCCAAAGTGATATCGCGGGAATCGATGGAACACAACCTTTCACCCGTTGACAAAACAGCAAGTGGCATGACACAGCATTGTACACTACGAAAAATATGATTACGATATCACTATAATGTGATGTACATTTCATACAAGAATGGATCACCATATGTATCTTTAAGATCAGTGTGTATAGGCCTATATTACCAAATTACTGTGAATGCAAGCAGACATACATGACCAAATGATAAGGATGTGTTATTATATAGCACTTATGCTTAAGCGCTTTGTATAGAAAAAATATACACGCCATTTTACTGTGTTGGTACTCATTTATCGACCTCAGAAGGATGAAAGGCTGAGTTGAGGCGTTTAAGAACAGACTAAACCAGTGACTCACCCCCTGAAGTGTGCCTGAAATAAACCTTTGAGTCTAGCAATTATTGTATAGAATTCCACAAAGACACATTATTTGCTATTCCTATTCTTACTTATTTAGGGTCAGTGCTGAAAGTGTTAGACTTGTGGCACTCCTGTTCTTATTTTTCTTCTTTTTTTTAAGGGCTTGAACAAGAAAGCCAGCCACTCCAGAACTAAAGAGCCACATGGTGCTGGCCACGGCCCAGGAGCTTGCATTACAAAAAAAAAAGTTCTTTTTTGCTTTTTTATTTAGAGGTCGCAGGGGAGACCACAGAGGACACAAGGGAGACATCAGAGGTCGCAGTTGCGACCTCTGGTGACCACTAAATGATGTCCCTGCCCTTCAGGTTGCTGGACACTGTAGATCGGTGGGATGGCGAGTTTCAGCAGGCAAGCATGAATGATAGCAAGACAAAATGGATCAGAATTATTTCGCTGAAGTTTGGGATGGTTCAGGATTTGGGTCTAGCTGAAGAAGAGTTCAGCAAATGCTGAGGCCTTGGCTTGGTAAAGAAATCTGGAATCAGCTACAAGATGAAGAATTCTGGAACAGGGCGTCACGTGGAAATCGGGATGGAGTCAGGAATCAGTGTGTGTCTGTGTGTGGTGAAGTTCCCTTATTTATCATGCCAAGTGACATCACTCAGTTTATGGTAGGGGCAGAATTACAAACCACACCCACACAGCTGTGATAGTTCAATGGCACTTGCCTTTTTCTGGTTGGAAGCCCGAAAGAGCTGTCATATTTTATGATGTGACTTGGGAACTCCCACAGTGATTTGGACCAAAACTTAACTTTCCCACAAATACACATTTCTATAATTATGCCCTCTAATAAAATCGGACACAAGCATTACATATTTTATGGGTTACTTTTACCTCCAACTCCTATGTCTGTGAGAGCTGGCTTTGTCTTTCGGTGGAATTTTGTCAATTTTAATCATAAAGATTTGGCCTAACAATTCCTAACCCGGTACATATCTGTGTAATCACCCCTAGAACATGGGTATACAATATTAGACTTGCAGCATTAATAGTTTTGGCACAATTATTCTTTCTGTTTAACTTTTGTTCCTTATGTAGTACAGGGTTCAAACACGGCTTCACAGAAAGAGCGTAAACTTAGATTTACAACTATCAATTTTTAGATTTGTCCTCCTTCATATGGCAAAGTTAAAGGTTTTTAAAGCTTAAGTACAAATAGGAATTTAAACAACAAAAGTTCTTTAGCAGTTTTTTTGTCTTCTTTCCACTGGCAATATCTGTCAAATTCCTTTGATCAGGGTGGGGGCCCAGATGGAAGTTTCCTGCTCCTCCCCTGCAGGGATGAAGGTTAAATCCAGCCATTGTCTCTGTTTGAGCCACAGATGAAAGTCTGATGAGGTCCTTTGTTCTGAGTATGCAAAACCTTCCAGCAGCAATTAAGCCTTCCTGCTAGCAGTAGGTGTTAACCATTCCCAGGCTGAGGCAGTCAGCCCAGAATTAAATATTTTAATTAACCCAAGACTGGGTTTTGACTTTAAATTAGCTACATCTTTCCTTAAAACATGTAAATGAACACAGTTTCTAGGTGGGTTTTGACATTTAATGAATTAGGCCTTTCACAAAAACATGCTTTTAAACAGGCGATTTTTGCACTTCCTTCCTGAAAAAGCACATAAAACTAAGTCCTTTACATCAGATTTTCCTCTGCAGCAAATACATTATATTCAGCACCAGTCTTCCCTTAAGTGCTGGGATTTATCTGTAGTCTGGATGTATGTATCCAGCGTTTGCTTGGAGTTCTCTATGCACAACTGAAATTGTTGCCATTTTTAGCCGCATTTTTCCTGTGGAACTGAAAACAAATTTGTTGTTGGGCTGGTTTTTCATAAGATATATTTCTTAGCTGCTGTCAGTCAATGAGGCCCGGCTCTTCTGAACCACCTGGATGATCTATAATTTCAGTACCCTTTTAATTTCAATGATTCCCTGGAAAATGAATGGATCTAGCGCCAAAACAGCACTTTGAAGGTTGCAAAGCTGCATTTTAAAAGGCATTTTCGGTTTTTAGCTAAATTCTGCAGCCTTGCTTCCTGTTGAATGGAACAGCACCCACTGGCATGCTCCTGCAGTGAGAATTCTGTTTTCACCCCCACTTTGACTGTGTGTGGCAGGGGTGTGCAGTCTTTTGTGGTTGTGACCCACACTCAGTTTTTCAGATTTTTGCACGCACAGGGGTTAGCACATCCATTTTTGGCTGTTTCTTTCCCCATTTGTAAAGTGGTGCAGTGGGGCACATTGGCATGGGTCAAAATATCCCACACCCCAGGCCCTTGTGTAGCCTCTCCAGGCCCCGCTGCCTTCCATATTTGTTTGCCTTCTCCCTCCTCCCTCCCAGGCCACCGTCAACCTGATTGGTGCTTAGTGTGCACCATGGCATTGACGAGAGGACCGCAGCGCCTGCGCAAACTCACTGGTATTTTACATTTTACCAGGTGAGTGTCGCACCCCTGAAGCCCAGCAGGCTCAAAATCTAACTTTTTGAGCAAATCCGATGGCCCCCAGGTCCGTGTGCATCCCCTCCAGGCCCCGCTGCCTTCTGTGTTTGTCTGCCTTCTGCCTCCTCCCTCCCCGCCCAGCGTCCCCTGATTGGTGCTCCATCTAGGTCTTAACAGACACTCCCAGGGCAGCCCTCTGCCCGGCAGCCCCTATGGCTAAGGACCCCTAGAAAAAGGACGACTGCAACAGTCGCGCCTCCAAGAAGTGTCTGCATGTGTCAGCAGGGGAAGTCAGTGAAGCCCGCAGCTTAACAGACACCAACAAAAACTGTAAGTGTGGCATGGGTGGGGTGTAGAGCAATTACTCTACACCAGAAAGTCCCAGCCACTCTAGCTTACCTTCCCATAACTTAGACTGCCATAGACTTAGCCCATGCATACTTAAAAAGATTTGTTCCACCAGCCGGATGTTATCTATGACAGTATTTGAAATGTTGCCTTGCACTGCATCCTAACACACTGGTCAATGTTAACGAGTTTCACACCAGGAGGGAACTGTGGATGCAGCCTGCGCCACATCTAGATAGATTTGCCAATGTCGGCACCTGCCTACTTAGATGGAATTAGGAAGATTAGCATGCACCACACTTGTTGAACTCTGATAGAAAAATGCTTGTTGGCATGCACTGCATCCAGCTAGAACTCTTAGCTTTGGCCTGCTTCGCATCTAGATGGGATTGTGAATGTTAGCAGATGCCATACCTAAATGGAACTTGAATGTTAGCATGTATCCAAGCATGGAGTTGAGAACATTAGCCTGCGCCGCATCTGGATGGGAATGTAAATGTTGGCATGTACTACATTTAGATGGAATTCTTAACTTTAGCTTGCGTCACATCTAGACAAGATTGTGAATGTTAGCATGCATCACACTTTGATGGAATTCTTAACTTTAGCTTGCGTCACATCCAGACAGGATTGTGAATGTTAGCTTGCGCCACTCTTTCATGGAATTCTTAACTTTAGCTTCCGTCACATCTAGACAGGATTGTCAATGTTAGCATGTGCCACACTTAGATGGAATTCTTAAACCTTAGCCTGTGTCGCATCCGGACAGAAATGTGAGTGTTGGCATGTGCAACACTTAGATGGAATTCTTAACCTTAGCTTGCGTCACATTTAGATAGGATTATGAATGTTAGCATGTGCCACACTTGCATGAAATCATGATCACTAGCCTGCCTCCCATCTAGACAGAATATTGAAAATTAGCAACTGCCGCACCCCGATGAAATATTGAATGTTAGCAAGCATCACACCTAGAAATAATTGCAAAGACAGCAATGCCAACTAACCAATCCACTAACAATTTCATCCCTCTGCATACACCTCTCAAACTCTAAAAAAACACAACCACAAGCCTAAACCACAGCAATCCGCACAAACCTCACTACACTGCAACAACAAAAGAAGCCACACATACAGGGTCATTACACGTTTTGAGGCAGCCATGGTGCTATTAGCGCCATGGCTGCCTCCAAACCCGGGTCCAGGTCCGGTCTGGCTGAACGGGGACTTACCTTGACATTCCGACCTATGCGGATCCGGTATGTCCCCATTCAGTTAATCATTCATCATACCCATTTGAGCCCCCATAGGACTCAATGGGAATGGGGAAGGCGCTAATAACAGGTCCGTTATTAGCTCCAAGGTCCCTCAATGACCGGCCGTCATGCTGGGACCCGCTAGTGGCCCTCGGAATAGGGCGGTAAGGGTTTACCGGCACCGGCATCATTACCATGGGGGGCCATCCATGCCTGAATGATGAGGTAAACCCTGTTCACCTTTGTAATAATCTCCCGTCAACGGGATGACAATATGGGTATCATCTGCATAGTTATTGTAGGTGATACCAAGATGGTCTAGATCATCAAAAAGGGGCTTTGTGAAAATGTTGTACAGGGTAGGTGAGACGCATGATCCCTGTGGTACCCCACAAGTGATGGGAATGGAGTCAGCTGAAGGCGAGAAAAGGTGTGATGATCTTTGTGGGTTTACAGCCCTCGTAACAGGTGGAATGACAGAGGTGTTGGGCGTCTCCTCTTTGGATGGAGGGGGGACACGAAGCCCCATATTGTGAATAAATTGGTTAGACGGGGTGGGTAGTAAGAACATTTCTGGTGGTCCGGTTCAGGGTCATAAGTACAAAAGACCTAGGCTGGACGCTGTGGGGGGAGGAATTGGTTGAGGGTGGTTATTACTAATTGTTTCTGGAGTTTCATGGCTTTTTGGCACGTACAGCAGATGTGATGCATCAACAGCAGTGTTTAGACTCTAAGCCATGGAGATTGATGTGACTATTGGGTCATTCAATCTGAGAGGGGCTAAATCACCAACAAAAAGGTCTCTTCTACTGATAGAGTTCCATAGGTCCCGACTGGATGTCTTTATGGTCCAGGAGACCCGTTGGGTGAGGGTTAAGGAGCGTTCTCTGAAAACTACAGGGATGGAAAAGGTGTTTATGTCCTCGACTGTATCCAAAAAAAGGGGAGTGGCGATCTTGGTTGCTAAACACCTCCATTTTGTTGTGAAGGCACAATTGGCTGATGGCGATGGTAGATATTTGTTTCTGAAGGGCATGTTAGCGGGGGGTCACATTGACATAGGGGTCAGTGTACTGCCCAAACACAGGCCAGATACAATTCCGGGAAGGGTCAGGGGATAAGTTGAATAGCTTTGTGGAATGTCCCTTGTTGGTCGGGGGAGATTTTAATATGGTTTTGGATCCGATGACAGATCGCTCTAAACCATTTCCAAGGGACAGTGCTACAGGGTATGAAAAGATTTCAGAGAGGTTTAGGGGAGTGAATCAGGAATGGGGTTGGACCTTTCACATATTACTCACTGGTGCATGACACATACTCCAGAATTGATATAATCTTGATAGATGCCTCACTCTCGGGATTTTTGACAAGCTCTCAATTTGACTCGGTCCCATGGACCTATCATGATCTCGTCAAAGTGCTGGTGGGTAGTGTGCTGGTGGGGAGGCAGAGAGGGAAATGGGTTTGTAATGATCTGCTCATGAGGGAAAAGGCGCTAGCTCGGTCCCTCCTGGAAGAAATCAGAGCATATTTTGATATAAAC
The DNA here is from genome assembly GCF_040938575.1 of Ambystoma mexicanum. Lineage (NCBI taxonomy): Eukaryota > Metazoa > Chordata > Amphibia > Caudata > Ambystomatidae > Ambystoma > Ambystoma mexicanum. Next base: position 503,193,954 of record NC_090929.1, on the reverse strand, counting down.
GACAATGGGGAAGTCGAGATTCAAATGTTATGGAAGGGATTTAAGGCCACAATAAGGGGAACACTGATAAAAGCAGGTTCAACCAAAAAAAGAGAAAGAGCAAAGTAGGAAGGGCCCCCGAGAGGTAAAATAAGGAAATTGCATGACGGTTTGAGGGGCACACAAACAGCTTAGGGCCTGCAAGGCTAGATTGAAATCACTGTTGATAGGCCAAACAGAAAAAAAAGCTCAGGTTTGCTAAACAGAGATATTATGACAAAGGAGATCGGGTCGATAAAATCTTGGCCTGGAAATTACGGGAGATACATAAAAGCAGAATTGTGGCTAATATTCAGAACACTGGAGCTGAGATGGTGTATGAAGCAGAAGGGATAGGGGACCAATTTCAAACCTTCTTTAAAGACTTACATACATCTGAGTATCGTGGTAATGATGAAAATATAAAGGATTTTCTCGACCTATTACAAATACCTAGTGTGGCGGGGGAGATGGTTGCAAAGCTTGAAGAGCCAATAGAGGAAGAGGAAGTGGTGAGGACGATTACGTTAACGAAGAGGGTACCTCCCCGAGATATGACAGATTTTTGGTAAGATTTTACAAACAATATAGATCAGTGCTGGCTATAAACCCTGTGAGTGTTTTCAACGCAGTCCTTATGGGGTGGTCCCTCCCGGAAACAATGAAGGGGGCAATTATATTATTGTTGTTATTCCTAATGAAGATCAGGATCCCTCCAGGTGCTCTTCATACAGGCCCATTCCTCCTTTGAACCTGGATATACAAATTCTGGCGAAGGTACTGGGGACTAGATTAGAGATTTTACTTCCTACCCTGATCCATGAGGATCAGGTAGGCTTTATTAAAGGGAGGCAAGGTACTGATAATATTAGAAAGACCATAAATTGATGTGCAGAGCGAAGCAGGGGGAAGAAGAGGAAGCCCTTGTGCCCATAGATCCAGAGAACGCATTTGACCGGGTGGAATGGAGGTATATGATGCTGGTACTGGAGAAAGCGGGATTTGGGGTCAACTTCAGAAAGTGGATCTCTGCCTTATATGAAAATCAGTGGGTGAGGGTCCAAGTCAACGGGATATTGATGCCTCCCTTTCTGCTATCTATGGACACAATACAGGGGTGTCCGCTATCTACGTTACTATATGCCATAGCCTTGGAACCCATAGCTATTGTGGTTAGAGCAAACCAGATAATTAACTGTGTTGTTAGGGGAGGGATAGAATGTAAGCTCTCATAATATGCGGATGACATTTTGTTGTACTTGTCGGATTTGTGTGCCTCTCTTCTGGAAATGAAATCTCAGATAACAGCTTTTTGCGCTTTCTCTGGGGTTAAATTTAATAAGGATAAATCCCAGGTGATGGTGATCAGTAGGGGGGAGATTGCTGTCACGACCCTCGCTCAAAAGCCCTCATGGGGCCAGTCCTAGTGCCTGTTGCGCCAGGCTCATACACCATGAAAAACAATGTGCTTGGGAACTACTTTATTGTATTGTCAGCCAACATGGACGCATCCACATAGCTTGGTTCCTGAGAACCAAGCTATGCGGTCTAGTGTTTTGGGTGTGGTAGCCTAGGGACTACTTTACCTGGATTATTTCGTTGGGGCTATTTAAACCACACCCGAGCAAGACAAAATGCTTTGCGTTACTTTTCAGCTTGCAACGTGATGCTCACCGTGTCCAGCTATTCCCTCGAACCTCGGAGAAGCAGAACCTGCAAGGAGACAAAATGAACATCATTAGCAGCAGCATCTTACCTGCAGCCTTCATCTTTAAACACTCACAGCTGCTGAGAACAGCTTCCTCGAATCTGCACGCCTCCTGGACAGAACGACCTGAAAGAGGAAGATAGAGGCAACATTAAAGAAAGCAGTAGAGACATTTACAAATTACGAACTGCTCAAAAGGCTTACTTGGCTGGCCGACTCTCGCCTGGCACCACTCTGGACATTCCACTCACGCTGAAGAACACCGCTACCTACAAGGAAGGAAAACACAGGTTAGCAAAGGCAAGACTTCGCAGCGCTGCACATAGTGATTACTTACCGCATCATAGCGTTCTTAATGCACCATAATTTACCACTGGGGCTCAACCAAGCCAGTTTGCCACACTGAAGCTCTGCATACCTAAGGGAGAAAAAATAGACATTTTAAACAAAGAAAGGCATGCAGGAAAGCAACAAAACTAAAGAACAGCAATAAGACCTACCTGAACAATATCAAATGGGCCGGCGTCAGTGAAGTTACTGGACCGCAGTCACCCCTGAAAAACAACGCGCCCCTGCAAAGAAGGCAGGACGGAGAGCATACCTAATTCTACCACAAGGTGAGGAGAGGGCACCAGAGGGACTGAAATCATACTGGGGTGGAGGGAGGATACTTACCCCAGTCGGTCAGTCTTGAACACAGTCCTCCTGTATTTTCAGTCAGAACCTTCCCCGCAAACCACATCAGGGCAAGCTGAGAAGCATACCAGCGAGTAACCCGACTGGGTGGCGTCCCTGTGGATACCAGGTGAGCGTAACAGATTGCGAAGACTACCATAACAAATCCTCCTGGGCACATTGGAGACATCAGATATTGACCAATTGGCCCAATTTCTAGGAGAGCTTCGTGCTGAGGTTCATTCTGCCCGACAAGAGACTAATGCCCTCCGGAGAGACCTAATAGTGACCAAAGAATGCACTGAAGAGATAAGCAGGCAATACTTGCAATCACAGGCAGGACAGACGCCTCTACCTGGAAGCAATCCAACGATGCAAAATCCTGCCATACCACCCACTCCGGTACAGATCACGTTACCTGGAAGAGTGCCCCTGGCACCACCAGAAAGGTTCTCAGGCGAAGTATGCAGCATTCATCAATCAGTGCCGCCTTCATTTTCTTTGTAGGCCTGGAGCATTCCCAAACGGCCAAGCTCGGGTAGCTTTTGTCTTATCATACCTGAGTGGTAGTGCAGCAGATTGGTCGGTGCCGTTGGCAACCCATGACGATCCTCTATTACATGACTTTGGGGGGTTCCAGAGAGAAATGGGAAAACGTTTTGCTCGCCATACCCAGGAACAAGCAGTAGACAATGAACTCTTGTCCCTCCGACGGGGGAATCAGGACTTGTTAACGTACATTGCTACGTTCAACAGACTGGTTGCCGAAGCTAGGTGGCCAGAAAACAAAAGAACCACATTATTCCATCGAGGCTTACCAGGCCATTTAAAGGACATCTTAGTCCAATTGGTTGATCCACCCAGAGACTGTGCAGAATTCATGAATCTGGTCCTGCAGCTAGACCACCGGTTGCAGGACCGAAAAGGCAGACCGGTCTAAGACAGACCCTCGGACCGTGTATGTTCGACCAAGGGAAAACACACCCTGTGTACCAGAAAATGCTGTAGAACCCATGCAGATTGGAGGGATACGGCCACCATTAACAAAACAAGAGCGGGACAAAAGAAGACAATAACAGCTTTGTTTGTATTGTGGGAAACCAGGAAATTTCCTGAAGGACTGTCCAATAAAACCCCCAAGAAGAACAGTCGGGGCCACAGAGATGGATGAACCTAAGGAATCGGAAAACTACCTAGCTCGACAAACGTACAGGTCAATTTGTCGAGTGAGAAGAAAGAGGTGCTGACCTCGCACTTTGCAATACCAGTGATCTTAATTAACTACCAACAGTCGTCAAGAATGCATGTCGTTGAAGCATACATCTATAGCGGAGCAGTTGGAAATTATATTGATCAAGAACTGGCAGCAGAGATGGGGCTTTCTTTGTGTTCTAAGCCAACTATGGACAAGGTAATCACCGTGGATGGGTCAGAAATCGCTTCCGGACCAGTAACCCAGTGCACAGCCAGGGTAAACTTGTTGTGCCAGGACGGACATCGGGAGTCTATTTCATTTGATCTCATCAAGGCACCTCAGTTCAGGCTAATACTACGGATGCCATGGTTGGTTGCTCACAACCCTTTGATAGATTGGCGGGCACGAAAATTAACCTTCCCCGGTGACTGCTCCCCTGCCTGCTGTTACCAGGAGGAGAAACCCAACGTCTGTATCCCCATGACTCCCGGAGTGACAGTATCAGCCCTGGGAGCAACTAATACCTTGCCAAGTGAATACCATGATTTCCAGGAGGTTTTCCAAAAGGACCAAGCCAATACATTGCTGCCGCACAGGCCCTATGACCGTCAGATTGACCTTGTTCCTGGTGCACAAATCCCTTGCGGCAGGATCTACGCTCCCACAGAACCAGAAAACCTTCATTTGAAATCCTATTTAGACCAGTACCTTGCAAACGGATTTATCCATCCTTCGAAGTCACCCACAGCCAGTCCTTTGTTCTTTGCCCTGAAAAAGGAAGGAGACTTGAGAACCTGTATTGACTACCGCGCATTGAACCAGATCACTGTGAAGAACTGCTACCCCTTGCCACTTATCCCTGAGATGCTAGACCAAGTTAAAGATGCCCAGATTTATACCAAATTGGACCTTCGAGGAGCGTACCACCTGGTCCGAGTCAGAAAAGGAGATGAATGGAAAACCGCCTTCCGTACTAAGTACGGCTCGTTTGAATATCAAGTCATGCCCTTCGGGTTATGCAACGCTCCTGCGGCATTCCAATATTTCATGAATGACGTCTTAAGGGAGTTAATTGATGTGTGCGCCTTAGTGTACATAGACGACATCTTAGTATACTCAGCCTCGGAACAAGATCATGTCAGGCACGTTTGTTCAGTCCTCACCAAGCTCCGTCAACATCGCTTGTTTGCAAAGCTTGAAAAATGCTTTTTTCACGTCACCGAAGTAGAATTTCTTGGTTTTATCCTTACTACAGGAGGCATCAGAATGGACATGCACAAGGTAGATGCCATTCTGAAATGGCCTTCACTGACGTCTCTGAAAGGGGTACAAAGCATGCTGGGCTTTGCAAACTTCTACCGCCGGTTCATCCCAGACTTCTCTCAGGTTATGCACCCAATCACAGTACTATTACGAAAAAACAACAAAAAGTTTGCTTGGATCGAAGAAGCAGAAGAAGCCTTTCAGGAACTTAAACGAAGGTTTACCTCCGCTCCAATCCTGTGACATCCTCGTCCAGACCTCCCTTATGTCGTTGAAACTGATGCGTCCAGTCTCGCAATTAGGGCTGCCCTTTCACATAGAGACCCGGAAAACAGCCAGCTACATCCAGTGGCATTCTGGTTGAAAAAGTTCTCACCTCCAGAGATTAATTATGCCATCACGGACAAGGAACTCCTGGCTATCAAATCTGCCTTTAAAGCCTGGAGGCACTACCTTCAGGGGGCCAGACACACCATTACAGTCATCACAGACTACCGAAACCTGCAATATCTCAAAACAGCCAAGGCCCAGTCCTCACGCCAATTATGGTGGGCCCTTTTCTTTGCCGAATATGATTATGTAATCACATTTCGACCAGGAGTCAGAAACGGAAAGGCGGGTGCCTTATCTCGCATGGGCATAGATGAAATAGTATATACAACTCCAGACCCAGTATCTATTATACCTGAAGACAAACTCTTGGGTATCACAACAGCCTTAACACAAGCAGAACTACGAAAAGAAATCCAACGGACAATGAATCCTGATGCCTACCTTGCATGGCAAACTCGAGGAGAACAATATACCATCAAGGACCATCTACCCTTTTTTAGGGATCGCCTATATGTACCCAAGAAGGAATTACAACAGCATATTATTTCAAACTATCACGATTCACTGATCGAAGGGCATACTGGGATCACCAAAACCCTAGCTAAAGTGAAAGAGAACTTTTGGTGGCCTACCTGGTGTAAGGACATCATTCAGTATATTCAGTCCTGCGGTGTCTGCGCACAAAATAAATCACAGAAACAAAAACCATCTGGTCTCCTACAACCATTGGACATTCCTCCAGTTCCATTGCACACTCTTTCCCTTGACTTCATCACTGATCTACCTCCAAGCCAAGGGTTCAACACCATCCTTGTAGTTGTGGACCTATTCTCGAAGATGGCCCATTTTATTCCTCTCAAAGGCCTCCCAGACGCAGCCACTTTAGCAAAAGTATTCCTGGGGGGCGTGGTTAAGCTACATGGCTTCCCTTCGGTTCTGGTCTCTGATCGAGGCAGCCAGTTTGTTTCAAACTTCTGTTGTGCAATGGCGCAGATCGAAGTTCGGCTATCTACCAGTCACCATCCACAAACGGACGGCCAAACCGAGAGAACCAATCAGACACTCGAGCAATATTTACGGTGCATGCTGCACCACAAACAAAGGAATTGGAAAGACCTACTATGGATAGCCGAATATGCATATAACAATTCTTTGCATTCAAGCACGGGACAAACGCCCTTCTATACCCTTTATGGCAGACATCCATGTACCTCTGAACTAGACTTTCCAGCCAGCTTGGAAATGCCAGCGGTAAAGACTCTACACACAACCATTACTCAGGCTTTCAAAAGGGCAAAGGAACACCTTATTCATGCCAAAGAAAACAAAAGAGATTCACCGACCAAAACCAGAAAAAGGCTCCTGATTATCAAGTAGGAGACAAAGTTTGGTTAGCCGCTAAATTCGTACCCATCAAGGGAATCCGGACCTTTCATCCCAGATTCTTAGGACCCTATACCATTAAGGCTATTATCAACCCAGCAGCTGTGAAACTTGGATTTACCACCTAATCTACACATCCACCCGATATTCCATGTGTCCCTCCTGAAACCAATGCAACCCAGCACATGGATTGGGACACCACCTAAGCCCATACTTGTTGACGGAGAACCAGAATTCAAAGTCAAATATATCTTGGACTCTAAATACTCTAGGACCAAGCTATACTATCTCGTCGATTGGAAAGGATTTGGACCACAGGATAGATCCTGGGAGCCCAGTGAGAATATCCACGCCGCACGTCTAATCAGGAAATTCCATCGGAACTTCCCAACCAAACCTGGGCCAGACAGAAGGAACACCATGGGAGGGGCCTTGGGAGGGAGTGCTGTCACGACCCTCGCTCAAAAGCCCTCATGGGGACAGTCCTGGCGCCTATGGCACCAGGCTCATACACCATGAAAAACAATATGCTTGGGAACTACTTTATTGTACTGTCAGCCAACATGGAGGCATCCATATAGCTTGGTTCTTAAGACCAAGCTATGCGGTCTAGTGTTTTGGGTGTGGTAGCCTAGGGACTACTTTACCTGGACTATTTTGTTGGGGCTATTTAAACCACACCTGAGCAAGACAACACGCTTCGTGTTACTTTGCAGCTTGCAACGTGACGCTCACCGTGTCCAGCTATTCCCTTGAACCTTGGAGAAGCAGAACCTGCAAGGAGACAAAAAGAACATCATTAGCAGCAGCATTTTACCTGCAGTCTTCATCTTTAAACACTCACAGCTACTGAGAACAGCTTCCTCGAATCTGCACGCCTCCTAGACAGAACGACCTGAAAGAGGAAGATAGAGGCAACATTAAAGAAAGCAGTAGAGACATTTACAAATTACGAACTGCTCAAAAGGCTTACCTGGCTGGTCGACTCTCGACTGGCACCACTCTGGACATTCCACTCGCGCTGAAGAACACTGCGACCTACAAGGAAGGAAAACACAGGTTAGCAAAGGCAAGACTTCGCAGCGCTGCACATAGCGCTGACTTACCGCATCATAGCGCTCTTAATGCGCCATCATTTACCAGCGGGGCTCAACCAAGTCAGTTCGCCGCGCTGAAGCTCTGCATACCTAAGGGAGAAAAAATAGACATTTTAAACAAAGAAAGGCATGCCGGAAAGCGACAAAACTAAAGAACAGCAATAAGACCTACCTGAACAATATCAAACAGGCCGGCGTCAGTGAAGTAACTGAACCACACTCGCCCATGAAAGACAACGCGCCCCTCAAAAGAAGGCAGGACAGAGAGCATGCCTAATTCTACCACAAGGTGAGGAGAGGGCGCCAGAGGGACTGAAATCATACGGGAGTGGACGGAGGATACTTACCCCAGTCGGTCAGTCTTGAACACAGTCCTCCTGTATTTTCAGGCAGAACCTTCCCTGCAGACCACATCGGGGCAAGCTGAGAAGCATACCAGCGAGTAACCCAGGCTGGGTGGCGTCTCTGTGGATACCAGGTGAGCGTAACAATTGATCCCTTTATTCGTAGAAGGGATATGTGGAATGAAAGTTGAAGAGTCCTGAATTAAATACTTAGGAGTACAACTAACCAAGAACCTGGACCACCTGGTACATGAAAATGTCACCCCCCCTGCTGACCACGATTAAATTTGATTTGAGATGGTGGGATCCATTAGTGTTCTCATTGTATGGTCGAATGAACTCAGTCAAAATGAATATTCTCCCTCACGTCCTCTACCCCTTTACTGCCCTTCATGTTGTTCTGGGGTATGGCTTTTTTAGGGAACTTAATGGGGAGGTTGGCAAGTTTATAGGAGGTAATAAGAAAGCAAGAATTAAGAGGTCAACCCTAATCCTCCCACGAGATCAGGTAGGATTTAGATTCCTAGACTTTTATGTTTATTATTATGCGGCACAACTGAGGGTCATAACTGAGGGTCATGTTCGAACATATGAGTGAGGGTTAAGGAGCATATTGGTTTTTCTTAGAGGATCTCAAGGTTTATCCTAGGAAGATAAGGGACTATCTTTGTTCTTCTTTTAGGGACATATCTTCGAGTTTAAGAAATCACCCTACATTGAAAGTTCTCTGGGCATTATGGAAACGTTGTAACGGGATGTCCTTTTTAAGTACTTGGCCCTCTCCACTTACGTCAATGTGGGGTCCATTAGTGGGATTGGACAGCCAAACCTTTAAATGATCTCACCAATGGTCTGATGTGGGACTGGAAGGGGGAGGCCAGCTCTTTCAGGAGGGTCACTTTAAATCAATAGAGACACTATGGGAGGATATGCCTGACGCTGACATTTTGATTTTTGACTATTTGAGGCTGAAGGGGATATTCACAGATACGAAATGGGGGAATGCTTTATCCAGGGATCTTACAGCCTTTGAAACAGTCCTCAGCTCCTGCACAGATAGGAAGGGAATGGTTTCTAGACTTTACAAAGCAATTATTACAGTGGATTTATCCGGAAGGCAGAAATTCAAAATTATATTGGGGAGTTCTTGGCAGGTAGGTTGATAAAGAGTGGAGATTGGGAGACCATTTATAAGATAGCAAATCATGGAAATCTCTTTATGGTGCTATGGAACACAGTTTGAAGGTCCTCCAGGGATGGTATAGGGACCCACTGAAACTCTCTAGGATGTTTCCCCAGGTTTCGCCAATTTGCTCCAGAACGTGGTATGGTGGGATCATTTGCGCACATGTGGTGGGGGTGCCCAAGAGTTAAAGTATTTTGGTCTGAAGTCTTGAGCTGGATCAAGGACTGCTATGGGTTGGAGATAGAGATGGGCCAGTTTCAGGTACTTCTGGGACTCCCAGTAAATGCAGAGGAGGTGTCACTTCTTCCCAGACCTATCAAAACAAAGCTCAGGGCTTCTTGTATCTCTTTGGCCCAGAAGTGGAAGGAAGCACTCCTCCCCAATAAACAGGCCTGATTCCTGCCCAAATACTCGTAGTCATTTGTTTTCCTCTCCTTCGGATAGTTATTTTCTGCATTCCCAAACGGATCAAACAAAACACTATGATTCCCACAATCCTTTTTGTTCATGTCACAACCCCAACTATTCCTGCTCACCCTGCAAGCCCTACCAATACCATCCCTCTGATCATCATCTTCCAAAAACCCAATCTACTATGACAGAATACTACCGTTTCCACAATCCCCTATGTTCTGTTCTTCATCCCAGTCATTCTCGTCCATTTCGCAAACCTTCCCTATTTACCCCGTAGGATACTCGAATACCCTAACTTTCCCCGTTTCTGATACAAACACCTTTAGACAGTGGAATAATATAAAACCTATTTACGTGACATGTCCCCTCACAAGGCTCAGGCAAAGTCAGGCAATAGACTTAGATCACACACACACCTGACGTCCCTTCCTTTTCCCAACAGGGATAAAAAGTGGATCCAGAGAGCACAGTATGAGCAAGGCGAGTACAGCAGACAGCACAACGAGATGGCTGCTATGCAACAGTTCAAAAGAAGGAGAAAGGTGGCAGGAAGCGAGAGGGTTGCGAGGAGAGCAGTGACCTTGTATTTTTCATGCCAGGCCCAAGGAACCTTCGCAGAAAAGAGCATAAGACCACAAACAACAGTACAAGTGTCCTGCAGCAGATGTCAATGGTACGCGGGGCAAGCCCATGCCGATAAGCAGGAGCAAGGGAATCTCCTGTGCCCGTGGTACCGGCCTTGACTCCAGAGGAGCCAACAGCTGTGCGTTTCAACACAGCCAGTGAGTCGAGGGGAAAATTGATAAGGACCCAGGCTGTGATGAATGAGAATCACAAAGTGGCCCCTTTTGAAACAAAGCTGATGAACTTTGAATGAACTGTTAAAAGTGGGAAGGGGAGACCAGCTGCAGAGGGACAGCAGCACCACATGCGTGCTAACTCGAGAGACTCTGGTCGAGCGCCATATGAGATAACTACAAGTACCAGAAGCCTGCAAAATAGGTCAAAGTGGTCATACAGAGGGTCATGCCAAATCCGTGTACAATGGAAAGACCTTGATCTACAAACACTGTGAAAGAAAGGGAAGTGAATCCCACAGTGAAAGTGAACATTGAGAAACTAAGGGAATTGAATCCCGTTAAAGCAAGAGGGGTCAGAGCCTGATCGAGGGAGATCCAGGAGTGAGGCCATCACCCAAGAATATAAAAAGGCAAGAGGGGTCCGAGCCCGACAGAGGGAGATCCAGGGGTGAAACCATCACCCAAGAATATAAAGGGAAGAGCGGTCCGAGCGTGACCGTGGGAGATCCACGGGTGAAGCTGTCACCCAAAATTGACTAGAAACTGTGATATATTTTGGAATACGATTGAGAAGGGTCAGCACCCAGAAGGTGAAATTGCCTCCCTACGTAAAAACCGTGATGAACAATTGAAAAGGGTCAACACCCAGAACAGGAGGACCCAGGAGTGAATGTATCACCCAGTGAACTTTGGGAAAAGAACTTTCATTTGTTAAAGGAACTTTTGTTTTGTTATTGGAATACGACAGGCCCCTAAGGCGAGAGACTTTCTAAGGAAATGAAACTTGGCCATCGGCCGGCCTGAGAACAATCATCAGAACTGCTGTTTCATGCTGGAGAGGCCTGAGATCATACTGTGCTCCAAATCTCGTGCTGGAAGAGGCCCGAGTCCGTACTGTGCACCAAGCTCCCATCTTACCTCATGTCGAAAACATGGGGAAGGGAGTGCAAGGCTACCGCATCCTGATATTTTATTTGAGAACACATCTTTCTTTTCTTGAGAGGTATCCCGCACCCCTTTTTGTATTAGTTGTGGGTTTTGGCAATAGGTTTATTAGTATAGGCCTTTTTGATATGACACGTCACCACTAGGACTGCCTTGGTTTTCATTTAATCATTGACGCTTGTTCTCATCTTAGAGTTAGGTTTAGATGAGGCATTTTTCCAACATGATTACAGCATTTATTGTTCAATAAACACCCATGAACTTGTGTCAGTCTTACTTGTCACCATGAGTTTCTCACATAATATACAGGATAATCGAATTAGGTGGTCAGCAGTTATTGTAAATAGAGCTAACGCCATCTTGACCCAAATGGTAACTGGAGGGGATAGTACATCTGTGGGCTTTGTTCCTAGCTTGAACTCTGGAGTAAAGAGCATCATTCATTCACTCACACAAGATAAAAGGATCTACAAAACGGAAGTGAATTACTCATCGATATGTGACATTTAAATACATAGGGCCAAGAAAATGTACTGTAAGTCCATTTGTAACATTAAGGGTAACGAGCACCTTAGCTCGGAAGGAAAAAAGAATAAAATAAACAAAGAACTAATTATGTCCAATTGGAAACTGGTCTATAAACTGATAAAAATCATACAATGCTAAGAGATTTAGGCATATATATCGTACATACACATCCAATTTGAAGCCCAAAGAAATAAACATCATATCGTAGAAGATCTCGGGTGAACATATTGGGAGGTTTTATATGGACAAAACAGGAGAGGCAAAATATGAAATAGTTAGGATTGCAAAATGTAATAAGAGTAACATTGTATTCAATGAAGATGATAACATTGAAACCGTCGAGAGCCCCCCGGGCCTAACAACCTGCCAAACAATAGTGTTTAAAGAAAACTCTGAGGCATAGGCAAAAATCTTGTATCACACCTATAGGCGGATATTAAACTGTTAACATGTTCCCAATAGTTGGTGTCGCTCCATTTTAAATTTCTGTGCAAAAAATAGGCACTCTTGACTGAAGCTAACAACTTTCGAAGTTTATCTATGCTGGACTGCAGTAGCAAAATCTTTTCCACCATATTGTTAAAACAGCTGAACAAATGGGTGTAACAAAAAGAGTTGCTTAGTCCCCAGCAGACAGATTTCCGCACAGGATGTAGCATGATGCATAGCATAAAGGCACTTCAGCTGCTGGTGGCAGAGGCTAGCTGTAAGGAAAACAGCTGCCTATATGCTTGTTTTATAGACTACTCATGTGCCTTTGATTGTGTCGTCTGGGCCTGTCTCTATGAGAAATTAGAGAAATGGGTGATTGCCCAGTCTCTGCTTTATATAACAACACTGGTGTCTCAGTCAGGGTTGCACAGGATAGAGCTTTAACTCAATATATCCACACCACCATGGGCCTAAAGCAGAGCTGTGTTCTTGCCCATGCACTTTATAATTTGTATGGCTTAGATATGCCTGTTGATCTGGATAAAAGTCATAATTCCCCCCGCCACCCCAAATAGCTGGAAGGTCAGTGGGGTAGCTGTGTAATGCTGATGATGCGGTCTTAATTGATCAAACCCACTGGGACTACAGCTATCAATTAACTACCTAAATGAGTATGCAAAAGCAAATGGCTAATGGGTCAATAGAGATAAAACCATGCTTATGACCCTGGGGGGTCGTAGACATTGCAGTTTACTGTTTCAGTGCCAGATTGGAGGGGAAAGGTTAGAGGTCGTCAATTTGTACATTTACTTAGGACGACCAATACGCTCATATTCAGCAATCTCTTTCTATAAAGAGACGACACATGCAAATGTAATGGGGTGATGGTTGGTTACAAAGAACATTATTAACTGGAAAAGTGGAGGGTCTATTGAAGCCCTACTGGAGGTTTATACAAAAAGTATTGACCCTTGTATTTTGTATACTCTGGAAGCCCTGCCAGATAGGTATGTAGGATGGATTAATGTACTGGAGGGGAAATTGCTTTCGATCCGTCTTGGGTTTACCAAGCACAGTCCCAATGGATGTACTGCCCTAGTACGATAGTTGCTTGTTTGTTCCTCTCCTTCCACCCTCACCCCTCTCCCTCACTTTTTGTTAATCTCCAGCACTACCAGAAATGCAGCTAGGCCTAATTTGATAGTTGCTTGTTATGTTCCTCTCCCCCACCCCTCCCTCACCTTTTGTCAATCTACAGCACTACCAGAAATGATGTCAGGCTTAGTATGATAGTCGCTTGTTTGTTCATCCCCACCCCCCTCACCTTTTGTCAATCTCCAGCACTACCAGAAATGTAGTCAGGCTTAGTATGATAGACGCTTGTTATGTCCCCCCCCCCTTGCACTTTCAGAAATTCAGTCAGGCCTAGTATGATAGTTGCTTGTTATGATCCTCTCCCCCCTCTCCCTCACCTTTTGTCAATCTCCAGCACTACCAGAAATGTCGTCAGGCCTATTACAATAGTCGTATGTTATTTACCTCTCCCTCTCCCCCACCCTCTCCTTCACCTTTTGTCAATCTCCAGCACTACCAGAAATGTTGTCAGGCCTAGTATTATAGTCGCTTGATTTGTTCCTCTCCTTCCCCTCCCCCCTCCTGCTATTCCCTCACCTTTTCTCATTCCCCTGCACTACCAGAAATGTCATCAGGCCTAGTATGAAAGTCACTTGTCTGTCTCATCTCCTACCTCCTCTCCCTCCTTATCATTGTCAAAAGCTCTTGCACTATCTAAAATGTCCTCAGACCTAGTACGATAGTTAATTTCACATTCTTAATGTCTCAAGGCCTTGTAAGAATGTCATTGTATTTTCCCTTGCTCCCTCCCTTGCCTTGAAGCTCTTTGAAACACATGTGTGTATAGGCGCTAGACAAATAAACTATCAATCAATCAATCAATCAATCAATCAAATGGGGTTGACTTCATTGCTTAAGCAATGGAACATCGCACAATGTAAGCTATATGTAGAGCTCCAGAGAGGGGAAATGAACAGGGCTTCCCTAATGTCACTCATGACAGATCATGTAAATTCACCAAAAGATGGAAAAAATGTCACTCTTAAAAACACGGCATACAGGTAACTTGATCGCACTGATTGACAACATTTAGAAGCGCTAGACTTGAATATGCCAGAAGAGAATGAACTTGTTATGTTTTGGAAAGTGTTAAAGAATAAATCACTTGAATGGGACAGACTACATACTATCGAGGCATTAACAAGGAACAAAATGCTATTTGCAGTACACCAAGCAGGCTCATCAGCCAGGTGTGCCTAAAAGCTACACGACTAAAATTTGCTGTCCCAACTTGTGCCGTTGTATTACCCAAATGACAGTAAACATACTACCGGTATTGAGTTCACAGGGCTTTGGAATGGCATTGACCCTGAGCAGAGAACCTGCCAGTTATGTAAGTCAGAAATTGAAACGGTCAGACATATACTTACTAGTTATCTGGAATTGAGAGTAGAATATCAGAAGGGTTAAGGGTCATGCTCTAGTGTAGACCATAGCATACGAACTGATCAGTTGTGGTCTACTATTTATTCAGCTGAATCTTTAGTTATCACGGCGGCAGCGCATCACATTTGATTAACAGTGCTTAAAAAATAAGTGTGAAGATCATAATGACATATATTGCCTTAATTTTGAGTTGGTAGAGGAGGTGGCAACTAGGTATTTAAGTCTGTTTTAATGAAGTTTGTGGGGAAATTTGTGATTTTATTTGTATATTTGTTATATGTGATTCATATGTGATTTGTATATGTTTTTTAACCGTGCAAAAAGCCTTTAGCTATAATACACAAATAAGAAATATAATTTTAAAAAGTAGTCAAGAATGGCAATCTGGTTAGTTCAATATTCTGAAATAATCATAGCATCATCAGTCTTGACATGTGATGTAAAAAGTAGGTTTAATAATAATGTTCAAACATCCTATAAATCGTCAAATGCTGTTGATGCTCTTCTTGCAACTCATTTCAACCTTTTCCTGGTCTTTCTCAAGGCTGGGCTATCCATGCATATATGCCAGAACATAACATATAATTTAGAAAACATTCCACAAAGTCAAATAAATAACATGATAAAAATGATGAAATTAGGTAAAAAGCTAAATAAAACAACTCAGTCTTGAGGGACTGTCAAATCAGAGTACATCCAAATTATAACATACATTTGGAAAAATAATCCAGAGAAATACATTTGCATTGCAGTAGAAATCATCAAAACCAAAATGAACATCAAAATCAAATACACAAGGGGAAGTGGGGAGAGAAAATGAGAGAGAGAGAGAGAGAAAGGGAAAAACAGAAAGAGCAAAACATCATATTAGATGTTTGCTATCGCACATATTGTCATTTAGACTTGTTATTACTTGTGTACTCTCTTCATATCAAGTGCCACCAATGTTAAAACCTGGTGGGCCGTAGTGCACTAGTTCAATACACGACTCAAAAATAAATAGTCACCAATTTGTGCTGTTTATGGTAGAATTGTCTGTGATGAAAGTGAAGCAATCATTACGGTTGTCACCATCTCAACTTCACCTATTGTGCCCTATTCCCAAATACATGTGAGTGTCCATCTTCCTTTATCAGAAAGTGGCCCGAATCCTGGTGCAAAACACATGTTGATCACCTTACTGGTATGACTTTGTTAAAAGTAGTAGAGAAAGCTTGTATAATTAGTCGTCTCGTGAGTGTTTGTTATTGTTTATCACAAATTGTGTGCTTTGGTGCCCTCCTAAATTACATGGGTCTACCAAGGTGGTTGTCATGTGCTTCCAATACAGAAAGAATACATGGGTGTCACTGTGTTCCCTATTGCTCTTAAATAAAGGACAGCCCCTACTGATATCTTGCTAGGTCTGCGATATTGTAGACTGTCTCACTATCTGTCCTGAGCAGGTACGCTCTGGTCT